>NC_135712.1:159425528-160108171 GCF_964656455.1 Halichoerus grypus | reverse complement strand
GTCCCCAGGAACCAGCCGGTGGGTGCTCCCACTGGGAGCCCTGAGTTGGAGGGACACCGGGCACGTGGTTGGCACACAGGAGCCGGTCTGGGTGTGAATCCCGATCCCAGTGTGCCCCCAACCCTGTGACCTTGGACAAGCATCAGGTTTCCTGTTTCTAAAATGCTGTACATAACAGCAGCACCTGCCTTGCAGGGCTGGCAGGCTCTTTGGAGGTTAAATGACTGAAGCATGTAGGGCGCTGCAGGGAGCTGCGGTTGGGTTAGCTGCTATTAATCATATAGAGAAAAACCTCCAGCAGACAGTGCAAAGTGATGGGAAATTATGCATTTTTCTGAAAGACAAACTATGTGCTTTGTTCAATTGCCACACAGAGTATATTAAAAAATACGGTTTCTCCCTTTCATCTCTGACCCCAGTCTCCCAGTTCCAGAGTCCTGGAGGGGTGCACTGTACCAGCTTCTTAGGAATCTTGCCACATATCCCCATTCCCCGCCCCCCATACATACATACACACACATGCACACACACACACATATACATGCACACTCAGTGCTGTATATGTATAAACACATACATACTGACATACTATTGGGAAAATAATTACAATCTCTTGTCAATCCAGAAAACCTCTCCACAAAGGGGGAGGAGAAAGAAAACGGTTTTGTTATTGCATAAGCATTGAACCAGACGGCAATGCGCATCTCAGGGAATCTGCTAAAGAGATCACAAAGCTTACCCGTTCCTTTTCTTTCTTTCTTTCTTTTTTTTTTTAAGATTTTATTTATTTATTTGACACAGAGAGAGAGAGCACAAGCAGGGGGAGCAGCAGGCAGAGGGAGAAGCAGAATCCCCGCTGAGCAGGGAGCCAGATGCGGGACTCAATTCCAGTACCCCGGGATCATGACCTAAGCTGAAGGCAGACGCTCAACCGACTGAGCCACCCAGGCACCCAAAGCTTACCCTTTCCTATAGCCCGGCAGGCACAACCCATTGCACATGAGCTAGTTGTCCTTACCCAAAGGAAAAGTGAAATTCCTCCTATCCCTGACAAGCCGGCAGTTGCATCTTGGGGCCTGGCTTTAAACTCCTGGGAAGAATGGAGAAGGCACAAACCTTCTGGATGTTTACATTTTAGAGAGGGAAACTTGGCTTAAGAAAAAGCCAGTCCTAGGTTGCAAAACTGTCAAGAAACTTATTTAGCTTTAATTTATTTATTTAAATGTTTATTTACTTATTTTTTCTACTAATCTCTACACCCAGTGCAGGGCTCAAACTCATGACACTGAGGTCAAGAGTCACATGCTCTTCTGACTGAGCCAGTCAGGTGCCCCCTTATTGAGTTTTTAAAAAAGATTTATGTATATCTCAATGAGACAGAAATAGCATTTACAATTTCAACTTCTCTAAAGGAAATTCTGAAGTGGATGAGAGGGTTTGTTTCCCTTTTATGCACCAGATAAAATTCAATTTCTTTAGTTATAGGGTTTTTTTTTAAGGTTTTTAGTTTTTTATTTTCCGACTGAAAAATTATTTGTTTAAAATTTTACAGTATAAAAAGTAGAAAGTAGAAATTGAATAACTCCCTGTAAAATCCTATTGTGTGTGTCTGTGTGCATTTATATTTTTTGAAACAAAAATAGGATCAAATTACATGTCTAAATTACGTATTTTACCCTTACAGTGAACACACATTCACAAAGACACACACTCATACACATACATATACATACCCATATACACATACACACACCCCCCCACACACGTATCCACACATTCTTGCACACATATACACATGCATCTGTATACACATACACACTCATGAACACTCTCAGACACACATGCATACATGGACACACACATATATGTGTGACTGTGTGTTGTGTGTGTCTTGTGTGTGGAGGCACTCATGGCCTTGTCCACATCCCACCAATGGAACCAGGTTATATACTTAGTTCTCTGTCTTGCCTTTTTCACTTGGCTTTGTACCACAGAAGCTGTTTCTTCTCGGTAGAGGGATGATAATGATAATGCGGACCCCTAACTTTTAGGTCTGCTGATATTCCCTTAAGCACTCCATCTGTATGTGTGCTTTTAACCCCCATACCCTAAGAGGCACATACTGCTATATGCCCATTTTACAGATAGGGCAACAGAGGCTCAGAGAGGCCCAAAGGGACACAGCTGGTGCCGCTCTGTGGTCTTTAGGCAGCAATGTTTTCTGTCACGTGTGTGCACATGAGTGAGTGAGGAGGGGACGGGATTCAGCTCTGTGGGTTGTGTCTGGTTCTGCAACTAGCTCCTGGTGTGGCCTTGCCCAAGTCCCTCCTGGCTTGGGCCTGGGGTTCCCCTTCTGGTGGATGAGAGGTCGGGCTTGTGGCATGTCCAGGCCAGCTCTGAGTTTCACTGGTTCAGATGCGCCCAAACCTGGGGGCCCATTACCTCCTGAGAACCGGGTCCTGCCCACCGAGTTCTTCAGTGATTCGGGCATCCTGCAGTAATGGAGAAGCCTCGGCATGGGAGCAGAGGGCACCTGCTCGTTGAGGGTCTCTCGTCCCTGTCCTCACCCACAGCCATGCCCTCCTCTCCTCCTCCCGTTCTAGTTATGAATTCTGGCTCAAGCTCTGCATGACAGTAAGCTGATGTAAACCCCAGTCGTAGCTGAGCCCACACTAAGCTCTGGCTACCTTTCCTCTCTTACTAATGGCATTATTTTCTCTGGGATTAATAATGCCCTTATTCTTATTTAATTTTTTCCTTTTGCTTAACTTTCTATGTCCCCTAAGCATTCTGGAGAGACTGAGAGAGGAGGTCCCTGAGCAGTGTCTGGACCATAGTAAATACTCAGCAAGTGTGTTGCAAGAATGGAGAATTCTTGGTACTGTGGGGGAGCTGGAGAAATCAGAGCAAGGGAAGACTGGTCTCTTCACAGCTTTAAATGCGTCTGCCCTTCACAACTATCCTGAGACGGATGCTGTTCTCACCTTTCTTTTTGTAGATGGGGAAACTGAGGCACAGAGAGGTTTCAGGTCACACAGAGTGGGTGGTGCCGGATGTGGCCCTGGGGAGCCATGGGTAGAGAAAACCCACAAGAATACGCCCCCAGGTTAGGAAATGTTTCCCCTCTCCCCAGAGGAGATAGCACATCACCTCATTCAATTCTCCAAAGCCCTGCAAATGAGGTAGGAATTATTAGTTCTACTGTCTAGATAAGGACATGAGGGATGGGAGAGGGGAGGTGAGGTGCCCAAGGCCACACAGCCAGGGTGTGGGGGCTGGGGTGGGAACTGGTGGCCCCGAAGGCTCTGCTTCTTTGGTACCCAGCTACTTGCACCAGGGAATGGACAGTGAGACAGGCCAGGAGGGCGGTGCTTGGGTGGGTCTGCTTTTGAGACAGAAACCTTTTTTTGGTAGGGCTGGGTGGCTATTAGAGAGTATGTGTGCTGGTTCCCCCCCCCTTCCCTCCCTCCCTCCCTCCCTTCTCTCTTTTCTTTTCTTCTCTTTTCTTTTTTTCCAGTAATCTCTAAGCCCAACATGGGGCTTAAACTCATGACCCTGAGGTCCAGAGTTGCATGCTCCACTGACTGAGCCAGCCAGGTGCCTTAATTTCTCTTTTTTTCTGACAAAGTTGTTCACACAATGATTGCAAACCACTTGAGCAGAGTAAGTGCAAAACGCCCTATTATCCAACCCCTGCAAAGATGACCACTGTTAATGGGGGGGGGGGGGCATTCTGTACGTGCACAGCTGTCTGTTAACACCGGTGTCAGGACACCACTCTGCTCCGCACCGCACCGTTTCCCCACTTAATGATCTCAGTTGGTACACACACACTTCGTTCTTTTTAACAACTCTGCAGTCCTCCATTGAGTGGTCAACGTAATTTATTTAGCTAATCTGTTACTGGTGCCCATTAGGTGGGAGAAATTCTTTTAAAAGTAGCTCAGCCCAAACTCATTAGTAATTAGAGAAATTAAAATCAAAATAACAAGGAGGTATCATCTCACCATATGGGCGGAACATTAGAAAGGCCGGTGGGGTAGGGGTGGTAATGGAGGGGGTGGAGTCGCAGAAAGCCTTGTGTCTGCGGCAGGCGGGACTGCGCAGCCGCACTGCACTGCGAGGGAGCTGGCGGAGGCAGGGGAAGTCAGCATGAGCCCGCCGTGCCTCCTGATGTCCCAGAGGGTGGGGGTGCGGAGGACCTGAGTGCTCACAGTGGCCCTGGAGTAGACACAGGTGAGCATGTCTCTGTTGCATTGTTCTTTGGAGACTAGGGGACAGTGCGAGTGGCTGTCAGGAGGGGAAGGACAGAAGGGATTGAGCACTTGCGCTGTGGCTTGTCCTAACTGAGATGTGCAGCGGGAGTAGAATGTACACTGGATTTTGGAGACTTAGTAAAAAAAAAAAAAAAAAGTAAAATATCCCATTAATATTCTTTTATATTGGTTATGTGTTGAAATGACAATATTTTGGATATATTGAGTTAGACAAAATGTATTATTGAAATTCATTTCACCCGTTTCCTTTTACTTTGTTTAATGAAGCCATTAGGTCATTTAAAATGATAGGTGTGGCTTTCATTATGTTTGCATCAGCTGACGCTGCTGGGAATACCCTGCAGAGGTTAGACGCCCTGATTAGATGAGCTCTTCCTAACATCTTTTTAGAGTTTGCCGGCCTCTTCTATTTCAAGATAAATCTTGCTTTTTTTTACCCACCAGTCTGATAATCTCTGAATTTTTATTTGAGTGTCTAGCTTATTTATATTTAGTGTAGGTATCCATATGTTTGTGATTACATCTCCCATCTTGCTCTTCGTTTTCGATGTGGCTTCTGTTCTTTGTGCCTTTTCCTTCTTTTCCTGTCTCCTTTGCACTAGCAACTGTATTCCCTTTAATCATCACTGCTGTTAGCTGTACCTTTTAATTTTGTTGCATTTGCTCTAGGGTTTACAATATGCACCGTCAACTTACTGCATTTTACCTCCAGATAATATTATACCTCTTCCTATACAGCACAAAACCCTCCTTTTTTTTTAATTTAAAGATTTGTTTATTTATTTGAGAGAGAGACACAGAGAGAGAGAGCACGAGCAGGGGGAGAGGCAGAGGAAGAGGGAGAAGCAGACTCCCCACTGAGCTGGGAGCCTGACTTGGGGTTCGATCCCAGGACCTGGAGATCATGACCTGAGCCGAAGACAGATGCTTAACCATCTGAGCCACCCAGGCGCCCCAGCACAAAACCCTCCTAATAGCATATGCTTTATTTCTCAGTTCCTATCTTTTCCTCTGTTGTTTTTACATAATTCACTTCTGCATATGTCATAAATCCCACAATAACTGTCATCAGTTTTACTTTAAACAGTCAATTGTCTTTTATTATTTCGTTTGTTTCTTTATTTCTTTATTTATTATTTATTATTTTGTTTAGTTTCAGAGGTAAAGTTTAGTGATTCATCAGTTACATATAACACTCAGTGCTCACTACATCAAGTGCCCTCCTTAATGCCCATCACCCAGTTACCCCATCTCCCCAGCCCCCCAACAACCCTCAGTTTGTTCCCTCTAGTTAAGAGTCTCTTATAGTTTGTCTCCCTCTCTGATTTTGTCTTATTTTATTTTTCCTCTGTTCCCCTATGTTCATCTGTTTTGTTTCTTAAATTCCACATGAGTGAAATCATATGATATTTGTGTTTCTCTGACTGACTTATTTCACTTAGTATAATACCCTCTAGTTCCATACACATTGTTGCAAATGACAAGATTTCATTCTTTCTGATGGCTGATTAATATTCCATTGTATGTATGAACTGCATCTTCTTTATCCATTCATCTCTCGATGGACATCTGGGCTCTTTCCATAGTTTGGCTATTGTGGACATTGCTGCTATAAACATTGGGGTACAGGTGCCCCTTCAAATCACTATGTTTGTATCCTTTGGATAAATACCTAGTAGTACAATTGCTGGGTCATAGTGTAGCTCTATTTTTAACTTCTTGAGGAACCTCCATACTGTCTTCCAGAGCAGCTGTACCAGTTTACATTCCCACCAACAGTGTAGGAGGGTTACCCTTTCTCTGCATCCTCACCAACATCTGTTGTTTCCTGACTTGTTAATTTTAGCCATTCTGACTGGTGTGAGATGGTATCTCATCGTGGTTTTGATTTGTATTTCCCTGATGCCAAGTGATACTGAGCATTTTTTAAAATTTATTTTTATTTATTTTTAAGATTTTATTCATTTATTAGAGAGAGAGAGAGAGCTGCAGAGGGAGAGGGAGAAGCAGGCCCCCTGCTTAGCAGGGAGCCCGATGCCAGGCTCGATCCCAGGACCCTTGGATCATGACCTGAGCTGAAGGCAGATGCTTAACCGACTGAGCCACCTAGGCACCCCGATGTTGAGCATTTTTTCATGTATCTGTTGGTCATTTGGATATCTTCTTTGGAAAAATGTCTGTTCATGTCTTCTGCCCATTTCTTGAAACAGTCAATTGTCTTTTAAAAAATCATTCATTTCAGACCCAAGTGGTACACTATAATTAAATTTCTACTCATTTATATTGTGCAGTCAATCCTTGAACAATATGGGGTCTGTCTCCTCGTTCCCACTGTTCCACCTTCGTTGGCTTCTTGCCTGGACTCTGCCAACAGCCTTCTATCAGGTGACCTATTCCTGTCCGTCCTGAGGTATGGCCATCAAAGTGATCTTTATAAAATCCCGTGCTGGCTTCCATGCATCCACACCCAGGGTCCTTCCCAGCCTGGCCCCGTCTGCCTCTCCAGCCACCAGTCCACATAGTGTTGGCACAGAACTTCTCTCTGTATCCAGAACACACCAGGCCTTTTCCCATGCTGGGGAATGGGAAATGCTAGGCTGCTCCTGAACATAGAACCCCTTCCTCTTTATCCCTCCAGCAAACTCAAGCCTGAGGGTCTCCTGCCTTGTGAGCCCCCAGGATCCCCTAAAGCCAAGAGTCCTCTTCCCTGGGCTTCCCCTGCAGTTTGGGTCACTCTGCTGGTACCAGAGATGCATTTAACTTAGGTTATGGCTTGTGTTTAGTGGTTACTATACTTCGAGTCTTATGGCTTGTATTAGAGGCTTCATGTTAAAGCAGAGTGGAAATAATCCTGCAGGCAAGGAGGGTCTTTCCTTGTCATGGTTCCCCCCAACCCCCATAGGGATGTCCCAGAGGTCTCAGAGACCACAGCTCTCAGGGTCACGCATCTGCATTTACACTGGCCTTGTTAACCCTGGGGCCCCAAACCTTTGGTGTGCCTGTGAAATCCTGTACAGGTTGTGCACAGACGTACTCTATGGGAATGTTAGGCATTAGGTAGTGTGGCAGGCAGAATAATGGTTTCCCCCCAAATGTGTACATCCTAATCCTTGGAAACCTTGCATATCAAATGTTTTGTGGCAAAGGGGAATTAAGCTGCCGGCCAGTGGACCTTAAGATGGGAAGATGATCCTGGATACCTGGGCGGGATACCTGGATACCACCAGAAATGGGGAGGGATCAGAAGTGGGAGACAGAGGAGGCTATTGGGGCAGGCAGAGCAGATGCAGTCCTTGGCTTTGAAGATGGAGGAAGGGACTACAAGCCAAGACATGCCAGTGGCCTGTGGAGACTGAAAAAGGCAAGGCTGTGGATTTGATGAGAGCCTCACCTCCCAAAGGAGCGCAGTCCTGGGACACCCTGATTTTAGCTCACTGATGTCCATTTCAGACTTCCAGACTACCGAAGCGTGAGATCACAGCTTTGTAGTGTACCAAGCCACTAAATTTGTGGTTGTTTCTTCTGGCAGCGATAGAAACAAATGCAGGGATACCCTGAACTACACTACACTTTTCCTGTTGTGGGTGTAGACCCTAACCTCTCATAAGATGTCACTTCACCTATGTTTGCCTTCTTCCCTCCTCCAGAACGTGAACTCATTGAGGGCAGGGTCCTGCATCATAGCTCAGAGGCTCAGAAGAGTGAGAAAGACCAGATTCTTCGACTATTCAAATAACAGCTGGAGGAAACAGCTGAAATCCCCATCCCTTGGTGATTTGTTAGAGAAATTATGACAAATCTAGAATGGCACATTATATGGCTGGTAAAAAGAAAGTGTATGGAACACTCTTTTTCAGCTATATTGTTGAGTGAAAGCAGAATGGAACAGAACCATGATTTAGATATAAAAACAAAGGAATTGGCATTTATTTTCCTTTATAATTTATATATTCCCTTAGCTCATATTTTTGTTCAAGAAAATTTGATGGAATGCGCTGGAAGTTGGCAAGCCTTTTCTGTGAAGGGCCAGATCGTAAATATTCTAGGCTTTGTGGGGCAGAGGTCTCCATGACAACCCCTGGGTTCTGCTGCTGCCATGGGATAGCAGCGTGACTGCGCCCCAGTGACGTTTTATTCACTGAGACAGGTGGTGGGTGAGATTAGTAGTAAATAAAAATGTCGAAGTTTTGAGAGGCAAATACAAGAGAGGTAGCTTGGGAACCATCGGCCCGGCATGCAGAACTTACCTCACTGCGATGAATGAAGATACCTTGTCACCAGACATCCCAGCGACCGACCGGGACTGTTTGAGTCCTCCCCTTTGGCTAGGGTGTCCGATGTCATCCCAGGAGAAAGTGGCTGTGGCGGGCGAAGGTTGGAGTATGGAAATCTTGGGCTGCACGTAACTCAAGGAGGCCTGACCACTTGGGAACCTTTATCATAACAAGTGGCGTGGAGCACAGAGTCCCGTGGCTGGGTCATTCAGTGGCTCCAGGGTGGTACCCAGGACCTGGATCTTTCCATGCCCCCATCCTGTCCCCTCTGTGGACCAACTGCAGCGGTCTCCGTCTGCTTCCTCATCACCACAGGGCAGTGGCTGCAGCTCCAGGGGCACGCAGACTTGGAGAGACTCGGCAGAGAAAACCCTTCCACAAGTCCCTCCAGAGATTTCCCTCCATGTCCCCTGGGTGGAGACTGTGCCGTATGGCCTGTTACACTAGCCATGGTGCAAGGAGTGGCTTCCACAACCAGTTCATGCAGGATTTCCTGATGAGCTGGGACTGCCTCCTTGTGACTGCAAACAAGGATGGGGACCAGCTGGGGCTGCTAGGGTTGGCAAAGAAGTGGGGTGACTTGACTATATCCCAAAGCCTCTCCTCTGTCTTGGTGATCCCCAGCTGGGCCTGGTGTGAATGGCTGAAGAAGCCGTCTGGGTGGTGGCTGTCTTTCAGGGTCACCAGTGGAGGGCCATGACCCCTTAGAAGATTTTCTGGTGTTTGGTTTTGGCTGACTGGCCATTGTCCTGTCGTAAAGACCCCAGCATCTCCCTCCTCTCTGAATCGGCCAGATACACTCCATTTCTGTACAAAGGACTTGCTGTTCCAAACTCCCTGCTGCCAGGTTAGCTCGGCTTTAGTGACAGGGACTCGTGCCTGTTCTTACCCTGTCTGTCCACACTGCGTGGTGGAGGGATGTTCCCGTAGGACCTCCTTGCCTGAAACCCGGGTGCCGAGGCAGAGACCCACTCTTTGGTGTGGCGTTTGAAGTCTTTTGTGATTGGCCTCATCTCCTTTTCCTGATACCCTCCTGTGCTTTAACCATCCCAGCAATGGGGCCACCTCCGGCCCCCGCACCCTCACATGCCCTGGCCTCTGGATCTTGCTTGCTCCTATGGTTTTCTGGTGAGTCAGCCCTCCCTGCCCTCCTTGGGATGCTCAGTACTTCCTGAGCACAGGAACCCCTTCTTCGAGAGAAATCTGCATTGAATTGCAATATGAAAAACAACAAAAGCGATCTTTCATTAGTAAATTTTTATTTTGCAAGTTCAAACTGAAAGCATCTGCTCATTATAAAGTCAATCAGTGAGAACAGTGGCGCTTTCTTAGTGGGCACAAGCAGGACCCGGATGTGCTGACGGCTGCCATCTCTTGCCAGCCTCGGCATCCAGATCGTTTCCCTACTGTGTTCTATGCTCGGTGTCCAGAAATCCTGCCTCACAGAGATAAGAACTAGCAAAGAGTCAAAGTTTTCTAAGAGTACTCCATGACATACATGTCCCCTCATGTATGAAGAGACGGCCTTCAGTTGAGGTGAAAACAGGAGCGGTAGGAATTCAAAGTGGAATCCCTGACAATCTCTGATAACAGGAGGGTAGAGGTGTCTTGTGTTTAATAACAAATATGAAAGTCAGACAAGAAGCACCCAGGGGTTCAATTGGATACTAAAAGCGAAGCTTGCTTATTTGTTTGCACACCATCTGGAGGAGCTGAGTGTGAGTCTGGGAAATGAAAAACCATCTCACATGAATGCACAGCTCCCCAACCATCCCACGAGAGTCCACTCAAGTACTGGGTCATTGTGGGCGCTATGCTTTGGGAAAGGCAGATTACAATGATAATGATTCTAGAAATAATGGCAGCTAAAGGCTGTTTATTGTTTTGGTATCTGACAGGCACTTTGCTCAGCACTTTCTCACTCAGTCCTCATACCAACCCTAAAAATGATTTTTCTCCCCTTTCTGCATATGGGGAAAATAAGACTTTGGAAAGGTTATGTTGCCCAAGAGATCACACAGCTAGCGAAGTAGCAAGCCTGGCACTAGAGCCTAGATCTCGAACCCGATGCATTGACAAGATGTATCATGACACACTGACAAGGCCTCCCTGATGCAGGGAAGTGTGGCAGCTTCTAGTATATGCTCGTGGGTGGAACAGGCACAGTGGTTCTGTTAAGAGGAAGTCGGGGAAACAGGGCTGGGTGGGGGGGCTCTCCGCAACCACGGCTGCCCACAGCCAGCACAGCCCGCTCAGAGGAACTGCTCTGCCTTTGCAGCAAGAAGAAAACCCCACAGGTTATGAGCCTCCCCGAGGGAGAAGGATCAGCTCATTTCAACTCATGCAAGAAGTGTTCTTAAAACCCTCTGTATAAACACTAGGGAATGGATGCATGCATAACTGCCTAAAAGTACACTTTGCTCAGTGCAGGTTCAAAGTGGCGCCACCGCCAAGTGACAGGTATGGCTCCTGCCCTCCTAGAGTCTGGCCTATTTGGGGACAACCTGTGCTGGGTCTAAGTGGACCCCTGTCATGTTGGCAGAAGCAGGTTTCTCACTGGACCTGCCTCTTCTGCCTGGTTTAGCAGCTGGAACCTGGGAACATGGGCTGACGGTCATCATGGTCACACAGCTCGGCACTAGACAAGAGCTGTCTCAATCTAGCATTGTCTCCCTCTGGGAAGGTTCTAGGGAATTTACTGACCACTCCTGTTTAAAAAGGAGCCCTGTGCAATGGGAAACTCCGGAGAAATTATCGAGGAACAGCTACCAAAATGCACTCTTTGAATCCACTGCGCTTCCAGAAGTATGGATGGCAAGTAAAATAGATGGATTCCCATGTGTTGTTTAAATATCACCCCTAAAGTGTATTCTGGGAGTGGCTGTTTTCTGATTATGCTCAACTGTGGGCTGAAGCACGCAGCTCCATCCCTACTGGCAGTCTTGGGGAAGATACTGCAAAAGCTAGGTAAGAGAGCAGGCAGCCAAAGGGATGTGTTTGCTCTCTCCTCCACACCAGAGCCTGGTCAGGGCCAACGTGCAGAAGGTCATGTGTGCTGGAGGGAAGCTTGGATAAGTCTAGTCCAGGACACCCCCAGAGTGGGCCAGGGCAGCAGAGCTCCCCATATCTGTCCCTGACACAGACCTGGCTGAGGGTGGAGTTTCTTTGCTCACTGTGGTCAGGCTTGAGTGCCTGGGCTGTTAGGAACTTGTGGTCCACCACTAGCCCCATTTTGGGCAATGTTGCTATAGTAGAAGAGAATAGAAAGTCTCTACACGAAAATAGAAAGTCTCTGTAAGACTGAAACTGGAACAGAGTGCAGAGAGAAGTCTTCCTTTAACATCACAAGATTTTGAGATGATTCTCCTGCTCAGAGACCAGGTCCAAAGTCCTTGCTTTTCTGGGTGTTGGTCACTTATCTACAATCTCCTTTTCCAGCCTTAGTAGCAGAGCCTATGGCCCAGGCAATCTGACCCAGCTCTGGTCAGCTGTTTCTGTGATGTCCCCATGACCCAGCTCTGTGGCTCAGCTGTTCTTGTGATGTCCCCATGAGCTGCACCCATGGGGTTGCTTCTTCACCATCCGAGGCCCCAGTAAAAGGTCTGCTCCTTGGCAGTGCTCTCTTTGAGTCCCCAGCTGTGTGAGGTCCCTGCATCCCTTGATTCCTATGGCACTCACCCTGTGTTTTTCCTGTGCTTCCTGGCCTTGTAATGTCTTGTCCATCCTAGCCAACTGGAGGTCCTTGAGTGCAGACTCTGCACACTCCCTATCACAGCATCCAGCACACACTGCTTTGCGCATGGGCCGCTATACATGTAATACACCACTATGCATGTAATACACATGTCCAGGGTGACTGGCTGGTGCCTGTGGGCTCTCTCTGTTCCTAATGCCTCCTGTACAGACATAGCAGGAGGTCTTACAGCAAACACTGACCTCAGTGCTCATTGCCTTCTTCCACCAGATCTGAAGGCGGGGGGATGAGGTCTCGGGGGTTCATCCTGGCCACCAGGCAGACATCATAACTGTCATGCATGAGGACATTGATGGCTACAACATTCCATTGGTTTTCCCATGGGTCCAGCTCCAATATTTCTTTGGAGATAACCTCATGTCGATCTGAAAAATAGCAAAGTAGGAAGACAAAATATCATGGGGGTATGAAATTCAGAGGTCATCTTCACTCTATTGAACAACTTCCTCTAAAAGGCATCAAGCACCAAAAATTAATGAACAAACAACTGAATAAACATACTTTAAATGGAAGACACAGTGCCCCTAATATTTAAGAAACTAAAAAAGGCCATGTTACAACTCACATTCAAAAATTATTTGAATAATTGGTATATTAACAGGGCATACCATTATCTAAATTTAATAATTTATTAATGTTGGGAGCTAGGGATGAAATTGTCCTTATTTCTACACCTAGGGGGAGATACAGCTTGTGACCTTGTGTGAGTTGCTGACCTCCCCAAGCTTACGTTTCCTTAAAGGCAGACAGGGATGCTAATACTCAGCCAGGGTTCTTGCAGGAAACAAATGGCACACCCTAAGTGGGTGATTTGAAGAGAATTTATTGAAGGGACTTTTGGAAAGGTGTGGGCAGGGTTCAGGAAGACCCACTAAGAATAGCAAGGGCCATTACCACCCCTAGACCTGAGAGGCAGCAAGGGGAAAAATGGGTACTTGCCTTGGAAAGGGCAGCTGTCTAAAGAGTGCAGCCTGGAAGGAGCAGCAGGGAAGA
Organism: Halichoerus grypus; assembly: GCF_964656455.1. Taxonomy (NCBI): domain Eukaryota; kingdom Metazoa; phylum Chordata; class Mammalia; order Carnivora; family Phocidae; genus Halichoerus; species Halichoerus grypus. The sequence goes on along the minus strand of NC_135712.1, from coordinate 160,094,873 downwards.
TGTAACAGCCATCTTCAGCAACCCCACAGGGAGGGGGCAGCGATAATAAATGCCCTGACTCTACCCTCCTTTCACCCAACAATCTCTGCTCTTGCCTCCCACTGGATGGACTCAACCAGAAGCTAGAGGAGAAGGGCATCTGTGAATACACCCAGTATTTGTCAACTTCACAGGACATAGAGCATGATAGAGAATGGGGCAGAGTGAGTCTGGAGGGGCAAATGGAAGATTTCCAGCCTAGATGACTATTTCACAATTTTGTGATGACCAGAGGAGATAATGTATGCATAAGTGCCCAGTCCTTGCATATTAAAGTCAATTTTTGAAAATGGTCCATGCGTGCTTGTAAAGGATGGTTATTTTGTAGTTTTTGGTGCAGTGTTCCATATACATTCACTGAGTCATGTGCCAACCCTCCTATGTATTTATGGATTTTTGTGGGCTTATTCTTCCAGTTACTGAGAGAACTGTGTTAAAATATCCCACTAAGATTGTGGATTTGTCTGTTTCTCCTTTTAGTACCGTCAATTTTTAGTCTACACATTTTGAGTTTGTTATTAAGTACATATAAATTTTACCACTTATAAATTTATCATTATGAGTGATCCTTGTACTCTAGATTAAGTTCCATTCTTTTGACTGATATTATAAATTCTAAAAAGTAGGATTTTAAGAACCATTCTAATGATCTTTGTCTTTTAATTGGAGCATTTAGTCCATTTACATTTAATGCAATTACTGATATATTTTGGTTTATATCTACCACCTCATTTGTGGATTGTCCTTGTCTTGCTTGTTCTTTCTTTTCTCCTTTAATGCCATCTTTTGGATTGGCTGAGTATTTTTTTATCATTCCATTTCCCTTTCTTTACTGATTTAGAAGTTATAAACCCTGTTTCTATTTTTTTTGGTGGTTATCCTAAAAAGTAAAACATGCATACTTAACTTATCAAGACCTAAACATAATCAATACTTGACCCTCTTCTTGGAGGGCTTTAGAATAGTTTAATTATATTTACTGCCCTCCTAATTTATTAGCTACTGTTGATGTGCATTTTAATTCTATATATCTTTTAGCTCTGCAAGACATTATCATTATTGTTTTATACAGTAAATGTTCATTTAGAATTAACCCACACATTTACACTTTCATTGCTCTTCATTATCTCTTGCATCTTAGACTTTTCATCTAAGATACTTTTCCTGCGCCTGAAGTATATATGTTAGAGGAGGTCTACCAGATTTTGTTTCTCTGAAAATGTTTTTTTTCACCTGCATTTTCTGAAAGAATTTTCCCTCCCCAAACACCATAAAATAGTAAGAACTGATACTCATTCTATGTCTGCTGTGTACTATGCTTACTGTGTACTATGCTTAATGTGCTGGCTACATTTGAGGCATTATGTTATATCATCCTCATAATAAGCCTGTGAGCAGGTACTATTGTTATTCCAGTTTTACAGGTTAGGAAAAACTTACAGCAATTAAATGCTGTGCCTACAGCATGCAGTTAGAAGTGGCAGAACCAGAATGTGTACCCAGATATGTGGTCCTTAACACCATAACTACTAAGCTGTTGAATGAAGGAGGACATCATGGTATCACTGTATTTTTACAGCTTATTGATGAGACCAATAAGTGGGACCTAAATCTTATACAAATTTGGTGGTCCTCTTTTAGGAAAATATTACAAAATTACAAATACAAAATTAGGTATGAAAATGAATATTTACTTTTTTTCAGCTTTACTGAGGTTGATTGACAAAAATTGTATATGTTTAAGATATACATCCCAGGACCCTGAATCACGCTAATTAACACATCCATGACCTCACATAGTTACTTTTGTGTGTGTGCGCATGTGTGTGGTGAGAACACTAAAGCAAAGTTCAAGTATACAATACAGTATTGTTAACTATAGTCACCATGCTATGCATTTTCAGAACTTACTCATCTTATAACTGAAAGTTTGTAGCCTTTGACCACCATCACCATTCCCTCTATCCCAAGTCCCTGGCAACTACCATTCCAACTACCATTTGAACTTGGCTATTTTTGATTCCACATATAAATGAGATGGTATAGTATTTGGGTTTTTTTGTGTCCAGATTATTTCATTTAGCATAATGTCCTCCAGGTTCATCCTTGTGGCACATGGGCAGGATTTCTTTCCTTTTAATGGGTGAGTAAATTCCCCTGTGCGTGCATGTGTGTGTATCACATTTTCTTTACACCAACTCTGTCCAGTAGAACCTTCTGTGATGAAGGAAATGTTATATAATCCATGCTGTGCAATACAGCAACCATTAGACACATGTGGTATTGAATAATTTAAAATGTAGCTAGTGAGACTGAGGAACTGATTTTGAACTCTTATTTAATTGTAATTAGCTTAAATTAACACAAAGCTCTACATCTCTTTTTGTTTCAGTTTTTTTTTTTTAAGATTTTTATTTATTCATTTGACAGAGAGAGACACAGCGAGAGAGGGAACACAAGCAGGGGGAGTGGGAGAGGGAGAAGCAGGCCCCCCGCCGAGCAGGGAGCCCGATGCGGGGCTCGATCCCAGGACCCTGCAATCATGACCCGAGCCAAAGGCAGACGCCTAACGACTGAGCCACCCATGCGCCCCTTGTTTCAGTTTTTTAAAATATCTATTTGATCTATCAATTTCTGAGGAAGTTATCTTAAAGTCCATGCAATTTTTGTGGATTTATCCTTTTATGATTTGTAAAAGTTTCTATTTTATATATTTCAAGGCTATTAAATGCAAAAGGGTCATGCCTGTTGAATCAGTTAGGGTTCTTGGTAGCAACAGCAGAAACCAATTTGGGCTGGCGTTAGCAAAATGGGGATTTATTGGAAGGAAGGTAGCTCAACAGATTGAGCAGAGTGGGAGGCTTGGCGGGAGCCTCCGTCAGGGCAGAGTGCTGCCATGGCTCCTTTACACGGCCGGCTGCTCTGGCCCTGGGCAGTGCTGCTAGAAAGCCCGCCGGCACGTAAAGCATGACAGGTGTCCAGGACAGCTGTTCCGTCTTCTTGCTTGTTACTCCCTATGGAGATGAAACAGCCTTTTCTCTCTTAGTTCCTGCCATCATTTTGGAATGCATCTTTTATCATTGCCACACTGGCTTACCGTTTTTGTTTTGCTTTGTTTTAGCTGGGTGAAGGCTTCTGGTGCCCTTATTCAAATTAATGCAGGCTGGGGCCTTTTACAATTTCAGAGTAGAGAGTTTTCTTCACTAATTTTGCTTCCTTCTGCTCATTTCAGTGTTTATTGGGGAGACTTTTTTTTTAAGATTTATTTATTTGAGAGAGAGTGAGCATGTTCGGGTGGGGAGGGACAGAGGGAGAAGGAGAAGGAGAGAGAGAGAGAGAGAGAATCCTCAAGCAGACTCCATGCCCAGCACAGAGCCTGATGCGGGGCTTGATCCCAGGACCCTGAAATCATGACCTGAGCCGAAACCAAGAGTCAGATGCTTAACCGACTGTGCCACTCAGGTGCCCCAGGGAGACATTTTTTTTAAGCCATGTATGCATATTACCATCTTTCCTAGATATCTGTTACTTTATTTACATGGAATGAAAATTACTGCATTAGTGGCAAAGAAGCAAAGAAGACAACCAGTGAGTTTTCTTTCTTTCTTTTTCTTTTTTTAAGGATTTTATTTATTTGAGAGAGAGAGAGCAAGAGAGAGAATATGAGTGGGGTGAGGGGCAGAGGGAAAAGCAGACTTCCCGCTGAGCAGGGAGCCCGATGCAGGGCTCGATTCCAGGACCCTGGGACCATGACCTGAGCCGAAGGCAGATGCTTAACTGACCGAGCCAAGCAGGCGCCCCTCGAGTTTTCTTGAGTATGAAAGCTCTGAGATAGTGTACTAGATCACAGGCCTGATTATGGAGACTTGAACTCTCAGGAAGAGCGCAGACCCCACCACAGCTGTCACCCAGAATCACCTGGCAGTGCCGCACGCCTCCATGGGGCCATCCTGAATGCTGTCCTAAATTTCTACTAACAGAGCGCATAAAGTGAGGAATCAGTGCTTGGCATTTGTGTTTACTTATTTATGTGAGTTTGGGTTCTGGAAACATTATCACACTAACAAGGGAAAAGAAACGGGAGGTTGAACTCAGTGTTGGCTTTTTTCAATTCAGTTAATTTTCCAAAAATAGACACACTTAATGTAACAGCATCTTAATTATTAAAGGAGTTAGGAAGCTCTCCCTGCATCCTGACACCTCCAATAGTAAGCAATTTAAAACATTATTTTACATGAAGTAAATAAAAAATTCACATGATTTTTTTTGAAGTAAATGATGAGATGGCAAAGAAACTCCATCTTTGTGGTAGACTGCCTTGGACTATACCCCCATGTGTTTTAGGGGGTGCTCTCTGCTGTTGGAGGTCCTTCTGTGGAAAAATTTGAGAAGCACACTGCAGTATAAATTTCATCCTTGAATTCAATCAGACTACCAGAAAACCAAAAACTTAGGGTATTTTTGTCCGTTGTAGAATTGTTTCCTTTTGACTTGCTCTTCAATGAAATGCTAACTTGCCATTTTATTCATTATAGGAGTATTATTGAGGGCATTTCCCGCTACTCTACATGAGGCTACAGTGAGAAGTTTCTCCCATGTTTAAAAGATATGTACCTTCTAAGCAGTGGTTTGCTCTTCCCTCGAGGACACTGCAAACAAGGCACGCTCTCCTTTCTGCTCTGGCCTCTAGTGAGATCAAAGATAAACTGGCTAGTGAAATACAGCTAGTGAAAAAGAACTTTATTTATTTATTTATTTATTTATAAAGATTTTATTTGACAGAGAGACAAAACAAGAAAAGAACACAAGCAGGGGCAGTGGGAAAGGGAGAAGCAGGCTTCTTGCTGAGTAGGGAGCCCCACGTGGGGCTAGATCCTAGGCCCCTGGGATCATGACCTGAGCCGAAGGCAGACGCTTACCAACTGAGCCACCCAGCCACCCCTGAAAAAGAACTTTAGGTGCATTTATGTACCAACTTCACCTCGTCTTCCTTGATTTTATTTTTCTATCTTTATTTTCCCTCCATTCAATTTCCCGATTTATTTTAATTTCTATCTTATTGTGGGGCATGCATCTCTCTATAAGCCATCTCAAATTCAATTTCATTTTGAGTGAATTGGCCTGTGAATAAATAATCAGTCGTAGAATGAGTAACAGACCTGAGGCTAAGTTGGCTTGTCCTCAGCTGAGGGGTGTTACCTGCCCTCTCTTGTGGTGAAGGAACCATGGGCCAGTGAAAGCCTCCATTTAAATGCCCCTGACTCAAGCAGGAAGAGGAGGGTCATGAGTGTCGCAGATAGGCATGACCAGCAGCTGATGGCCTCAGCTAGTGGAGGAGGCCAAGAGTCCATTCAAATGGGCAGAAAAGAAACAAACGAATGGCTGAGTATATGCAGTTGTCTAGCTGCAAAGGAGGTGGAAGGGGGAGCAACAGCTCTTTATAGCCCTCTAGAGATACCAGTGTAATTACAAAATCATGTTGCATAGTTACAGTCTTTGTCTATAAATTCAATTAGTTGATCAAAGATTTTATAGTTTCCACCAAGTTGAAGGAATGGATATGTAAAACCACTTGTGATCAAGAGATAATTGGCATTCGATGTAATGGATTGTAAATGAACTCCTACTAAGTATTCTGGGTTTATTTATAAGAAACATAGAATGCGTTTTATGCTTAAAGTTACATGTAGGAGTTAAAATAGGAAATGATTCTTTCAAGAAATATTTTGACTTTCATTTTCCCAAGAGGAAGACATTGTTTTTTAAAATGAGATTATGCTTTCTTTAAGCACAAGTGGAAGGTCTATGAGACAAAATTATCCAATACAGACTGTTATATTTAATATAAATATTGGTATGTTTGGATTTAGGTCACTATTTTATTATTTCTTTTATTTTTGTACCTTCATTTCTCCTTTCCTTCTTTTTGAATTATTTGAATATTCTTAATATCCCATTTTAATTTGTCTTGAGTTTTTAGCCACACCTGCTTGTATAGTTTTTTTTAGTAGTTGTTCTAAGGATCACAATATACATACTTAACTTTTAACAGACTAATTAATATATTATCATTTTGAGTGGAACATAGGAACCTTACTACCATGTAGTTCCTATGTCTACCCTTGGGGAAATGGTCCTCTCTGTATAACATTAACATACACTGAAAACTGGGCACCTGGGGCCTCAGTGGTTAAGTGTCTGCCTTTGGCTCAGGTCATGATCTCAGGGTCCAAGTAGGGCTCCCTGCTCAGTGGGGAGTCTGCTTCTCCCTCTCTGCCTACCCCTTGCCCTGCTTGTGCTCGCTCTCTCTCCCTCTCTCTCAAATAAGTTAAAAAAATTAAAAATTAAAAAAAAACCCATACACTGAAAACACTGTCAGACCATTCACCATAGCAACTTCTTTCTAAGTATGTCTCCTGAGGCAAGGGAAACAAAAGCAAAAACAAACTATTGGGACTTCATCAAGATATAAAGTTTCTGCACAGTGAAGGAAACAATCAACAAAACTAAAAGGCAACCTATGGAATGAGAGAAGATACTTGCAAATGACATATCCAATAAAGAGTTAGTATCCACAATATATAAGAACTTATCAGACTCAACACCCCAAAACCAAAAAATCCAACTAAAAAATGGTCAGAAGACACGAACAGACATTTCTCCAAAGAACACATCCAGATGTCCAACAGATACATGAAAAGATGGTCAGCATCACTCATCAGGGAAATGCAATTCAAAACTACAATGAAATATCACCTCACATCTGTCAGAATGGCTAAAATCAACAACACAAGAAACAACAGGTGTTGGTGAGGATGTGGAGAAAAAGAAATACTTGTGCTTTGTTGGTGGGAATACCAAGTGGTGCAGCCACTGTGGAAAACAGTATGGAGGTCCCTCAAAAAGTTAAAAATAGTTATGATCCAGTAATCACACTACTGGGTATTTACCCAAAGAATACAAGAACACTAATCCAAAGGGATACATGCATCCTTATGTTTATAGCAGCATTATTTACAATAGCCAAGATATGGAAGCAGCCCAAGTGTTCATCAGCTGATGGAAGCTATATCTATCTACCTATCAGGTGATTGATCGATAATGGAATATTACTTAGCCATAAAAAAGAACGAAATCTTGCCATTGCAATGATGTGGATGGAGCTAGAGAGTATTATGCTAAGTGAAATAAGTCAGAGAAAGACAAACACCATATGATTTCACTCATATGTGGAATTTAAGAAACAAACAAGCAAAGGGGAGAGAGAGAGAGAGAGAGAGGCAAAGAAATCAAGAAACAGACCCTTAACTATGATGGTTACCAGAAAGAAGATGGGTTGGGGGATGGATGAAATAGGTGATGGGGATTGCAGTTGTGATGAGGCATGTACTTGCTGTGATGAGCACCAGGTGATGTATGGAAGTGTTGAATGACTATACTGTATACCTGAAACTAATATAATACTGTATGTTAACTAACTGGAAATAAAATAAAAACTTAAAAAAAAAAAAACTGTCAGACAATGTTAAAATTTCTGCCGTCAACTGTCAAACATATTCTGAAGAACTGAAGAGGAGAAAAGTAGTCCATTATATTTATCCAGGTATTTACCATTTCTGTTTCTCTTCCTTGATTCCTGAGGCTCCAACTTTCTCTGTATCATTTGCCTTTGATCTGAGGAATTTTCACTTTCCGTTGGCAGGTCTGTTGGCCATAAATCTCTTAGTTCTTCTCCATCAGAGAATGTCTTATCTTAATATTGCCCTCATTCCTGAAGGATATTTTTGCTGCATATACAATTCCAGATAATTATTTTTTTTCAGCGATTAAAAATTTTGTTCCATGCCTTCTGACCTAGCTGGAGAAATCCACACTCTTTTTAATACTTTCCCTTCATATGTTATCTATTCTTCTCTGGCTTCTTCAAGATCTTTTCCTTATCTTTAGTTTTTAGAAGTTTGGTTATAATGTGTCTGGGTGTGGTTTTTTCAAGTTTATCCTGTTTTTAGTTTGCTGAGTTTCTTTTTTAAATTTAAATTCAATTAATTAACATATAATGTATTATTAGTTTCAGAGGTAGAGTTCAGTGATTCATCAGTCTTATATAACACCCAGTATTCATTACATCAAATGCCCTTCTTAATGTCCCTCACCCAGTTACCCAATTCCCCACTCCCCCATCCAGCAACCCTGTTTGTTTCATATGATTAAGAGTCTCTTATGATTTGTCTCCCTCTCTGATTTCATCTTGTTTTATTTTTCCCTCCCTTCCCTTATGATCCTCTGTTTTGTTTCTTAAATTCCACATGAGTGAGATCATAGATAATTGTCTTCCTCTGATTGACTTATTTCAGTTTGTTGAGTTTCTTGAATCTGTAAGTGTATTTCATTAGCCAAATCTGGCAAGTTTTCAGCCATTATTCCTTTAAATATTTTTTCTTCAGCCACGTTCCTTCTCTTCCTTCTCCTTTCCTTCTGGGATCATGACATGACTATTAGACCTCTTAGTATTGCCTCATAGGTCCCCAAGGCTCTTCACTTTTTTTTTCCAATTTTTTTCTCTTTGTTATTCTGATGGGATAATTTGATTTATCATCTTCAAATGCACTCACTTTTCACTCTTTCCTGTCATCTCCATTGTGATATTGAGCCCATTCAGTAATCTATTTATTATTTTGTTTTTCAGTTCCAAAATTTCCATTTGGTTCTTTTTTTTTTAATGACTTCTGTTTCTCTACTGAGACTTTCTATCTTTTCATACCTTTCAAAAGTAGTCACTTCTTGGAGCCCCAATATAAAAACTGCTTTAAAGTGCTTAGTTATTTCAAAATCCATGCCATCTCAGAGTTGGCATGTTGTCTTGTCTTCTCCCTTGTGAGATGTTGATATTTTCTGGGTTCTTGGTATGTCAAGTAATTTTGAATTACATATAGGCATTGTGAATATTATGATTCTGGGTCTTGTTTAGATCCTATTTAAAAAAATATTGATTTTTTTTTTTTTTTTTTAAGCAGAAAACTGCTCCAGTGAGGTACAACTTCAGTTCCCACCTACCTTTTGTGGGCTGTGCCCTCAATGTCTGCTCAGTTTTCAAAGCCCTTGCAATGTCATTGGGCTCTCTCCATGTGTGTGTTAAGCAGTGGCCAGGGAGGGACTGAGCACTGATTACTATTCAGATCAGTTCTCAAAGACTTTCGTATACCATTTAGGGCTAAATCATCCATGTGCAGGTGGGGCATGAGCCCAGGAACTCATAACCAACTTTATGGGATCTATTTTTTTTTTTTTTTTTGCTTGTCAAATGATCCTTTATTGAACTATTTTCCTTTGTAGTTCTAACTAACTAGCATTCCACTGCACCATATTGATGTCATCTATGATATCATGAGGGTGGCGGCCATCAACATTGCAGCCCAGAGTGGGCAGTCCCCAGGATCTCTTCAGTGGTTCCAAAGATGGTAACTGGCTAAAGCTAAATGGCTTTAGTGGCTAAAGCTCGGTGCTGCATCTGTCAGGCAATGTTGACAATCTCATCAAAAGTGGTATTTCCGTTGTGCTTAATGTTTTTCTGCTTTCTGTCTCTTGGTGGTTCCTTAAGGGCTTTGACAATCAGGGCAGAGGCAGAAGGTACCACTTCAATCTGGGTCTGTCTGTTTGAATGGTCAGTTTCACGGTAATCCTTAGACCCTTCCAATGACCGGCTGCCTTGGAGATGTCATCACCAACCTTTTTTGGGGACAGACCCAGGGTGCTGATCTTTGGGGTCAGGGCAGATGTGGCACGACTGCCACACTCATGCACCTCAGGTATATGACTTTGATCTCCTTGGGGTCAAACTTAGGTGGCATGGTGGAGGTGGCTGGTGTCAGATGAACCTGGATTTGGGGCGAATGAAGACAGTTTCACCTTCGCTTTCTCTGAGCCAAAAGCTATGGGATCGTTTTCTTGAGCTCGCTTCTATCTGCAATCTTCCTGACACTTTTTTGCCACTAGGAATTCCCTTGTTCCCCTTCTTGGTCTTCTGGCTAAAAAGCTGGGACTTTAGATTCCCCACGCTGCTGCACACTTTCCTCAAATGTGTTTGCTTCCAGGTCTAAGGGCCAGTAGATTGAGAGAGAAAGGCAATGAGGTCTTTCCTCACACCCTTGGGACCTAAGTTCCCCTGGTCGAGAGAGAAGGGTACCAGCCCAGCCTCTGCTGCTGTCAGTCACCACCTGCATTGCCTGAGGGCTGGGGTGGGAGAGAATGGAAAATGAAGAAGACAATATCCCCCACTTTCTCTGACCCCTGCGGTCCTCTTTCTTGTTCCTTGAAACAGAAGTAGAGGGCTTCCTTTAAAGCTCTTTCTATCCACACTTGGTGCAAAGTTCTGGGTTTCAGGCTGCCTTTGAGTCTCAGCCAGTGGGTACCAAGGGAAACAAATGGGGGAACTTGTCATTGATTTGCTGCTACCACAAGTTCTGGTTTTCCTCCCCAATCTGCCCATGACCATTTAGTTTCAGAGTTCTCAGGTAGCTGCTCCATGCATTCTGCCCAGGGGCATTGCTTGCATTCAGTGGGAGAGACAGGGTGACAGGTGCTTACTCCATCTTGACTGGAACCCAGTTTACAGTCTCTTGTTAAAATCAGGGAGATGGCCCTAGCTTTTGGTCCAAAGAAATGTTGGGGAGTTACCTTAGCAAAAAAATAAAGAACAAAGTTTCTATGATACATATGCCCAATGGAACACTATCCAGCCATAAAAATGAGCAAAGATGATCTCTATTATCTGATATAGAATGATTTCTGGGAGATATTGTTAAGTGAAAAAATTAAAATGCATATTTTTAAAGCATCTCCTCACACATTGCCTATTAGTTGTGAGGAAAAAATAGTTAACTCTACAGTGGTGAAGTTAGACAGTATCTTGACCAGGTAAATAAAAATAACATTGCCAGTGAGGGGCAATGGACTTGATTTGCCTCTAGATGTCATGCCCTGAGAAGGACATAGCAGGGATGTAATATTCTAGCCAGAAATGCATAACCTGGGCTTTATCACAAGGAATCATCAACTGGATCTCAGAAGAGGAATATCTTATTTAAAAAGGGGGAAGATTGTATTATTTTAAAATGTCAATGTTATAAAAGGCAAAAAATGTATGTAGAAATATTTCAGATTTAAGGAAACTGAAGAGGCATATCGACAAAATGCAATACCTGATGGTAGATGGGTGTGGAGAGGAAAAAATGCTGTAAAGGACATTTTTAGGTCAATTGACAAAATTAGAATACTAAGAGTAGAATAAATAAAAGTATGAATCAATGTTAAAATTCCTAAAATTATTAGTTACACTGTGGTTATGTAAGAGATTATTTTTTTATTCCACACACTCCAGCATTTAGGGGTAAAGGGCATATGAATAGAATATGAAGAGAACAAAGTTCCGTACCTGTCTGCATGTATGAATATATACATACCTACGGCCAGATGGATTCAGTGACTAAGCAAATGCTAAATAAAGCAAAAGGGGCAACGTGTTAGCAATAGGTGAATCTGTGTATTGATTATGCTGTTTTTATTTTTGTGATTTTCTGTAAGCTTGAAATTATTAAAGAACAGAGTTCCCTAATTTCGGTTCCGTTGTGGCCATTGTGATGTCAATGTTGCAGGATCCCAGGCCTTTTCTGCTGCCTGCAGTCCATCCGATAGCAGACTTGCCCAGCCTTTCCCAGCTTGGAGATTGGAGAGAAAATCGTATGTCATGCTTACGAATCAATGTCAGTCCTTCAAGTTTGCAAAAACTTATAAAACATATATAGATCTGTACGCCAGCTCAGCACAGAGCACTGAGGCTGCGTTCCTATTCTTGGATGCTTTCTAGAAAAAAGAATGCAAAACCAGTGATTACATGGTAAGAAGAAACTCATGCAAGATGAACAGAGTGACAGTCGGCGAAAACCACCAGAGGCCGAATCTGTTCAGATACATCTTTTTACTTAGAAGTAATAAACCCTCTTTGTTTAAAGGTGGGTGGTTGGGATGGTGTAGAAGACACTGTCAGTGAGATCACTGACAGATCAGCTGTCAGCCATATCCTCTCTGTGATGTTTGTTCCAGAACATGCTGATTACATCCACCTGCTACTCTTTGCCTGAGGATTTTCTCTCAGCTCAAGTGGGGCAAGTCGGGAGTGCCAAGGAGTCAATCTGAGGATAAATACCTCAGATTCCCCACCATAGGGAACAACCCAGAGGCTGATCCACACTGTCTCTGAGTTTTCCAATGGGATTGAGTGCCAGTGGCCCACGGCGGTAACCTGCCTGTTAATTCTTCCTTGTGGCCCCGTTCCTTTCTTGTCTCACTCTCTTCCCCTCTCTCAGTGCCTCCCAGAACTATGTAAACTCAAATCCTGTCTCAGGCCTGTTTTTGGAGGAGCACAGCCTTAAGCGGATGGTTACTTTTATTTATTGGAAACTTAGTTGGAAAATGAGGCCAATTGGTGTGGAGGGAAAAGCTGGTGTGGAACAGCAAGTTAGTCCCTTAGCAGTTAGGACAGGAACCGATGCAGTGAGGCCACAGGATTTCAGGATGGCATGTTAGCCTCTCTCTAGTGACAGGAGGTCCCACCTGTTGGAGGATATTACCTTCCTGATCCGCTGCACATGAACCATTGCTCTAGTGTCTAGAGAACAGTGCTGGGTGACCGGAGTGGCAGAGCAGGGTGAATTGATGGCTGTTGCACCATCTTGCCCTGTGTTGTGGAAGGTCTCTGGGAAGAACACAGATGGAAGTGAGAAAAGGCTAAGGCAGACTTGGGATGAGAAGCAATAGAAGGAGACACTTGTATGCCTCCCTCAACAGGAGCTTTAGAACCCATCATTTTTCCTCCTTTGCCTTGGTGGCCAGCAAGCTGAGCTAAATTCTGGAAATTTTTCTTAGCTTAGGTTTTCTGATAAACTTATCCCGTCCACTTATTACTAAGCATGTTTTTAGTTTCATTGCACCTATGCTTATTCTTTAAATTGTCTCCATTCTTTCTGGAAATACAAATGATATATATGACATATAAGAAACAAAAGGAGCAGCTCTCCTTCAGGATATTACAATTTTAGTACAATTTCTCTAGGGAGGACTGAAATAACAATGGTAAAACAGACAAATTTAATTATACTGTATTTCTCTCTGTGGCCGATAGTCCTAGGATAATGCAGAAATTGATTGTGTAGTTGCCACCAAAGTTTTTTGTTCCTTTCTCAACTTTTTATTTTGAGAAATTTGAAACAGTCGAAAGCAGAGTACAGTGAATACCTGAAAACTTTATATCTAGATTCAATAATAGTTAACGTGTTTCTGTATTTTTACTGCCTCCCTCATGTGTACACATGAACACCCATTTTCTTTTTCTGCAACCCTTAAAAATTAGTTGCAGACATGACACTTCACCCTTAAATACTCAGCATGCCTCTTCTAAGAATAAAGATATTTCTTTACATAATTACAATACCATTATCATACCTAAGAAAAAAACATTAATTCCATCACATTAAATAACATCCTGTCCATGTTCTGATTTCCCCAGTTGTCCCAAAAATGTCCTTACGTGACTGTTCTTTTCAGTGAGAATCCAATAAACACTCACATGTTATATTTGGTTTTTATGTCCCTCTGATCTCTTTTCATTGAGGATGGCACCATTTTTTTTTTTTTTTTCCATGACACTAACTAACTTTTCTGGTCTGGGGCCAGCTTTCTTGTTTGAATGTCCACATTCTGAATCTGTTTCCTCATAGGGTCATTTAACTTGTTCCTCTCCCTTGTATTCCCTATAAATTGGAAATCTAGAGGCTTGATTAGACACAAGTTAATCATTTTGGTGGTGGTAGGTGGGCAAGAGTCCTTCCTACCGTATTATACAGAAAGAAAATACACAGCTGATCCTTGAACGACATGGGTTTGAATTGCATGGGTCTGCTTATATGCAGATTTGTTTCAACAAATACAGTGGAGTACTGTAAATAGACTTCCTCCTTATGATTTTAACAACATTTTGTTTTCTCTAGCTTATTTTAATATAACTATTATAGTATATAATGCATTCCTTCTACATTTATTATATATTCAATCAATTACAGTCAATAATGATTTTTGATGTTTAAATTATTCCAAATTTGGTCACTGACTGCCCTTTTAGGCTGGCTTCTCTGTCTTTTGATATGACTCCCTTAAGTGTTTGATAGCTCGCTTGCTTTCTGGTATTACAAGATATCCTAAGCTCACCTCATAGTTTTTGTGCTTCAAACCTGGAATCAGCTATTTCTCTAAGGAGCACAGCTACCTTCTAAGCCTCTGGCTGAAAGCATTATTCCACTAATGTAGCAACTTTCAGTTTCGCCCTCACTTCACTCCTTCAGGGCTGGGACTGCATATATTTGTTCTCCAGGGCTTAACATAGGCTTATTACCTAGAAGTCATTCAATAAAGCTTTGTTGAATGAATGAACAACAGACATCAGCCAGGGCAGTGGTTCTCAATCCTGACTGCAAATTAGAAGAATCTGAAGAGCTTTGAAAAAATACTGATGCCCAGGCCCCATACCCAAATATTCTGATTTAATTTGTCTGGCACAGAGAGACAACTTAGCCTCCTGGTTAAAAAATACAGACTTTGGGGCCCGACGATCTGGATTTTGAATTCGATTCAACATTTACCCTCTGTGTGACCTCTTTTAGGTGGCTTCTGTTTCCGCTGTAGTCTGTAAGGGTAATTAGAGTATCTACCTCACAGGTTCCTGTGAGAATTAAATAAATTAACATATGCAAAGCGCTCAGAACAGCTCCTAGCAGAGTCAACGCCAGGTAACTGTTAGCTGTCCATTTGATTCTACATTTGTTAGTGAGGTAATTAATTTTTTGAAATACTTCCCAATGTGTTTTCTCTTTTTGATAACTCAGGTTTGTTCTCGGCAGCCTCTCTACCTTTAGGACTGGGCCCCACGCTGAATGAGAGAAGACAGAGAGGGGCTTTGAGAGGAATTCTTCCTGGGGATAAGGGAGGCAGAGAGATTCTCCGGTCCTGGGTGGAGGAATGACAGATTCCTGGGTCCCCTGGAATTATCCAAGGAAGATGGTGAACATGTGTCAGATGCGTTAAGGGGGACTGAAAGCAGAAGGGACTTAGGGCTGGACCCTGGGGGGGGTCTCTCTGCCCAGAGCCCTGCCTGCTTGGGTAGCCAGGTAGCGCTGAAATGGAGAACCAGTGGGCTCCCTCAGCTTGCTCAAGGGGGTCCCGTGTTACCTTGGAAGGAATGGGAGAATAGCTACAGATTGCAAATATGCACGTGTGCCAACTGGCTTCTGCAGGGGTAGGAGGTGAGGGGATCCTGCACCAGAGATTTAGGGGGAAACACGCTAAAACCAGAGGCTGGAAGAAAGCTGAGTCTCAAAGAGCCAGTAGTTGGGACGAGAGCCAGAGTGGGGGCTTTGTCAGAGGGAAGGCAGCTGAGCCCTCTGGGAGCAGCCACTCCTCGCGGGATATCCGAGAATGCTGGGGGCCCACTGGAGCTAGAAAACACGGGAGTGGGTCTTTGGTATTCAGTTCATTACAGCTGTCACCGAGATGTCTGCTCTCCAGGCTCACGCGGTCCCTCGAAAGGCAAGATTTCTGTGTGTCAAGCCTTGACACAGGGGTCTTGCAAGCTCTTAGGTCACTATGTTCTCTCCTCCTGGAGGCTTCAATGAGCAGGAAATAGGTTCCTGCCACTAGGTGTCACCTGCCACCACTGTCTCTCCTTGTCTCTAGAAACCTACATTTCTGTTCCTAGATGGAGCCATTTCTGCCTCTGCGAAGCCAAGAACTCGCCTCCATGCACTCTCCCTGTGCGCAGTTCAGCTAATTCTCCGCATTAGCGTCAAACACCAAAGCTGAATTACTTTGGGGGGGGGAAAGAAAGGGGAAGAGCTCCTTTTCCCTTAATAACAGCTTTATTGAGATATAATCTACATACCATAAAATTAATCTTTTAAAAAACGTACAATTCCACGTGTTTTAGTATATTCACAGAGCTGTGCCACCATCACCACCATCTAATTTCAAAACATTTCTCCTTACAAAGCAACCTGTACCCTGTACCCATTAGCAGTCATTTCTTGTTCCTGATTCTCCCTGACAACCACAAATCTACTTTCTATCTCTATGCATCTGCCTTTTCTGCACATTTCATATAAATGGAATCATACAAGGTCTTTTGTGATAGCCTTCTTTTACTTAGCATAATGTTTTCAAGATTCATTTACGTGGTAGTTTGTGTTAGTACGCCATTCCTTTTTATTGCCAAATAATATTCCACTGTATGAATGTACCATATTTCCTTTGTGCATTCATTAGTTGATAGAGATTTGGGTTGTTTCTACTTTTAGGCTGTTAAAAACACTGCTGCTGTGAACATTCATGTACAGGTGTTTGTGTGGACATGTATTTTCAATTCTCTTGGGTCTATAACTAGGAGTGGAATTGCTGGGTCCCGTGACAACTCTACGTTTAACCTTTTGAGGAGCTGTCAGACAGTTTTATAAAGCAACTGCCCCATTTTACATTTTCACCAGCAATGCATGAGGGTTCCAGTTTTTCCAACCCTTGTCAACATTTGTTACTTATTTTCTTTATTATAGCCATCCCAGTGGTGGTAAAGTGTTATCTCTTTATGGTTTTGATTTGCATTTCCCTGATGGCTAAAGGATATTGACCTCTAGTTGTCTTGCAATGATGCTGAGCACTGGCCATTTGTTTATAACTGGAGAAATGTCTATTCAGGTCCTTTGTCAACTTAAAAAAATGGGTTATTTTTCTTTTTATGACTGAATTGTAAGAGTTCTTAATATATCCTAGATACAAGTCTCTTATCCGATATGGGGTTTGCAAATATTTTCTCTCATCCTATGGGTTCTTTTCATTTTCTGGATGGTGCCCTTTGAAGTACAAAGGTTTTTAATTTCAGTGTACAATATCCCTACTTTTTCTTTTTTGTTTGTGCTCAGGTGTATCTAAGAAACCACTGCCTAATTCAGGATCACAAAGATTTATGCCTATGTTTTCTTCTAAGAGTTTTACAGTTTAAGCTCTTATGTTTAGATTGTGGATCTACTTTGAGTTCATTTTTGTCCATGGGTGAGGTAGGAGTCCAACTTCATTCACTTGCATGTGGATATCCAATTATTCCTGCACCATTTGTTGAAAAAGAGATCCCTTCCTCATTGAATTGTCTTGGCACCCTTGTACCACCCTGGAATGTCAAGTGTATTCCACTGATCTATATGTCCGTTATTGTGCTGGTACTACACAGTCTTGATTATTATAGCTTTGAAGTAAGTTTTGAAATTAGGAAGTGTGAGTCTTCTAATTTTGTTCTTTTTCAAGACTTTTGCATATTCTTAGGTCTCTTGCATTTCCACATAAATTTTAGGGTCAGCTTGTCAATTTTTCTGTGCAATATCTTACATTTCATTTAGGTTTTCAATTTCTTTTCATGATGTTTTGCAGTTTTCAGTGTGTAAGTCCTGCTTAGGTCACGTTTATTCCTAAGTATTTTATTCTTTTTGATACTATTATAAATGGAATTGTTTTCTTAATTTCATTTTCAGATTGTTCATTGTGAGTGTATAGAAATACAATTGTTTTTTGTATATTGATCTTGCATCCTGCAACCTTGCTGAATTCATTTATTAGCTCTAAAAGCTTTTTTGGTGTTTGGATTCTTTAGGATTTTTCTAAATAAAAGATCATGCCATATGCAATTATTTATTCTTTTCTGATCTGGATGCCTTTTATTTATTTTTCTTTCCTAATTGCCCTCATTGGAACCTCCAGTATAATGTTGAATAGAAGTGGCAAAAATAGACATTCTTGTCTTGTTCCCGATTTTAGGAGGAAAGATTTCAGTTCTTGACCACTAAGTTTGATGTTAACTGTGAGGTTCTCACAGATGCCCCTTACCACGTTGTGGAAATTCCCTTCTATTTCTAGTTTGCTGGGTATTACTATCATGGAAGGGTGTTGGATTCTGACAAATTCTTTTTCTGCATGTATTGAAATGATTGACCTGTTTTTTGTCCTTCATTCTACAAATATGGTGTCTTGCATTGGTTAATCTTCATATGGTGAACCCACTTTGCATTCTTCAGATAAATCCTGCTTGGCATGGTGTATAATTTTTTTGGTGTGTTGCTGGATTCAGTATGCTTGTATTTTGTGGAGGATTTCTGCATCCTTATTCATAAAGGATATTGACCTCTAGTTGTCTTGCAATGTCTTTGTCTAGTTTTGGTATCAGAATGAATTGGAAAGTGTTCTCTCCTCTTCTATATTTTGTAAGTTTGTGAAGGATTGGTGTTAATGAGCTCTGAAGTTTTTGAAACATAATCTTGGCTTCCTCACTCTGTTGGAGGTGGAGAAAGAGGTTTGGTTTTTGTTTTTGTCCCCCCCCCACCCCACTCTGCCCTGGTGAGTCCCAGGACTCTGTCAAGAACTGTGCAGAGTCTGAGATTTTACATGTTAGCTTGTTACAGTTTTGTGGACACTGAGAGATGCTGTGAAACTCCTAGGTCTGAGGTGAAGGACAATGTCACTCACAGCAAGAGCAGTAGCAGGGTGTCAGCATTAGCTATTTGAGACCCAGTTCCCCCAGGGCAACATGAAGACTGACAGGTGATACCTGGACTGTCAGTGCACTGCATTATAGGAGAGGAACCCCGAGCTGAGGGGCCCCGAATCTTTTTTTTTAAGATTAATTAATTATTTATTTGGAGGGAGGGGCAGAAGTACAGGGAGAGGGAGACAGCAGACTCCCCACTGAGCACGGAGCCTGGTGAGGGGCTCGATCCCACGACCCTGAGATCATGACCCAAGCCAAAATCAAAAGTCAGGTGCCTAAACGACTGAGCCACCCAGGGGCCTCAGGACCCCAAATCTTTTATAATGGCCAGTAAGCATGCCTGCCTTTTACCATGGAGGGAGACACCGTTTCTGTCTTCTGGGCTGTATGCTATACAAACCTGCTTAAAAAGATAGTCCAGCACAAAGACAGTGTTTCTGCTCAGAAGACATGCCTGAGACCACAGAGAATTATCTCCCAACAGACGTACTTGTTAATATTTTCCTTCATACCCCCCCGTATTCCTCCATTATATGTACTATTATTTATACATTTTAAATTTAGTTTTTATCAGTTGTACATGCACATGATGTAAAGAGTCAAACAGCTTTATAAGACGTATTCCTTAAAAACAGTCATCTCCTCCCCTCCTCCCCATTTACTGCTCCTCTATCAACTCTGGCTGGGTCTTCTGGCATTGAGCACTGGATCTGTAAATAGCATTTTTTATACTACTGCCACTTCTTGATTTCTCAGATGAAGGTATTGACTCTTGGCGTCCACTGTGGAAAATGTGGTTTCACCTTTCTTTCACATCCCCACATCTGCCTACTTTCTGGTTTCTCATTTTTCCAGGAGAGTTAAGGTGTCCTTTTGGTCAGCTCAAGATTTAATATTTATATTATTAGACGTTATTCTTATAAAAGCTATTCACAGATGAGCCGTGTGCTGTACTTTTCCTTTCCTGTGCAAAGTCAGTTGTTTGATTTTGTTAGTTTTCATTGCTCTTCTCCAAACGTCTAAATGTCTAGATCTTTCAAAACATTATGATTTGATCAGTTTTCTCTGCTGGAGGTCTCCTCCCACAGAGCCGTTTGAGCTGCTCCATTCTGTGTGGTTGCTCTTCAGGCCTGCCATGCCGGTGGCCATTCTCAGGTACCCCCCTGCCCGCCCAACATCTTCCTGGAATTTCTTCCTCTCTATTGTATTTGATCCTGTTTCCTGGATCCCATGTCAACTCTTTTTTGGTTTATATGTCCATTTTTGGTGAATCACATCCTTTTAATAAAAGGGCACAGAGGAGATACATGTTTGAGACATTGCTTGGCTGAATTTGTGCCCTTGTGCTTAATGAATAGTTCAGTTGGTATAAAAGTGCAGGTGGAAAATAATTTCCCCCTAGAATCTTTGAAGGCATTTGTTTCATTTTCTTCTAGCTTCCAAGGTCATGGTTCAGAATCAGATGTCATTCTGATTCTTGACACTTTATGAAACTTTTTTTCCTCTCTCTCTGGAAGCTTTTGGGATCTTTTATTTGTCCCCAATGTTTTGTAATGTCACAGGGATGTGCTTCAGTTTGAGTTTGCTTTCATCCACTGTGTATCTTTCACATGGTGTATCCTTGCAATCTGGTGACTTCAGTTCTGGGAAAATTTCTTAATTTATTTCACAGATGATTTATTCCTCCCCATTTTCTCTGCTCTTCTTTACTGGAACTCCTCTTATTCAAATGTTGGACCTTTTGGACTTGTTTTCTCTCTCACTTTCCATCGAATTGCTTTTCGCTCTGCTTTCTGAGAAGTTCCTCCCACTCCAGGTTTCCTATTGTATATTTAATTTCTACTACCATATTTTTAATTTCCAAAAAGTCCTTTAAATATACTTTTCTTCTTCCATTGATGCAATGTTTTCTCTTATGTCCCTGAGGCTACTTCTCCTGTTATAGTTTCTGTTTCGTCCAAGTTACTTTTCTTTACTTTGACTTTTGTCTCTGATAGACATACTTTCCTCAAATCTCTGATAGTCTCCAGCGGTTTGCTCATCTTTAAGAGTTGGATGCCATGGAAGATTTCTCTGTGAGGTTCTCCATGGGGTGATTTGGCTTTGCCTTATTTCAGGGCTGGCCAGGTCCCCAGAGACGAGTCTTCCAGTCCCCTGCCTGGAGGGTATGGTTGCCCACATTCTGGGAGCCAGGGAAGGAAGAAAGGTGGGGATCTCAATATTCTGTGTGCAGTTGTTCACTTACTCTGCCTTCCACTCCTGGCCTCAGCTTCGGTCTCCACTAGGGTGGAGGAGGGGCTCTGCGTCCCTAGTGAGAGTGGGGCAGGAGATTCAGGTCTTGCTTTCTTTCACCCAGGATCACCTTCATTCCCTCCTCCAGAGGTTCCTACTGTTGCCAGTTCCTGAGGCTGCCTGAGGTTCTGTGCTACAAATCTGGGGGTTTTGTTTGTTTATTTGTTTGCTTTTCCTGTGGCCAGTTCAGGATCGAACTTTCTAAGGTCTGGTTAATTACTACTCATTCATCTGCCCTCCAGCTTCCAAAATTTGATTGCTGTTGCCCTCCCTCTTCTTTCCTTTGTCCAACTGGGTTTATTCCTTTTACTATCATTTTAGTGGGGTTTGGGGAGAAAATAGAGGTGTTCAAACTAGTATTTTAACCAAAACCAAATTATTATATTTATTACATGTTTACATATCTGTCTGTCCCATTTTGGACATCTTGATGGCATCCCAAATGCTTATCAAAAGTTATGTTTCAATCACCAAATTTTTACTGAATTAACTAAATAGATTATAAGAGATTAATGTCTTGATTGTGGTTTCCTGACTAAATAAATGGGATGACTAGGTTTGTGTCACACGAGGAGAGAAAATTCAGTGCCTGTTTTTAGGTCTGATGCTGAGGTTGCTGGGTCATAAGAGGCATGCTATTATACAATTGCTCTATTTTTCATAAAACCCCAGTGATGATTCATTCAGCTAATCCCAGCAAATCCACCATGTTAGAACCAAATAATTAAAATGGACTTTGAGAGCTCACCTGGTAAATCCCTTTCCCTCTGGCTGAAAGCATCATTAGGCCACTATAGTACCAAGAAAAGAGGTGGTCTCGTGGTATGAGCGTAGACTGCTTGAAAAGCTGGAGGATGTCAGTTCTCTACCTCATTATTATATAAGGAAGGGAAGACACAAGACAAAACAGAATATCTTCCAGGTCCTTAGACACTAATTACCACCCATCCCTCTGGATGTCCTGAGGCTACCTTTTGTAATTCTCTGTTCTCTTCTGGTCAAGAGAAAGCCAAAAGCCAGAGGATGGGGAGGAGGTGTGTGATCGCAGCTGGGGGAGAGCCCTGGCGGGTGTGTGGGTCCAGCAGCTGGGATCTCTCTCCTGACTCCTCGTGTCCCTCTTTATACCCAGAGCATGAACCAGGGGGCACTTATCAGATCTCCTTCCTGAGCCAGGTTTCTTGCTACTATGATAGATTCCTTTACACAAGCACATGTTGTTTAATATAAAAGATATTAAAAGTGTTTAAAAAACCTCTTTGGAAAGTCCTCTGAAGAAAGAGCGGGAAAGGAAAATTAAAGCTTTTTATTATGGGAATGTTCAAGCATTCACAAAAGTAGTGAAATAATGCCCTGATGCATCCATTATCCAACCTTAACAATTATCAACATTTTACTAATGCTGTAAAATCTGCTCTTGCCCCCCTCACCCCCCTGACTTTTTAAAAAGTATTTGCTGGAGTAGATGAAAGCGAATTTCAGACAGCATATCATTGTCACCCATAAATACTTCTAAATGATCTCTAATTGTTCGCGTTCTTCTTTTTTTCTTTCTCCTTTATACAGAACCACAATGCCATTATTATCATAACCTAACGATGAACAATTCCCTACTATCCTCTAATATTCCAGTCCATATTAAAATTTTCTGGACTATCTGAAAAATATCTTTTTACAGAGGATTTGTCTGAATCAAGAGCCAAATAAGGCCCACTCATTGTATTTGGTTCATTTATCTCCTGTCTTTTTTAGTTTGTAATGATAACTACATTCTTTAACTTCCATATAACGATGTGCATTAACAATGAAGGTGGGTTTGTGAAAGGCTTGGCTTAGCTGCAGTGTCAGCTTTATTTGAATCTGGCACCCTACCAAAGTTTTAAGTGCTCTGGAGGCATGCTTTTCATGGATATGTACTGACCCAGTGCTTCTATTAGTGAGGCTAGAATTGAACAGTTAGTCATTTTAATATAACTGCACTCTGCCTTATTTACTGATGCAACTAGTCAAGCTTTGCAGAGAGTTGCTTATTAGCTTTGTGCATATTTAAAAATTTCCCTGGTATGTTAAAAATGATAAATCCATACTGTATATTGCAAAGATGGTACAATTTGATACTTGGGAACTAAGTGTAGTAACATATGCATTAGGTATTATTTCAGAAATGCTTTCAAGCAATTTATTTGAAGTGGGAGTAATGGAGAAGTAATAAGTGGGTCCTCTGAGGGTGGGATCTGTTGGTCAATAAAGACAGGGATAAAATCCAACACTTCCGGTCATGACTCTACTTCTGCCTGTTCTTCACGTTTTCAAATCTCTTGTTAGCCCTGCAATCGGATTAGACTTGCTTCTCCCATTTCTCTTCTCCTCTTATTCAGCTAAGAGTTATTGAGTGCCAGACACATTATAAACTAGATCTCATTTAACTCGTACAGTAGCCTGTGGAGGTAGCAGCTCCCTTTTGCAGATGTGAAAACCCAAGTTCAGAGCTTCGGTGAGCTGCTCAGGGTCACTGAACTCTGAAGGCTGGGCTTTTGCCAGGGCTCAGCCTGCTCTCAGGATTATTCTTTGGTGGCAGGGTCAATTAAGGGGGGGGGGTATTAAAGTCAATGCTGAGGGAGGTTATAAAGCATTTAAAATTGGATCAATTTACCTGCTCCATGGAATCCCCCGCAGACATAGAGCTTGCCATCCACCGTTCCTGCATTGGTAGAATTGGTTCGAAGGGAGAGCAGGGGACTTGGCATAGGTGGGCCCTCTCTCCAGAAGTCCCCCTCAGGGTTATAGATCTCCACCACATCAAGGCACTTTCGAACCTGGCCTTTGTCTCGACCTACACAGCCAATTCCACCTACAGAGAATGGTACACAGAAATGAGATGACCAAGAACTGTAATTTCCCTGTGGCTAGCACCCCTTTCCTCTTACAGTCTGTATCACATATTTACGGGCCTCTGACTTTTCTCTGTCTTGCCTGGTACTACTTCTCAGATAATTTCTAAGCAATAGTGATGTCTGCTCTGTACTCCATAGCCAAGTTTAATACCATTTTTTTAGAGTGTTCTGTTTGTGCTTATGCATGAAGCGGATTCCACTGCAGGCTTTGTGTTCTACAATATGCAACGCTGGTTCACACCATGAGCAACCCCTTTAGGATAAGAATTTCAGGTTTGCATGTGAGCGCAACTCGACTCTGACATCTGTCTTTCAGTTGATCGTTAGCAATGATTTCACTGACCTGCCAGTAGGGATGCGTCCTTTCTCTTCCTCATCGATGTAAACCTGTCTCTTCCTCTCTTCTTAGGTTGCATGAACTTTTCCCTATTAGGGAAGGGCCATTCTTTGATAAATTTCAGGTTTAGGGTCAAAGAAAGGCTCCAAACCCAAATGCCCAGTGCATCTCCCATTTTTGGATGGTATGGTTCACTCAACAGATATTCACTGGTTTCCTATGTTATCAAGGCAACATGCTAAATGATAAGAAGTTTAGGAAGATGAATAAGGCATATTTTCTGCCATTAAGAAATTAATGCAGTGGGAAAAGGGTCACATATGCAAATAAATAGGTAGACAACATGGTGACAGGTAACTGAAAACAGATCCCAATTAGGTATCTGTAAGTAACAGTGGTGATGGCAGAGAACTATGGAGGAAGTCTTTTTTTTTTTTTTTTTCCTCTTTGCTGATGGAGCCTGGCCTGTTTCCTCTGTCAGTATGGATCCAGGGAGTGAGGCTATCAACTCAGGAAGCTCTTAGCAGCTTTCTCTCTTATCCAACTGGATAAATAATTTAGCCCATCCCAGTGCCAAGCATGAGCTGCAGCGTTTCCGAGGAGGGGAGCACGCTGGCCTTGGTTAACTGCACGGCTCTGCTGTTCACGGCTCTCTTTCAGTGTGGTAGAGGTTTCTTAGTTCAACAAAAAGGGGAATTTCTGATTTGTGGGGCAAGACAGCCTTAAAGAAGAGGATTTATCACCAGCGGCTAAACCTGGCAGCCACCCATCAGGTAAGAATGAGATGCTTTAGTTACCTGCTCCCCAAGACCCAGGAGAGAGATTACTAGGCTGGATGATATTACAACCACTTCAGAAGACCTATTAACAAGGGGAAGCAAACAGGTTAAATGCAAGTCACTGGGAGTCAGGCTGGGGCATGCTGAGCAACCAGCATCCTGAACATAACTTAGAAGTTTCAATAAAAGCCCATTAGAAAAGCTTCCCCAACATAATGCATACAAAGAATGGGTATTATTCTCTTGGTTTTTGAAATAATTAGGGCGCTTGCCATTTCTGTTTCTCTGTTACTAGGTGTATTTAATTATAATGTCCAGCCCTTCTGCTGCTCTTTGAAACATGTGCCTTTTCTGTTTGGTTGGCAGACCGCGCACACGCTCTACTCGAGGGTGCCCTGGCTGGCGGGGCATTGTCTCGGCTTCTGGCCATTAACGCCCGAATGCATTCTCCGTCTCACTTGGATGTAATCCCACCAACAGGTACACTTAGAGTGTCACTCTGTGACAGCAGACCAATGAGCTTAAACTGAAGGTGAATCCTGATTAGATAAATAATCAAATACAAGCGTGATCTTTATTAATAAGTCAGCAGCAGCACTACAAGAGAACTCTTTTGATGAGAGAAATCTAGGGTAGGATCAGTACATCTTTAGAATTTCAATGAGATACCTCCATATCTTTAATTTATATGCTATCAGAACCTCTCAGCCTGACTTTCCTTTATTCAAAACAGACCAATGAATAGAAATTATCTTTTCAAGTCATGCCCAAATCGACCTCGAATGCAAACTATATACCTTAGGGTTTTTTTGGTGGTGTGGGACAGAGGAGGGAGAAAATGATAGGACAATGCCTCCCTCTCGTTTTTGTTTCTACAAAGATGAAGACCCACTCTTGTGTTTCGCTGCTATAGATTCTTCCCCTTCTGTGGGTGCGCACATGCAAAGCCTGTCAGGGAGCTGGCTGAGGGCACCGGTGAGACAACCTCCTAGGACTCCCTGTCCGCAGCACCTGGCCTACAGTGGTATTGGCTCCCTGCTTCTGCCTGCTGGGCTGCCTTCAGGTGGCAGGCTTACTCTATTCTTCCCTGGGCTGGATCCAAAAGAGGAAGGGGATTGTGTAATTGCTTGGGCAAACTCCCAAAGTTACTTGCATTGCTAAAGAAGCTTTTGAAACAAGCTTTAGTAAATATGTTTACTGTCGTAGGCTCTCTTGTGACACAGAAAAAAAGCAGGTAGGCTTTTGGAAACAGATCCTGGTTCATACGCTTCTGTCCATTTCCTAATAGGGTCCATATAACCTCTCTAGGCCACAATTTTCTCATCTGTAAATGAAGGATAATAATCAATTTCATAAGTTGTGGCAAAGAGTAAGTTATTACACAACTGTAATGGGGGAGAAGGGCATTACTACTGGAATTTCTTTATTCTCATGTACTGCTTGTGAACAAAGTGGTTAGCACGTAGCAGGTACTCAGTCCAGTTAATTCTTTTTCCTGCATGTTCTAGAGCGTTGGGTGTTGGGTGTTGGAAGTAGCTGAAATCTCACATTTGTTTTCTCTGAATTTAACTATTTGCTAGATCTATAGTTGATGGTTACTGACTGTGTGGTCAAATCTCTCTTAAAAGTTTCTTCCAAGGTTGGGTAGAGACAATCAAAAGGTCAGAGGGCTGCCATTCAAGCAGGCCAAGCCCTCACCTCCTCCATCAGGTGGGGAGGAAGGCTCCCGGACGGGATTTAGAGGAATTCATCTGGTCCTGAACGTCTGAGAGAGGTAGGAGCTGTCAGGTGACGTCCCAAAGGCCGGACAAGGACTTTGCAGCCCCAGGCCTCCAGGAGTGAGGCTGGCCCACACATCTGAGTGGATGGGCTACTTTCTGACTCACATGTCAAATGCAATCTGTTCACTGCTGATATAATGCCTGTGACCATTTTGTTCTCACTGGAGTTGTCTGCTCTCTGAGTTTTTTTACTCTCATTTTAGAGTTCCCGATGTGGAGACCAAGACCCTAGAAGACATGATCTTGTCCCTTTCTTAGTCTAACACAGGCGTCTCGGGTGTTTTCAGAAAAAAAAGTCCTTGAGGACTGGGTTGAAAGCACGCTTATCTGCCATTTACAAAATTCCGGGTGACGCCAGCCCTGCTTATTTTGTGTGAACATGGGCTGGTAGTCCTCATTTATAATAAGGCCATTCTCTTCACTGGCTAACCCTTTACTGCCCTTTGCCAGTTTTTTCTCACCAGGCTAAGAAAACAGTCATCCGTCTGCATTGTGGTCGCTCTTCAAAACACAGTGCAATGAAAATCAAATAAAAGAGTTGAAAAGGAAGATCAAGTTCCATTTGTTAAAGCTTGATTTTGCTTGATTTTGGAGGGAAAATCAGGTGTTTGCAACGTCTTACATTTCCACTGGAATTAGAAATACATTTCCAAGTGGAATTGTAGGCAGCTGAATAGTTAAGTTCTGTCACTGAGCCCGTGGGTGCCAAATAAGCTGCAATTACAAAGTTGCTGCCCCACCTGATTCTGAATGGCCCTTGGGCTTTATGTCTTGACCTGATATTGGGGCATCAGTGGATTTCACTATGTGAGTCAAGTCTGGCCTCACCCTGTCAGTTCTTTCAAGCCCTGGGCCCGTCTTTCCCTCATTCCTTCCCTATTCCTCTTCACTAGCTTTTCCTGTGGGCCCCAGCCGGTCAGAAGGCTGAGCTGGTATGGGGAGAACAAGGGAAAGCCTGGGAACGGTGGGTAGGAGCATGCTTAGAGGATGGCCTAGAGATGTCGCAACAGGTCAGAGGTGACAGGGCACAGCCTCAGATGAATATCACCACCATCCAACTTGGTTCAGCACCCTCCGTATCTCATCTGTCACCCAATTCTGTTGGTTGCACCTCCTCAACTCTTCTCGGGTCTATCCCTTCCTTGAAAGATACACAAGCTTTCATGATCCAGACACTGTCTGGAGCTTCACATTTCCTCCAACACACCCTACCGCCTTATGCTCCAGGCACGCTGGGCTGCTGGCAGTTCCCCAAACAGGTTAAGGCCATTCAGCTCTTGGCCTTTGCTTAGGCTGGTCTCTGCCTAGAATGGTTTCTCCTCCTCCTCCTCCCCCACTTCATAAACTCCTACCTCTCTTTTAAGGCTCAGTTCAGTAGTCACCACTAAGAAATCTTTCATGTCTAGGGGCGCCTGGCTGGCTCAGTCCGTAGAGCATGCAACTCTTAACCTTGGGTTGTGAGTTAGAGCCCCACGTTGGGTGTAGAGATTACTTAAAAATAAAAAATCTTAAAAGAAGTCTTTTATGTCTCTCTATACAAAATTGGCCATTCCTTTCTTTGGGCTTCCACTGTCCTTTGAACAGAAATCAGATTCCTATAAAATATATTGCTCTTTATTTATGTTTGTCTATTAGATTAGATTGTAAGTCACTTGAGGGCAGAATAGTGTCTAATTCACATCTGCATCCTCAATACTTTTTATAGATAGTTAAGAAATAAAAATTTAACTAAATGCATAAATGGATCAGCTCCTCACCTTCATCCCAGGTATCTTTTTTTCTTATACTTTTTTTGTCAAAACAAAAGGCGATGACTGGTTTTCTAGAATGGGGAAGCCCTGGGTCCAGAGAGCTGAAAACTCACTTCCTGTCAGTTTATAAAGGTCATCTTCTTAAGGATATAGGAATCTCGGCCCAGGTATTGGGAGAAATTGTTGGTGTGAGTCTGTTTTTGGGCTCCTCTCTTCCCCCAGGTTAGCCTGCCTAA
The DNA here is from genome assembly GCF_964656455.1 of Halichoerus grypus. NCBI lineage: Eukaryota > Metazoa > Chordata > Mammalia > Carnivora > Phocidae > Halichoerus > Halichoerus grypus. The sequence continues at coordinate 160,066,139 of NC_135712.1, read as the reverse complement.
AGAATCAGTAACTTCTCTTAACCTGGGCTGGACTTAACCTGACAGGACACAGGTCAACACTCTGCAAATACTTCTCTAAAGTGGCCTTGTGAGAACTAGTCGTCAGATATATTCCACAGCTGAAAAATGTAGACACACAGGATATAAATCCTTGAAGGCGAGGTATGCATTATTATATTCTCTGAGCTGCTAAGTATAATGTCTTTTTTCTAAGGGATCTTAATAATATTTATTGACTAACTATTAATGTTTGGCATATTTATCTCATGTGTAAACAAAATGATTTGCAGAAAGCCATCATTTTGTGCTCATTTCCATATTTACCCAAGAACTAGTACAGAAAGAGAGTCATAAAAAAATGATTACATCTATGAATTAGGATAAACTAGTTGAAGATAACACATTCTACTCTTTTATGATGTTTTAAAACATATGTTATCTCTGCCTTAGTGAGTGGAAGATTCCAAATGTAATTAAACATTTTCTTAAGGATTCAGGAGTAACAATATGACCTGCTGTCATAATATGCCATACATATGTACAAGACTCTATACATCAGGCTTCATGAAAACAGACCTAAAATTTACTTTCTTGAACAAATCCTTGCTATTGGTGTGGCTGTTAGCAATTTATTTCTTTCCATAGCAAAAAGCATAGAATGTATAATACTTTAAACTTCTAGTTAATTTTATGCATATTTTGGATAGCCCCTTTGTGTTTGTACTAGGTATCAGAGAATAGCACGTTAAAGATTCTCTCTTTTTTTTTTTTTTGTCCTTAAGACACAGTCAACTGGGAAACCAAAGGCAAATATGAAACCACAAGTAATATAGCACTATAATTATACATGGATTGAATGAAGTAGAATTTCTAACTAATGGTCATAATGAAATGTGGGACTGCCAACTCTCCGTGAACTTTCAGGATACCAATGATAAAAATTACTATAGCTAGTTGCAATTTGGGAGCCATAGGCAAACTTTGGTCTCTTAGAGTACTTTTTCAGGGTTCCCTGTTGAGAGTGCCAGATAATCAAGGTTAAAATCCTTCATATGGGGGCGACTGGGTGGCTCAGTTGGTTAAGCGTCTGACTCTTGGTCGTGATGTCAGGGTCATGAGATGGAGCCCTGCATTGGGCTCTGTGCTCAGCAGGGTGTCTGTTTAAGATTCTCTCCCTCTCCCTCTGCCCCTCCTCTTGCTGGCTCTCCCTCTCTTTCTCTCTTTCAAATACATAAATAAATCTTTTAAAAAATCCTTCATATGATTAACTGGAAATACATTTCATGGATACCCACAACAAAAAGAAGACGAGCCATTCACTCCAGTTCAAAGCCACCTCAGCTGATGAATCTCTAAATCCAAGCCTTTTCTCAGAGAAAGTTGGCATGAAGAATACCTTGTCTGGCGTCTTTGGCCATTGTAAAAACATAGTGCTTTTTTTGGTCCAGCATGAACTTAAGAAATGTCTATCTAAGTCCAGAACACTTCTGGGATTTGAGCAGATCACACCCAACAGCCTGCTCTGATAACTTATGAATGCCAGGATACTTTTTTTTTTTTTAAGATTTTATTTATTTATTTGAGAGAGCGAGCGAGCATGAGAGAGAGAGCATGAGCAGCAGGGAGGGGCAGAGGGAGAGGGGGGAGCAGCCTCCCTGCTGAGCAGGGAGCCTGCTGTAGGGCTCCGTCCCAGGACCCTGGGATCATGACCTGAGCCAAAGGCAGACGCTTAACCAACTGAACCACCCAGGCGCCCAATGCCAGGATACTTTGACCGAATGAGCTTGCCCTCCTCCTAGGGTACCTGACTATACAGTGCTGCCCAGGGGAAGGGAGTTTGCCTTATTCATCTCTGCATCTCTTCTAAGAGCTGGCTTATGTGATACATGCTTAGTAAATATTCTGGATATGTGATCCCTCCACCTCTTCACTGTTCTCACCATTATTTGTATTTCTCAAAGTGTAGTCCTACAATTACTCACACCAGAACTGCCTGGATGCTTCCTATAATTCAGATTCCTAAGTCCCACTCCAGACCTCCTAGCTCAGAATTTGCCGAGGGCGAGGGCCAGGGAGATGCCATTTAATAAACAACTGAGGTAATTCGAGAAGTACTTATTTTAACTTTTAAAAAGGTGCTTAGAGTTTTATCCAAAGAAAGATAAAGGCAAGACCTTACCATAATAACACTTCTTTCATCTCATACAATCATTCACCTCTAAAGAGATCTTTGAAGTGCATTTACTCTAGTGACTGGAACCTTCAGGGTGACTTTCCCTGTGTCACCCGCAGTGGCTCTCCAGCTGTGAGGCAGACTGCAGTGTGACCGCTTCAGTAAGCCAGTGAGGCCCAGAGCAGTCTCCTGGAGAAAGTGACACCAGTGGTTTGGGACATCAGCTGTGTGGGAAGACTTCTCATTAGCTGGCTCCCCAGACAGGGAAAGGAAAAATCCTACTTTAAAAAATTACCCACAATACCTGTAAGTCTGATTATTTTTGTGGCTTTTTAGGGGGTGGAAGAACAGGACAGGCTACAGAGATGAGAGAAGTCAGTTCAATAAACCAATATTTACCAAGCTCCTATCACAGAAGCCAGACCCTGGGCGGGCTCTTGGAAGGCAGACACGAAAAGAGGCAAGGTCTCTTCCCCTAAGTGGTGAGGAGGGCAATGACTGACCCAGAGCAGCTGGTGCAGGGAACCAGTGCAATCAACCCTGACCCAGTGGTCACACAACCGCCAAGGGCATTTTTTGCCAGATGTGTAAGAGTTAGGGAAACAGAGGTGGAGGCATTAAAAGCAGAGGGAGGAGGGCGCCTGGGTGGCTCAGTTGGTTAAGTGACTGCCTTCGGCTCAGGTCATGATCCCAGGTCCTGGGATCGAGTCCCACATCGGGCTCCTGGCTCAGTGGGGAGCCTGCTTCTCCCTCTGACCCTCTCCTCTCTCATGCTGTTTCTCTCTCGCTCGCTCTCTAATAAATAAATAAATAAAAATCTAAAAAAAAAAAAAAAAAAAGCAGAGGGAGGAGAGTAAGCACAGGCACAGAATGGAGGTGTGTTCAGGAAATGACTGTCCATTCCCGTGGCTGGAATTCAGGTTTTGCGGGGTTGGGAGGGAAGAGGCTGGAGGAGATGAGGCTCCATAGGCAGGCTGGGGCCAGTTTGGGAAAGGTCTGAACATTTCCACAAATAGATGCTGGTGCTCACTTTCTATATTTGATTTTCCTGACCCACCAGGCTGAAGCAATGTCTGAATACAATTTGACTTTTTAATAACACTTGCCAGAAATCCGTATTTATGAGTATCCATTGTCATTCCAAAAGCAAGCATAATTAATTCAAAAGCATAACTAATAGTAGGAGATCTAAAATGCTTGCTAGTTTATTTCACAAAGGCTTTTATTTTTCAAAGAGAACCCCTGGTACCATATTTAAAATCATTTTTTTGGTAATACAGACACTCAACAAGAGCTCACGACTAGGGTTTAAAGAGTTGGAGGCCAGAAGGTTTGATATTTCTCCAAACTTTACTAATAGGAGTCTGCATTTAATTCATCTCCTGCATTATTACTCATAAAAATATGGTTTTAAACCTTGAAAACAAGGAGTTAACATTTTCTCACAGTAATAGGATATATTACCCTAAATTTTTTTAGGCTGCCTGTTTAAAGGACATTTTTTGGAAGATTAGGATATATTTGGGTTAAAGTAGCTTAACTATCTGTTATAATAAGCTTTCATAGTACACATGACAAAAGATTGTTCTTAAAAAATAAAGCATTTAGGGGTGCCTGGGTGGCTCAGTCATTGAGCGTCTGCCTTCGGCTCAGGTCATGATCCCGGGGTCCTGGGATGGAGCCCCGCATCGGGCTCCCTGCTCAGCAGAAGGCCTGCTTCTCCCTCTTCCACCCCCTCTGCTTGTGTTCCCTCTCTCGCTGTGTCTCTCTCTGTCAAATAAATAAATAAATCTTTAAAAATAAATAAAAATAAATATAAAGTATTTAAAAATGCATGGGTTTCGGGGCGCCTGGGTGGCTCAGTCGTTAAACATCTGCCTTTGGCTCAGGTCATGATCCCGGGGTCCTGGGATCGAGCCCTGCATTGGGCTCCCTGCTCAGCGGGAAGCCTACTTCTCCCTCTCCCATTTCCCCTGCTTGTGTTCCTGTTCTCGCTCTCTCTGTCAAATAAATAAATAAAATCTTAAAAAAAAAAAAAATGCATGGCTTTCAACAGCACCCTTTGGTCTCTTCCCAGAGAGTTTCAGTTGGTTCAGCCATTGAGCCCATGGCCCACTCCTTCCTGCATGTCCCAGTGAAAATGGCCGCACTCCTGAGAAAACAGCCAAAATGAAAATCAGCCAGTATTAAATACCTGGGTTTTCAATAGGGTGTCATTTACTCATAAGGCTTATATAGACTCTTTAAATTATTTTAAGCTCTCCAGGAAGTTATGCAACAGAAGAGCCAACTATAGTGTGCAAAACTGACAATAACACATGTAACTGAGTGAACAGCAGAGTCACTTAGGCAAACAATCTAGCCATATCTTTTCCTGTATTTTTATGTTAAGAAGGCAATTGATAGATTTCCAGGAAAAACTATCCAATATCTGACAAATAGGGCTCTTGGCTAGTTTGCCATAATCCCAGGAGCTGTTTTCAACTAAATTCAAGTTATTATTATCTGTGGCAAGACACTTTTCAAAGACATTTCCACAGAAACTTAGCACAGATGTGAACTGAAGCCAATATTCTAACATCTTGACAACTCATATCAAACCTCATATCAGCCATGGCCACGGTGTCCAGTAGTTCAAACGGAAAGAACACATTCTGGACAATATTTTCCAAGAGTCCCTCACATGAAAATGTGTACCTGCTCTACACAGAAAAGCAGGCTGTGTGAACATGCAGTATGTCGTTGGTGCATATTTACAATGGGAAGGAATGAAAAAAGTAGATCGGCTGAACATTTCCAAAGAGCTTTAGAAAAAGCAGTAGAACTGGACACACAGCCACTGGGGATCTTAAACTGAGGTTCTCCAGACACCCCCCACCCCCAGCCCGCCCCAGAAGCATTCACTCCATGGGGCATCCTTAGACTGAGGAGACCATCAGAACAAGATTCTACTATAATCACTGTCATGCTCTTCTTTGTGTAACTTTATTCTTTACCTTTTGATCATATTTTTTCTCTTTACTGGTTTACCAAGGGCTGATGACCATCCTAACTTTTTAATTTGCCTCTCCTAAACTATTGCCTGAGCAGCGAACTTGAAGTATGGTATGGAGATATGGCAAACTGAGGTCACCAACAATGACACAATACAGAAATGAAAACAATGTCCCTGCACTGAGAGGGGGATAACAATTTTCTCGAGATTGTTAAGAAAAAAGAACAACCCACAAAAAATACACACCGGCCCCAAATGGTGTCATTTAGACCAAGTTCTCACACCGGTGCTTATGACATAACCTAATTGCAGTTTCAACCTCCCCCAGAAATGTGGTCTTAACTGGTCAGTCAGGAATTTTTCAGTCCCTGCCCGTTAGTCTGCACCTGGGTCATCTGATTGTGTAGATGAGGCCATCTGCACAATCAGACACCTTGCTTTTCCCCCTAGAAAGCAGCCTTGCCTGGAACAATCCTCTCCTTTTGCTAATAACTTTCTTGTCCCTACCCTCTGTCTATTTTGTACAACTCCTCGGAGCACCTCTCCACTTGCTACATGGGGTGCTGCCTGATTCACCAATTAGATCTTTAGATTTACTTGGGTGAATTTTGTTATTAAACAGGATGTAATAGTGACTGTTTATTGTGTTTTCATTCCTAAGTCTCTCGATGCTGCTTCTTCCCCATTAGCCCAGGCCCTGCTACCTCCTTCTTTCCACTTCCCTCACTGTACAAATTTTGAGTTTCTATACCATATTTTCTTTCCTTACTTTGTGTGTTTCCCCCACCCTTTTATATCTTTCTTAGCTCAAATGGCATGTTTTGTAATTTTAATTTTTAAAAATTTTATTGTGGTAAGAACACTTAACATGAGCTCTATCCTCTTAACATATTTTAAAATGTACAACACAGTATTGTTGACTCTAGATACAATGTTGTACAGTAGCTCTCTATACTGTATCCTCTTGCTTAACTGAGACTTTATGCCCATCGATTAATAATCCCCATTTCCACCTCCCGCCCCGGCAACACCATTCCACTCTTTGATTCTGTGAATTTTACTATTTTAGATACCTCAGATAAGTGAAATCATGCAGTTTTTGTCTTTCTGTGACTGGCTTATTTCACTTAGCATAATATCCTCAAGGTTCATCCATATTTTTGCATATTACAAAATTTCCTTCTTTTTTTAAGGCTGAATAGTATTCCATTGCATGTACATGCTACATTTTATCCATTCATATGTCAATGAACACTTAGGTAGTTTCCACCCCTTGGCTATTGTGAATAGTGTTTCAATGAACATGGGAGTGCTAATATCTCTTTGAGATCCTAATTTCAAATATTTGGATAAATACCCAGGTTTGGATAAAATCCCAGAATAAATTCTGGGTTGCTGGATCATATGGTATTTCTATTTTTAATTTTTTGAGGAACCTCCATACTATTTTCCATAGTGACTACACTGTTTTGCATTCTTACTAACAGCATGCAAGGGTTCCATTACTTCACATCCTTGCCAACACTTATTCACATGCAAAAAATTGAAATTGAACCCTTATCTCACACCATACACAAAAGTCAACTCAATATGTATTAAAGACTTAAATATAAGACATGAAACTATAAAACTCTTAGAAGAATACTTAGGAGAAAAGCTTAGTGACATTGGTTTTACAATGGTTTCATGGATATGACACCAAAAGCACAAGCAACAAAAATAAAAATAAACAAATGGGACTACATCAAACTATAAGTTTCTGCACAACAAAGGAAATAATTAACAGGGTAAAAAGGCATCCTATGGAATGGGAGGAAATATTTGCAAACCGTATATCTGGTAAGGGGTTTGTAATTTTAATTTTTATACATATTGCCAATATTACTAGAAGTTCAGATAGCAATAAAACTACAAAAGTAACAGAAATCACATTATATTTTTACCCAAATCCAATGGGTCAAACTATAAAGCCAATTCTTAAATTCTCTTGCTAAGAGGGAAGAAAGAAAGCATAGATAATAGAAGTCAGATATATAATATATAATATAAAAGTTATTAAAGTCAGAGGGCAAAATTAGCTAATTTGATTTTTTAGCTCCTTTCCTTTCTCTGGCTCACCATCCAGCTTGCACATCAACTGTGTAGCGACCAAAATTCAGGTACTGGAAAGAAGCAGAGACCTCACTTGCTTCAGTCTCTAAAGAGTGAGAATTTCTTAAAAGACCCAGTTAGAACTTTAACTTCAAACATTCAACCATTCTGTTTCTCCACTTCTCTCTTTTTGAGAAGACCCTAAAGAACCTGTTAATTCAGGACTTATAGATGAGATGTATGATCTTGCCTAGAGCATGTGAGTTTCTGCTTTATCTCATTCTTCCAGTTATGAAAAAACATCACAGGACTTATATGCTTACATAGTGGTAAACCAGATTTCCTAAGTTAGTCCCTGTGGAGAGCATCTAGCTTATGATTTTTGGCAAGAGATAAGGAAATAGTGAAACCCTAAAGCCCTAATCTTGAAGGCAGAGAGTTGCAGGGCCAGCACCATCCAATATATAACTCAGCAGGGTTATTGACCCCCACCCTCAGCTGACTCAAGGTAAAGACAGAACCAGGTATATCCCTAAGGGCCTCTGCAAACCCCTGATGATGGCTACTGAAGCAGTCTTAGTTGAATGGCAGGATCAAAATCAGGAATCTTGTTGAAAGAAAGGTAGAAAGTAAGGCTCTGTTGTCAGATGACTGGTTCTGTTTCTGCTATGCCATTTAATAACTAAGTTTGAATAAGGTACTTACCCTGCGATCTTATTCTTTCCCTTTTTTCCCTTATAAAATTGTAAAACAAACGTATCATACAAAAAGAATTGTGTCTAACGACTGAGCCACCCAGGCGCCCCAAAAAGAATTGTGTCTAAAAAAATGAAGTACAGCAATCATTTTTCCATTTCTTGGTAACATGTAGTAGTAGGTCTTGGCAGGCTAATGATCCTAATGCAACTAGAAAAAAATGGGTAAATTGAAAAAAATCACATTTTTAAAGACGTTAGAGAGGTGTGGAAACAATAAGGACTGGATGAACTAAAATTCCAGAGAGGAAAAAGCCCTTTCTGGGCCATTTTCTGCACCTGGGATATTTGCTAATTCTAGACCAAGGCAAAGAACTGGATTGGACACAAACAGAGGGACTCTAGTGAGGGAAAGAGAAACCAGGGTTGGGGAGAGGAGGGTGAGTTGTGTGGGGCTGGTGTGACAGATTGAAAACTAGAGGATCTGCAAAGAGGAACTTCCCACACTTGGCCAATTTTTTTTACTTGAAAATGCTGAGTTAAAAAGGCAATCTGGGATTCTGGGCCAAATACTTTTAATGGTCAGAGGAACATCTCCCAGAGTTGCATGGTACGTGGAAGACCAAACCTGACTAAAGTGAGGAGCCCTGTGGCAAACGAGAGGTCTCCCTTTAAGATGTTGTCAGGTTTTGAAGCTGTTCAGGAAGGCTAAAGAGCAAAGCTAAAAAAATTCTGAAGGGAAGAACTGAATCCCCATAGTCTTTCAGGGGAGAGGACACAGAGATCCATGAAGTGCTCAGTCCAAAGCCTGGAAGAACCATGACCAGGGAACAGGGACAAACAACAGGTGAACTGAGTGTTGCTAAGGCTGTGACCCAGCCCTGGCCCAACTCAACCCCTGATTGGATGAGGTGATTAGTCCCTTGCTCTGTCTTACCAATGAAGGGCATAATCTTCTCTGGGGGAAGGACACTTTTTGGTGCCTTCCCATTGTTCAGCATACAATGAAAAATTACCAGACATGTGAGTAGGCAGGGAAATAGGGCCAATTAAAGGGAAAAAAACCATAATAGAAGAAGACTCATGAATTATCCAAATATTGGAATTAACAGACCAATAAAATAACTGATTAATAAGACAAAATAGAGGAAAAGATGGACAAAGGGGAATGAAAAAATTGGAGAAATTCATCAAAGAATTGGAATTCATGAAAAAGAAAAAGGTGGACATTCTGGAAACAAAAAAATCGTATCTGAAAATAAGAACGCATAGGATAGTTAACAGCAGTCTGAACACAATAGAAGAAGGGATAAGTGAATCTGAAGATAGCTCAATAAAAAATATTCAATCTGAAGTATAGGAAGAAAAAAGTATGAATGGAGAGTCCAGACAAGATCATAGCCCACATCTAAAGGTCTAACATATAGCTAATTAGAGTCTCACAAAGGGAAAGAAGGGAGAGAATAAAGTAGAAGCAATATTCAACAAGATAACAGCTGAAGACTTCCCCCAAACTGATGAAAACATCAATCTGTAAATTCCAAAAGCTCAGTGAACCCCAGATAGAATGAAAACAAAGACATCACACTTAGGCAGATCTCAGTGAAATTGCTGAAAACAAAGGTAAAGAGAAAGTCTTAAAGGAAATATTCCCCCCGGTCTACAGTGTGTCTTCATTTTCTTAACAGTGTCTTTCAGAGAGCAAAAGTTTTAAATTGTGATAAAGTCTAATATATCAATATTTTGTTTCTTAGATTAAGGTTTTGGTACCATATATAAGAACTCATTGCATATCTCAAGGTCATGAAGATTTTCTTCTTTATAACTCTGGAAGTTTTAAATTCTTGTGTTGTACTTTTTTTTTTTTTTTTTTTTGAGAGAGAGAGAGGGAGAAAGAGAGAGCATGTGCAAGTTGGGGGGGTGTTGCAGAGGGAAAGGGAGAGAGAGAGTATCTTATGCAGGCTCCATGCTCAGCCGGAGCCCAATGCAGGGCTCAATCTCATGTCCCTGAGATCATGCCTGAGCTGAAACCAAGAGTTGGACATTTAACAAACTGAGCCACCAAGATACTCCATTGCTTTACATTTATATATATGATCCATTTTCAGTTAATTTTTGTGTAAGGTATGAGGTTTAGGCTGAAGTTCTTTTTTTTCTCTTACATATGACCAATTTTCCCAATTATCTTGATTGTATAAGATTTTAATTTGTAGAGGTGACTGAGTGAGGTAATGGAGAGATCAGTGACATTGAAATAAGAATTTATTAGTTACAATTCCTAAGAGAAGTGGGCATTCCATGCCACAAGGGGCCACAGGGCAGAAGAACCAAGGTCAGTCAGGAGGCAGAAGGGGCAGAGGGAAAGCATGAAAACAAGCTTTCTTTACTATATGGCAGGAAGTTATTAGGTGGAGATAGCCCCTATTTGGCAGGAAGAGAAACACAGATGTCAGGAATTGTGGTTGGAGATTTGTTATATCATTTTCAAGCATCCACAAAACCCAGAAGGTGGAGAGATGTAAACTTTGGCAGTTAGTTTGGCCCTGCGATCAATGGATGCCAAATCTTCAATGACAGAATCTATAAAAGTTCATTAGAACACCAATGCTGTCTGCTGAAAGACTATCCTTTCTTCATTGAATTTCTTTTGCATCTTTGTCAAAAACCAACTGACCATACTTGTGCGGATCTATTTTGGGGGCTCTGTATTCTGTTCCATAGATGTATCTATCTACCTATCTTTGTGCAAATGCCACATTGCCTTATTTTAGCTTTATAGAAAACCTTACAACCAGATAGTGTGATTCTTCCAATTTTATTCTTTTTCAAAATTATTTTAGCTACTCTAGTTTCTTTGTCTTCCCATATAAATTTTAGATGAGATTGTCTATAGCTGCAAAAGAATTCCTGGCATTTTGATTGACATTGCATTAAGTTTATAGATCAATTTGGGGAGAATTGACATTTATACTTGCATATTCCAATCCTCCTTGATTCCATCAGCATTTTGTAATTTTAGCATATAGGTCCTATACATGTTTTGTTAGATTTATATATAAATATTTCATTTTCTTTGGAGCAATTGTAAATAGTTTTTTTCAAATTTTGTTTTTGTACTTTGCTAATGTATAGAAATAAGATTGACTTTTTTTATTCTTTGGCAACACTAAACTCATTAATTCTAAGAATTTAAGAAATAGATTCTTTGAGATTTTTTACACAGATGATTCTATGTAGATGTCATTTGAAATGGAATTTTATTTCTTCTTTTTCTTTGCCTAACTTTTATTTCTTTTTCTTTCCTTATTGCATTAAGACTCCGAGTATGATGTTGAATAGTAACAGTGGACATCCTTTCCTTATGCGTAAACTTAGGGGAAAAAGCATTCAATTTTTCCATTAAGAATAATGTTAACTGTAACTTTTTCATAGGTCCCCTTTAATAGGTTGAGAAGTTGAGGAAGTTCCCTTCTCTTCCTAGTTTGCTGAGAGTTTCTAATCATGAATGGGTGTTATATTTTTTCAAGTGATTTTTCTGCATCAATTGACATGATCATGTGGTTTCGTCTATAGGATTAATATAGTAGATTACATTGATTAATTTCTGAATATTGAACCAATCTTGCATTCCCAGGATAAAACTCACTTTTGGTCACGGTGTGTTATTCTTTTTATATATTGCTGGGTTGAACTTGCCAATATTTTCTTGAGGATTTTTGTGTCTATGTTCATGAGGGATATTGGTCTGTACTTTTCTTTTTCTGTACCATCTTTGGTTTCAGATCAGGCAATGCTGCCTCATAAAATGAGTTGTTGAGTGTTTCCTCTCCCTATATGTTCTGAAAGAGGTTGCAGAATTGGTGTTATTTCTTGCTTACGTGTTTGGTTAAATTTACCAGTGAAAACTTCTAAGTGTGGCAATTTATTTTTTGGAATGTTATAAACTAAGAATTCAATGCATTTAATAGTTTGGAGTTCCTGATTTCATCTTGAGTGGCTATGTAGTTTGTGGTTTTCAAGGAATTGGTCCATTTCATTTAAGTTGTTGAATATATGTGTCTAGAGTTTTTTGTAGCACTGCTCTGTTATCCTTTTAATGTCTGTGAAGACTGTAATGATATGCCCTTTCTCATTTCTGATACTGGTAGTTTGCACCTTATTTCTCTTTTTATTTGTCACTCTTGCTAGATGTTTATCAATTGTATTGATCTTTTCAAAGAAACAGCTCTGGTTTCATTGATTGTCTCTATATTTTATTTTATTTTTTTAGCTTTCAATTTCATTGTTTTCTTCTCTTATTTCCTTCCTTCTGCTTGATTTGGATTTATGTTGCTCTACTTTTTCTAGTTTCCTAAGGTGAGTGCTTAGATATTTGAGACCTTTCTTCTTTTCTAATGTAAGCACTAAATGCTACAAATTAAATTCTAAGCACTACTTCCATAGCACTCTATAATTTTTTTTTTTTAAGATTTTATTTATTTTTTGACAGAGACAGTGAAAGAGGGAACACAAGCAGGGGGGAGTGGGAGAGGGAGAAGCAGGCTTCCCACTGAGCAGGGAGCCCAATGCAGGGCTCGATCCCAGGACCCTGGGATCATGACCTGAGCCGAAGGCAGACGCTTAATGACTGAGCCACCCAGGCACCCCCATAATTTTTGATATATTGTGTTTTCATTCAACTCAATATATTTTCTTTTTTTTAAATTTTTATTTAAATTCTAGTTAACATACAGTGTAATATTAGTTTTAGGTGTATAATATAGTGATTCAACACTTCCATACAACACCTGGTGCTCATCACAAGTGCACTCCTTAATCCTCACCACCTATTTAACCCATCCCCCCACCTCTCTTCTGGTAACCATCAGTTTGTTCTCTATAATTGTCTGTTTATTACTGAGAGAGGAATGTTAAATAAATCTTTGTTGATTTGTCTCTTTCACTTTTCAGTTCAGTCAATTTTTCCTTCATGTATTTGGAAGTTCTATTGTTATGTGCATACACATTTACTGCTGTTTTGTCTTCTTGGTAAATCAATCATTTTATCATTATGAAATGTCTTCCTTTATCCCTGGTAATTTTCTTTGCACTGAAGTTAACTTTGACATTAATATAGACACTCCAGCTTTCACTTCATTAGTTTTGCATCGTATATTTTTTCCATCCTCTCACTCTTAAATTATCTACATCATTATACTTGCAGTGGATTTCTTGTAGACAGCATATTATTAGATCATTCTATTTTTAATCCATCCTGACAGTTTCTGTTTTCTGATTGGTATCATTATTCCATTTGCATTTAAGGTAAGTATTTTTATGGCTGGAATAAGGCCTATCATTTTGTTTGTGTTGTGTGTATTCCCTCTGCTCTTTGTTGTTGTTCCTCTTTTTCTCCTTGTCTACTCTCGGATTACTTGAACATTTTTTAGTTTTCTATCTTAATGTATTTATTGTGATTTGACTGTATCTCTAACTATAGTTCTTCCAGTGGTTGGTTTGGAGATTAATAAATTATTTAACACTTCATAGTCTACTTAGAATCAATATTTTGCCATTGTAATTGGAATGTAGAAAACTTGCTCCCTTCTAAGTCCTGTTAACCTTCCCTCTTTATGCTATATAAATATATGTCTCATACATTACATGCATTGAAAATCCCATCAGAAAATGTAGTTTTTTACTTTCAATCACTAAAGGCATTCTAAAGCACTCAAAAGGAGAAGAATTTTCTATTATATTTACCCAGATATTTACCATTTCTGTTGGTCTTATTTCATTCCTGATGTTCCCAGTTTCCTTCTGTCATCATTTCCTTCTGTCTGAAGAACTTCCTTAAACAATTCTTTTGGAGTAAATCTACTTGCTACTTGCTAGAGTAAATTGTTTTAGAGTAAAGCTATTCCCACGCATTTTAGTTTTCTTTCCTTGAAAGTATTTCATTTCCGCTTCTGAAAGATATTTTCATGAAATATACAATTCTATGTTGACAGTTCTTTTAACACTTTAAAAATGTTTTTTCCCTGCCTACTTGCTCCCATGGTTTTTGATGAGAAATCATCTTTTCATGTGCTTACCAGATAGGCATATATCTTCTTATGTGAAATGTCTATTCAAACCTTTTGCCCATCTTAAACTGGATTGTTTTCTTATAATTGAGTTGCAAAAATTATTTACAAGCTACTTGTATTCTGAATACAAATTTTTTAAAAAAGATTTTATTTATTTGAGAGAGAGAGAGTGGGGAGGGGCAGAACGGGTGGGAGAAAGAATCTGAAGCAGACTCTGTACTGAGCCCAGAGCCCAATGAGGGGCTTGATCCCACAACCATGAGATCATGACCTTAGCCAAAACCAAGAGTTGGATGCTCAGCCGACTGAACCACCCAGGCACCCCCTGAATACAAATCTTTTATCAGATATACGATTTATAAATATTTTCTCCCAGTCTCTTGCTTGTCTTTTCTTTTTTCTTAATGCTGCCCTTTGAAGAACAAAAATTTTTAAATTTTAAGAAAGTCCAACTCAACACTTTTCCTCTTATGGATCATGCTTTCAGTTTCATATCTTTGTTAATCCAAAGTCACCACATTTTCTCCTATGTTTTCTTAAGTCTGGAGTCCATACTGAGGTTTTTGTGTTTTTTTTTCTTTCCTTTTTCCTAAGGAAAAAGCTCATTGGTTTGCATATAGCTACCCAATTGTCTTGGCATATTTGCTGAAAAGTTCATCTTTCCCCACTGAATTGCCTCGACACCTTTGTCAAAGACCAATTTATTATTAGACTCTCATTTCTGTTCTATTGATTTAGCTGCCTGTCCTTAGGCCAATACCACTATATCTTTTTTTTTTTTTTTTAAGATTTTATTTATTTATTTGACAGAGAGAGAGCACGAGCAAGGGGAGTGGCAGGCAAGGGAGAGGGAGAAGCAGGCTCCCCACTGACCAAGGAGCCCGACGCGGGGCTCGATCCCAGGACTCTGGGATCATGACCTGAGCCAAAGGCAGACGCTTAACCGACTGAGCCACCCAGGTGCCCCAATACCACTATATCTTAATTACTATAGCTTTATAATAGGTTTTTAAAATGAGTTAAGTCCTCAAACTTTCTTCTTTTTAAAAATCATTTTGGTTATTCTACATCCCTTATGTTTTCACATAATTTTAGAATCAGCTTGTCAATTTAAAAAAACAATGTTGGTTATTTACAATAGCCAAACAATGGAAGCAACCTGTGTCCACTGATAGATGACTGGATAAAGAGGGTATGGTATATATATGCAATGAAATATTATTCAGCCATTAAAAAAAGGAAATCTCGCCATTTGCAGCAAGCTACAGAGTGTAATGTTAAGTGAAATAAGTTAGTCAAAGAAAGATGAATACCATATGATTTCACTCACATGTGGAATTTAAGAAAATGAACAAAGGAAAAAAAAGAGACAAACCAAAAGACCTTTAATTATAAAGAACAAATATGGTTACCAGAGGGGAGGTGGGTGGGGGAAATGGGTGAAATAGGTGAATGGGGATTAAGAGTACACTCATCTTGTTGAGCACTGAGTAATATATAGAATTGGTGAATCACTATATTATACACTTGAAACTAATATAACATTGTATGTTAACTATACAGGAATTTAAAAAATTAAAAAATATTTAAGACTAAAAAATAGAAATAAAATAATGCTGGGATATTATAGGGGTTGTATTGAATATATAGCTCAATTTGGGGAAACTTGCTATCTAAACGATATTGAATCTTTGAATACATAATCAGGGAATATATCTCATTTATTTAGATCTTCTTTAACTCTCGGGAGTGTTTTATAATTTTCTGCATATGATTCTTACAGTTTGGGGGTTAAATGTATTCATACACTTCTCCTCCTTCTTTTAAGTAGGCTCCATGCCCAGAGTGGAGCCCAATGCAGGGCTTGAACTCATGACACTGAGATTAAGACCTGAGCTGAGATCAAGAGTTGGATGCTTAACTGAGTCACCCAGGCGCCCTTCTTCTTTTTGATACTATTGGAAATAGAATTATTTTCTCAATTTCATTTTTGGAATGTTCATTGCTAGCACATAGAAATACAGTTAATTTTTGTATACGATCTCATATCTTGTGATCTCTTTAGCCTATGATCTTGGCTAAAATTAATTATTAGCTCTAGTAGTCTTTCTTTTCTTTCTTTTTATTTATTTACTTTTTGTAGCTTCATTAGGATTTTCTACACACAAGAATATATAATCTGTGAATAAGGACTTTTTAATTCTTCCTTTCTAATCTGTATACCTTTAACTTCTTTTTCTTGCCTTATTGCATGGGTTGGAACCTCTGGTTCAATGTTGAATAGGAGGAGCAAGAGCAGGCATCTTTCCCTGTTCCTGACTGTAGGTAGAAAAATCACCACTAAGTATCATCTTAGCTGTAGGTTTTTCATAGACACCTTTTAACAAGTGGAGGAAATTCCATTCTATTCCTAATTTGTTGAGAATTTTATCAAGAATGGGGGTTGAATTTTGTCAAACGCTTTTTCTACATCTATTGAGGTGATCATTTGGTTTCTGTCCTTTATTAAAATGGTGTATTACATTGAGTTTTGGATATTGAGCCAACCTTGCATTCCTGCATTTCTGGGCTAAATCCCACTTGGCCATGGCATATAATCATTTTTTATGTTGCTGGAGTCACTTTGCTTATTGTTTCTTAAGGATTTTTTATGACACATAATAATTTTTATGTTGCTAGATTCAATTTGCTAAGTGTTTCTTAAAGATTGTTGAATCTATGGTCATGAGGGATATACACCTATAGTTTTCATTCAATTTAAAATATTTTATTTCCTTTGTGATTTCTTTACCCAAAGTTTTAGAAGTATGCTGTTTAATTTCCATATATTTGAGGATTTCCTTTTTCTGTCTTTGATTTATAATTTAATTATTTTATGGTCAGTTATTTACTTTGAATAACATCAATTTAAAAAATCTATTGAGGGGCACCTGGGTGGCTCAGTCAGTTGGGTATCTGCCTTCAGCTCAGGTGATGATCCCCGGGTCCTGGGATCAAGCCCTGCATCAGGCTCCTTGCTTCTCCCTCTCCCTCTGCCCCCCCCCCCCCCGCTTGTTCTCCCTGTCTCTCTCTCTCTCAAATGAATAAATAAAATCTTTAAAAGAAATAAAAATCTATTGAGACTTGTTTTATGACCTGGCATATGATTAAGCCTAGAGAATGTTCCATGTACACTTGAAAAGAATGTGTATTTCACTATTATATGTGCGTACTACAAATGTCAGGTAGGTTAAGTCGGTTGATAGTGTTGTTCAAGTCTTTATCATTTTGCTGATTTTCTGTCCAGTTGTTCAATCAATTATTGAAGGTGGGATATAAATCTCCAATGGTGATTTTCTAGTTCTCATTTTAGTTTTTGCCTCATGTATTTTAGAGCTCTGTTGTTGGGTGTGACACATTTATAATTGAGATATATATAAATTTATGTATATATTCCTGGTGTATTGATCATTTTATTATTACAAAATTTCTCTTTATAGTAATAGTTCTTATAGTCAATTTTGTATGATAATGATAAACCACCTTCAATTCTCTTAAAGTTACTGTTTGCATGGTAGGTCTTCTCTATAAAATAATAAAACTTTCAACTTATTTATGTAATTGAATATAAAATATGTCTCTTATAGACAGCATATACTTGGTCTTATTTTCTTATTCAGTCTGAAATCTCTGCCTTTTGATAGAAGTATTTGGTCCATTCCCATTTAATGTAATTTTTTATGTAGTCGGATTTACAACATCTCATATTGTTTTTGTTCCTCTGTTCCTCCTTCACTGCCTTTCTTTTGTGTTTATCATTTTCTAAGTGTACCATTTTAATTCTTTTGATTTTTAAACTGTTTGAAATTTTTTTAGTAGTTGCTCTAGAAATTCTAATATGCATGTTACTTTATCACAATCTACTTCAGGTTAATAGTGCCTTAATTTTATTAAAATATAGCAACACGGTTCCAATATATCTCTTGTTCCTCTCCAATTCTGATAGTTATATGTACTATATCTACATTAAATCCAACAGTATAGTTCCATAATTATTGTTTTATCTGCTCTTATATCATTTAAAGAAATTAAGAGATAAAAAATTGAATATGTATAAAGTCTTTTATGTTTACCTATATATTCGTCATTTCCAGTGCTTTTCATTTCTTCCTATGGATTAGAATTATTCTGGTATATTTCTTTTTAATCTGAAGGATTTCAGTATTTCTTTAGTATTCCTTTAGTATTTCTTGCAAGTCTGCTAGCCACAAATTATCTCAGTCTTTATTTATCTGAGAATGTCTTTGCTGCACTTTCATTTTAAAAGAATAGTTTTGCTGAACATAGAAGATGGACACAGAAACATTCTTGGTTGAGTATTTTTCCTTGCGGTACTTTGAATATATTATTCCAGTGCCTTCTTGCCTTCACTATTTCTGATGATAAGTCACCTGTTGAGCATATTATGATGTTATGATCATATACTTTGATCTATATGATGTTATTTTTTTCTTATTGCTTTTAAGAATTTTTTGTCTATGATATATTTCAATGAATGGTCTACAATGTGTTTAGGTGAGGATCTCTGTGAATTTAGCTTATTTGGAGTTTAATGAACTTCTTGGATATGTAGATTAAAGTTTTTCCATCAAGTGTGAGAAGTTTTTGACCATTATTATTTGAAAAAAAAAAATTCTGTTCCTTTCTGTCTTCTTTTGGGAATCATACCTATGTTGGTAGACTCGATGGTATTTTATATTGTCTCTGAGGCTTTGCTAATTTTTCTCCAATTTCCCCCTCTCTTCTTCAGATTAATAATTTCCACGGATCTATTTCAAGTGCATGGATTCTTTCTTCCGACAACTCAAATCTGTTTTTGAGTCCACTTAGTAAATTTTTCATTTGGGTTATTATACTTTACAACTTTAGAATTTCCATTTGGTTCTTTTAGATAATTTCTATTTCTTTATTGATATCATTGGGGAGTCACTGTCATTTTATTTTCCTTTAATTCATTAAAGGAATTCTTTAAAAATTATTTAAAAATGATTTTTGTTCATTCTATGAACATATATTTAATAGGTACTTTGAAGACTATGCCTGCTAAATCTAACATCTGGAGCCCTTCAGAGACAGGTTTTATTGAATGCTTCCCTGCCCCCGCCCCAGCATGGGTTACACTTCCCTGTTTATTTTCCTTTGTATGTAAATTTTTGTTGGTAACTAGACATTTAAAATAATACATTGTAGCAACTTTTAATTTTATTTTTCCCCCTAGGGTATTTTTTGTCTTTTGTTATTGTTGTTGTTTTTCAGTAATTTGCTTAGATTTAATATGCCTCTCCTGTGGTTTGTTTTGGTTTCTCCTCCATTTTAAAAAATTTTCTCTCTCTCTTTCTCTCTTTTTAAAGCATAGGTGTTACTCTTATTTCTTCATGGGTCAGGTCAAGTCAAGACTAATTGTTTGTACTCAAACAATAGGAAGGCTTCCAGCCTCGCTTGGTGGGTCTATGTGAAGGTTGGGAGCACATTCAAAGCTCAGGCAGTTTTCAAGTCTACCATGACTTTTACCTTCTGCCTGGCCTTCTCAGATCTCTGTACATGTGCTCAGACTCCCAGTCATCCAGGAATGTGTGAAGAGCTTATATCCTCTTATGGGCTCCATGTCTGTGCAGCTTCCTTAGTCTCCAGGGATGTGTGGAGAATTTATCAAGCCCCTCTAGGACTCTCATATCCAGGATTTTCCTGGAACGTCCCTATTAAATTTCTGGCTAATTCTCCTGTCTGCTGCTGTCCCAAGCAGGACTAAAAGCTCAGGTTAGAAGAAATGTGGGCTTTTCCCATTTGTCACTGTGAGCGTAGGTTCCCACCCTTCACTCCCAAACGTGTCAGCCCCCTCTGGCAAACAAAGATGCTAGTTTTCACAGCTAGCCCACTCTGCTAGAATTCCCATGCTGGATCTACTGGGGTAGGGAACTGGGGCAGCTCAGGAAAGAATGCCAAGGACTGCCTGAAAACTTACCTCAAGTTCAGCAGTTTTGAGAAGATAAGCTCTTCTCAATTTGTTGTTTTTGGTTGGTTTCTAGAGATCTGAAATGGTTGTTTTTGAAAAATCTCTCTGGTTTTATAGTCGCTTTTTGGGGAGAGGATGTCAACTCATTCACTTCTTCATAGTTGGAAGCCTCCTGCTTTCACTTAGCTTTTGGCCTGCTAAATTCCTACTACCATTACAGATCTTAGAAGCTCTTCAGAAAAATTTTAAAAATGTTTTCCCAACATTTTTTTTTGGCATTTTCAGTGGATTAGTCTAGATATCTAGTCTGTTATACAGAAAAGTTAATGCTTTATCAGTTTTTTATGACCATTAAATGAATTTCTTTATGCAAAGAATTCAGCAAAGTATCTGTAACACAAAGGGGCTCAAAAAACAGTAGTTATAATAATGTCTGAACACTTACATTGTAGGGATTTTACAACTTTGTTTTATTTAATCATGACTCAGTTCTGAATATCCAGAAACTATATTCTAAGCTACTACAAAAGCCTTCCTGACTGGTCTCTCCATTTTCAGTCTCTTCGAACCTTTGATCTGTTCTTTAATCCTCACCTCACCAATACTCCCCAAATATTCTTTTTTTTAATTTTGTTTTATTTTATTATGTTATGTTAATCACCATACAATACATCATTAGTTTTTGATGTAATTATGTTGCTTCTGCATAGTTTTTCATTACTTACTATTATTCTCTTGGTTTTCCACTATAGTCCTTTGTAACCTGGCTCCCAGTTTACCTGTAAACTCTGTCTCCTGCAGCTCCCTGCACCTGGTGGGTTCATTTACTCACTCTCCTTTCATTTTCTATTCTTACTACCTCCACTCTCACCGCCAAGCCTTGGCTTGAGCTTTCTCCTCCTCGTCTTCTTCCCTGCCGCTCTGCACCCTCTCCCTTCCTGGGTGTACCCTTCTCTCTCTGTCACCTACCCAGTTCTTACGGATCCTTTAACATCTGCCTCCTTTCATTCATCTAGTGGGCATTTGTTCATGCCAACAAGGGTGAGCTCCAAAGGCTGTCTTGAAGGTGCTTTTCCCCATATAACTTACCAAAAACAAACAAAACATTACATTTTTATCCTACATCTAGCCTAGTTGTGGCTCCACATTAGGCAGAAATCTCATTTTTGTTCAGTTGATAAATCACTTTTATCCCACTTTTGACTACCTCCAACTTTAATATAATTAGGAGATCAGCCCTTCCCTCCCTGGAGTTATACATCTATCCTAAGCAATCTATCCTGGTTTAGATATTGTCTCTTCTGGGCCTATGACACAGCATATGGTTATAACCAAGTAACAAATATATTTCCAGAGGAAAAACTTAATTATAATTACGAGTCTCATCACTGAGGTAGTCATAAATTATGTTGCATAATGTTCTTAAAATTATAAAACTATTAATATTTGAGTGCATTAATTATTTTGTTTCATGCTGTGCAGGCAGCCAAGAGATAATGGCTTCCCTTTAGCAAAAAAAAAAAAAAAAAAAGTCTATTCAAATGCCTGGTTTGCTCTCAGCCCGTATCTCATGCTTTTTCTTTGCCTTCTTTTTGGTATCCATCACCTTCCCTATGTTTTTGCCAGTTAGTCATCAGTGTGCATGAGATGAAGTAGAGAATACTGGAATCCTTATCAGTTTACCAGCCAGTCAGCCTCCTTGACCCAGTCTCACCCTTTCCCACACAGGACAGGGACAGTGGGAGAGGGAGAGGAGGTCATGAAATGTGCTTAGAAGAGCAAAGGACTTAATAAAAGAGGAAAAAATAAGAAGTTAAGAAGGATAAGGGAAGCATAGGAGATGTTCTAGAATTTTTACCCACTTGAGTGGAAATGAACCAGTCTTTCACAAGATCACACATATTTAAGAAATAAGAAAAAAAATACATTCAGATGAGAATTATCTGATAACACCTCTACAGAAATTTGGTGGGTGAGGCAAAATGAAGAGGGCTGGCATAATGTGTGTCTTACCTATGGTGGCTTACTCTATTAGCACAGACAATCACAGTTGGTTGCTAAAACACACACTTCATCAACCAAAGGTGGCCAAAGGCTTATTCCCATTTCAAAATATTACTTAATACTATATATAAAGATGTATCACTATTGTTCTTGAATTCCAAGGGACTTGAAAATTCCATACAAGTAATTTTGTTTTCCATAAGTCAATGGACTTCCATTTAATCTTATCTGACTGTGCTCTAGAAAAACAAGAAACAAAAAAACACATTTGGCTAGTTACAGATACATCTGAACTGGGATGCAAGAGGAAGGGAGAATAGGTCATTTTTACTGAGGCAAACTGCTGAGAAAAATAAAAGTAGTCATACTCTTTTAGCAATCTGCTTTCTTCTTACCCAAAACATAAATCTCACTGTTGACTACAGCTGTACTGAATCGGTATTTAGAGAACTTCATGGGCGCCCGCTCTGTCCATTGATCTTGGCTAGGGTCATACTGCAACAGTCTGTTGCTTAGTCGGTCCGGTTCTTCATCAGGGAGATCCATCTGTGTGAGATATGACAGCTGATATAATAACATACCACTCAGAAATCTCTGTGAGTACGTGAATGCAATTAATCTAAGCAGACAGCCAAGGAGATGAAGAGGAGTTAGCTGCTGAGACTCACACTCGCAAACACACCAGATCCCGTGACTTGGGGTGATAAGTCTACCGTCAATGTCAGAGGAATTTGGACTCTGTAATAATGGAGCTAGGGGGTCGGCTCATAGCAAACAATCTGTGATCTGAGCAAGGAGACAAGACAGCACTTTTTTAAAAAAATGAAGCAATGGCAGAGCCTTAAAAATGAAACCCAACTTTCTTGAACAGTATTTAAAGTGCAATTTTATTTCAGCAAACTTTATAGTGCTAGAGTTTAATGATATTTGTGAGAAACTCATTTTAATAATTCATAAGGCATTTTTCTTTATATCTTTCTAATCCAAATGGAACAAAATTAAGAAAACATTTTAGTGTTTTAGTAATTAGAGTATTTTTATACTATAATTATGACCTATATGGGAATGGTCTGAACTTCATCTTCAAGATTGATGGATTAATATACATTATTTGCAGTTATTTTTATGTATTTATTTTACTTATATACATTTTTAATGACTAGAGACAGTAAAAATTGAACTATTTATTCTTATACACATGAATATGGCTTCCCCTGATCATAAACTTCAGGCAAAGTAGTGCTTTTTTGCCTTCAGTGTGTCAAGAACTTTTATAACTTCAGTCTAGGATGCTTTTTAAATGTCTTTTGTTTTGGATGCAGGTGTTTGACACAGAAATAATTGCCATACTTATGAAAGTTGTAATTAATTTAATTACTTTAAATACACCAGGGATATGATCATTATGATGCAATCACAACCCCAGGTTATCTTGCAATTTAATGTATTGTATTAGATAGGGACCAGCAGAAGCTTTTGTTATGCAATAAATATCCATGTGTCATTTGTTCAAAGACATTATACTGTAACACATATTGACTTTATTGTTTTAATTTTCCTTCTAATTTTTAAGTATTTGATCTTTATTTTAGTGGCAAGAAAACCAAAGAAAAGCTTCTACATTGTCTTTGGAGCTTATTCATGCAAAATAACTATGTAATGGATAGCTCTGAAAATGCTTAATTACAAAGGTTTTAACTACTAGCTGTGATTAAATCTGTACTACGTTTTGATACACAGGACACATTTCAAAATGTATTAAATGTGATGTTCAAGGTTTAAAAACAGGTATGATATATGGCAAAATCCAAGCTTATGAAATGAATGCAAAAAAGCATCAGTTTTATCAGTTTTATCATGAAGCCAATTTCCCAAACAAGAAAGCATACAGGCAAAAATAAGTTTGCTTTCTGTCATGGGGATGGACAATGAGCTAGTAAGATTCATCTTATGAGAACAACTGGTAGGCCAGGGCAGAAGGCAGCTGGCCTGCTACTACCACGAGAGTTCAAGGCACGGGGGGGATGGGGGGCGAACACCCAGAGAGAAGGGGAGGGCCCCTGTGGTCATGCTCTACTGACTCAGCAGTCTTGGCTTGCCATCTCTTTGCTGGGCTTCCATGCAAATGGTATCCTGGTTTCTCTATCCGCTGGTGCCCAGCAAAGCCATAAAATGTATTAAATCACAATATACTTTTGTGGAAATGACTGGGCCATCACAGGTTGAATATTCTGGTTTCCCATGTAGAGTAAGAACTTTAAATTTGGAAAAGACCTGAGCCTTACTTGCCTCAGCTCACACAACTATTAAGCAGACAGAAGTGGAATGAGGATCCAGTGTCTCCACCTCTTGCTTAGATGCTCCCTACAGATAATTTCTCAGCATAAGCATCTTTCATAATTAGCAAGAATGGGAAGGATTATAAAGAGCATAGCATGAATACTGAATGAAGTCATGTCTATGAATAACACACTTTAAAATTCATTCTCCTAAACTGCTTTAACACTTTACGATGTTAAGTTTAATAGTCTATAAAATAAAAGGCATTTTACCAAGATGTAAGTCATGCTCTTTTAGTGTTCAACAACTACAGTATTTTTCAACACAGCACCAGACGTAGCACAGCCATGCCAACTAGGTATATAGGAAATTTCTTAACCTGAGGGGTCCAGCCTCCGATCACGTAAAGTTTATTATTCACGGTTACTACGGCATGGCATGCCAACTGCAGTGGAAGAGGAGACACCCTTCTCCAACTATCCCGTTCTACAGAGTACTTATCCACACAGTTTGTAATGAGATACTGGTTTTTAACTTTCATCTGTCCTCCTATAACATAGAGGTCATTATGGACACTGCCCAGAGCATAGAGCTCTCGAAATTCAGCGGTGCATAACTTTTCCCAAAACTGGTTTCCTCTATCGTGATACCTGCAAATTAAGAGAGAAAAACCAGGATTAGTGTTAACTGGAAAACAACTTATCCAAGAAACACACTTAAATTTCTTTTCTAGCTAGAAACAACACGATTTGGTTCATCTAATTGGGGAGGAAGAAACATTAGTATAAGATAGTAGCACAGGTTTGTGCTGCTTTTTTTGGCAAGGATTGATGAACAAACTATAATGTGCATGGAAATAATTAACCACATCTCTGCAGAATTTTAGAAAATATATGGACAAAGTATAGATTATCCAGGACTAGCTTTCATTTCCTGATTCTGGGAAAGGAAATCAAGAACAAATAGGAAATCTTGCAGCACGTCATTTGTAATTTTACTATAAAAGAGGAATAAGTAAAAATGAAGAAAAATACAAAAATGTCTTATTCTGTGGACTAGAAGTCTCACTTTATTTTTATTTAATTTTTTTGAAGATTTTATTTATTTATTTATTTGACAGAGAGAGACACAGTGAGAGAAGGAACACAAGCAGGGAGAGTGGGAAAGGGAGAAGCAGGCTTCTTGCAGAGCAGGGAGCCCCATGCCGGGCTCGATCCCAGGGCCCTGGGATCATGACCTGAGCTGAAGGCAGACGCTTAATGACTAAGCCACCCAGGTGCCCCTAGAGGTCTGTCTCACTTCATTAGAGCAATCAGCTTTCCAGTAGAGAACCTCAAAATATCTCAATTCAGAGATTTCTAATGGGACAAGGTAGAATATGTAGAATTTTAAGGATTGTTCTTATAGTTCTAACTGGCTTAGAACAGAGTCAGGAACACCTGTAGGTGTCTGCTACATTTAACATCTATTTTAATGCTCTGGGTAGGATAATTTTAGTAATTTCTTCCATGAAAAAGTATGTCAGTCTGAGAAGGGTTTTGGGAGGTAGGGACACCAGGATATACGGTCTTTGAATACCTCCTAGAGTCCAACACATTAATTGATTGTGTGTGTGTATGTGTGTGTGTGTGTGTGTGTGGCATTATGTAGTCACTAAATATATGATTTTGTGGGTATCCTTTGTCTTGCCTCTTGATAATGGTAAGTCTGTTTTCTCCAATCATGATTTGGGACAAATAGTCTAAGAAGAACAAAAGTACTTATGGGGACAGTGGGATATGAAATTAGATCTGTCCCAGAAAATCCAGAATATATTCTGGAATTCAAAAGTAAAACAAAACCAGGAAAATATGGAAAATTAGAAAAAAAAAGTTCTGTTTGGAAACAAATGAAGAAATGATGAATGTTCTATACAGAGTACAGTTTTAAAGTATAGAGTACAGTACAGTTTAAAGTACCCTACTTACTTTGTATCAAACATTTGACGGTGAATCGGATTATATGAGTTTTGCCCAGTTGTTCTGAGCCAACTCTTACATTCTTCCCTAGAGACAACTCCTTGCTTCAGGCTTGACAGGGAAGTTGGAAGACAATGTTCCTTTCCTGTCTGGCTTGTCACAAACTGAATGCAGAAACTCAACAAATCCAGTTATCGTCTTCTGTGTAATCTGGGTAGGAAACCAGTCCCTAGAATCACAGTTGGTATTTTCACCACTACTTTCAATTGTACTAGATTTTAGAAGAGGAAGGAGGATTAGGTGTCAAGTGTGGGGGATACTGAAGTAAAGCCAGTGGATGAATATATCAACAGAACTAAAAAAAATGGGTTTTTGCCTTTCTGAGACATGGTTTAAGAAAACAGGCCAAGAATGAAATACATCCCATGAAGGTTGGGAAGTACATGTTTGCTGGGCAAGCTTGCTAATCTGATTTTCAACACTTTGAACTGAAAATGGGGAGGGAAAACGCCCAGATAAAACTATAAAACATATTATTAAGAAAAATGGATATGACATAAAAAGGAAATAGTGACAAAAGTGGCTCAACTTCACAGAGGTTGATAGTGTAAAGACAACACTTACATCCTCAGCTGTGTGTGCACCCAAGTATGAGAGAAAGTTAAAGGACACAGGAAGGTGTATCTTTTCTGAAAAGAAATGGCCTACTAGGGTACAGGTCTATTTCCTAAGTCAAGAAGAAATATATCTGCATAGAAATCTATGAACTATACAGAGGCAAGTTGAAGAGCATCCAGGCAAAGATAAAAGGGATAAGGACAGAAATAACAGAGTAGGAATGTAACACAAAATGATCATTTCTCACACATATCACAAAACTGGCACCTAACATGACCTTCAGGAATGCTCTAAGATTTTAACTATCTGGGTATCTACTGGAAGTCCGGCTCATTGAAGCCCAAAGCAATGCTTTTGATAATTTCATTATTTGTCTTGCTGACAATTTCATTATTGGAGGAGGTAAGCAGGGTAACGGATACTTTTACCCTAACTCTGACCACTGTGGAGTAGCTGGTTGGTGATGGGAATGTGGCTGAGTTCAAGACAGATAAGAAGGAAAACACAGAGTATATAGTTAGACATATGTCATCAGAAAGGGAAGTAGGCTTTCAAAAAAGTTAAAAGGAAAGATGCCTGAGGATCATAAGAAAGACACATGGACAGGGCTGGACGTTTATTAAAAATAATGGCAGTCAAGAAATGGGCAGAAGACATGAACAGACATTTCTCCAAAGGAGACGTACAAATGGCCAACAGACTCATGAAAAAATGCTCGACATCACTCTGCATTAGGGACATACAAATCAAAATCACAATGAGATACCACCTCACACAG
The DNA here is from genome assembly GCF_964656455.1 of Halichoerus grypus. Classification (NCBI taxonomy): domain Eukaryota; kingdom Metazoa; phylum Chordata; class Mammalia; order Carnivora; family Phocidae; genus Halichoerus; species Halichoerus grypus. The sequence continues at coordinate 160,038,487 of NC_135712.1, read as the reverse complement.
GTCAGAATGGCTAAAATTAACAAGTCAGGAAACAACAAATATTGGTGAGGATGCAGAGAGAGGGGAACCCTCTTACACTGTTGGTGGGAAGGCAAGCTGGTACAGCCACTCTGGAAAACAGTATGGAGGTTCCTCACGAAGTTAAAAATAGAGCTACCCTATGACCCAGCAATTGCACTACTAGGTATTTATCCAAAGGATACAAACAGTGATTTGAAGGGGCACCTGTACCCCAATGTTTATAGCAGCAATGTCTACAATAGTCAAAGTATGAAAAGAGCCCAATTGTCCATTGGGAGATGAATGGATAAAGAAGATGTGATATATATATATACACACACACATACACACACACACAATGGAATATAACTGAGCCATCAAAAAATTGGAATCTTACCATTTGCAACAATGTGTATGGAACTAGAGGATATTATGCTAAGTGAAATAAGTCAATCAGAGAAAGACAATTATCATACGACTTCACTCATAGTGGAACTTAAGAAACAAAACAGAAGATCATAGGGGAAGGGAGAGAAAAATAAAATAGGACGTAATCAGAGAGGAAGACAAACCATAAGAGACTCTTAAGTCTAGGAAACAAACAGGGTTGCTGGAGGGGAGGGGTTTGGGGATGGGGTAATTGGGTGATGGGCATTAAGAAGGGCATGTGATGTAATGAGCACTGGATGTTATACGCACCTGATGAATCACTAAACTCTACCTCTGAAACTAATCATATACTATATGTTAATTAAGTGAATTTAAATAAAATAAAAAAATAAAAATAATGGCAGAACTGTGGACTGTCTTGATGAGGAAGAAAAAGAGCTATGCATCTATGATGAAAAGAAGGGCCCTTGGGATCTGACATCCTGGCTCTGTAGTCTATACCTGATTATTCTGAAGAAGGCTGTACTTGCTGCCCAGGGCCATGCTCGGTCCCAAGGGCATAGGGCCAGGTCATTCACCCAGGGCTCTGCAGTCCCTCCCCCATCACTACCAGGGGAGATGAAGGTGAAAAGGGGACAGGTGCTTTAAGCAGATAATGGAATGTTAAAAGATGACAGGAAAATAGTAGGCCTCTTACTTCTTTCTTTGTCCCAACTTTGCCGGCAAGAAGAATTCCTTTCTCACTGAAAAGTCTGAACAAACCCTCCTAGAGGGAACTGAGAGGGGGAGGATACTGAAGGAGAGCTTTACTGCCTAGTGCTTATTCTATGTACATATTTCTTATTTACCCAGTTAGACTGAAGCCCTGAATGCTTACTGAATACTTGCTGCAGAAACAGTAAATGAATGACTAGTCCTCACATAGGAGACCTAGAGGACATGGTACTTCTTAGCAGACACTCCTTTCTCCAATGATTCTAGCCTTGAAGCATTCTTAGGCCACAAACATTTCATGCTATTGGAGGTTTAGGAAAGATCTATAAATTAAGGATACAGAACGAAAACCGAGAGATAATTAGTAATTTTTGGTTGAGAAAAAAAATTATTTACTACTCTGAATTATGAACTAAAACATAAATTCAAAGGAATCCATATTAATAAACTTTTCTTCTTGTTAAAAGTTGTCTTAAGCTCTTCAAAACTTGTAACTAAACAATTACATCCTTTCATATAGATCAATAATGAAAGCTAAGCATGAAATTGTACAGTGGAATCATAACATATATACATTTAACTTATGGAAATCCACCTGTATGCTCTGAACAAATAAAAGGAAAAAAAATAATTTTAAAATGTGGGTGATTTCATTATGAATTTTCTATATATGTAAAATATGTAATTACAGGGTAATTTTACTACACATCTTTGAAGAGATGATCACTCTTTCAGGAGTACTTTCTTCTACCATTGCTAATGTCAGAGCAAGATAATTAAAACCAATTTACAAATATTTGCGAGATACAAACCTATAGATTTCAACATTCTTGTTCTTTTGTCTAGAGAGTTTAGAGGCACTTGCTTCTCCGGCCACAATTATGGTGTTGTTTTCCAGGACCACACCAGCACACACGGTTCCCAAGCCCTCTCCATACTTGGGAGACGAGACAAAATAGGTCTTCCGTGAAGCGGGATCATAACAAAAACTGGTGTCCCCATAGTTCCTATGTCTTGACCTGATTCCTGAAGAGTTGTTGCCAATGCAAAGCAAAAGACTAGTAGTCTCCATGCCATAACGAAGATTTAGAGAGTGCTGTTGGGGTGTCTTGATGGCTTTGAATGCATTCTGAATTATGTCAATGCAATCTGCATCACACAGAAGCATTGTGTTCCTTTTCAGGGCTTGTCTTAAAAAAGAAGGGTTTATAAGTTCCAATCTGACTTGCTTCAAAAGCTCAACAAGATGCCCTGTGCGCAGTTCTTGGTTATGATTTACCCATCTCAGGACTAAGTCCAGAATGCTCTCCTCCCTGGATATGTTAAGGTCATCTGATTTAATAAGTGTCAGAAATTGGTGTGCTTCAATTTCTAATATTTCTTCATGTAAGCTCACCTCAGCAAAGTGCTGATACAAGTATTTCTTTGATTGATCAGATAAATCTTCAGCTCCAATCTGCTTTGCAAAATAATAGATACCTACACAGTTCGAGGCATCCATATGGTCCATCATATATTTTTGACACACACTAAAGATTTCTTCCATCTGCATAAAATAGGCAGCCATAGCGACAGTCTGAACATTGGCGTTATCGATCTCTAAAGCCGCATTGTACATGTAATTCAATATCACGGACACGCTTTCTGCTGTGATGTCATAAAGTATGACTTCCCTTTGAGTACATTCGAGTAGTCCACAGGTGAACATAGCTTTGAAATAAGGACTAAATGCAGCCAGGACTAGCCTGTGGCAAGGAAATTTCTCCCCTTCTGCTATGAGTATGACATCGATCATTTCTGCTAATTCTTTCATGCTCTTAACTTGATTCAGTAAATTCAAACTATGTTGGTATTTTTCTTTTCCCTCAGCCTTGCACTCCATGATACACTTTTCAGTGTTTCTAAGTACGTCTTCTTCAAAGGTAGCTGGATTCTTGCGGGGCTATTTGCATGTCTGATTACTCAAAAAGCTACAGAGACGTGCTGGAACACTCCTGAGGGAAAGAAAAGAATCCGGTTTCCCATAAGAAAACAATTCTCTGTGATTTAAATATGCAGCATTAGTGACTAAAAGTATTTATAAATAAATTTTATTCACTCCAAACGCAGTAGTTTAAGACAACCACTTTTGTATCTAGAAATAATGTCAGTGATTGCATAAACAGTAAATTATCAACTACTAACAACATTAACCTAATCAGCAGCAGAGATTTTTTTTTCTAGGAGGGCTGGAAAGTCCTCCCTCCCAAGGTGAATGGAGAGAGAAGTGATAAGATGGCCCGTTTTGCAACTCCATTTGCAGTTAACCAAACACAGCTGCCTGCAGGCCAAGGGGGCAGGGGCATTAGGTAACCTGCCCTCTGAGGACGTGCATCTCTGAAAATGTCATGTGCACCTGCCAAAAAAAACCAAAAACAAAAAACTGCACTCAAGTGTTATAATGGCCCCAGAACCACACAGGATGGCTGAGGAAAAAAAAAAAAGTCTATTAAAATTCTGCCCAGACTTTTCCTATGGGGCAAATAATTCAAAACAGTGCTTTGGAAAGCACAGCCAAATGTCTGCTGATCTGAGAATTCACAAGACTTGAAACTTACAGCTAAATCATCCTCAACCTAGAATGTGCACAAAAGCCATCCCATTTCTGTATCCCCACTCCTTGCTCAGCTTTTCTTTGTTCCTTACTTCACAGTAGTGGAGATGGACTCACTTCTCCCCTTAAAAAGCCCTGGTCTAATCAGAAGTCTCTTTCAGCTAGTTGTCTGTCTTCACCTTGCCCAGGGGAATGGAAACAGGGTGTTTCAAGGAAGCTAATTAGCTGTTTGGATTTAAAGAAGGAATTCCTAGAGTCAGCAACCTTCACATTGAGGAGCACATCTCCGAGCCCTGTCACCCTGTCTAGTTCTTACTTGGCTAGAAGTTGCACACAGTAAGAATGAACCATGGTAAAAAAGTCAGTCCTAGGAGTTAAGAGAGGAAGAGAGGTGATAATTTCAATCATATGAAAGCATAATTTGTCAGCTGCAAAGGTTCTACATTTCTGTAATCCTATCAAGATTAGAAATCTCAGCAAGATTTCTCCATCTCAATTCTCACTGTGTCTCAATGAGAAATGGCACTTTTTTCAGTGTTGAATTAAAGTTCATTTCAGGAAACAAGTGTTAAGCACGATAGGAATGTTTAAGTATATGATGGCAACTATGAGACCTAAAAATCACTGTGCTAGAGTGTGTGGAATGATAACAACTAGCCGGTCTAAGAATCTGTATACTTGAAATAGGAATAAAAACCCTTCTTGCCAGATTTTCCAGCACTAATGCCTCAGCTTTATTTCAATAAAACTTAAAACTTTCTTTGTGAGGCCCTGCAGATTAAAAGTGAACCTTTGTTTTTTACTTTCATTTGTTTTAGATTTTTACAAAGAGAATCCAGTTATGGGTAATTAAGAGGTCATTATATTTCTGACTCTCTTACAACACATTATGAGTAGCCCAAATCATATTATGTGGGCCTCTTTGTACACAAACACATCAGTCAACTTTAAAGATGGCAGCTGTTACTTTGAGCTGAAAACCAGAAAAGTTTCCTTATAAGGAGATAAATACGAACAAGTTTCTCCTATTCTATTTGTACTGATACCTAAGAATCACTTAGAGGATATCGATACCAGTGCTAGGAAGCCAAGAGCAGTTTCCAGATAGGATCACTAGATCGAATATGAGGCAGGCCGTTCAGAAAGTGCCTCAAGTTCCCAGAGTGTTGACCTTGATGCTGCTAGGAAGAAATGAGATGCTGGGGGCTCAAATGTTGTGACTGTAACCCTAGGATTTTGTATATATATATATATATTTTTTAAAGATTTATTTATTTGAGAGAGAGAGAGAGAGAGAGAGCGCGGGCCCGCACCAGCAGGGGGAGGGGCAGACGGAGAAGCAGGCTTCCCACGGAGCAGGGAGCCCAATGCGGGGCTCGATCCCAGGACCCTGGGGTCATGACCTGAGCCGAAGGCAGACGCTTAACCGACTGAGCCACCCAGGCGCCTCAGGATTTGTATCTTTAAGGCAGGAACCAAACCACCCTTGTTGAACTTTGTGGCATAAGGCTATCTTAATAAAAACACAAGCAGCATTAGTTTGAAAGAGAAGTATGTGTTCCTTTTCTTTATAAATATAGTAGTGCCTTATAAACACTGTGGACAATGTTGGGTTTCCCCCAGAATCCAACCTGCCTTCTGTTGGAGTGGATGGGGTAGGACCACTGTGACTGGTTCAGGGATGGGTGTGAGACCAGAGATGGGCTTAATCAGAGTGAAGCTCAGGTTTCTGGCTCAATGGCTGGCGGCATCCGTGTGTTCTGCAGATGAGAGGTCTGGAACTGCTACAGCCATGTCCCCATAAGTCAGCATGAGGACACAGCTAATACAGGGAAGAAGGCAGAGAATCCAGAGTAATGGGTTTGAAACATGCTTTATATCTGTATTTTTTAGGCTTCAGTGACAAACTATTTCCTTTATTGTTTAAGCTAGTTTGAATTGGGATTGCTGTAACTGACACTCAAGAGTCCTTACTGGTATAAGTGACATATGCAAAAAGGTTGAGAAAAGGTTGCCTAAGGTAATTGCAATCATATATTTTGTAAAATTCCACTTTTGTTATATTCTTATGTTTTCTATTAGTATACTGTCAAGTAAAAGAACCATAGAAGCTTCTAGTTATCTTCATTTTTTAAAAAGATTTTATTTATTTGAGAGTGAGCGAGAGAGAGAGAGAGAGAGAGAGAGACGGGGAAGAGCAGTGAGGGAGGGAAGAGGAGGGGGAAAGAATCTCAGGCAGACTCTGCACTGAGCGCAGAGCTAATACGGGGCTCGATCTCACTCTCACAACCCCGAGATCATGACCTGAGCCACAACCAAGAGTCAGATGCTTAACCAGCTGAGCCACCCAGGCACCCCTTCATTTCTTCTTGATAGAAGGCAATATACACTAAGTCACTCTTCTAAGTTTACCTTTTCTCATTAAATGGACACAACATTTTACAGGTGCAGGAACCGAGTTTTGAACGCAGTTCTATCTGACTCCAAAGTCTGTACTCTTAACCATTCACTCTCATGCAAGTGTGGGCAAAGGAGGGCCAGAGAGTAAATATTTCAGGCTCTGTAGGCTCTAGGGTCTCTGTCCTAACAACTCAACTCTGCTGTTGTAATGCAAAAGCAGGCATAAACAATACATAAACAAATGAGCATGGCTGTGTGCCAATGAACTGTTTTAGGGCTATTGAAACTTGAATTTCATATATTTTCATGTGTCATGAAACAGTATTCTTTTGATTTTTAAAAGCTATTTAGAATGATAAAATCCATTCTTAGCTTATGGGCTATACAAAAACAGGCCGCAGGTCAACAACTCTTGCTCTACTGTTATAAATCAATCCACTTTCTAGATCCTGAGTAGGACAATATCCCATCTGGGTGCCTAACCTCCACTTCTCTGCTTAAGCCCAGTTGAAGAGTTTTGATTCAAAAAGATTCAAAAAGATCATCTGGTTGTCCCCAAGATTCCCAAATATAAATCAATTTCTTCAATAAATACTTTATTTGGATGCAGCCAGTCTGCCCCAAATATTGGCTGTAACAACAACAAACACTTTTAAAACAGAAATAATCGTTCCCAACATTCTGAAGAAGCATTTATAAATTTTTTAGATGGGTGTATATATTTATTAAGTATCCCCTTCTTCTATTTGCCTTTTATACACCTCCTGAAAGCTACTCGAAATTTCTATGGATTTATGGACCAAATGAATTTACCGACGGAAATCCTGAAAAATATCCAGGCAGTTAAATGCACCACCACACTTCAAAGACATTCTCAGCAATGTGTCCTGTACCTATAAGGTGCAGAGAAGATACCAGCATTGCAGATGGGGGCTTTGAGAGAGTCCTGGGTTTGAATCTCAGTTTAGCCATTTACTTGCTATAATCCTAAAATGACTTAACCTTTCTAAACCTTGGTTTGTTCATCTGTAAAATGGGGAGGATGTATATAAAAGTAGTTAGGTCAGTTCTTGGCATCCAAGTGCTCCATAAATGGAAATTATTGTTATTTTACAGTGTAGCAGAGTGCAGCTTAGAGGCTAGAAACACGGGCTTTGGCTGGGTTACCGAGGCCTGGGTTTGAATCCTTGCTCTACTATCTAGTAACATGAGCAAATTTCTTAGCCTCGTTCAGTTTCCTCACTTGAGATTAGCTTTGAGAATTATTTAAGAATAGTTGGGAGAATTAAATAAGGCCATGCGTGTACAATACATCATTTGCCTGGTAAAATCTGCTTGGTACAGCTGAAGCAGGATATACCTGTATAAATAATTTTCTAATAATAACAATGTTTGGGTCCATATACAAACTGCTTGTGGGTACAGACACAGCTCATAAATAAAAGAGAGCTGACAGCAACTTTTTCTTATAATGAGGGCAGAGAGGGCATTCTCCTCTCATCAGCAAAACAAAATTGTATAAATGTTCTCATGATATCAATGGAAAGTTATTCTCTGCTCCAATTTATAGAAGACTGAACTGATGCATTCATATTAATAGTACCCATAATAATAGAGAAAAAATGAGTAGCAAAGATAAATACAAATCACAAGAATAAAGCCTAATTACTCTGCAAATCCAAAATGCAGTTATACCCATGTCCAGTATATTTAGTTTTGAGAGATGGACTGCTACAAATTTTAATGTGGCATAAAAATGTTAATTTAAGCTGCCAAGGATTTGCTTTTATAATGTTTAATATTATAATCTTTACATTATCTTTAAAGTTGCTACTTTTCCTACATAATGAATGATACATGAGCTTGCTTCCATGTTTTGCTGAAGTCAAAACTAGTTTAAATTCATAGTAGCACTGTTTGAAATAGCAAAAATGTGGAAATAACCTAAATATTGATTAACATGAGAACAGATAAACTGGAGGATATTCACTCAAGAGAATACTGCACAGCATAAACAAAAAATGAACTAGAGCTACATGTATCAACGTGAATTTCACGAACATCATAATCTATGCAAAAGACTGCAGACGAATAGATGCTACAAACCATTGAGCTCATGTTTAAAATATGCAAAATAATTATGTTCTAATAGAGTAAATATAGACAATATATTCTGACAAAATAAATAAATGTGCTCTTTCTGCCAAATAAAGAAATAAAATCTTTAAAAAAGTTTTAAAAATTATATATTCTTTAAGGATACATACAACTCTGGTGGAATATAAAGAAATGAAGGGTAATTATAAAAAACATCAAATTCAGGATAGGGTTGCCTTGAGGAAGTGTGGAAGGAGGGGATACAATTGGAGAACTGCACTTACCGTGGTGAGCACTGCACAATGTCTGAAATCGTCCAATTACTATGTTGTACACCTGAAACTGATACATTATGTCACATATACTTCAATAATAAAGATAAAAAAATGTGTCCTGAGCCTATTGTCACCAGCACCACCCCTCATTCAAACATCACCAGGCCCTTCACAATCTGGCATCTCCCCACCTTTCCTACCTCATCTCCTGGCTTTCCTTCCTTATACTTCAGTCTTTTAGTAGTACTGAACCACTAACAATTCTAATGCGTATGTTACCTTTACACACGGTGTTCTGTCTGGAATATCCTTCTCCCCCTTCCACCTGAAGAAATACAAGTGGCTCTTCCAAATTCAGTTAGACATCACTTCCCCTGTGAAGCCTTCTCTGCCCTTCCTTGCCTGTACCTTGAACATAGTGACTGTTGCATCTGCCTGCCTCCCCTTTCAATAATGAGCACATTGAGGGTAGGGGGCTCATGTTTTAGTCACTTCCAAACTCTTAACATCTGTCTGTGATGATGCCTGCTACATTAGGGCTGCTCAATAAGGTCTGTGCAACTAAATGTTTTGCTTTGTCCTAAATTACAATTTCATGATAACCTTTTTTTTTCTTCTTGTTTCATGCATGTTAATAAACCATTATCTTGAAGATTCTTTTCTACATTTAAAAGTTGTGCTTGATTCTTTAAGTTGCTCATGTTTTTTCAAGTCAAGCAAATCACCCAGAATCCTTAACTTGATTTCCTTGATGCACTGTGACACCCACTTCTCACTTCACTTCTACTTTCAAAATTAATTCCCAGTTACCACGTGCTCTCAGGGATTCGGCCCCAATTTTTAGAGAACTGAAGCCAGAGATCACAAATTGGCTGCTCACACTTTTTTTTTTTTTTTTTTGCAAAGTAGTTGTTAACATGCAACTGTAACATTGTAACATCTACTGAAAAAAATGGAAGGCTTGGCAACATTGGAGCCTTCATTCCCATGGTGACAACAGTGTGTTTGACCTGAGTAGACCGTTGCCACCTCTCAGATGGCACATCTTATCTCCTTTCCCCAGCCCCCATTATCCTGAGTGTCAGTCCTCATTTATAATTCTCACGCTGTTGCTTTTCTCCCCCCGCCTTTTTAGTTACCCTCCAGCCACTTATTTGTGACCTCTGTTTTTCACCATTCCATCCCCTCACCTTATTTTGCTTCAGTATCACAACCTTGCACAGACACTGTTAGGAAATGGCTACCTTAAATGCACTTTGAGTCTCCCACTAGTATGGAAAAACACCTGGTTCACTTAATAGCAATAATCCATCCCATACCCTAGGTGTTTAATAACGGCCAGGCCTATAAGTGATAAAGCTAAAAAAGACAAATTTCCTTTTTGCTTTCCTTTGAGGAGTTCACACTGTTTTGCATTCTCAGGGCACTTTATACTTTTCAAAGTGCTTTAATATGCATTGTGCAGTAGCTCATTAGTTCCTCTTAAGAATCACGGGGGGGGGGAATGCAGCATAATTATATTCCTGGCTTTAAAGTTAAGAGAGTTGCCTGGGGATACTTTCGATGCTAATTGAAGCTTTTTAAAGTGCCAGGCACTATTCAAGGCCCTAGGCAGACAGCCAGGAAGGGAAAGACAGAAGGGTCCCTCCCTTTATGGAGCTTATAGTCTAGTGAGGGAGGCAAACGTTAACGTAGATAATGCTAGGACGGTGACTACTGCCACATTAAAGAAGGAAGAGACTCCTGGCTGAGCAAAGCTGGTCTCGAGGAGGAAGCGACTGGCTGGGCTGAGCTGTGAAGGCAGGAGCCGGCCCCATGACGACGGGAGGGAAGCGCAGTGGGTCCCACAAGTGCCAAGGGCCGGGAGGCTGCCCCCAACTCCGGCCCTCGACCTTTCTCCATTGGCCTGGCCCTAGAGCTAAGACAAAGCCCTCGACAGGGGCCCGCGTTTCCTCTGTCACCGTTACTTACAAGCTGCTGACCCCCGGCTTGAGGCACGGCCCCACTGGCTCCGCAGAGGCCGCAGGGATGGCGCCGCGACCTGGCCCCGTGGCCGCGCGGACCGGGCCAGGCTGGCCGGGGCGGGGCAGCTAGCGGGCTTGACCAGCGGGCACTGCCCAATATGGGCCTGTGCGGGCCTGGTGATATAAATAGACCGCGCTGGGAGCGCAGGGGACCGAGGGCCCGCGCCCTGCGGAGGGGGCGGGGGGCGCTGGCAGCTCCTCTGAAGTGACAGGTGCTTGCCCTCGGCGCCGCGGGAGCCCGGGATCGGGCGGCTCTGCGCCTGCGCTAGTCGTCCAAGCGGCTCTGCGAAGGCAATCCGCAATCTGCGGGCCCGCGGGCCGCTCTGCGCCTGCGCTAGTCTTCCCGCGCGGGCCCGCGTGCCAGGGCGGCGGAAGCTCCGCCCGGAGTGGGCGAGGACATAGTTTTAAAGAGAATCTGGAAATCAGATTTCTATAAATGACACATCTATCCGCTTAATCTTTTTAAAAAATGCAAACGACCAAAACCCAGTATGTGTGGGCTCACTGAATGTGGCCAGGGAATAGGGTTGCCAGATGAAATGCTCAGTTAAATATAAATTTCTGATAACCAACAGTTTTTAAGTATATGTCCCAAATACTGCATGGTCAATTCACATTTAACGGAATGTGGGTGCTTGTTGTTGCTTCTTTTGGGTTCTGTACTTTTATTTGCTACGTCTGGCAAGTCTACCTGGAAAAACCAGCAGCCCCATGACCTTCGGCCTCAAGTGGGAGGTCCCCTGTAAGCCTGAGAAAAGACTGATGAGTAATGCCCAGGTTTGGGGTGGTGCAGGGAAGAGGAATGTTTCCTGGAGGGAAGTGTAACAATATCTACTGGGTGGATAAGGCAGTAGTATTAGGTCAGCCGGTTTAAGATAAAACAAATTTGTGTTAACAAAAAATTGTTATCTTATGCAAATTTATTTCTTATATTCTGGAGTGCAGACGTCCAAAACTGGTCTCCCTGGGGTAAAAGCAAAGTGTCTGCAGGGCTGCACTTTTTTTTTTTGGGAGGCCCTAGGGGAGAATCTTTTTCCTTGCCTTCCCAGCTTCTATTAACTGTACTCATTCTCTCTGCAGCTCATGGCCCTTTCCTCCATCTTCAAAGCCTTTGGAAACAGAGCTGAGTCTTTCCTAGATTGCACTTGGTACTGATTTTTCTGCTTCCCTCTTTCCTTTATTTAAATTGTGGTTAAATATACATAACATTTACCATTCACCATATACATAAAATTTTAACCATTTTTTAAAAGATTTTATTTATTTATTTGACAGAGACACAGCGAGAGAGGGAACACAAGCAGGGACAGAGGGAGAGGGAGAAGCAGACTCCCTGCTGAACAGGGCGCCGGATGCAGGGCTTGATCCCAGGACCCTGGCAGATGCTTAACCGACTGAGCCACCCAGGTGCCCCAAAATTTTAACCATTTTTAAGTGTATAATTCAGTGGCATTGAATACATTCACAATGTTGTGCAGCCATCCCCACTAACCATTTCCAGAATTTCGTCATCAGAAAGAAAAAGTTTCCCAAACAGCAACTCAGTACCCATTAACTCCCAATTACCACCCTTGCTCCCCTGCTTCCCCTCTCCTCCCAGCACCTGGAGACCTCTATTCCACTTTCTGTCTCTATGAATTTGCCTATTTCAGGTGCCTCATACAGGTAGAATCATACAGTATTTGTCCATATATGTCTGGCTTATTTTAGTTAGCATAATGTCCTCAAGATTTATCCATTTATCATTCCTTTTAAAAGTTGAATAATATTCCATTGTGTGTGTGTGTGCATGCACATGCGTGTGCGTATGTGTCTACACACATACCATATTTAAAACAAAACACATTTCATGTTGGTAAATAAAATTCCTTAAAGCATTTTAGAAGCTCATGTCAATCCTTGCATGCATTTATATTTACATGTACATATTAGAGTTGTTTGATAAAACTCCTGTCTCCCTTTCCCACAAACATTTCCTGATCTGTGAGCCCCATTTAGGTCCTTCTACACCTGATTCTATTCCTGCTTCTGGTTTTGTTTACCAGATGATTGTGCTAAGCTAATGAATCTTTCTCCGTTTGCTCTGAAGACTATTTGATTTCCCATGTGGCTACTTTATTTCCCCTTGTTCATTTGTTTCTAGAGGAAGTGAAATATGGTGTCAAGAGCTAGGGCTTCCTGTGGGTAGAGAGGCTAAGTTGGAAGTTGGGCTCTCAGGGACTTTAGCTGATTCTCAGATGATTTGCCAGATGATTAATGACGGATTAATATTATCAAATATACTGATGTACCCAAAACTTGTTTTAGGGAACATGCTTTTTGAATAGATTATATATGAATATGTACTTTACTCAGAATTGACTTACTGCTTCATTTTTAGCCTTCACTTTCTTACAATGCTGAGTTGCTTCTCCTGTATTCCTTTGGGTATATTTTGCCGTTTTGGTTTAATTTATACCTCCTTCTGGCGCCTTGAAGCTAATCTACCCTGTGCCTGGCTCCCTTCGATTGTGATTTGCCTCTGAGCAGCTTTTCCTTAATAGAGAAATCACTTTTCTCCCCACATATCCACTTCTGCCCCATGACATTGCCACATTTTAAAGGAAAAGTACACACATCTGAACTACTATTCCTGACACTGGTTCCTATCTTGAACTATTATCTATCACTTGGCTTGAGCAGTTCCTTGATTAGGGAAAACCAGGCTTCTAAATGAAAAAATGAACAACCAACCTGATTATTTTAAACTTAATTTAACACGCCTCCCCCCCCCAAAAAAAAACAGCCTGCCACAGAATGACAAATGGATACACACCAGTGGTAGCAGCTTTCTTTTCGTGGTCTTCATTCTTACTCTCCTGCTGTAGTTCTTCTGCTATATCTTCTTGTCTATGGAGTGATATTTTTGAAATATTATCTGTTTCTTCCCACCCTCCTTCCTTCATCATATATTTTCCTTATGATGCTTTGCTTCTCTATGCCATTTCAAAGTTGAAAGTGCTCTAGGGTCATTGCCTCAGGGGTGGGGGGGGGGTAGGAATCAGGACCTCAGAAAACCTGGCAGGTGGGGAATGGAAATGCTCTCTTCTGATTCCAGAAGCCTCGGCTCTTTCAAGAAAGAAATGAATTATTGGCATTTGTAATACATTTGGGAGGAAACCTAAATTACAGTAATGGATCTTCTTCCCGTAGTACCCCTTTCCCCAACTGAGAAACAGGGAAGTCTCTGGAGGAGAAGTAATAAAGAAGACCCATGCCCTGTTCAGCCAGACTAAGTGTGGGGTGGTTTGGCAGCCAGAACCCAAAGAGAGAAAATAACTCCATAGCATCTTGGCCAGCGAGGGCTTCAGGTAACCATTCCAGAGGCTTGCCTATCCTCCTGGGGCCCCAGTGGTAGAGAGAGCCACTGAACCAGAGAGGCCCGTGCAGACAGGTACGTGGAGCTTCTGGCAAGACCAAGGACCTAGGGGCAATGGACTTCTTGTGGGTCAGTGCAGACAGATGACAGACATTGAGCAAGCCAAGGCACGCCCCTTGGCCTGACTCCAGTGTTGGTTAGACCCCCCTCCCCCCCCCCCCCAGAACTTAGATGTGACTCTGGGGAAAGGGAAGGTTTGGCCATCCTGGTGGCATGAGAACTTCAACTAGAACGTGTTGACACTAATAAAGTAGTATTTCACCCACACTGTAGTTTGTGGACTGTGGAAATGGAGGGCTTGACACCCACAGAGTCTGGTGCAGAAGCATTGAGCATCAGCAGAAGTGGTTTGTCACCCTATGGGGGACAGGATTCAGGGAACCTAGAGATTCTTCTTTCAACTTGAGTTTCAGCAAGCAACAAGGAGCAACTTGAAAGGGAGAGGTAAGAAACAAGAACCAAAGTTATCACACCGTTAATTTATGTCTTTTGTCTGTAGCTGGTTCTCTTCTCATCCTGAATGTTAGCCCCCTGAGGGGTGGGGAGTATGTCTTTCTTGTTCACTGCTGGATCCTCAGCACCTGGAAAAGTGCCTGGCACAAAGGCGGTGCTCAATAATTCTTAGGGAGTGAACAAGTAAGCGGGTCAGAACCGTTTGTTGCGGGTAGTGGAATTCAGTCTGGCTAGTGTGGGATGCCCCGGAAGCAGGCTTGGATGTTAGAGCACTGGGGGCAGTGTGTCCCAGGGCAACAGTCGGAAGAAATGCCCCTGTCGCCTGCTGCTCTGCCCCGTGAGGGCATGGACGTCAGAAACTTCCACAGCTGCCTCATACTCTCCCTTCACAGAGCTTGTCAGAGGACCTTGATTCACCTCCAGGTGACCTGACTCTCCTCCACCTCCAGGTGAACTGTGGGTACCTCTGATTGACAGAAGCCGGGTCACCTCTCCACACCCTGACTTTGAGAGAGGCTGAGAAATGGAATCTGAAGAAAAAAGTGTTTTTATACTTTCCAGCTCTCATAGTTGGAGGGTTGGGATACGTGTTGCCACCCCCCTCCCCCGCTGAGGTTTGTGGGCTGTGAGGAACGAGGCCACCACGACCAGACGGGGCCAGAGGTAAGTGTGTGTGTGTGTGTGTGTGTGTGTGTGTGTAGGGTATTTGTGCCTGCAGCTTTGGGCTCAGCACCTGTGCGTGTGGAAAGGGTGAGGGTTCTAGCAGTTGCAACACCTTCATTTTGATATCCTCATTGGCTGTTTTGGTCTGAAGGGCTCAGAGCATTGTTGCCTGTGGCTGTCACATGGTGTTCACACTACAGAGCTTTGTTCTGTAGCATGTGTCCACACTTGTCATAGTTTCCCATCAAGCCAGAAAGCTCCCGGAGGCCAAGGGCTCTGTCCTATTCACCTCTGTGGTGCATTCACGTGGCTGCCTCAGCCCCTCCGGAGAATAGATGGTCAGGGAACGTTCACTGATTTGGATGACTGAGAGGCAAGGCTGGTAAGTGACAGGAAAATGGGACTGGGGAATGGGACACCCAGTATCCTAACCTGGCACCGCTCCTGAAGACCTCACAGTCTCCTGTAACTCAGACTCCTGGAGGATAAAGGCAAAGTGAAAATGCATCTACCTCACAGCCAAGTTATTAGGAGGATGGGCGAGGAGAGCAAACGGATGTGTAAAAGGGCTTTGATAAACTGTAAAGTAACTCAACGTCATTTTCCCTGATGAGGCATGTGATATTCACTGGAAACTCCTTTCCCCAAAGATCTTGAAAATGGGACCGAAAGCCATTTCTTCCTGGTAATATTGATCATATCCTGTCTTGAGGCAGAGATATGGACCATATTTCTTCCAGAGGCTCTTCCGCTTTCAGAATCTGTCACAGGGAAGCATCGGGAAGGGAGTTCTCTAGCTACTCAGCCCTGCTTTCCCCCTTCAGTGATAATAAACCGTGCTCAGATAGTCCAGCCTTCAGCCTGCAGGTGTTCAAGGCTGCACCCTACATCTAATAGAGCTGAGGGGTTTTCAAAGATCATGAACTTTCTGGAAGCCAAATTTCTCTCCATACCCCAAGATTATTTCATGTTCCCCAGCAATGAAATCCTCAAATCCCGAGTATATGAATCATTAAATCTTGCTTTTTAAGCAAGTAGTTTCTCAACACAGGTATAACTAATTATTATCGTCTGTTGCATTATTATGCGGTGACCACTATTTATACACTGTGTAAGTTCAGGTATATAGGTTTTGCTGCTCTAACAACGAATTTGACTGGATAGCTCCCTAACGAAAAATGAAGTTTCTTTTTCCTTCACGCAGAATTACAGGGAATGAAGAAGCAAATGGGGCAGTGTGAGTTAGGCACCATAATAAGAGGCCTCAGTGGTTCATGGCTTAACATAATAGAAATGATCTTTTGCTGATGCAAAGCCTAAGGCAGGTATTCAGACCATCAAGGTAGCTGTCCTTCATCTAGTGGTTCAGTAAGAGGTGGTGGGGGATGTCTAGCAAAGTGTCACAAAGCCTTGCTCTGTTAAACTCTAGCAAGAAAAGACCACAGGAGATCCTCTCCTCACAATTGGGGACTATCTAAAGATGCAAAGGGAAAATAACCAGTAGGATGATGAAGCAGCTGGTATAACAGATATGGAATGAGGGGGTGGGGTTCTGTGGCCACATCCCTCACCGGCCAGTGGCACCGCCCTGTTATTCCTCACACACACTCTCAGGTGGCGTGCGGATTAAATGAGAACTGGGCAGGAGGCATTATGCAAACGGCAAGGCTCACACGACCCACTAATCACTGGCACCGCCACCTGCTGGAGACGGAGTCAGAGCCCCCGCAGGAGCGTCAGGCGGAAGACAGCATCGACATGCATGAGTGACAGCACTCTGTCATTTCCTTTACAGCTGTCTTTAGTAGGTCTGGGAGATGGGGAGGTGCTTGTGCCACTTTGGTTTCTGGTTCCTTCCCACCTCCCCCTTGATCCCATAACCTTCCACCTCTCTGACACTTGGGATCTCCACCTTTCCAAGGATGTCTCTCGGTTCTTGGCTTTACAGAGACTTAAAGCTTCTATCTGAACATATTCTTAACTTACGCTGAGGTCCTCTTCCACACCTGTTTCTCAGGTGTGCCCCACAGGGTCTTAGCGTGCATCATACCCAGACCCATAGTCACATCATTGATCCAGAATCAAGAATGTTTAGGAAATGCTTTGCATCTTTTTTTTTTTTAAGATTTATTTATTCATGAGAGACACAGAGAGAGAGAGAGGCAGAGGGAGAAGCAAGCTCCCAAGGAGCAGGGAGCCAGATGTGGGACTCGATCCCAGGACCTTGGGATCATGACCTGAGCCGAAGGCAGACGCTTAACCATCTGAGCCACCCAGGCGCCCAAAATGCTTTGCATCTTTACTGCAGGATTCATCAGAACCTTTCATTCTGCATTCTGATTCTCCAATAAGGGATATGGAACACAGCATTTCTCAAATTGTTCTAACTCAGAACTCCATTTTCCAATCTGGAGGAACTATTGTCCTTCGTTCGTAAGTGCTGGTTTGCACTCAGTGTCTCTGCTTCCAGTTGGTCCATGACACACAGCTACCCACCAAAATCCTTTCCCCCTTTTTTTTGGACATGGAACTAGACTCCACTTCCCACCCTTCCTCAAAGTTATGCACCCTCATCCTCTCCAATGGGACGTGAGCAGTAAGATTTACCCCTTATGGGCCTGACCCACAAACCGGCTATGTACCCTTTTCAGCATCCCTTTCCTTCTGGCTGGCCAGGAGATGAAGACCCCGGGGCCCTCGGCAGGGCCACTGTCAGCTGGAGTCCCTATATGGGTTGAATTGTGTCCCCCCAATTCATATATGGGAGTCCTAACTCCCTGGCAACTCAGAATCTGACCTTATTTGAGATAGAGTCTGTACAGAGGTAATTAAGTTAAAATGAGGTCATTAGTGTGGGTCTTAATCCAATATGACTGGTATCCTTATCAAAAAGGGAGACACGGGGGCTCCTGGGTGGCTCAGTCGGTTAAGCGTCTGCCTTCGGCTCAGGTCATGATCCCAGGGTCCTGGGATCAAGCCCCACATCAGGCTCCCGGCTCGGCGGGAAGCCTGCTTCTCCCTATCCCTCTGCTGCTCCCCCTGCTTCTACTTGCTCTCTCTGGCAAATAAATAAATAAATAAAAATCTAAAAAAAAGGGGGGGGAAGACTTGGAGACAGACATGTATGTGTGGTTGCCCATGCAAGTGAAGTTGGTCATCTACAAGACAAGGAAAGAGGGCTGGAATAGATCCTTCCCAGTCCTCAGAAGGAACCTGCTGCCCCTGCCATCCCCTTAATTTCAGACTTCCAGCCTCTAGCACTTCGAGAAGATAAATTTCATGCTGCAGTGGCACCAACGTGTGATGCTTTCTTACAGCAGCCCTAGAAACTAATCCACGACCCCATCCCTACCCACAAGGAGATTCAGTCTTCATTGTGAGTGGTGGTGTTCAGGTTGCCGTAAAAATGCCTGCAAGGGCTGTATTGTCTTCTGATCCGTGAAGATGTTATGAACAACTTAGTCAATAGCTTTGCCAAAATCAGGACACCCTGTGCAGATGATCATTTCTTTAATTTACTTTACAAAAGAAAATGAGCTTAGCTTGACCTAATTTGCATATATTTATTTGTTTTTGTGGGGGAGTTCATACTGACTGCTAGAGATTGCAATCTTTTCTAAAATGTTCTTAGCCCATCCGTTTGAAAATACATTCCAGAATTTTACCGAGGATCAACTTCAAGTTTGTTAATCGATAATGATCATAATCCACTTTTTATCAATTGCAACACTTGCCCATCTGGAGACTTACCAGATCTGAGTTCCTTTAGGAAGGCTGGAGACTCTCTTATCCTATTGGTTCTCCTGTCTTGGGGGTCTTTCTCCTTCTTTCATTTTGAAAGAATTTCAAACACACAAAACGGTTTCAAGAATATTACAATAAATTCTCATATATCTTTCACCTAGGTTCACCAGTTATTAACTTTTTGCTGCATTTACTTTCTCTCTCGATATATATATATAATACATAGATACTTTTTTTATTCTACATATAATTGTTTTCTGAATATTTGAGAATAAACTCCAGATATCATGACCCTCTGCCCCTAAACACTTATGCATATAATTTTAAGAACAGGAATATATTTTACATATCCATGGTGTGATTATCAAAATTAGAAAATTTAATATCAGTAACAAAACTGTTACCATACCTACAATCCATACTGACTTTATGCCTAAGCCCTCATGTTGCCCTTTATAAAATTTCCCCCAATGCAAGAGCACATGTTGCATTTATTTATTTTTTTAAAGATTTTATTTATTTATTTGAGAGAGAGAGAGAGAGATAACACGAGCAGCGGGGGGGTGGCGCAGAGGGAGAGGGAGAAGCAGGCTCCCCGCTGAGCAGGGAGCCCGAGGCGGGGCTTGATCCCAGGACCCCGAGATCATGACCTGAGCAGAAAACAAGAGTCAGATGCTTAACCGACTGAGCCACCCAGGCGCCCCTCTTCTATTTATTAATTTGTTTTCACGACCATTTCCTTATACCAGAACTTTTCCTTCTTTGTTCTCATTGCCAACATAGTTTTTTTTTTTTTTTTTTTAAGATTTTATTTATTTATTTGACAGAGAGATAGAGCCAGAGAGCACAAGTGGAGAGAATAGCAGAGGGAGAGGGAGAAGCAGGCTCCCCACTTGAGCAGGGAGCCCGATGCGGGGCTCGATCCCAGGACCCTGGGATCATGACCCGAGCCGAAGGCAGACGCCCAACCATCTGAGCCACCCAGGCACCCCGCCAACATAGTTTTAAAAGTCTTTTGTGATGCCGCTAGCAATTTTCATCTGAATCAAACCAAACAAGGTCTCAATCTTCATGACTTAATGCTGGGGTAGAAAGTGGTTTTGCAATAAAATATCCCATCTGGGTTTGAATCCTCATTCTATTGTTTCTCTATTGTCTCTTCTTGGACAAGTTTTCCTAATATCCTTGAACTTCAGTTTCCATACATATAAAAATTGTGAACTTAAGCACTCAGCTTGCAAGACTATTGAATTGAAGAAGGTAACATGCTTAGTGACAAACACATGGCACGTAGTATGTGTAAAATAATATTTCTGACTTTCCTTTCTTTCTTTCTTCTGGTTCTAGGCCATGCCTCGTATCTGTCCCTGGTATAGTGTATGCCCTTGTCCACCACTGAGATTCCCCTCTCCAGCACAGAGATACCTCCCACTGACTGATTCCACCAACTGAGTGTTAGCTGCTGAGGGCCCATAGTTCAGTCCCCTCCTGGAATTGCTCTAGACCCAGAGGAGGTGTCTGGGTCAAGGTTCCCCCCTCCCTGAGGGCAGCCTGCATCCCATGACTGGTTGTTGAGGGTGTACAAAGGCCCTCACTCGGGGACAGCTTTGAAGAGCCAGCCCAGACCCAGAGCCTCCGATGGCTTATATGTCTTTCACGAGGAAGTCTCTGACCTTAGATTTAATTTCTATTGTTCATTTTGGGGAAAAAAAGCTACTGAAAAATATGCCCATTATAAATATTTGATCATTACCAAAAAATTCAAGGAAGTGAGTAAAAGTCCCCACACTCCCAATATTTTTGTGTCTTCCCATCCATCAAGGTGCGTGCGTGTGTGAGTGTGGGCAGTGTATTTTACACAGATGAGATTGTGCACTGCAGGCTATGCTCTATTGACGCCAGAGACCATTGATCCTTCCATACCCAGCCTCTCCTCCTCCCAGAATAATATCATCTAGGCACATGACTTCCCAGAGTGAAGACAGCATCTCCCAGTCTCCCTTGAAGCTAGGCACAGTCACGTGACTTCGTTCTGGCCAATGGCATGTGACAGATCAGAGGGTGCGCGACTTCTGGGCCAGGTCCTCAAGGAGGAAGGGACATGGCTGCCTCTTGCCCTTTTTCCTTCCAAGTGATGACAGTACTAAAGAGCTTTTAGCAAAAAACAGCAGACCCCGTTATGTCTTGATGGACTCATTTAAAAAGTTATACGTTGACTTCATTTTGTTTTGGTAGTTGGGGTTTAGATCTCCCCCACCCTCTCTGGGTGTGGGAGCCAAGAAGTTGCACTGTGCTGGGATGAAGTTTGCCTACAAGATGCCCAAGTGGAGATTTCAAGGATGCCATTGGATGTGAAAGTCTGGCCCCACACAGGAAAGGACTTTCTTTCCTTCCTTTAAAACCTTTAAGGTTAGAAAATTCTACTCTCCATCCCCTATTTCAAAAGTTTTTATGAATAATTTTATTTCCTCCCAACATTTTTTGGTTTTAGTTTTTAAAAAGGGTTTCTTGGGGACGCCTGGGTGGCTCAGTCGGCTAAGCGTCTGCCTTCGGCTCAGGTCATGATCCCAGGTCCTGGGATTGAGCCCCACATCAGGCTCCTTGCTCAGGGGGACCCTGCTTCTCCCTCTGCCTGCAGCTCCCCCTGCTTGTGCGCGCTCTCTCTCTGACACATAAATAAATAAAATCTTAAAAAATATAAAAAAATAAAAAGTTTTTTGTTCATTTATGAAAGTATTATATTCAATAACAAAAATCAAGAAAATGCAAAACATTATAGAAGGAAATAAAGATACCACAGTTAAGGTGTTGGTTATATCTTTGCAGACAGAGTTTGTAGTACTGATAGTAAATACTCTATTTTTCTCGTGCGTGAGATTTGTATTTGAACTTTGTTTATGGTACATTTCACTATAGAAATTTAAATTTGTTATGTGATCGAATTTATCCATCTTTTCTCTTTTGGGCCTCTGGGATTCACATACTTAGAAGATGCGTCCCCCGACACACACACCTAAAGACTGCACAAACATCCTCCTGTTGTGTTTTCTAGTCGTCTTTTGTCTTTGGCTTTTACACTTAAATTTTAATGCCTCTGGGATCAGTCGTGTGAAAGGAGAGTGCCCCTCTTTGCCCTCAATGATGCAGTAGTTTCTCCACCACAGTTTATTCAGAACGCATCTCTTTCTTACTAATTTGTAATGCCACCTTAGTCATAAGCTAAACTTCCCTATGTAACTGGATCACTTCCTCAGCATTCTGTTAGCTCTCTGCATTTCAAATCTCCACCTGCATTTGCAGCATTACCAATCTGTTCTAATGGTCACATCTTTAGAATATGCTTTACCACCAGCAAGGGCAAATGCCCCTTCATTACCTTAAAAAACATTCTCGGCTTTCCTTGCCCATCTAGTCATGACTTTTTTCTCTTTTGAAAACATTGGTTATGGAAAATTTTATGTAATCACAGTAAACTAATTGAAACTGTACTGCAAAGAATAACAACAACAAAAGCCTTTTGACAAGCGTAGCTCTAGACAACAATGCCATGTACTTGTTTTGATAAATGTACACACTATTTGCCAAAAGGAATCACACTTCCTTTTCTGTAACTTGGTTGGTGCTTTGACAGTTGATAGACATGTCAGTGACATAGATCATCACTGCTGGCGTCTGCATGGTGTGGTGCGGGGAGTATACCAGAATATGTGTAACTGCTTCCCACTGCTCTCGTTCCATTTCAGTTCTTTTCTTTTTTTCTGTTCTCTTGTCTAGCAATTGTAAATATGGTGATGAATTTCCTTATATATGCAGCTTTTTGAGCTTCTAATAATTTTCTTCTTCTGATAGATTCTTAGAAATGGGATTTCGTGGGCAAAAGGTGTGCATACTTTTTTTTGGTTTTATAATTTTTTGTAGTTTGTTTAAAGTTTTTATTTTAATTCCAGTTAGTTAACATACAGTGTTTATTAGTTTCAGGTGTACAATATAGTGATTCAACACTTCCATACAACGTCAGGTACTTATCACAAGTGCCCTCCTTAATCCCCATCACCTGTTTCACCCATCGCCCCACCCACCTGTCTGTTAATCATCAGTTTGTTCTCTATAGTTAAGAGTCTGTTTCTTGGTTTCTCTCTCTTTCTTTCTGTTTCTTGGTTTCTCTCTCTTGTCTTTCTCTGACTGACTGATTTCACTTAGCATTATACTCTCTAGTTCCACCCATGTCATGGTAAATGGCAAGATTTCATTCTTTTTTTGTGAGATATATACCCAGAGATATATTCCATACATGTATGGAATGGAATATATACATATACACACATACTATATCTTCTTTATCCATTCATCAATCGATGGACGGACACTTGGGCTGCTTCCATATTTTGGCTGTTGTAAATAATGCTGCTATCAATATAGGGGTGCATGTATCCCTGTGAATTAGTGTTTTTTTATTCTTTGGGTAAATACGCAATAGTACGATTATTGGATTGTAGGGTAGTTGTATTTTTAATTTTTTGAGGAACCTCCATACTGTTTTCCACAGTGGCTGCCCCAGTTTGCATTCCCACCAACGGTGCATGAGGGTTCCTTTTTCTCCACATCCTCACCAACACCTACCTGTTTTTTTCTTGTGTTGTTGATTTTAGCCATTTGGATAGGTATGAGGTGGTATCTCATTGTAGTTTTGATTTGACTTTCCCTGATGATAAGTGATGATGAGCATCTTTTCATGTGTCTGTTGGCCAACTGCATGTCTTCTTTGGAGAAATGTCTGTTCGTGTCTTCTGCCAATTTTTAAATTGGGGTGTTGAGTTGTATAAGTTCTTTATATGTTTTGGATACTAACCCTTTATTGGATATGTCATTTGCAGATATCTTCTCCCATTCCATAAGTTTCCTTTTAGCTTTGTTGATTGTTTCCTTCACTGTGCAGAGGCTTTTTATTTTGATATAGTTCCAATAGTGTATTTTTGCTTTTATTTCTCTTGCCTCAAGGAGATATATCTAGAAAAAAGTTGCTATGGCCGATGTCAAAGAAGTTACTGCCTGTGCTCTCTTCTAGGATTTTAATGGTTTCAGGTCTCACATTTAGATCTTTAATCCATTTTGAATTTATTTTTATGTGGTATAAGAATGTGGTCCAGTTTCTTTATTTTGCACATTGTTATCCAGTTTTCTCAGCACCATTTGTTGAAGAAACTGTCCTTTTCCCATTGGATATTGTTAACGTGTGCATACTTTACCCTCAGGGTTTTTACCAGCAGCCTGCACACACAGGGTGTAAGAGCACCCAACGTCTACATCTTGGCCAGCGCCAGCCTTTGTGATCTTTCCTCTGCTCTATTCTGTTAGGCGAGAATTATTCTCTTGTTTTTATTTTTGCTTTGTATTGTTAACAAAGTTGAACATCTTTGCATATGATTACTGTTCATTTGTATTCTTTTGTAACTTTTCTTGCCCAATTTCTTTGCCTAGTTTCCTTGTATGGGTTTGCTTTATTTTATTATTGGCTTATTTGAGGGTTGAGATAGAAATGATATCAAACATTAATTTTTTTCCCTGTAATGTATTATAAATATTCTCCCTCTCCCCCTTTGTCTTTCAACTTTATGGATTTTTTAAAAGTTCTGTTGTTTTCTGGGTTTTGCAATATGGTTAGAAATGTTTTTCCCCAATCCCAAGATATTTTTAAAAATGCATCAATATTTCTTCTAGTGTGTTTATGGCTTTGTCTACTTAAAATCTTTAAATTTTTGACCCATTTGGGATTTATTTTGGTGTCAAGAATGACGTGGGAATCCAGATTTATTATTATTTTTCCCCAAGTGTCGAGTTAGTTATTCCAATTCTATTTATTGATCGTTCCATCTGGAGTGTTCTGATTTGAAATTCTAACTTTCTCCCATATCAAATTTCCTTACTTACTTCTGTCCATTTCTGTACTCTCTTTTTTCCTACTGGGCTGTCTGTTTATCCTGTCATGCAACATAATACTTTAATTTCCCTAGCTTTATAATATTCTTTAACTCATGCTAGGATAAGTTTCTCTTCATTTTCAATATTTTCTTGACTATCCTTATATAACTTTTTCTACTTCAATTTAGCATCATTTTGTCAGGTGTCCAATAAAAAGCACTCTGTAATGTTATTTAGAATTGCAAAAAAGCCCGATATATTATTTGGGGAAACAAAATAATTTTACCATATTGGGTATTTTGTCCAAGATTCAGACATGATGTCCCATTCGTTGGAGACTTCCATGATGTCCCTTGATAGCATTATTTTTCTCTTCATGAAGAATGCCTCTAGTTCTTGGCCTGGGTGGATCTCACTGAGGGGCACACACCATGTGTCATGCACCTTAGAAAAAATTTAAGACTTTTAAGGGCAATTTGGACTATCACTGATTTTTTCCATACGTGCAGACTTTAGAACCCAACCCATGTGAGCACAAGATCATGAGTGCTGTTCCAGTGACCACTGGAGGGCCAAGTGGGCTAGAGGTATTTTCATTCTCGTTTTTATTTTTGTGTTTGTTTATATTGAAATAACTAAATTAAACCGAGTACCATTGAGGAAAATAGTGCTCTATTTGGATACCATTTAATCCGAAGCACGCACATACATAGTTTTTGGTGCAATGTGATTTGCCACGATCGATTCAGTGTTTCCCCTTTGGTTTCCGGGAGCTCACTGCAGAAATACTGTGACTTCTGAGGGCAGGTGTCTGTTAAATGTTGAACGTGTGCAAATTTGTTATACTCCAAGTGAGTCCACGTGCAGCTGTGGCATATGATCAGGTTGTAAGACGCAAGATACCGCTTTTTACCAATAAGAGTTAAAGGGTGTCCTGTAACCTTGGCCGGTGCCAAAAAAAATCCAGCGTTCCTTGGAACACTTCAAAACTTTTCCTTATTAGTGCAGGCCCAGTCACAAGCTTCCCTCAAAGACCCAGTGTTGGGGGTGAATAGCGAGATAACCGTGGACTCTTTTAGAGACCTGTGAGACTTTGTTCAACTGAAAAAAGCGTTTTCGCTGTAATTATTTCTGACCTGTTTAGTGGTTTCCTACCCGCCCCCTGCCTTGATCCTTTATTCCCTTCAAGTGTGCTAGAGCCATGAAAAGGTTACCAAGGAGTGGGGGGGGAGGGGGTAGTTAATTTAGGTCCAGGAAGGTGGGATTTAAATATAACTGTGTAGCTGACAAAATGATTTATTACTTTGTAGGTCATTGGAAAAGAGCAGAATTTCTCAAACTGTGTTCCATGGGCTGATATTAATCATACAAATGCCCTAAGCACAAAAAGTTCTCAGGGTTCCGGGGCCAAGTTGGCTTAGGAAATGCTGCCTGCTAATTCCCCACTCAGAACTCTACAATGTGCATTAGCATATTAAAAGTTCTGAGAAGTACAGCAGCAAAGAATCCAGTTTTAATTCTGCTGAGTGATTAAGCAAGTATATTAGTGCAAGGGATAGTTTCCTTTTAGGCCAAACAGGTTTCCCTTAGCACCAACTTTGGAAGGGCTAGAGGAGATTTAAAGGAATTTTACTCCCTCTTTTGCCAGAGGGTTCCAGCAGCCCTTTAACATGTGTGTCAGTGTCAGGATACTAGAGCTAGATTTTATTTATTTTTCTTTAAGATTTATTTATTTATTTATTTGACAGAGACACAATGAGAGAGGGAACACAAGCAGGGGGAGTGGGAGAGGGAGAAGCAGGCTTCCCGCTGAGCAGGGAGCCCGATGCAGGGCTCGATCCCAGGACCCTGAGATCATGACCTGAGCCGAAGGCAGACGCTTAACGACTGAGCCACCCAGGCGCCCCTAGAGCTAGATTTTAAATGAAATGCAATCAAAATCAAATTCCACTGAAATATAACTTTGCTTATTCATTCATAACATCAGTGGTGTACTTAAGTGTATTAGATACAATAAATGGTGGACCTTTTAACTCACGTAACACTTTCAGAAAATGACCTTCTAATGTATTCATTGATTATTCAAATAATAGGTATTAAAGGACTTCTGAATCTTTAGCACTGTGCTGAGAGCGGTGAGATACTTTAGAGTCTAGGAGTAGTAAGGAATAAGAGAATTTGGAGAAGACAGGAGACCCATATTGTTTGTGTGGCTCCTGGCTAATCCTTGGGCAGAATTCAGTCACCAGCTTTCAGTGGCTGTGGGAGGAGCAGTTCCAGCTTGAGCCTGAGAGGGGAGGTGGCTCCAGCCGGAAAGTAGGTCACCTTTTTTCACTGGGGCTCTCGAGGGTTTTGCCAGGGACACTGACACTCACAAACGAAATTCTGACATGTGTCAGTTTGCAGTGATAACATTGCTGCATAACAAACCACCTCAAAACTCAGTCGCTTAAACCAGTATTATATTTATTACTGCAGGTTGGCTTGGGGTGATCTGATCTAGGCTCAGCAGGTGTCCCTGCCCCAGGCTGTGGCAGCCGGGGCAGCTCTCCTTCCTACTTCCGGTCTGTGAGTCAGCTGGAGCATCTCTGCTTACATGTCTCTCATTTTCTTTGGGCCAACGGACTCCCCAAGAATGTTCTTCTTATGAATATGACAGAGGCAAAGATGGCAAGCCCAACCACGCAAAGCACTTTCAAGCCTCTGCTTGCATCTCATCTGCCAACATCCCCTCGACCAAAGCATGTCAAAGGATGGGAAACTATACCTGGCTCCTTTTGGGTGGATGTTACATAGCAACAGGTGTGGATGTCTACTCTTGTACCGGGGAGCAAGTAAATAACTAGAACAATAGTCTAGTCTGACACATCGTGGGAAGGACCCCTTCTAGGGCCCCAGGGTGAGGATGCCAGCTCCCCTTCAGGAATGTAAATTCCACTTAGGGCCTCTGAGACCTCAGTTCTGGCTCCTGGATATGAAAAAGTCTGTCTGCATCCAGTGAGACCCAAGGGTTGGCAGCTGACTTTGAATAACATATAGCAGCCTGGGAACGGAAGTTTGGCCAGATGAGCAGGCTGATCCCCAGCCTCTATATTCTAGCCACATCCTTCTCC
Organism: Halichoerus grypus; assembly: GCF_964656455.1. NCBI lineage: Eukaryota > Metazoa > Chordata > Mammalia > Carnivora > Phocidae > Halichoerus > Halichoerus grypus. Next base: position 160,010,684 of record NC_135712.1, on the reverse strand, counting down.
TTCTCAGACTCAGGCCCTGGCTGCAGCCAGCATATACAGTGCCTTTGTGCAGACTGGAAGAAGGTAGCTCATGAGACCCTCTTCAGGGAACCACTGGAGGATGAGTTCCAACCAGCCAAGAGATGGCAGAGGAAACTTCACAAAAGGATTGAATGTTGGAAATATTTGACAAGAGACATAAGGCAAAAGCAAAGAAGGGGACAAGATGAATGGAATAGAGTGTGGGGTAGACCGTGCAAAATGGCCTCTCTTCTGCACCAACTCTGGGCTTGGCCACATGACTTGTTTGGTCAATGGAGTGATAGTAGATGTAGTATAAGCAGAGACTTGAAAAGCACTTGGGTGTTGGGACTTGCCTCTCTTGCTGCTGGAAGCCCTTCTGTGGCCATCTGAACAAGCCCAGGCTAGCCTGCTGGATGATTAGAGGTGTATTGCTGTTGCCTCAGCTGACATCCAGCCACTGCCAGACCCCTGAGTGAGACCCCTCAGGACCAATCTTGCTGTCAACCCCTTAACTAGACCATGTGGCCAAGCTGGCCCAGAGGAGCTAGCTGCTCAGCCAACCCACAGGACTATGACAAATAATGAATGTTCACTGCTTTAAGCCTCTCCATTCTGAGGTGTTTTGTTAAACAGAGAGAGCTAAATGATACATAATGTAATTGTATGCCCTGGCAATGAACAAATAAGATGGAGTAAGTTTGTGGATTGCCTTGTCTTTAATGCTGACAAATCGCGTTGTCCAAATTTAAGAATATTTAAGAATAAAAAGATAAACTATAAGAAAAACAGTATTATTGACTAAAATTGGGTAGGAAAAGATAGGAAGAGGTGAAGGAAGAAGAGACAGAAGCTGATGCTATTGTTCGCTTTTTAGACAAGACAAAGAAGGCATTACAGGTGTTATATAAACATATAAATGTAGAGATAAGCAGAATACAATCTTCCTTAATAGATGAAGCACTGCAATAAAACGTAGAGAAAATACATCATATTATATATTAAAATATATACCAAATTTTATTAGATCTGAAGATTGTATCGATTGTAAGATCACTATTATTTTAATCATCACTGTTGCCAATGAAACCACAAAGCACCATCAATTGTAAGACACATCCCAATTCCAAAGATGTTAAAATGGGGAAAAAAGTGACCAGGAATTGCTACAGTGCAGCATCTAAAAACAGAAAACATCGTATAAAATATGACAAAACTGAGACCAAACACATGTCATACTAACAAATGTAAATATAATTCTCCCATTAGAAGAAAAAGATCTTCAGACTGAATCACAAAGCAAAATAGAAAAACTAAAACTAAAAGCCATTTGTAACAACATGGATGGACCTAGAGGGGGTTATGCTAAGTGAAATAAGTCAGACAGAGAAAGGCAAGTAACACATGATTTCACTCCTATGTGGAATTTAAGAAACAAAACAAATGAACAAAGGAAAAAAGAGGCAAAAAAACCAGACTCTCAAATGTAGAGAACAAATGGATGGTTGCCAGAGAGGAGGTGGGTGGGAGGAGGGGTGAAGTAGGGGAAGGGGATTTAGAGTATGATGATGAGCACTGAGTAATGTACAGAATTGTTGAATCAAAAAAAGCATAGACAAAGATACACCAGCAGAAAAATGAACTGTGTGTGTCTGTGGGGGGGGGGGGTCATCATAATCCTAATATAAAACAAGGTAAAATTCAGGCCCCAAAGTATTAAATAAGACAAAAGCTGGCACTTTATTATGCCACAGAACACCACGGAAATACAGCAGTTACACATATCTATGCATCAAATCGTACCATCTTTCATTAAGCATAAACTAAGGAGACATAAGGAGAAATAGACAAAACGCACCGATCATAGACCTTAACTCATTTATTTCAATGGAAGACAGATAAACCTGACAAAAAATTGTTATATCAACTCCATTAAATATTTTGTAGCCATTGCAAATGAAGATTATATAGTTCTAGAGGAAAAGTATACAACATATGAGAAAAAATACATCACACGTGTGTAACTGTGTTATCTCATTATAACCTGCAAATTGGGTGTTTAGAGGTGAGTAAAATTGGAAGAGCCGTAAGGGAAGCGTGATTCATTGTTTGAGCAAAAAGAATTGAGAGTCCATAGATTTTAGCAAGTAGTTTTGATGATTTCAGTATTTTGAAGAAAATGCTAATTAATTATTTAGCATAAATCTGTATAGTCCTTATAGAGAACAGCTACAGCAACCCTGGCCCATTGAGGGTATGTGTAGAGACATCCAAACATAAAATACAGTCATTTATGAATTCATTCATCATATGACTAACTCCAGAGCATCTGCTTAAAACCAAATTTAAAAGGTTAGACTTAACAAAGGCAGTGTCATCAGGACACTGAGTGAGACATTTGCTGGTTGTTTTCTGTGCTCTAAACATTAGCTTTGACACGTGAAAAATATTTCCCACCAACTATTCTTTCACTGCAATCTGTAACACTTAGCTAAAAGAATGTAAGTATCTGAAACAAATAATATTAAGTTCCCAAAGAATTAGAGATTTCCAGGGGCGTGGGATGGGAAGGAAAGAAGGGTACAATAATGGAATTCTGAGAATCATCGGTTTCAAACAAGAAAATTAAGACAACTCGGATTGTTTAAATGACTCACCTATGGTTACGCAGCTAGGTAGAAGCAGGGTTGAAATTAGAACAAAATTACTGCTTTCCAGAAAGAAAAATGTTAAGTTTCTTCCAGCTCCACCACCTGAATATTCATTAGACTTAGAACCCACCATAGTTTAAGATAAATGTTACATTTCATGTGTTATACTATATATACTAACACGTGTATGTACTATATATACTATATATATGTGTTAGTATGTCCATATAGTTTTGATTTTCTGAACCTGTAAGAAGTCTTGCATGGAAGTCTCATACCTTAGGATTTCATATGGCACTTTATTATGCCATATGAAACATCGGCACAACATTGTGTCAATACAGTAGCAGACTTTGTCGTCCGTTCTCTCTCGCGGCCACGGTCCCCTTGCTCATGGCAGCTGTTTCGCTGAGCTCGTTTCCTGACTTGGAATGTGCCCAGTCAGCTGTGGAAAACAAAACCCAAGAAGCACAAAATTTAACAGTTGCATACATTTATTTAAAAATAACAATGCGTGCGGGGCTTCTTATGTTAAAAATCTTCTGTACACATGTTTCAAAGCCAAAGTGCACCGAGTTTCCAAAATAAAGCTTGTAGAAATATAAGCAGGCGGGAATGCACTCAGCAAGCTGATGGTCCCCAAAGCCAGATGTGAAGCTAGAATGCTGTGGAGAGATGCAACAGTGGTTTCCAAGTTAAACAAATTTTCAAAAACAGTAAACAGGGTGAGTGGATAAGATCTCGGGTCAACAGAGGGAACCAGGGAAGAATCTAAGAATCTAAGCGTGGCCCATGAAGGGAAGGCTTTGGGATGAATGCTTAAAGATTTGGGTTATATATTTTTATTCAAAAATACTTTAAAGCACCTGTAGTGTGCCCAGTATTGCATAGAATAGGTTGTCAATTGTCTATATGTTTATTTCCATTTTATAGATTCTTTGTGACAAATCTTCAATCCCAGTATTGGTCAGCTACGGCAGGTGCCCAGAATATTCCTGGGACCTTCCTGACTGCCTACCTGGAACATGCCTTTTTTTTTTTTTTTTTTAAAGATTTTATCTGTTCATTTGAGAGAGAGAGCGAGGGAGAGGGAGCGTGCGCACACGAATGGAGGGAGGGGCAGAGGGAGAGGCAGACTCCCTGCTGAGCAGGGAGCTTGATGTGGGGCTCGATCTAGGACCCTGGGATCATGAACTGAGCCCCAGGCAGATGCTTAACTGACTGAACCCCCCAGGCGCCCCCCGAACATGCCTTATTTGTCTATTTAACCTCAGCTGGAGATTGGGAATGGGAGGTCATTCAGTACCACCTCAAGTGTAAGATCTATCTATCTATATATATAGAATCTGTTTTCCTGTTTTGCGTTGAAGAGCTGTTTTGAGTTTTGAATTGTCATTGCTGTTCCTCTGTTAGGGTATGTTATCCAGAGGATTTTCTGCCTTGTTAAAATGCAATACAAGCCAACAGCTCTTCAGGGGTTTCTAATTTCTCATGTTGTATTTGTCTTTCAATAGAATATATTCCCATGTTTAGAAGCCATTGTCCTGTTTCACGTTATGTTATATGATCTTTGTGTTTTGAGACCCTTTTGAGCTTTTTTCTTGAATTTCACTTTCCTCCAAACAATGGCCATTTTGTAATTCCCGTATCTCAGGAAAGGCTCAGAATGGAAGGAGAGGGGAAAAAAGGATAGAATGTCAACTGGAATGGGACCAGCTGTAGGACATGCTGGTGAGAAAGAGGAGACTAGGACCTGTGCTCAAGACAGCAGCTCAGCTATGGGATGGGCCCAGAGGGAGATAGCCAGTAAGTTAGTTTTCAGGGTTCAGTTATGTTAGGTAACTTTGAGCTGTCCTATTTTGATATACTTATTCAACAGACTTCCAGTCTGATCATGATGGAGTAGCTGGTATTAGATGTAACCTTCTACCACTAATAACTGTTTTAAAAATGGACAAAACTTAAGCAGTACTTCTCAGGCATTAGACAGTGAGTAGCTTAGAGTCATGATCTTTGAGCCAAGGGAAGCACTTGAGATGACTTCCATGTTTACCCTGGCGTTCCACTTGGGCGTGATTTGCAAACCACAATGCAGGAAAATAATACCCTAATTACATAATTACTGTTTCTTTTTTGTGGTGGGAGCACTTAGGTCTACTCTCTTAGCAAACTTTAAGTACATAATACAGTGTTATTAGCTGTGGTCGCCATGCTGTACGCTAGCGCTCCGGGACTTGTTGATCTTGCGGCTGGAAGTTTACAGCCTTCAGCCAACATCTGCCAACTTCCCCCAGCCCCCAGCCCCTGGTGACTGTCACTCTACTCTCTCTTTCTCTGGGTTCCGGCTTTTTAAGATTTGGATTTTTTAGACATATAAGTGAAATCATACAGTATTTGTCTTTCTCTGTCTGACTTATTTCACTCAGCATCATACCCTCAGGGTCCATCATGTTGTTGCAAATGACAAGATTTCCTTGTTTTCTATGGCTGAATAATATTCCATTTGTGTGTGTATATGTATATATATATACATTTATATAAAATTGTATATATTGTGTGTATACATTGGTGTGTGTGTGTGTGTGTGTGTGTGTATACACATATCACAACTTCTTTATCCATTCAACCACCAGTGGACACTTGGGTTGTTTCCATGTCTTGGCTATTGTGAATAATGCTACAATGATATCTTTTCAAGTTACTGATTTCATTTCCTTTGGATATATTCCCAGAAGTGGGATTGCTGGATCATATGGTAGTTCTACTTTTAATTTTGTGAGGAACCTCCATACTGTTTTCCCTAGTGGGTGCACCTGTTTACATTCCCGCCCACAGTGCACGAGGGCTCTCTTTTCTCCACATCCTTGCCAGCATGTGTTATCTTTTGTATTTTTGATGATGGCCATTCTAACAAGTGTGAGGTGCTATCTCACTTTGATTTTGATTTGCATGTCCCTGATGTTGAACATCTTTTCAGGTACTTGTTGGCCTTTTGTATATCTTCTTTGAAAAATGTTTGTATGGGTGTTTTGCCCATTTTTAATTGGATTATTTGTTGTTGTTGTTGTTGTGTTGCTATTGTATTACTCCCTTTTTAAGCTGTTGCCCAGTGGAGCCTGGCGGGCTCAGTCATTGGAGCGTGTGACTTTTGATCTCGGGGTTGTGGGCTTGAGCCCCATGTTGGGTGTAGAGATTACTTTAGAATAAAGTCTTAAAAAAAAACAATAAAACTGTGGCCCAAATATGATTTCCCATAGCATAGGCAAAGCAGGACAGAGTTTTTAAAAAGACCTTGTTAAATATCAAGGAGAATAAAAGTGAAAACTGGGAACATACAAGAAGCATAAAAAGAGTTCAGCTTACAAAAGATCTTAGTTTAACAGACTTGACTGGGACACAGGCCTTGTGCCACTCGCTTCTTCCCTCCCCAAGCCCCAGAGGCTGGTACAACTAGACAGGCTCTTGACATGGGTTCTTCCTTCCCTGCTCCTGGCCTGTGTCCACACAGAAGGCGTCACCAACAGCTCACAGACTCAGCCTCTCAGACGCGGTAAGTCGTTCACTGCCTGGTCAAGAGAGTGATTCTACTTTATATGCCTTTATAAAGCCCTTCTTCTTGGTTCTTGTTTCTGGATTGATAGATTCTTCCCAGTCCCCAGATGATAGGCAGAATTTTGATAACTGACAGAATGGGTTATCTCACTCTTCGAGTCAGACCCAGTCCACGGGATAAAAGTCCAACAGGTAACGTTGCCTACTTACATACTAACCGCAGCCCCAACGCAACAGGTGTTATGAGTACATCACAGCAGTGGGTCCTTCTACAAACATTTGGTTAAAATGTGAGCCTGCTGGAATGTTTTCTCCCCCATGTTCTCTGCTGCTATTTTGCCTGGTGTTTTAGTTATCTATGGCTGTGTGACAAAGCTCCCCGAAACAGTGGTCTAAAAAGGAGCAAAAGTCCGTGAGCTGGGGGGTTGACTGTGTCAGCTGTGTAGTCCTTGCCTGGAGTCTCTTATGAGGTTGTAGGCAGTTGGTGACTGGGGCTGGGTCATCCTGAAAGCCTCTTGAGTCCTATGTTTGGCATCTGGGCTGGGAAGAACGGCTGGCGCTCCGCAGGCATCTGTCTCTGATCTTCCCATAAGGGGTCTCACCAGTATGGAGCCTCCTTACAGGACGACGGAAGCCTCCATTCACTGGTGGCTTGTGAATCTCTGCCTTTCCTATTCAGTGTCACCACGTGGGGATGAAGGAAACTGAATATTCAGATGAATAGCGTACAACTAGGACCACAGCCATTTAAATTCTATATGATCAGGAAGAGAAATTTCAAGAAGGCATCTAGTAGACACAATGTAACCAGTCTTTGACTGGCTATCAGGTTTTCAATATCGTTGTACTACTTCCCGAGGAACAAGCCCAAGGAGGGGATAAGTCTGGACCTCCTGTGTTTTGGGAGCTGGTGATGACCACCACAGAAGGTGGAAGGGCAAGGCGCGTGATTTGGGCTCTGGCTGCCTGGATTTAACTCCCAGCACAGCCACATCCAAGCGGATGTGGTTTCCCCAATCTCTCTTGGCCTGTCTTCCCTCCTCTGAAAAATGAGGATCCTAGTAGCACCTATCTCATGGGTTTTGTGAAGCATAGATTAGGTATTTCACCAAAAGTGTTTAGAACATCTATCCATCACAGAGCAACACTCAAAAAACTGTTAGCTATTGTTACCATCCACACAAGGTCTTAGAATTTTTTGCCATGAAGCACTGGATTTTTATTGACAAGCCTTTGGCCTGACGTCCCCATCTCTCAGAAAATGTTGATGTGAGTATACATGAGTAGACATAAATAGAAAGAAGAATAAAAATGTTCAGATGGGTTTGACACAAAGACAATTCTCCTTTAGCAATTACGAAGCTATAAAAAGAATGAGAGCAGATAGTGTTCTCAACACATTTCCAAACAACTTGGCTCAAGGATCAATTACAGTACAGACAAGTACTAAGCCCCCCTGGAAGCTCCTTTGCACAGCCCTGTGAAAGTTTCAGGACTGATTGCATTTTTTTTGGCAGCAAGAAAATTTGTCAAGCAGGAGTGTGGAAATTGGGATTGTCAAGGCTGCAACAGAAAGCAAGCACATTTCACCATGTTGTGGAAGCGTCAAGGTTGAGCCTCACAGCTGCTGTCCTGGATGAAAGAAAACACAGGCCCCTGGCTAGAAAAAATGGAATGTAATTATGTCATGATGAGCTGGGAGAAAATGGCAAGGAAAAATTGCGATGCAAAGCATGATGGCTGCTATTTTGTCGATTGGAACTGCTGGAACGTTGCGGTAGAGCGGGGTGGCATAATAGCTCCGTTTTCTTCTCTCCCAGCTTGGCAAGCGGAAACGCAGCGGCGGACCACATCTTTTTGTTCTGTATATTTTTTTTCTCGACATAATTATGACAGGTTTGTAGAATGGATTGTAGAGTCGTCGATAATGAAAATAAAGTGAATACACCACTTTAAGACACAAAGCTGTAATTCTATTGAGTAGGAATTTCCTGTTGCTTATCTATATTTTGAAAATTCCACGGGGGTCTTCTCTGAGTATAATTTACATGATGACAAACCATCCATCTTTGAATATGTGGCTTCCAGGTAGTGTGGATTTTATTCACATCTGGCCAGCGTTAATCACATTTTAAATCATGATTTATGTCACAATCAGGAAGACTCAATTCAAATCATCAATCAAGGAGACTCGATTTCTATTTGTTCTTCTGCAAAGGGTGCATTCTAGCAGTTTGGTTTGCTGGTAAGTTAATGGGTGTTCTGCAAAGAGTTGGAAGGTGTATTCTGTTTTAATGCAGTATTTAAATTTCATGTTCTCATCACTAAATAAGAAATCAGATTGATGATTCAGGTGTTCTAACAACCAAATTATTCATAACATATACTTTTAATTTCTTTACTGGGGGATTAATCATTTCTATCTTTTTTTTTTCTTTTTTTAGAGAGAGAGATAAGGGGTGGGGAGGGGAAGGGGAAGAGGGAGACAGAATCTTAAGCAGACTTCATGCTTACCCGATGCTGGGCTCGATCTCACAACCCTGAGATCATGACCTGAGCTGACATCAAGAGTTGGTCACTTAACTGACCGAGCCACCCCCCAATCATTTCTAATTTAACCAAATAACTATAGATATATAGGGAATATATTTGGCATGCCATATTTAAAAAAACAACAACAAAATGCATCTGAGCCACTTTATTTAACAGAAATAACAAACATATATTAAATGTGCAGGTGTATGTTTTTAAAAGTAACGTTGGGGTCTAGCATGTGGGGTGAATTGGCAGCTAAAAGACTGGAGGCACAGAGAGCAGTTAGGACATTTCGATGGTCAGAGAAGGAGGCCAGGAGCACCTGACCCCAGGCAGTGGTACTCAGTTGGAAGCAAGGAGACAGCCTTGGTGGCAATGAGGAGAGACCTCTGGGAGGAGCAGATGAAGAGCGGGACAGCAAATCATGGGAGGTAAGGCTGGAGAGGATGTTTTACACAAGGCTTCAATGAGACTAATGTCTCATTTTTCTTCACTAAGAGCTGCTACCATGTTTAAAAATCAAATTATCATTATTATAGTAGCACTTAAAAATTCTATATAGTGTTCACTGACTGCTTTCTCCTTCTGTGCTGAGTCTTTTATCAGTTCATTTAGAACTCCAGAATTTAAAAAAAAATCACACATAGTTTTGTTGACTATTTGCATATAAATTATCATAATTCATATATATATATATATATATATCAAATGCACTTGCATATAAAACAGAGAGAAATTAAAGATCTAAGTAAGTGGGAAAATATACCATGCTTATAAATTGGAAGGTTCAATTTAGTTAAAGTGTAAAATCTCCCGAAACTGATCTTTAGATTTAATCTGATCTCAATCAAAAGCCCAGAAAAAATTGATAAGTGAATTCTAAAACTTAAATGAAGTACAAAGAACTTAGAGTAGCCAAAACAACCTTTAAAATCTTTAAAAACTGGGGCGCCTGGGTGGCTCAGTCATTAAGTGTCTGCCTTCGGCTCAGGTCATGATCCCAGGGTCCTGGGATCGAGCCCTGCATCGGGCTCCCTGCTCCGTGGGAAGCCTGCTTCTCCCTCTCCCACTCCCCCTGCTTGTGTTCCCTCTCTCGCTGTGTCTCTCTATGTCAAATAAATAAATAAAATCTTTAAAAAAAAAAAAATAAAAAAAAAAAAAATAAAATCTTTAAAAACTACAGCAAAGCTGTAGACCTCACAGTCTAATTTCAGGACTTACTGTAAAGCTAACATAATCAAACCCAGCATGGTATTGGTGTTACAATGGACAAATGGATTATTGGAATAGAAGAGAGTCCAGAAATAGACTTACACATAGCTGATTGGTTCTTCAGCAAATGACACTGGAACCCAACTTTTCAAAATGGGCAAAAGACTTAAACAGGTACTTCAAAAAGAAGAAACAGAAATAGCCAATGAGCACATGAAGAGATGCTCACCTCTTAGTCACCAGAGAAATGCAATTTGAAACCTGAAATGAGGTCCTGTTATATGTCCAACCAAGTGACTAACATTAAAAAGACAGACAATATCAAGTGTAGACAAGGATATGGAGCAACAACAGTCTCATATATGACTTGTGGGAGTATAAAATGGTACAACTTGGGAAAACTGGTGTTTTCCAATACAGTTAATGCAGTTCCCAGAAGTGCCACTTACAGGTTTTACCAAAGTGAAACAAAAATGTAGGTTCACCTGAAGATACACAGAAAAAATAGTAAAAAACTGAACATAACACAAATGTCCAGTAGTAGGAGAATAGACATACAATTTGTAGCGTATCCATAGAATGGAAAAGAGGAACAAACTACTGAATCTCAAAATAATGCATCTCAAAAATAATATGAGCAAAAATCTCAAAATGTGAGTAAAAGAAGCTAGATACAAAATGGTACATATGCATGATTCCATTTATACGGAATTTAATAGACAAAATGATCTATAGTGACAGAAATCTGAGTAGTGGTTGCTTTGAATGGGGAGAGTTGACTAGAAGTGGGTACAAGCGAATTTTCTGGGGTGATGGAGATGTTCTGTATCTTGACTGAGTGTTAGTTACATGGGTGTAGGTATTTTTCAAAATGTATTGAATTATACACTATGATCTGTGCATTTCACTGTATGTAAATTTTACTTCAATGAAAAAAATTCCCAAGGGATTCCCAAGGAATAATAGTTTCATCTAATATGTACATATGAGAGGTCTTTAGAAGTCTTCTGATGTGTCCCACATTCATAATGTAGGAAGCACTAAAAACTATAATTCCACATTACCAAAACTCAGAAAACACGGATGTGACCAAACCTGTTTCAAGGGCAGTTTGTAACTCTTATTATTAAACATCTGTAAATGTGTCAATATCTTGGATGTCACCCCATCCTCCCTTTGGCTGGTAAGAAATCTTAAAACCTGCTTTCCCCTGGCAATATTTCTGGGGCTTAGTAAGCGGGGAGGGGTTATAATTCTCTTGATCACTGCTGACTTGAAATCTCTGCTTCTACTGATTTTGTGATCTGTGTCCTAGACTGGTGCTACCTTTGCTCTTTTCACACTCCTTCTCTTCCTGGGATGACATCTACAAAACCAGCACAATATTTTCCCTCAAGGTTGTGTGTGGAGTCCATTTGGCTGAACTTTTGAAGCTGTGGAGCAGTTTAATATTGAACATAACACATGAAATGATGCATATGCTTCTGTGGATCTTTCATTGGTCATTTTTTATGTTTGCTATCCAACATCTGGCCATACAGCTGGGCTCTCTCCTTTCCACTTCTCCTCTTCTCCTCCTTGGCTTCCTGCAATCTCCAGGGTTCCTTCTCACTTTGTAGGTATTTGTAGTTTCCCTCCTCACCAATCTAGGTCTAACTTTCAGCATGTCAGATGGTCCCTAAGGTAATTTACTGAGATCCCTGAGAGGGATTTCAAACTCATGAATATCCTCCCTTTCACCTCCTACCACAAAAGGAAATACAGATAGTTCTTACAAACATCCTCCAACTGGAAGAAAAGTGGATGGAATGTGTAGCTATGCAGCCCTGGGGAAGGGAGAAGGAACATCTTTGAAAGTGGGGCATCTCACACATCAGCACAGATGATAGAGGAGGCCAGAAAGGGCCATTTCCCGGGATTCTTTGGTGTGTTGCCCAAAACATGAAGAAAATGACTCAATGCCCATGAGAGTGGGACACATCTCTGTGAGGATGGTTGTCCCAGATATAAGACATTAAATGAATACTCAAAAGAGAGAGAGTGACGGTCAGTGCCCTGGTAAGGGCTTTAGACACCTCAGCTCTCTCAACATTGCCCCCCCACCCTACATGGCACATGCTTCTCAGGCTATGGATTGTGGCTCAGAGGGGAAGACAAATGGGTGTCAGATCAGGTGGAAAATATCAAGGAGAACTTATCCACATAATAGCAGAGCAAATAGAAGATCTGGACAGATGGGTACCATCATTAGCATGTGCAAGATGAAAAGAAATGGCATGTAGCTATGCAAGTTTGTAACAACAAAAATGCACAAAATGTTGCATGGAAATAACAAAGAGCCCAGTCTGGAAGCAAACATAATCTAAGGAGCAGAAGGAAACCTCCAGGTGTTTTTCATGATATGGAAGAACTGCAAGAGGGTATGAATTCAATAAAACTAGCTCAATACAGGGGTAATAAAATAATAGAGATGCAAAGAGAAGAGATGTGGAAGAACAATGAGACTCCAAACACCATTACAGATCTGATTCATAATTTAGAGAGAGCCAGAAATCAAATTCCTAATATAGAAAAAAAAAGTTTAAGATAATCACAGTAACTTCAGAGGAAAAATACAAAAGGACTACTAAAGCAATTAAGAAGGTGATGGGGAGGCCCCTGGGTGGCTTAGTAGGTTAAGCGTCCGACTCTTGGTGTTGGCTCAGGTCATGATCTCAGGGTTGTGGGATGGAGCCACAGGCTCTGTGCTCAGTGGGGAGTCTGCTTGAGATTTCTCTCCCTTTGCCCCTCCCCCACTTGCACTCTCTCACGCTCTCTCTTCCTCTGTCTTTCTAAAATAAGTAAGTAAATCTTGGGGAAAAAAGATGATGGATTTGAAGGAATGACAAAATGAACCAGCATAAAGATAACTAGAGTTAGTCAAATATAGAACTCAAGATACTGACCAGAAAGAATTTTCGTTAATATGATAGAGGAAAACATCCCTATCCCATGTAGTGAAAGAACAATAACATCTTTGGCTCATAGGGGCACATATTATCTAGGGGAAAATTTATACAGAACAATCAATACCTTACACATTGTTAAGTTATTAGACTTTGAGACTAAAGACATAATTTTTCAGGCATCCAGATGGATAAAGAAGTCATTTATGAGGGAGGACATCACTTTTGATTTCTCCACAGTAGCATTCATTTCTAGTAGACATTGCAGTGGAGTAATACTGGTAGTGCTCTGAGGGGAAGAAGGTGTGACCCAAGATGATGATGACCAGCCACAGAGTTATTCTAGCAGAAAGGAAACAGGAAGTCACACTCAAGCATGGAAGAGTCCAAGAAATATTGCATATGGCACTTCTTGTAAAAAGAATGACTTGACGTTAAATAGAACCAATGATGAGATTAATTTTTTTACCTTTATTCAGTGAAAAAAGAAAAGGTCGATGTTACGTGTTAAATTCATATAAAAGCACAGACTAAAACTGAGCAACTGGGGAAATGTTTATTGAACCAAATGTGTTATAACACTTGACAAAATGAAAATACAGCTAACAAGATGCCGGTGGGTGAAAGAGATGTAAGAATAAAAATCTCATATTTCATAGCAGGGTATCAATAGTTTTTATCCAAAATTGAGGCATGTAGAAAAAAATACAAAAAATTAAACTTTTCAATTGTTTTATAACCTTAGAGAAATCTTTTAGGGACATCTTATAAAAAATATTTTTTCTGAAGTTCAGCAATTTCTTAAATTTCACACAAGTTTTTATTCTTTTGGTAAAGTCAAATATTAAATACAAATCCTTTGATTTGTACATGTCTTCTGATGTAGGTCTGGAATGATATTTATGCCATGCTTAACGCTGTTTTCTTTTCCTGGTTGGTGGAATTTGGGGCAGGTTTTTGTTTTGTTGGTTTTTGCTTACTTTTAAAATGTTTTCTATACTTTCAAAATTATTTAATTTTTAAAAAATTATTTAAATTTTTATTTTTATTTTGTATTTAACTGAAACTTTAATAAGTTTTTGAAATAAATATGAGAATGGCCAATACAATTTAGAAAAGACAACAGCCGGGGCACCTGGGTGGCTCAGTTGGTTAAGCGTCTGGCTCTTGATCTCAGCTGAGGTCTTGATCTGAGGGTCCTGAGTTCAAGCTCTGCATTGGGCTCCATGCTGGGCATGGGGCCTACTTAAAAAAAAAAAGAAAAAAAGACAACAGCAAAGAGGGGTGACTTGCCCTATCGAATACTGAAACATTATAATGCGATTGCAGGAAATAAAGCAATGTGGAGTGGAGGGAAGAACAGGTAGCTATTTCACTGGAACAGAATGGAGTCTCTACCCTGACTCATGCTTTTATGGGAATAGGTGTCTGTTAGATGGAGTGCCTTAAATTGGTGGCATTATTTAATAAATTCTGTTAGGTATTTGAAGAATAACTTGAAACGCTGTCTCATAACATGTAACACAAGAGGTCTTTAATAGTTTAAGAATCTAAGAGTTTAAAAAAAGGAAGAATAACAGGAAGCAACATAAAAAAATGAGGAAATTGTAGGTGATTTCTGGGTAGGGAAGGACTTGGTCATTCTGATGCCTCAAGAAGAAAAACAAATGAAAATGGTAATAAGATTGACTACTTGAAATCTTAAATGTTTGTATGTGACAAACCACCACACAAATGATTAAAATCAAATGTGAACTGGGGAAAATTTGGCTATGTATGTATCTATCTATCTAGTAGGCAACTAACTAATGTCTTTAACATATAAGCGCTTGCACAAATGAATAAGAAATGAATGGCATGACCAGACCAGTCACAAAGACAAGAAACATTAAAAAGGTAGAAAATGAAGTAAATATTTCCTTTTAGTTGTAGACAAATAAATGTAATTCTCAAACTGTGGGATGTCAGGGTTTGTTTGTTGTTTTTTTTTTTTTTGTATATATATCAAGTAAGAAATTTTTAAAATTGGATAAAACTCAAGGTAGGTGAAGTTTCAGGTAGTGGGTACTTTCCTGTACTCTTAGCGGAACTATAAAGTAGTACAATATTTTCTTTATGGTTAACTTAATACTTTGGGTGGATCTGACCATACCATTCTTTTTTCTTAATTGAAATATAGTTGACGTACGATGTGACATCAGCTTCAGGTGTGCACCATAGCAATTCGACAACCCTGCACATCATGAAATGCTCATCATGTAGTGTAGTCACTCACCGTCACCACACAACCTTATTTTAATATTATTGACCATATTCTCTATGCCGTAGCTTTTAACTCCATGGCTTATTTATTTTATAACTAGCAGTTTGTACCTAGGATGGACGAAATAGTACAATTTTTTTAGGACCACATGGCAGTTTATTGTATCAAAACCTTTCACCCAACAATTTTTTCTTTTAGGATTTATTCTAAAGAAATAGTTGAATACTGTGCAAAAAAAAAAAAAAAATTAGCAGCATTGTTCATGATAATTGAGAACTTCTCCTCCCCAGCTGTTACATACACTTTTCTCCCCTCACCCCTCTGATTGCCACCAGGAGAGATGACGAAATTTATGCTTACTTCTCCCCCTCCATTTATCCCTTATCATATAATTTTGTGTAAGTCCTGTTATTTTTAGGTTGCCAAGGTTTGTATTATTTACATCTGTTTTATCTTTGTGAACAAGTCTTCTGTGCTCTGATTCTAAAAATGGAAAGCCAATAAACTTCATTTACTGCATGATGATCATGTAAGTGTTCCTTCTGGAATTTAGAAAAAGCATCACAGGCAGGGATTTTCATCTGCTTGACATGAATATAGCCCAAAAGCCTAGAAGAGAACAGTGCCTTGGTACATAGTAAGCACTGAATAAATATTTGAATAAGTATTTGCTGAATAAGTGAAAATACTCAGTGGTATGATTGGACCCATAGAGAAGAAAATGTCATTCTTTGCCATTAGTACTGTGGCTGGCAAGAGGCCAGAATGCAGTACGGCTCTTCCAAGAGAGCTAAGGAAGTGACCGGGGAGCTTGCTTAAAATCCATCATCTTACCCCAGACTACCCCACTGCGATCTCCGAAAGAGTTCCTGGGAATTTGTATCTTTCATAGGCACTCAGTGTGGTTCTCCCACACATTAAAGACTGACACCCCTCATCCTGTTGGATCCTTTTTATTTTCATTCTGGCTCACTCATTCTTTCTGGGCCACATACAGATGCCACAATTTGCTATATCCTATTTGGTCTTTTTATTCAAGCCTTGTTTGTTTTACTAGAATACCTAGGATAGATTTTTTTTTTTTAAATATAGAGACTATGGCCAATAAATTATGAGTTCTTGTCTTTTTACACATCTTTCTCTTACCTTCACATTCATCTAAGGTGTGGGTGGGTCTAGGATTCTAGGTTCCAAAGTCTTCACCCCAGAATTTTGAAACATGGCTCCACAGTAGTCTTATGGCTAGTATTGCCAATGAAAATTCTGGTGGGAAAGCCTAATCCCTTACCTTTTACAAGGCCTGCTTTATCTCTGAGGGCTTCGGGCTCTGTTCTTGACCTTCCTTCTGAATTTTCCCCTGAATGTGTCTGCCTGTGAGTTTCATGTAAAATAAAATCCTGCTTGGCCCTCACTGTTCTTTTAGCTTGAAGACTGCCTTCCTTAGAGCACTGGGCTGAAGGGGAGGTTGTGAGGCTACCACAGCCTCTAGGCCAGAAGTTGACAACTTTTTCTGGGAAAGTGAGCGTTTTAGATTGTGCGTATCCGAGGCGCTGCCAGCCATGCTGCTGGCTAGTGGGCCTCTGTCGTAACTCCTCCACTCCTCCGTTGCAACATGGACACTGTGGCCGTGTCCCAGTGAAACTTTACAGATGCACGCTGAGATCTGAATTGCATATATTTTCACATGTCACAAAATATTACTCTCATTTGGATTTTTTTCCCCAGCCATTGAAGAGGCATCCGGAGCTTGCAGGACCTACAAAAACAGGCACACTTGGATTTGGTCTGCAGACCTGATTTTGCCCACCCCTGCTCTAGGCCGACAGAGAAAGCACAATACCGTATTTTTCCCAGTTTGAGAGGTTCTCTTCAGTGTATTTATTTTGTTTGCTCTGTATGTTCTTTTTTTTTCTGCTATTAACATCCTCTTTCCTAACAGGAGGCACTTTGATTCCCAGAAAATAGACTTTCAAAGGATAAACCAGCTTGCTGTTGGGGTTATTTTCATCACTCCAAGGGAGGGACCTTATACAAAATGGATTCAACTCAAGTAGACCTGGGTCTTCTAATTTTACAGAATTATATAAGTGATTATAACAAACAAAAGAAGAGAAAGATGTAACTGAATGCTGAGCCCAGGTAATAAATTAGTCCATCAGAAACACATCTCCACAGAGTTCACTTTTTTTTTTTTTTTAACATTTTCATGATGAAGCTGATTCAGTTACTGTTCCCATTTCTAAGACAGTGCCTGTGGGCCAAACAGCATTTACAATTATCATTTTAAAAATTATTTTCTCTATGTCATTGTTTCTTTCCATTTCATCTAGAATTCCTAATAATTGAGTATTGAACCTTGGATCTATCTTCTATGTCTCTGAATTTTCTTCTCTCATCTTTTTCATCTCTGTCTTTTTGCTCTTAGATTTATTGGGTTTCATTTTCCAGGTCACTAATTTGGTATTTCTCTATGCCCATGACGTTCTCTATATCCACGGAATGTTTTATTTCCGGAAGCATCTTCTGGTTTCTGAGAACTTTGGGGTTCAGATGATTCCTTTTACATAGCAGAAAATAATGCTGTGTACAGTACATGGACTAGATTATATCATAAGTATGTCCATACTGTGGTCTCTAAATACCATTCCCACAAAAAAGAAAGCAGGCTTCTTGGAGGAAAAGCTGACTCCAGGTCTGGAGTAAGAAATATGCAAGATGAACCGCAACAGCTCATTAGACTGAACAGCAGGGAAAGTCACGATGAGGACTGAGGTTGTGTCTGGAGCGCTCAGGAGCCAACCTGGAGAGGCTCCCACAGGCAAAAGATGGGACAAATGGAGCATCAAGAGGGATAATAACTATGATGGATAGAAACACAACATATGTTAAAAGAAATGAGTTCATAATAGCAAGCATACAATATCCTCCTTTGGAGTGTCCTAGGGAACGAGTCATTATTTTTTAAAGTGACAGTAGAGGAAAAGAGACAGACACTTACTTTGCCTCTGTCACATAAACTCCTCATCTAGTTAAGTGAAGAGATGATGAGTTTCTCGTTATAGGTGTATTCCAGAAAATAAATGAAGAAGGGATGCTAGAATCTGGAAGGCATTGTTTTGCAACATTGAACATACCAGTGGATTTCGGCAATGATCATCAACAGCTGCCAACATCACAAAAAGAGGGACAACCCGACATGAAGCGCCTCTTGAAGGAAGTTCACAACACCTCCTATGAAGTCGTCTTGTCCCCCCCCCGCCCCCGGCCAAAATCAAATCAAAATCTGGCAGTGCCTCTAAATCAGCTACCAGTTTACAGAAGGTACAGACCACAGAGGAACACGCTCAGAGACACCACGGAGACGCACGCACAAACTCCAGACGGTGGGGTTTCTGCCGGACTGACGGCCCAACTGACTCTTCAAAAATTCATTTCAAAGGAAAGAAGAAACTGTGACAGAGGCTGAACCTATAGATTAAAAGGGACTTAAGAGGGGCGCCTGGGTGGCTCAGTCGTTGAGCGTCTGCCTTCGGCTCAGGTCATGATCCCAGGGTCCTGGGATCGAGCCCCTCGTCGGGCTCCCTGCTCGGCAGGAAGCCTGCTTCTCCCCCTCCCTGTGCCCCTGCTTGTGTTCCCTCTCTTGCTGTCAAATAAATAAATAAAATCTTTAAAAAAATAAAAAATAAAAGTGACTTAAGAGACATATTAACTAATCGTAATGTATGTTCAGAAAATTTGAACACCAATTGGTTATCTGATGATATTAAGGAAACTTTAATTTTGTATATGTGATAATGGTATTGTGATTATGTTTGTTTGTTTTTAAGAGATACAAACAATCTTTTACGGATTGGGTTATTTATGAATGAAGGCTATGATGAGTGGGATGTGTTTAAAATAATCTGGGATGGGGGGGTGCCTGGGTGGCGTAGTTGGTTAAGCGTCTGACTCTTGATTTCATCTCAGGTCATGATCTCAGTGTAGTGAGATTGAGCCCCACATTGGGCTCTGTGCTCAGCAGGGAGTCTGCTTGAGATTCTCTCTCTCTCCCTCTGCCCCTCCTGTTCATGCTCTCTCTGTTTCTCTAAAATAAATAAATCTTTTTTTTTTTTAAATAAAATAATCTGGGATGGGAGTCAGTGGGATTATAGACAGAGGAAAATTTACCGTGCATTAGTAATGGGTGCATTTGAGTGATGGGTATATGGGGTTCACCATATAATCTCTCTACCTATGTCAGTGTTTGAAATTTTCCAAATGAAAAGTTTAAAAAGCAAAGTGAAAAGACAAATGATAAATTTGTGGAAATACTTTCATCATACATCACAGACACAGGGTTAATCTGGTTAATGTGTGGTGTGGCTAGGAATCTAGAGCAAAATGAGGTAACAACCCAATAAAAAATTGCCAATTCGCAAAAAAAAAAAAAAAAAATCCAAATGGTCCTAAAATAGCTGAAATATGCTTAACCTCACTAGTAAGAGAAATAAGAATGAAACTGTATGAAGAAAGCATCTCTTAACTATGGGATAGGCAAAAATCCCAAAGATTACCAACATAGCCTGTTGATGAGGCTCTGAGGGAAACAAGCCCTCTCATACAATGTTGAGGGAAGTGCAAAATGGCATAGCCCCCAAGAAGAGCCTTTTGGCAATATCTCTCAGGATTATAAATGCCTTTACCCTTTGGCCAAGCAACTCCATGGCTGTGATCATATCATGTAGACACACCCAACACACTTAGGAAGTGAAGCTTAGTTTATAATAGTGGCAGATTGAAAAAGCAACCCAGGTATTCATGTATGAAGGAGTGATCAGATACACCACAGTAATTCTCTGAACGAAGTAATGTACAGCCATGAAAAAATGAAAAAACGCTCTATGTATTGATGTGGGAAAGTCTTCAGGGGCACATTAGTAAGTGAAAAAAAGCAGAATGGTATTGTAGTGACAGGGGTTGAATTGTGTCCCCTAAAAATTCGTATATTCGTGTCCTAACCCTCAGGATCTCTGTCACCTTATTTGAGCATAGGGTCTTTAAAGAGGTAACTGAGTGCCGATGAGGTCATTGGGATGAGCCTAACCCAATACGACTGGTGTCCTTATAAAAAGGGGAAATCTGGAGACAGACACGCATATAGGAAGAGCACCATATGAACAAGAAGACAGCCTTCTACAGGCCAAGGAGAGAGGGCTGGAATAGACCCTTCCCTCCTGGCCCACCTTGATTTTGGACTTCTAGACTCCAGAATGGAGACAGTAGGTTTCTGTTGTTGAAGCCACCTGCTTTGTTAATGCAGGTAGCGTGCCATGTTCTGTGTAAAACGGGAAGGAAAATAAGTATATGTTTTTCATATTTTCTTGCCTTTGCACATAAAGTATGGCTGAAAGGCAAGGGTGGGAGCAAAACTTCTCAATGTATCCCTTCTTATTTTTCTTTGATTTTTGAATCATGCAAAGATAGTACAGATTTTAAAAGTTAAACATTAACTTTAGGATTTATTCTGTGTTCTCTTGAGTGTTCCAAATCATCTCTGGTTCCTTCAGGATCAGTTGTCCTTCAAGTTTCTGTCCATCTTCCTCAAATATCTGGTGACCATTCGTTGCTGTGTGTATTTCTTAAGGAAGGACCATCCTGGTCAGTGTCGGTCCCCCTGCTATGGGCCTCTGTCCCCCAGTGCTGGGTCTTCTGATGGCAGCTTGTGTGTGAACCGGAAGTGAAACCCATGTTGGCAGAGGTCCCCTGTGTGGTGCAGGTCAGGGAGCTGCCCCCAGGCACCACAGCAAGAAGGGCTGTGTTCTGCCGTATCCCAGTCCTTGGCTGAGCAACTCCCCTTTCTGTCCTGCATCCTCCCTGTGTCTGTCTGCTCTGCTCTGCTTCTCTCACCGAGGACCTCAGCTGGGGTCCTGCCCTTTCTTGGGAGTGCCTTTACTGCTAGGAAATGTATGTACACAGAGAGGAGGACTTGGGTTTCCCCAGTGGTTCTGGATGCGGCTCAGATGCCCAAGAATGGCTCACTCCTGCTCTCTCTACCTACTGATGCCCATCAGAGGGCTTCTCCAGGGCTCCCTTGGGAAAAAAGCCTTTACCCTCTGCCCCATCAGGCTCCAGCTGCTTTCTCCCTTCCTAAAATTCCTCTAACACTCTGGTCTGCAGGGGGCACCCTTTCTTGCCTTCCAATCTTATTATAGCTCATAAATTGAAAAATAAGTTTTTCTCCCATCATTACAAAGTGATGTTGGGAAGCGGGACAGCAGATGTGCGTGCTCCTGAGATAGGTCCCAGGGACCTCACTGTTACAGCATTGTGATTTGTCAAGTCGAGGGTACACAAGTTCATTATATTCATTTCAGAAGACAGGGAAATGCAATACATTTAAGTAAGGTGTCAGAATCAATCAGGAGTCCAGAAAAAAAAGCATTGACCTACATATTTCAAGCAGAGAGGGATTATATGAAGGAAATTGGTTTTCAACTAAGAAGGGCTGGAGGTGCATAAAGGGGGGAAGGTGTTGGTGCCCAGAGACCAGGGCGTAAATGAATGTGCTGATGCCCCCGTTGGTGTCCACCGCGCTGTCACAATGGAGTCTGCCTGTTGCTTGTCTCTGCAGATGCTGACGCTCCCTTTGCTGCTGCACATGGCTGGAACCTGCCTTTGGCATCTGGGTGGCATAAGTGCCTCCCCCTGGAAAAGCCCAGCTGGATCCCTGCTGCTAGGGGCATCTGGGCAAGGGTGTTTCTCACTTCCATCCCCTACAGCATAAGGGGAAAAAGAAAAGATAAAGTTGAAACACCACAAAGGACCAACTCCCCTGAAGCAACGAAGTTGCAGTAGAATTGGTAATAAGACATTATCGAGTGGCTTGCATGGGAGGTTCAGCAAATAGCTCAGGAGCCAGACTGCCTGGTTCAATCTCTGCCTCTTAGCAGGGCAGGGATCACTGTGCCTCAGTTTCCCTACTGGAGCCATGATAAGAGCAATACCTCACAGGGTTGTTGTAACATAAATGAGTTAATGCATGCATGGTCCTCGGAACAGTGCCTGGAACATTCATCGTTTTGGTTGCCTTGTGAACAATAGGGCACTCAGAGAAGTCACCCTGTTTTTAAAATTAATTAATTAATTAATTAATTAATTAATTTGACTGAGAGAGACACAGCGAGAGAGGGAACACAAGCAGGGGCAGTGGGAGAGGGAGAAGCAGGCTTCCCGCGGAGCAGGGAGCCCGATGTGGGGCTCGATCCCAGGACCTGAAGCCGAAGGCAGATGCTTAACCGACTGAGCCACCCAGGCGCCCCAGAAGTCACCCTGTTTTAAAAACTCTTTTCTCATTTGGTGGAACTTGACTTTATGGAAGGATATTTTAATACCCTTTAGTGAGGTAGTTCATGTTTTCAAAATCCATAAATTGCTGGAAAGTTTCTTTCTGAACAGAGAGCCATGTGATATGAAATGTGTGTGACTGAATTATATCATAGATCGTGAGCTTTAACCATTTTTTTGGTATTTATATTTAAATTTTTTAATTTAAATTCAATTTAATTAACATACAGTGTATTATTAGTTTCAGAGGTAGAATTTAGTGATTCATCAGTTGCATAGAACACCCAGTGCTCATTATATCAAGTGCCTTATGATTTCACTCATATGTGGAATTTAAGATCTGTAACCATTTTGAGTAATTATTTCCCCTCAAATATTTTTTCTTACAAGAACTTCTAAAATAATAGAAAATTTTAAAATATTTAGAATTAAGTTTTATTTATACCCATCCCTCAAGAAATGTTAAAAAATATGGATTAAGGGGGAAAAAAAAGGAACAGATAATGGTCGTTTAATGATAGCTGACTATGTGAACATTGAATTTGGAATTTGAAAACTTGGATCTGAGTCTCATCATTTGCCTCTCACCAGCCATGTAGCTCTGAGTCATGTATATATTGCCTTGTTTTATCTTTTTTCTCCAAAAAGTGAGGCGACATTGGACCAGGTGCTTCCTACAGCCCTCCGAACCTTCTTAGGTTGCGTTCTTATGTTGAACTATTTTGTGTTGAGATTGAATCAATTCATCCAAGAGCTATGACCCCATGCATCTGTAATCGGATGGCCCACTGATGTCATGAAGACCATGTGAGTGTAGGGGTCTTATAATTAGGACACTCCACTTTAAGGCAAGGGATAGGATATATTTTCAAATTTGAAATGAAAAAAAAAAGTAAAACTGAATGATTGTCAATATAAAATAATTTTTTATTTCCAAAAATATCTCCCAAATTGTTTTTTACATTTCAGAATCTCCTGGGCATTTCCGTAAAATGTTTGAAACATGAAAGGATTTACACACAGCTTTTCAGGAGGGCTTGGAGAGCTCTGCTACTTTGCGAATAGAAGTCGAACCTCTCAGCATGACATGAAAGATGAGATCATGGGTCTGCTGCCGGTTCTCCTTCCCTTCTCCTCACCCACTCCTTCTCCACCTCTAAAACTTCCCAGTCTGGCCGCTAAGGCAACTCCTGACCATTTCTTAATGTCGTCTGCATCCCCACTGTCTAGCATGTAGTAGACGCTCAACAAATGTTTGTCAAATGGACATCTCAATTTTGCTTTGATCTACATCCAAAAAATAAACAGACGTTCCAAAGACAGTGATGAATTCACAAACTAGAGGGCTCAGGGAGACTGGTGTTATTACCAAGGGCTGCCAGGTAACTTTAATGAGAAGATTATTTCAGTGAACAATGTATTTGTTATCCCTCAGATGCCCCGGGGTAGACTGAGGAGGGAGGAAGCATGACCCAGAGGGCAGAGGGAAGCATGTTGAACTGGGACAACTGTGATTGCACAAGAATTTAATATCTGGTCAGCAACTGGTACAGCAGGGTTACTTGAGTAGGACACTTGAGTAGGATCCGGGAAGCCGCTGTCCACACCTCCTTTGTTAGTTAATCTACAAATTTCCCCCCAGGATTTTATTATGAAAATGTTTCAACATACAGAAAAGTTAAAAGACTTGTACAGTGAATGCCTGTGTATCTATCACCTAGATTTTTACATACTATACACTTGCTTCATCACCAATCTATCCATCTATCTGTACCTCTAAACATGTCCAGCTTATAATGATGCATTTCAAAGTGGGTTGTGGGCATCAGGACTTTATCCAGAAACACTTCAGCATAAATATCATTAAGCAGGGTTCCATGTTTGTTTCCTTTTTTTCCTTGGAGGTAAAATTTACATCCAGTGAAATGCCCCAATTTCAAGCATGAGTTCTGACAAATGTACATACCTATGTAACCCAGACCCTCATCGAGATACCATCACCCAGGGGTCAAAAGGCACAAACTTCCAGTTATAAAATAAATAGGTCATTGGAATGTAATGTACAACATAGTGACTATAGTTAATAATACAGCATTACATATGTGAAGGTTGCTAAGAGAGTAGTTCTTAAAACTTCTCATCACAAGAAAAAAAATTCTGTAACTATGTGTGGTGACGGATGGTAACTCAACCCATTGTGATCGTTTTGCAATACATATAATACTGAATCATTATGTTGTACATCTGAAACTAATATAGTGTTAGATGTCAATTATACTTCGATTTAAAAAAAAGAGAGATACCATCACCCCAGGAATTCCTTCTTGCTGGTTCCAAGTCAAGCTTGCCCCATCCCCACCCTCCAGAGGCAAGCACTGTCTGACTTCACCATAGATGAGTTTTGCCTGTTCTAGAACAAATGGAATCATTGCACATGTACTGTTTTGTCTAAGGCTGTTCACGTACTCAAGGATGCCCCACAAGCTATGTACCCAGTCATCAGTTGACTACATGTGGGTCGCTTCCAGTTTGGGGCTATTATGAATAGTGCTGCTGTGAATATTCTTGAACTGATCTTTGTATGGACACATGCTTTCGTTTCTTTTGGCAAACACCCAGGCGTGATTTTGCCTGGGCATGGGTGAGGTGCATATTTTGTTTTATAAGAAAGCGTCAGACATTTTTCTAAAGTGGTCGTATCATCCTACACTCTGACCAACGTGTGAGAGTTCCAGTCATCCTATACCCTGACTAGCGTTAGGTACCATCAGTCTATAGGCTAGGCCTGTAGGTTTTGGACTGTGAACATGTCTGAAAGGTTCTAGGGGAGGAGACAGGGCCGCTGGGATGGGCCATGGGCCCTTGGAGGGCTTAGGGAAATAGCTATTTACTAACTAAGGCAGAAGTGGGTCCCGAGTCCCAGCTAAAGATCAGCTCCATCTGGAGTTGAGGAACCACAGATTTTACCCTTGCTCTGCCACCAGCTTGGGGTGTGACCTTGAGACTTTCCTGACATTGAATCCCAGTTGTCCCTTTTGACATGAGAGGAGATTGAAACATATGATTTCCAAGGTTCCCCTCTGTTTTTAAATTTAACACATACACACTGATAGAGCACATTGATTTCCCAGTGTGGTTTTTATCGGCACCTCTCCTATTAGGGCAAAGTGGACTTTTCAGAACCAGTTTATTGGTGACTTTTTAGAGTGCTTTAGAGGCAGACGGGCAGTTTTGTTTACTCCAAGCTGGGGGTGTCTCTGCGCAAGGCAACGGCATGTAGGTGGTGCAGCAGCCGCCCAGGGTGCGGTGAGAAATATTTTAACATTTCGGATCCTGAAGAGTCAGAAAATCCCAGTTTTGTTCATGTTGCCTTTTTTGGGAGTGGGCTGGAATACTTCTGCCTTTTCTTTCCATCTCACTATGAACAAATCCTCCACATATTTTAAGGCACCGTTCAACGGGCATCCCCTCCATTAAAACTGATTGAATCTCTCCCTCCCCCATGAGGCACTCCCCTTGACATGACTCAGGGCACTTACCATTCTCCACTTTTCTGGACACATTTTATGTCTCACTGGCTGTGAGCTCCTGTGAAGGCAGGTGTCCTACCCTTTGTGTTCTCGGCTCTCCCAGGGCACTTTGCGGGAAGCGAGGGCTCCAAGTTGCCCCAGCAAGGACTGAAAATCTGTGTGGTGGGGACGGAACAGTCACAGATCTGTGTGTCTGGGAATGGGCCTGTTCAGTAGGAGCTGGTGAGAGCTGCATTTCAGGTGCGTGCCTGCTCCCCTGAACCGTAAAAATAGCCACAAACAAAGCCTATCATCAACCTGCAGGGGAAGCCACCTCAGGAACACCCAGAAAGCCACCTGCTGAGAATATCACACCAAATGGGGGTGTTGAAAAAGTAGGTGTTGTTAAGAATATGAGAATCAGAAATCTGATCTATATGGAAAAACAGCAGCTCATTAGCATGCATCAAGTGTGGACCAGGGCCAGGGGTGGCTTTCTCAATATCCCTGAGGGTTTGGGTCACTGGGCAGGAGTGGCCCCACCCGATTGTAAAATGACATGATTTCTCACCCCTGAAGCCTCGGGTTCCTTTTCCTTAGAACCCATACTCGCCAAGATCCACTCTGATTTCGACTATTTTTCAAGCAAGCTTCTGCACTGGGAGGAAAACCTGGCAGCCTGCCGACATGAATACTGCAGTATACTTGGCAATTACATTTAGTTTTTTAAAAAAAAATAGTGCTTATTTTTTCAATTATAAAAATAATACAGGCTTATAATAGAAAATTGGGAAGTATTAAAAACTAGAAAGGAAGAAATAATTATTCATGATTTCACTGCCTAGAACACCCACTGTTAACATTTTAGTGGATTTCCTTCCAGTCATTTTCTATGAATATTTATATAGTTGGATTTATTTTCTGGGACAGTCTTTATCTTGCACTTTTAACTTGAAGTTATAACACGAACATTTGTCCATGATGGATGACTGTTGTAGATATTTACTATCTAGCTTCTTACTTATTTTTTTAGCTTTTTGCTTAAATTCTTCAGAAACATCAGTAAAACTAAAAGTATATATCTTTTGGGGCGCCTGGGTGGCTCAGTCAGTTAAGCGTCCAACTCTTGATTTCAGCTCAGGTCATGATCTCAGGGTCATGGGATTGAGCCCAGGGTCAGGCTCAGCATTCAGCACAGAGTCTGCTTGGGATTCTCTCTCCCTTTACCCCTCCCCCATTCATTCTCTCTCTCTCTCTCTCTCTCTAAAAAAAAAAAGGAAAAAAGTATATCTTTTTCTGCTCACTACAGCAATAGAAGCTCATTGTAACAAAAACATCAAAGATGACAGGAAAATGTAATTTGGAAAGACAAAGTTCCTTATACTTCCTCTCCTCAGATATAATCACCATCATGGGCTGAGCTTTAATATACATATATTAACATTCATGTATTTATATAAATGTACAATTTAAAAAATTTTTATTAGTCAGTACAATGTGAAGTAATCAGACTAGTGAGTATGCAGAATAAAATATGGATGAGCATGTCTCCCCTCTGCCCTCACTTCCTTCCCTAGGAGTGGTAACAGTTAAGCATTTGGAATGTGTCTTTCTGGTTCTTTCCCTAAGCATTTGTGTACCCATGAACATGTTCATTTATATTTTGCTGAGGGCTGTTTTTGTGCTAGAGTAGTGGAATTGAGTACGTGAGACAAACATTGAGAATGTGACCTTCACCACCTGGCATTACTCCCATAAATATGTTACTTTGTTTAGCAAAGGTGTTTTGCTGTTGTAATTAAGGTGACCTATCAGCTATCATGGATTATCTGGGTGGGTCCAATGGAAGCACATGAACCCTTAAAAGCAGAAGAGGAAGTGGATCCACTTTCATGTGGATCTTGAAAGTTCTCATCACACGAAAAAAATATTTTTTGTAACTACATATGGTGATGGATGTTAACTAGACTTACTGTGGTGACAATTTCACAATGTATACAAATATGAATCATTATGTTGTACACCCAAAACTAATATAATGTTGCATGTCAATTATACCTCAACTGGGGGAGGGAGTGGAAAAGGAAAGTAGAGAAATTCCAAGCACAAGGGGCTTGAAGACAGAGGAGGCCATGTGGCCAGAAACAGAGCCCTCAGTCCTATAACAAAAAGGAGCTGGATTCTGGAAGCAGGTTCTTCAGAGACTCTAGTTAGGAGGCTAGCAGCCAACACCTTGATTTCTGGCTTGTGAGCCCTGAACAGAGAATCTAGACATGCTGTGTCAGACTTCTGACCTACAGAGCTGAGAGCTAATACACAGGTGTTGTTTTAAGTCACTGTGTTTGAGATCATTTGTTATGCAGCCTAGAAAAGGAATAGATTTTTGTTGTATTGTAGATATTTACTATCTGGCTATTTGTAGTAAAAGTTTGCTGACCTTGTACTAGACAGCCCCCATTTCTCTTTCTCCATAAAAATTTCCTTAGCCTTCACCTCTTCTGGATGATTATTTTGGAATGTGCCTCCAGGTCCCTAAAAAAAACATTCTTGTATCACTCCTTCTTTTTCAGTTGTTCTCCCTCACTACTGATCCTCACTCTGAAACTCAAGGTGGGCTCTGCTTCCCACTCTGGCTTATCCCTCACCCTCCCATGGTTTTAGCTTGATTAAGTGGGTGGTCAGTGTTCACACAATCATAGCTATAGAAATACTATTTGCAGCTAAGGAACTGCCAAATGTAGCAAACTATGATTACCTTTTCTTTTCCCCTGCACAACTTTTGTTTTCCCTGGAGTTAATAATTGTCTTTGTTTTCATGAACTTACTATTAATTCAATCCCAAACTCCATACCCATTGTCTATATTTTCTCACAATCAGGTCACATGCATCAGATACACTATCAGTTCATCTTCCTGAGGAAGTCTCTTCTGGAATCTTCTGAACCACTCCAAGCCGCACCGCTGCACAGCTGTCCTTCTAGAATGCCTCTTTAACATCATCTTGCCTGTACCCTTTCGTTTGGCCCTAGGTGGGATCTACTATTTCCTGGATCCCTAGTGCCTTCTTTTTCTTGGTTGAGTCATTTGTTTGAGAACATCCTCCAAGAGCCTTTTCAGATAGGATGTGTGGGAGGCAAATTTCTTGAGAATCTTACATATGAAAATGTCTTATTTTACTCTCACACTTGACTGATAGTTTGGCTGAGGAGAGAGGTCTTCCAGGCAGGAAAAGAGGGTTGCTTCACTGCCAGCCAGGTTCTAGTGTTGCTCTTTAAAAGTCCAGTGCTGTGGTGGTAGAATAATGGCCCTATCCCAAAGATGCCCTGGCCATAATCCCTGGAACCTGTGAACCTCTTATTTTACATGACAAAAGGGACTTTGCAGGTGTGATTAAATTAAGGATTTTGAAACAGGGAGATTATAGTGGGTCAAATATAGCCACAAGGGTCCTCATAGGAGAGAAGCAGGAGAGTTGGAATCAGAGAAAAAGATGAGAGAGTGGAGGCAGAGGTGGGGTGGGGAACAGAGAGGGAGAGACTTGAAGATGCTTCTTGGCTGGCTTTGAAGACAGAGGGGCCATGAGCCAAAGAACACAGGTGACCTCCAAAAGCTAGAAAAGGCAAAGAAACAGATTTTCCCCCAGAGTGTCCAGAAGGAATGCAGCTCAGCCTGCTGGTTGAGTTCAGCCCAGTGAGACCTGTTTAGGATTCCTGACCTCCACAACTGTAACATACTAAGTTTACATAGTCATGAGGCACTAAATGTGTGGTTATTTTTTGTAGCAGCAGTGGGAAACAAATACAAATGCCCTTCAATGATAGTCTGATAGATAGCTGATTATAGGTAGATAACAATCTGATTCTTGATCTTTTCTCCTCAGCCTTTCTCTGTCTCTGGAAACTTAAAGGATCTTTTCTGCCTCCTGCATCCTGAGCTTTTGGGACGGTGAGCCTCAGTGGGTACTTTGTGGGTCTTTATAATGGGGCAACTCATCTTCTGGGGGTTTTTAGACTCCTCACCTATCTGTTCCCACCCACCCTCTATTTGATTATCTTTTTTCCAAAATGCATGTTATTTGAGTACTGGACCTCATGGACTAGTCCTTTAATTTTTTTTTAAAGATTTTATTTATTTATTTGACAGAGACAGAGATAGTGAGAGCAGGAGCACAAGCAGGGGGAGTGGGAGAGGGAGAGCAGGCTTCCCACCGAGCAGGGAGCCTGATGTGGGACTCGATCCCAGGACCCTGGGATCATGACCTGAGCCGAAGGCAGCTGCTTAACCGAATGAGCCACCCAGGCGTCCCCCTTTAATTTTTTTTTAACTTTTCTCCTTAACTTCCAGCTTTTTGTCTTTTCCTCTACGTTGTGTCCTTTTATCTTCTAAACTTTCTATTGAGCTTTTCATTTTGGCTATCACGACTTTAATTTCTAGGATTTCCTTTTTGTTCTCTGAATATTAATTTTTATGACATCTTGTCTGTTTCATGGTTGCAATATCTTCTTTTATCTTTCTGAGGCTATTAATAATCTTTTTGTTTTAAACATTCTTCTCCTTGCAAAAATCTCTGTTTCCTCCAAATTCCTATTCTCTGTCTCCATCTTGGTCCATCTCCACCTGCACCTTGATGTCCATTTTTGTGTTAGAGCTTTCCCTCTGATGTGCCCTGATGCCTCTTCATATTCAGGAATGGGGCACTAAAATGATTATTGGAAACCAGGGGTGTAAATGGGGCCTGTTAACTTTCAGCTTCACTGCAGGGTGATGTGGCTAGGTCACTTAGTTGGGGATGTCCCAACGTCATTCCACAGATTCCATCCAGAAAGATCCTTGGGTCTCCTGCCTCAAGGTGAAGATTTCTGGAAAATGAGTCAGGAGCAGGGCTGGGGATTTCAGCATCCACTATATACATAACCTTTTTGTCTTTTTGGAATGACAACACCGGCCTCAACTGTGCCTTGGGTTTCCCAGTCCAGAAGACTAACTTTTATTATCCTCACCTCCCAGAACATTTCTCATCCTCTGCTAGGTTGGGAGAAAGGCATGATGCAGAGTGGGGAGGGGATCTCAGTGGCTGGCTGCAGCTGGAACCCCACTTACCACCGTTGACATCACCCTTCCGCCAGAGGTGTCCAGCACCTCTCGTTCCTGGGCATCCGGGGATGCTGCAGGGTAAATCCTTGTTCTGCTAGCTTAGCACTTGGTCTTCCTGGGGCTGCTTAGTGTGTCATTCACCTCTCTTCCCTCTGCATTCCAGCTGCCAAAGCTGGGTCCCAATTGTCTCTTTCCTTTCTCCTTTCCCTGCAGGTTCTAGTTTTAAAGCAACCTTCTTCTTGGCATCTAAAAGGGGTTTTGGAAGGGAGCAAAAGAGAAGCCTATGTTCAATCTGCTCTCTCTACCTGGTGTGACTTATTGGGCACCCCAGGAAAATATTTCTTTTAACAGCTCTCTTATGTCAAATTCTTTTCAATAACAATTGTGAAATAATAATAATAATAATAATAGTAATAATAATAATGAAGAATATCTAGAAGAGAAATGCTGCAGTGAAAAAAATTTTTTTGAACTTCGTAGTTAAATCATGTCAGCACATATACACGAACAAAGAAAAGACATTGGATTAATATTTTAATTGCATTAATTTTATTTAAAAAATTTTTTTAAAGATTTTATTTATTTATTTATTTGACAGAGAGAGAGAGCGCACAAGCAGGGTGAGCAGCAGAGGGAGAGGGAGAAGCAGGCTCCCCGCTGAATGGGGAGCCCGATGCGGGGCTCGATCCCAGGACCCTGGGCCATGACCTGAGCCAAAGGCAGACGCTTAACGACTGAGCCACCAGGGACCCTAATTACATTACTTTTAGAGGATGAATTTACACTGTATTCATACTCTCTTTCAGTGTTTTAAATTTTAAGCAGAAATAAAAATCGCAAGGGGTCCCTCCTGGTGGCACAGTCGGTTGAGCACCAGCGCTAACTCTTGGTTTTGGCTCAGGTGGTGATCTCAGAGTCGTGAGATCGAGCCCTGCGTGGGGCTCCGTGCTCAGCTCGGAGTCCGCTTAGGACTCTCTGCACCTCCTTCCCCACTCTCTCTCAAATAAATAAAAACAAATCTTTAAAAAAAAAGACATATAAACTCCAAGTCATCATGTAAAAGAATAGCAGAACTGAAGTAACTCAAGTTCCTTTTTCTCCTCCGTAAAATCACTGTGCCATCACTGTTTGTTTTGAATCTACCGTTTAAAAGCAGAACGTGGACTGTCCATACTGAGGATACACTGGAGATAGGAGCCTGAAGGGAGCGTAAAGATTCCAGACTTCCTGTGAATGCGGGGGGCTGGACCTGCCTGCCCTTGGGACCTGGGAGTTCCCTGAATGATCTGGGTGGCCTGCTCCCACTGCCCTTAGGATATACATCATGTTCTAGAAGTTTCTTAAATTATTTTTAACGTAAGATTTGTGGACCACCTACTGTACTCCACATACTGATAGGAGCTTTCACCTGTGTTCTCCTTATATGGATATATTTAATTGAGTCCTCTTCCGATGATTTCGGCAATGTTCACTGCCTACTAGGTCAGGCGGTTCCATGTCAGCTGAGCCTGCAGTTCAACAATGAGATGGAAAATCCTCCTCTAATGAAGTTGGGTTGCGGATTACCCCGCCATCCAGCTGCATGAGTAAATGATTTCTACAAACGTGCGGAGAAATTGAGGGAGGGATTTCCAATCCCCTTGAGAAATTTTGCCTCCTTGGTTCCCCTCCCACCCAGTAGCCGGAATTCCTGGCTCATTCATAAGGAGTCTGTCACTGGCTCAGCCTTGTCATAGGCCACTTGATGGCTTCTGATGTCACTTGTGGAAGCTCATGTTTGTGTAAGTATATTTTACAAGACAGTTGTCCCCTTACTTTTCTGCCTCAGCTTCTGAACCTCATTGTGTGTTATCAGTGACAAACTTGATGATGTCCCAGACGATGTCTTTTGTTCTGTGTCATTCATTGCCCACTGACAGTGCCAAACCCATTGTGAGCAAGGGACCCTCGTGCTATAGACTGAATGGTCATGTCCCCAAAAGTCTTATGTTGAAAGCTCACCCCCACGGGATGGTATTAGAAGGCAGGGCCTTCTGGAGGTGACCAGGTGAAGGCGGGGGGCTCATGAATGGAATTAGTGCCCTTATGAAAGAAACTGCAGAAAGCTTTCTAGCCCCCTTTTTGCCATGTGAGGACACAATAAGAAGTCACCCACTTGCAACTGGGAAGAAGATTCTCACCAGAACCTGACCAGGCTGGGTCTCTGAACTCGGACTTCGAGCCTCCAGAACTGTGAGAAACAAATTTCTGTTGTTTATAAGTCACCCCATCCATGATAGTTTGCTATAGCAGCCAAAATGAACTAGGACATCTTGCTTTTTTCTTTTTTTAATGTAAATGCTTTTCTTTATTTTCTACATTGGCATTGGAAGAAACAATAGGTCAGTAGGATCCAGAAGCTCTCTTGAATACATTGTCTCAAGTTGACCCCCTTATATGTAACTCAAATTCTTTCCCTAATAACATCTTATTTTTCTTCTCCAACTTTCATTTTGACAAATTTCAAATCCACCCCAAAAGTTAAAAGAATAATACAGTGGAAAGGTATATGATCTATATCAATTTACCAATTGTTAACATTTTGCAACATTTTGTTTTTTCTTTATTTTGTTAACATATTGCAACATTTTGCCTCCCTCCCTCTTTCTCTTTCTCTCTCTTTCCTCATATACTTACATACACAAATACATATTTAAAAAAAATCATTGGAAAGTAAATTTTGTCATTGTGATATTTCACCTCTAAACACATCAGCATGTATTTACTAGGAGAGAGGGCATTCTACATAATCACCACACGATTATCTCAGCCAATGAATTTAACATTGATCTACACTGCTGTTTAGCATATAGCTTGTATTCAAATTTCTCCAATTGTCCCAACAATGTCCTTTACAGGTTTTTTTGATCAAAGATTTAATCAAATATTTGCATTAATTTGTTCTATTTCTTCATCTCCTTTAAGCTGGAAGAGTTCCCTTTCCTTTGCGTGCTCATGTGTGTGCTCATGTGTGCTTCTGTGTATGTGTGTGTGTGCATTTAATGACATCGATATGATTGAGTCCAGTCCAGTTTTTTCCAGAATGTCCTTTGATTTGAGTTTGTTTTATATTTCTTTATGTTTACATTCGGGTCGTCTATTTTTTGAGGCAATACCGTAGAAGTGATGCTCTATCTTCAGTGCAACGCAATAGTGGCACATGATGTCACTTTGTACCTTTATTACTCATGATCATTTGGCTAAGGTATCATTGTAAAGGGGCCTTGATCTCTTTTTAAGAAACTGGGTTTATTTTGTAAATTATTTTAAATTTATTTATCTTATTCAAATATAATTAACATACGGTGTTACGTGGAAAACTGGGTTTTTCGATTCTTTCTTGGGGTGTGGTTTCTACCCAAGTGCTGTGCACATAGTACCTGGCAGTTGATGTCCGGAGTGAAAAGCAAACATTTGTTGAGCTCCCTCTATGGGTCACATGTAGTACCTCATTTAACTTTGTCATGGCGTGTCACCATTATTCCCATTTATAGACAAGGCTGTTGAGACCTAGAA
The DNA here is from genome assembly GCF_964656455.1 of Halichoerus grypus. Taxonomy (NCBI): domain Eukaryota; kingdom Metazoa; phylum Chordata; class Mammalia; order Carnivora; family Phocidae; genus Halichoerus; species Halichoerus grypus. Next base: position 159,976,045 of record NC_135712.1, on the reverse strand, counting down.
AGGTAAGTGATTTGTTCCAAGTGACACCTAGGTGATACACTGGGATTCAGACCCAAGGTGGTGTAAAGCTGACACCTCCCTTATTTCCCTGCCCTACCCTGCCTAGAAGTCCGTTCCTGTCTCCTTACTCTGGGGGGTGGAAATGCTCGACACATGGGTAGTGGATGCAGGGGAGTTCTTAAAATGTCTGCAGGCCAGAGACGTTAGAAAGCGTCCTTTAAAACAATGCCAGAATTAGTGCTTACGAAGCACATGTGATTGGGGCAGCACTCATTTATTACTTGCTGGCATTGAGTAACCTCTCACATCCTGACAATTCTACTTATAAGAAATCAGAAAATCACTCTCAAGCCAGCATGTCAGAATAAATCAAGCAGAAGATGCAAGCCTGTTACACCAGTCTTTCCCCAAAATAGTCCAGAGATCATCAGTACAGCATGCAAAGGCAGAGGCTGCTAACAGCCCCTATAGTCTCCACTCTCCCCTTCATGGAAATAGGACCTCCCACTTCTGGCTTGGCAGATGGCTGCCATATGGCTGCCCAGAACAAGAACTACATTTCCCAGGCTTCCTTGCAGGTAGGTTCTTACCATGTTGGTATGCCACATGAGTGAGCCATGGGTGCAATTTCTATGTTGTACCCTTAGAGGGAAGAGGCTTGTGCTCTGCATGCCCCTTCCAGATGGAATATGGAATGTGAATGTATAAAAGTGGTAGGAGTGAATATACAATTCTGATATAGATGTGGTAGGGGTAGACTATGGACGTGGCAGGGGTGAATGGAGAACATGCTGGGACCAGGTAGGGGTGAATGGAGAGCACACTGGCACCACATAGGGGTGAATGGAGGGTGCCCAGGGATTACAGCCATAGCAAGGGTTGAGTGCAGAGGTGCCCAGAGTAGAGCACTGAGGCTCAGGACTGAGCGTGTTGCCCCTGTGGACAAGGGCCCAGCCCCTGGCATGGCGGCACCAAGATAGTGGGGATATAGGAGCTGGGGTCTCTCACACGGAGAAGCCTTCCTACTAGCCCTACTGTGCCCATGGCCATACGATTGTGTAAGAAAAAAAAAAAAAGAAAGAACTTCATTTTTTTTTAAGTTAAAGATTTTATTTATTTATTTGACAGAGAGAGACACAGCGAGAGAGGGAACACAAGCAGGGGGGAGTGGGAGAGGGAGAAGCAGGCTTTCCGACGAGCAGGGAGCCCGATGTGGGGCTCGATCCCAGGACCCTGGGATCATGACCTGAGCCGAAGGCAGACGCTTAACCACTGAGCCCCCCAGGCGCCCCCACACAACTTCATTTTTAAAGCCACTTTTATTTGGTGACTTATTTTTTAGGACAGCTGAACCTATTTCCAGTGTAACAGCTGAGGCCACACTCAACTTCATGCTACCTGGCTTTCCTCCCTCCTTTCACACTGGAGCTCTCTGAGGACACAGGCGCATGGACTTGCTTGTGAGTTTTTCCCTCCCCTCCCCTCTTCTGCCTGGTAAACTCCTCCTCACCCTCTGATACCCCACTCTGAGTGGAGTATCTTCTCCCCCCGGGAGCCTTTCCTGACTCCCATCCCCCACTGGGCAGGATTCATTCTTTTCTCTTCTTTGAACGCAAAAGAAATTGTCCAAATTGTTTGTGGCACTTATACTATGTGTACCATGATGATTTGCTCACATGTTGATCTCTCCAACTAGACTGTTGTCTTCTTAAAGTCAGGAACCATATTTTACTCCCTTTTGTATCCCCAACACCGGATTTGTAAAAGGTGCTAATAGATCTTTGGTGAATGGATGAATGAACACAGATGATATAATGACACGTATACCCATACAAACCCTCATTCTTTACAAAAGTGTTTCCTTCTTTACATGGTACCTCTTGTGAATAGCACACCCATTCCTCCCACAGAAATTCAATGAGCATAAATTTACTATTATGTAATTTATAAACCAGGGGACCGATTATACACTGCCTAAGAGCTTGCACAATAGATTTGTCAGGTGTCCTTAGCTGCAGTCCTGCGGATGGGCTCCCCCGCCCCAGCATTGCAGTGACCGCAGAATACTAGTTAAATCAATGCTGCTGCTCTGTTGGTTTCTGTCTCCTTTCAGTTCTGAGCAGGCGATCTGGGTTGCAGTACTAGCAGTTTCCAGAAAATGCTCAGGCATGCTCAGAGCTAACAAAGAGAGTGGCGTGTTTTCCTGCCCTGGAACACTGTGGAGTTCAAGGACTTTTCAGGCTAGCGTGTTCTGTTCCAGTGGGTGTCATGTTTTGCCTTTCTTTTATTCTGTGCCAAATATCCTACCAACTCTAGTAACCCCGCAGGTGCATCTGGCACTACTTTTGTCCTAATGCTAATACTGGTATTAAAATTAGTTTTCTCCTCTCTAGAAATACGAGGTTAGCATTTTCCAGGTTTCAACATGCAATGTGTGTGGTGAGTCTTGAAGCTATCCCACGTTGATGGCGCTCTACTGGGACTGAATCTCCCCACCCATCCTGAGTGCCTTTTTAGGTGGTGGCCTGTGTATTCTCATATCTAGTCTGGGCTTTATTTTTGCCGAGATTTATTTTAAATGTCCTTAATTTGTAAAAATCCTACAATTAGTCTCTGAAAAAATTCCACTGCCCAATTTTATCCCCCAAGCTGTGGATTTTTAATATTAATTGACAGCATGGATTCTCTTCTCTGAGCAGGCAATAGTAAGGTAGATAGAAAGCATATATTAGGGGCGCCTGGGTGGCTCAGTCGTTAAGCGTCTGCCTTCGGCTCAGGTCATGATCCCAGGGTCCTGGGATCGAGCCCCACATCGGGCTCCCTGCTCAGCGGGAAGCCTGCTTCTCCCTCTCCCACTCCCCCTGCTTGTGTTCCCTCTCTGGCTGTCTTTCTTTCTGTCAAATAAATAAAATCTTTAAAAAAAAGAAAAAAGAAAAAAGAAAGCATATATTAAATCGTGGGCTTATTTGCTCATTTTCTGTCTCCTCCAGACAGAGTACATAAGCTCCAATAAGAGAGGCATCCTGGCTGTCTCCTCAGCCCCTGGCACATACATGGGAGGTGCTCAGTACATCTGTGCAATGGCTGAATGGATTGTGTCTCTTCTTTTGTAGACATATTTGCTGCATTAGCCAGCTGCTCTGAGCAGGGTCTGCCTCTCCGAATCTGGGAAGAAGCTTGCTCTCTGTGCTTGCCCTTCACTCCTTACTCCTCCCTTCACTCGCCTTTCACTCCTTACCCCTCCCTGATTCTGCGGCACTCGGCACCTTTCTGACCCCCAGGCCTGCTGCTTCGCCCTGCTGTCTCCCGTGGGATGAGCGCTTGTTTGTGTGTGTGTTTTGGTTTGGTTTTTTTTGCTTTCTTTCAGGTGTTCTCTCAGTTTAATTAGATTAACTAATTTGGGGGCGCCTGGGTGGCTCAGTCGTTAAGCATCTGCCTTCGGCTCAGGTCATGATCCCGGGGTCCTGGGATCGAGTCCCACATCGGGCTCCCTGCTCGGCGGGAAGCCTGCTTCTCCCTCTCCCACTCCCCCTGCTTGTGTTCCCTCTCTCGCTGTGCCTCTGTCAAATAAATAAAATAAAATAAAAAATCTTTAGATTAACTAATTTGTCCATAAGATGAGCCATTCAAAATGCAATAACTATTTTGGAAAAGAACTGAGCTTATTTTCAGAAGACAGTGTTTTTAAAACATGTTTTTGAACCTAACCAAGAAGGGGCTAAATCAGGACAGGGGCTTCAGTAAGCACACAAGGAAAGCTGTCAGTTTCTTATGTAACGATGATGTCAGAGGGGAAGGAATGGAGGGCGGGGGAGAGAAAGACAGAGATTGAGGGCAGAGGGAGAGACTGCATATCGCGAAGTTTTCGACAAACACAGAGTTCCATTCAGCAAGTGTGGACTAAGGCTGTCCTACATGCAGGTGCTCTTCTGAACGCCAGGACAAGACAGACAACGTCCCTATTCTCATGGAATGCTCATCCTAGATCACCACTGTCCAATGGAAACAGAGTGAAAGTCACAGATGCAAGCCCCATGTGGAATCGTAAATTTTCTAGTAGATACAAAGTAAAAAGAAGTAAATGAAATTATTTTCAAGAATGAATTGTGGTTAATCCAATATATTGGGTTCATGTAATCAATCATATCATCCATATAAAATTATTAGTGATGCATACTTCGTATTCTTTTTTTAGGCTAAGTCTTTGAAATCCAGTCTGGATGTTATACTTACAACCCTCTTCATTTCAGACGAGCCATAGTTTCAAGTGCTCCATAGCCACATATGGCCAGTGGCTACCATATTGAATGGTGCCATTCTAGATAACAAAGATGTAATATATAATAAGTATATTTATAAATCATGTAATTTTAGTATCAAATATTGTGATATATTATGAAGTATTCTTAACAGTAAAGGTATTAGGGAGAAAACCAAGAGGATGAAGGGGCCGTCTGGCCAGGCTGCTCTCTGTGGAGCTGATGTTTGTGCAGAGATCAGAGGGAGTGAGGGGGGGCAGCCACGATAGGGCTGGAGAAAGAACTTCCTAGGTGGAGGGCTCGGCATGAGCAAAGACCCTGGGTCAGGACCCCATGTGGAGTAGTCAAGCACTGGCAAGATGGCAGGTGCGGCTGGAGCAAAGGAAGGGTGGTAATTGGGGAAACCAGTTTGGAGCCGTCAGGGCTAGGGTCTGACCGCAGGAACCCCACGGGCCAGGCAAGGAGTTTGGCCTACCATGCCCCTGTCTTGTTTGGGGGACATGAATCCGTGCTCATGTTTCTTAGATGTTCCGTTTCCTTCCCCCATGTTAAACGGTAAAAGTCTAAAAGCCTCTCTCTGGTGCTGTCTTAGGACCTTAACACTTTAAATATAGTGGTTGGCAGGTCGTCTCTTTCAGTGTCTCTAACAGTTTCTGTGTTACTGCTCCGGTCACGTGCCCTGGACCATGCACAGCACGTCTGGGATTTGGAGGGCAGCACATGCCAACACACAACTGTTTAAAGGCATTTTCTCCCTGCAAGGTGTCGCAAGTCACTAGCATGCCCTTTGAATTGCTTTATTTGCACGTATCACAGTCGTGTTTAGAAAGAGAGTTATAAATGCATTATCAGCTTTTTTCTAGGGTCAGACACGAGGAAGGGTTTGTCCTTTCCCTTACCCCAGGAAGCCTGACTTAACCAGCTCATCTTCGTGCCGCTGATCAACTCAAGTCCCCACACTCTGAACACCGCTGACATCTGTAACACAGGGACCACTAGACGCCGCCCCCAAGACTGCGCATCAAGTGAGGTCAGTGGGCGCTTGGGGGCGGGAGCAGGCATCCCTAATGTGGTCTGAGCAGCCCCTTCTGTTTCTTTCTGTAGACTTCCTCAGTATGTTGCCGATGCATTTCAGTCACCCCTTCTCTTTTCCTTCCCCCCTTTCCCACCCCCCTCACCTGCAGTGCCCTTTCCCATTGGCCCCATAAGCTCTAGCTAGCTCTCTGGGAGGTCAGTGTGGTATGGCCACCTCCACTTCCTGCTTCTGGGCAAGTTCTGATCCGTCCTCAGGGAGTCGGCCAAGTTATGCTCATCACCCTCAGAAAGTGATTTAAGATGTTAGGGGCCATGTCCCGCCCCCCCCATCGATGGGGAGAACTAGGGCTCCTATTATAGCAGGTGTGGGGCTGCTGGCTACATGAAAACAATGTTTTTTCTAACCCCTCACAAAGAAGTGGGAAGTGTTACTAGGCCCGTAGTGACAGCTTTGTGTGACTGGTGGCAGGCCACCATCTCTCTCTTCCTGACCTGACGTCCGTTTGGGGGACTGTAGCAGTGCTCCCTCCTGTTCTGGCTTAATTTCTAAACAAACATAAGAGAGTTTTAACTTTGGGGTAGAACCACACGTTCTTTCCAACATTTTTGAACCTGGTCTTTGTGCTGTGCTTCGGGTGCCAGAATTTAAAGGATTTTGTCTCTTCCAAGCATTTCGTTCCCCTTTGTCACATGCCCAGGTCCTCCCTCTCTTCTCGTGATTCCCGAGCACAGAAGGGCAGTTGGTTCACACCTACCTCTTCAGCTTCAAACCTGGGTGTTCTTGTGTTGACGTGTTACACATATATCCCAAGGCGGGAAAGATGGGAAAGGTTTTCAAGGGCCGGAAGGGTTTCCTGCTGGGATAGCAACAGTTTAGACACCATATTTCTCAGAGCAAGGAACACCAGCTGCTGTAACAGACAAAACCCGAATCTCAGCGGCCTCACATGGCAGGAGGTTACTATTTCTCTTTTGCTTCATGGCTCAAAGCAAGTTGCTGGTGGTGGGGGTCTCTCTGCTCCACGGGGTCATTCAGGAGCCTAAGCTCTTTGCCTTTGTGGCTCCACGCCCCCTTTTAGATATCCTTCACTCTTCACCTGGCTGGCAGACAGGGGAAAGGGAGAGTTTTATAGGCTGAGATGCAGGTCACTTCCCTCCACAGTTCATTGGCCAGGAGCTCCCGAAGCTGCGAGGGTGTCTGGGAAGTGCAGTCTCAGCGTGTGCCCATGAATGCTAGTGATCTTCACCACAAATATGGCTTAAATACATCGTGTACCTCACAGAGTTGTCCCATGCTGTGCCAGAGGGGGCTTGAAAACCATACAGAATATATTTGTTCTTTGGGGAACACTCTGCCTTAAGTCAATTTGCTGGAGAGTTGAAATCCCAGCAGCGGACAATCAGGAGGGACCTGAAAACCGTTTTATAGCAGTGGTTTTCAAATAGCCGTGTGGTTTCCCGTTTTCACGTCTGGATCCCGGATCCCTTTAGAATTTGTTCTTGGGTAAGGTGTGAGCTGTGTTACCTGTTCCTGAACAACTTAGCAGTTGCCCAGGGCTGTTTGCTGAAAAGCCTCAGTGATTTGAGATGCCATCTTTATCAAATACCAAATTCCTTATGTGGCTGGGTCTATTTTGGGCCTTTCTGTTCTTTTCCACTGGTCTGCTTGTCTTTTTATGTGCCAGTACCACACTGTCTAAAAAGGTATGCTTTAACATCTGGTCAGACATTCTTGCCTCTCAGACATTCGATGCTATTCTTGCATTTTTCAAATTAAGAGCTTTAGTATCAATTGTCTACCTCCACAAAGAAGCATGTTGCTATTTTTATTGGGATTGCTTAAACTTTATAAATTAATTTAAGGAAAACTGGCATCTTTATGATGTTGTCATTCTATCCAAGAAAAAGGAATGTCTTTCCATGTCTTCACATTTTTTCCTGTGTTTCAAAGGTGTTTAATAGGGATTTTGTATATTTCTTCTTAAGTTTATTCCTAAATATTTTGCCTTCTTTGTTGTCATTGTAAAGGGGATTTTCTCTTCCTTAATATCCTCTGAATATTTCATGTATATAAATATAAATACGTACATATGTGTGTATTTAAAGGCTATTGATTTCTATGTGCTAATTTTATAACCTGCTCTCTTACGGAATTTTTTTTTCAACATCAGTAGTTTTCAACCTGCAAAGCTCCTGAGAGCCACCCAAGGTATACTTTCCAATAGAGATGCTGAGACTCCCTCCCCGATCCAAGGTTGCAGGAAGATGTCAGGGAAGGAGGAGAGTTTTAGCGGTGCTCTTCTTCTCTGGTCAAAACCCACTGATTAAGACCCAGAATGTAAGCAGCTGAGTCGTAGTGGGGCCAGGCCAAGCACAAACGTTCAAACTGCAGAGACACACATCTGCAAAAGGTACAGCAGCCTTGGGCAGAAAACCTGGACGCTGGACAGAAGCGAGCACCAGGTCCAGGGGGCCGGCACTCCAAGTCCTGGGGAGAAGGGAGGACCTCGGAGTCAGCCCCAAAGGGGACCGGGACAGTGACTGTAGACACCTGTCATTACTTGTTTATAGATTTATGTGTTTATTCTTGAACTTCAGGTGCACAGGGCTGAGCCAATCATCCCCTCACTTCATGCTACTTTATCATGGCTGGTTCTGTTTTCTTTTATTTACATTTTTCTTCTTTCTTCTTTACTTATTATTTTATTGTTTGCTGTTTACTTACTACTTTTTAGTATTATTTTTCATTTATCATTTTCTGTATCTCCCATCCCTCTCCCAGTTCTCCTTCCAAGCAAATACAACCCTCCTATCCTGTTTATAGTTCATGTTTTAAAAATATGTTTTCTACGGAGTGTTTATGTTTTAAAACACATATGATGGAAGTGTGTTCTAGATTTCATTGTTTTTTGCTTTGTTCACCAAGTGCTCTGTAAGATCCATCCTTTTACTTTGGGTGTGTCTGACCACTGCTTGGAATTTCATGTGACTTTCTGTGGTGTGTCCATTGCCCCAGTGATGGCCACTCTGGAGGTGTAGACAGCCCTCCACAAAGGACTGTGCTGTCCCCTCTGGACCTGTGTGAGAACTGGAACATGAGAGGCTGGCCATGGGTACATGCACTTCCCTGAGAGTAGCTATCCACTGCCACCAGCCAGGCAGAACCTTCCCCACCTCACCCCCTGTCCTGTCCCTGCTACTACTTCCCATGGCTTGATTTCACTTGGGCCAAGCTAATGATGTGCTAATGTTATCTAGTTGTGCATTTCTCTAATGACTGGCTGCTGAATTGGAGCATCTCTTCAATATGTTTGTTAGCTTTTTGAGATTCTGTTTCTAGAAATTTCCTGTTCATATTCTTTGCCCATTTTTAAAAAATGAGGACAGTTGTCTTTTTTCTCGTTGATTTGTAAGAGTTCCACATAACGTTTATAAATTAATCCTTAATTTGTCTTTGGGAAATATTCTCACCTTTTCTTTGCCTTCCCCTATTGTCCTTGGTGTCCCTTATTGGAAGAAAATCCTTCATTTTAATGTAATCAAGTCCTTTCTTTTTTTTTTTTCTTTCTTTCTTTTCTTTTTCTTCCTTCCTTTCTTCTTTTCTTCCTTCCTCTCTTCCTTCCTTCTTCCCTCTCTTTCTTTAAAATTTCTTTCATTTCTTTCTTTCTTTCGTTCCTTCTTTCTTTCTTCCTTCCTTTCTTTCTTCTTTCTTTCTTTCAACAGTCTGTGTTTTTAAAATTTAATTGAAGACATTCTTTCCTTCATCTGGGTAACAAAGATATTCTCCTGCCTTTTCTTCTATTAATTTTTTAAGTCTATCTTTCACTTGTGGGTGTCCAGTCCACGTGACAGTAGGTAGAGATACAGTGTTATTTTTCCAATACCACTTACCAAGCTCTTTGCCACCTCTGGCTCTTATGTGTTTGTGGGGAGAAGCTAGTGATTCAACTGCATTCATATCTGGGTTGAAAATGTTATAATTAACTATACACACATCCCTAAATTTAAGTCACTCATTCTGTCATTTTGGATCTTTTTAATCCTTTTGTTTTAATAGTTTGAAGTTCTTTTAGGTGTTGAGAGGTAACACCTGGGTCCTGGTAGACTAGGGTTGCTAGATTTGGCAACTAAAAGTACAGAATGCTTGGTTACGTTTGAATTTTGAATAAACAATGGATAACTTTTTAGTATAACTATGTCCCAAATATTGCATGGGATGTACTAATAAACTGAAAATTAAGTCCCTGTTTATCTGAAATTTAGGTGGAACTAGTTAGAAAAGAAATAGCAAATAAAGCCTAAAGCCAGCAGAAGAAGGGAAATAATAAAGGTTAGAGCAGAAATAAATGATATACAAACAAACAAACAAATGGTAGAACAGATCGACGAAACTAAAGAACTGGATCTTTGAAAGAATTAAAAAAATTAATAAACCCCTAGCCAGGCTTATCAAAAAGAAAAGAGAAAGGACCCAAATAAATAGATGGAACTGGCTTCCTGCATCTTTTCAGACAAGTCTATGACATTCAACCCACAGGATGTGTCTTGACTGAGTCTTCCTGCCCTCCTTCACCCCTCGGCCCTTGTCCCCGCTAGTCACAAGGACACTGGTTACATACCACTCTTGGCTGGCATGGCTGGGCTCCTGTCCTGAGTCCTTCCAAATAACCCATCCTTAAATGAATATCTCAGTATTTCACCTAAGGGTTTAACTAACACTTCTCAAATGTTAACATGCTTACGAACGACCTGGGAGCCTTGTTATAACGGCAGACTGGTTCGGTGGGTCTGGGGTGGGGCGTGGAATTCCCTATTTCTAACAAGCTCCTAGCACAGGTTGATGCTGCTGGTCCATGGACCATACTCTGGTAGTAAGGACCCACTGGGTGCCTGTGCTCATCCCTAGGGGGCCTGGGTGTTAAACCATCGGGACTTTGGGAACCAGAGCAAAGCCTAATGTGGCCTACTCATGTTCCTTTCCTCCATGCCAATGCCCAGAAGGGGACAAGAGCTGGCATTAGGGAAAAGATAAGCTACAGGTCACAGGCTTGGGATTCTGCCAGAATCTTCACATACCCTCCTCTGGCTTTGAAGATGAATGTTGCCATCACATGATTTCTTGTACGAATCATTGTGTTATCCTTCACAGCCTGTCCACACACATACCTTCCTCAGGGTGCTCCCCTCCCTGGCTGTGATGGTAGCTTTCTTGGCCCTCTTGCTCGTTAGACTGCAAATCACATGAGAGGAAAGATGGTGGGTTTAGCTCCATGCCCCAGCATCCAGCACCATGTCTGGCCTGTAGCAGCTGCTTAGTAAATGCAAGTTACATGAAGGAAAGAAAGAAGAAATGAATACTTAACTTCTATTGTCAAGATGGTCCTTAAAACCACGTTTTTATTCACTGTCAAGGGCTCCCTGGGCAGGGTTGTTTTGCTGTGGCCATTGGCGGACTTTCCTGAAGGAGGAACGAGTCCTGGGAAGTTTCCCTCTCTCTGTTTCCTGTTTTCCTGTTCCCGAGTTGTCAGCTGCATCATACCACCTGCCCTACCCCACTCTTGGGGACTTAAATAGGCCAGCTTCTCTGCTTGACAGAATTCCCATTTCCCAGTGTTCCAGCTGCTGAGCCTTCTCCAGGCTGATCTGGAGAGACTCCTTAGTCTTCGGTCTATTCAGCTCTTTCCCTTCTCCCCAGACATCTCGACAGCATGCCCTGCAGTTCCTGCTCCCCGCATCCCCGACCTTCCTTCTACCTGCCAGTTTCCAATGGCTCTGAAAGCCAAAGGCAACCAGTTAAGTTGTATCTGTCAAGGTTCTTTGATGGCAAGCAACAGAAATCAAATATGGCTGACGTAAGTCCAAGGGGCCTTTTTGAGGTGTCTGTTGGGTTGCTCATAGAACCCACTAAAGACTAGAAGACTTGGCTTGGAATGAGGACCAGGACACGCAGCAGGGGCACTCAACTACCTCACCCAGAAAGCCTGAGAATGAGTGAGCTCTGCCAGGGCCTCCCAGCCCATGTCACTCTGCTCAAGAATTAGTCAGAGACAGTGCAGTGGCTTCCATGGGCCCTGGTTGGCCAGAGTGACACAGGCACTTTGACAGTTGCCCCCAAGAATTCACACAGCGGTGGAGGGTTCATTAAAAGGAAATACGGCTGTGGTTGGAAAGGAGCAAGTATTGCCTGGTGGTCAGCAAACAAATCAAAGAAAACCAATGTAGGCATAGACCTCTTCCAGCTTTGAAGGAAATGAGAGGAAATCTGACACAGGTCTGTGGCAGGATGTGGGTGAGAGACCCCCAAGTATCTTGATTCCTGGTTTCCAATTGCTTTTCATAGTGGAAACACTAAGAACCCATTAAGAATGTAGTTCCCCCGAGGGCGCCTGGGTGGCTCAGTCATTAAGCGTCTGCCTTGGGCTCAGGTCATGATCCCAGGATCCTGGGATCGAGTCCCACATCGGGCTCCCTGCTCGGCGGGAAGCCTGCTTCTCCCTCCCCCACTCCCCCTGCTTATGTTCCCTCTCTCGCTGTGTCTCTCTCTGTCAAATAAATAAATAAAATCTTTAAAAAAAAAAAAAGAATGTAGTTCCCCCAAGATACAAAAGGTGGGAGCCTGGACTCTTTCTAATTCAGATTTGGCCACCAACTTGCTGTGCAACCTTGGGCAAGTCACCTCACCTCTCTGGTCTCAGTTGCTTTACCTATAAAATGATGGCTTTAGATTCCATGACATCTAGGACTTCTTCCATCTACAAAATCCTCCCCAAAGCTTGCCAATTTTGCTTGATGTCCACTGAAATGTACATTTAATATTGTATAAGGTAACACGATTTCAGAAGACACAGAGTTCTCAGGTGTGTGGTATTTACAAAGGCAACTTAGAGGGGAGATTTGATGCTGTGTTACAAACAGTAATAACAATAATAATAATGTACCTCATACATAAAGGATTTGCTATATGCCAGGCATTGTTCTAAGCACGTTAATGTGTTAATTCATTTAATCTTCACAACAATTCTGTGAAGCAGGTTCTATTATTACCTCCATTTTACTGATAAGGAAATGGAAGTGCAGAGAGGCTATGTAACTTGCCCAAGGTCACACTTCTAAGTCCAAGAGCTGAGTCAGACCCCAGGGTCTGTGCTTTAACAAGCATACCATGTGGCCTCTTTAACCAAAACCAGACAATTAAAAACAGACCAGAAAAAAAAAGAGCTACTGTTTAGAAAAACTGTGCAGTGTGCTCCTCCCCCTCCCCAGCCTTGTCTAGATTATCTGGAAATTTCTATACATATGTAGCAGTTTCTGCAGTTACTCAACCCGTCATTGGACTTTCCCTACCTAATCATAACTGCTACCTCATTTGCCTTCAAAGACCAAAACTTAGCATTAGGTCAATTGCATCTATTTCAAAAGAAGCCAAAAAAATTTTTTTTTTGCAAAAAACGAAGTAGAAAGATACACATGTGTGACCTGCCACTGTTACTTGCTAGTAGGGGTCCATTTTATTTGCGCTTATAATGACCCCAAAGGAATATTTTCAGCATTGTAGAACTTTTAACCGCTCCATTAACCAGATTAGTCAGTGCAGGAATTTCTCCTTTACTGCTGAGAGCAGATCTCGTTATAGTGATTGGGCCCACTTACTAATTGCTGGCTTTCTGGACTTGCCAAATGAATTTAAAGAAGGTGGTGTGTGGGTGGGGACCAGTATTTTCATCTTAGTAGATTTGATTGTGCTTAATGGCCTTTCCTAATAGGGCTGGCCCTGGTGCTTAAATACATAGCAAAAATAGCCATCCACAGAATGTTTCTGAGAGTAGGAAGAGAGCCTTGGAGACCATCTGGGCCAATCCTAAGCTGACCTACAGGAAGCTGAAGCCGGGAAGTACAGTAGCAGGCTGCTTTGGAAGGAGCCCTCAACAGGAAATGCAGGCTAGAGGCAGAGCACGGCAGTGGGGGAGGCCAGGCCCACAGCCAGCTCTCCTACCAGGATTCCACCCTGTGTCCCCACCACTGACACTATGGTTTTGCATTATCTATGTTACATGCTCTGTAATTTACCTAATATCTTTCTTTAAATCAACCCATGTTTTCAACTCCGTGTCTTTAAATAGAAAATAACACTTGCCACACATTTAAGGTAACCCTACAAATAAAATGAATAATAATAATAACAAAACGAAGTGGCTAAAAAGGGAGATACACAAATATTGGAATGTCAGCGACACATAAAAACCTAACAAAGACTTTGTTTTTTACTCATCAGAAAGATGAGAGAGAAGAGGGCCTTTCTCACTGTGAGGCTGAATGTTATTTAACCCTTGAATGTTGAACACCTACATCCATTTTCCCTAGCAGCCTGGGTTTACACAGCAGCCTGCGGCAAAGGACAGAACATAGGAGGTGGATGGATCGGGTCTAGAGGTTGGCTGGGCCACTTCCCCACACACAGCCTTGGGCAAGGAAAGGGACTGGTGCGGTTTCCTCAACTGCAAAATCCCATGTGAGGGCCCTCCCACAGGGAGGCAATGGGGGCACCTATATTCATTTACGTTCCTATTTTGATTCCAACGGATGCAACTTCTGTGGGAACCACACTAAAAGGATCAAAAATTCCGTTTTGTTTTTCCTGCATGATTCCTAGTGGTCAAGGCAAGGCAGGAAAGTGCCTTGACTGCCACACCTGCCATTCTGGAATGATCTCTTCTAATGACATTACTCTTCCATTGATGTGCAAGTATAGACGGAGGGCAGAGGCAACTTTCCGGAACTTTCCTGCACCCACACTGGTGTTAGAACTTATTTCACATTTAATACCCAGCAGCCCTCTCTTAACCATGGAGATCAGGGGCCCCAAATCTCTACAGGAAGAATTTATTTTTATTTATTTTTTAATTTTTTTACGATTGTGTATTTATTTGAAAGAAAGAGAAATCACAAGGGGCGGGGAGGGGCATAGGGAGAGGGAGAAGCAGACTCCCCACTGAGCAGGGAGCCCAAAGTGGGACTCGATCCCAGGACCCTGAGATCATGACCTGAGCTGAAGGTAGACACTTAGCCAACTGACCCACCCAGGTGCCCCTACAGGAAGAATTTATGAAGAAGGAACTTTTTTATGGAAAAAATAGGGAAAGGGGCCAAGGCAGAAATGATTTGGGGAAAATTTTTACAACCATTTGTTTTACAACCATTTGTTTACAATGGTTGTAAATGGTGATTCAACACTTCCATACATCACCCCCTGCTCCTTAATCCCCCTCCTTAATCCCCATCACCTATTTCAGCCACTTTCAATAAGACGGAACAACAGAATCAACACACCTTGTCACAGCAACATTAAGGATATTTATGACCTCTCTGTAACAGCACTGGGTTCATGACTTTGTTGGTTCTGTCCTCCAGTAAATTCTTTTTCGTAGGTATTGTATAGATTACAAAGTGTTTCTTTTTTCCTTTCTCTTTATTTTGGAAAAACCCAGTAGTCATCCTGAGTAGGGGAAAACCCAGTTCTCTACGGTAGCGTCTCCTTTACTTTTACACAGAACACTTCCCTTCTGGCGCTCCTGGTCACCAAACATGTGGGGTTTTCCCCACACCAGACAAGTCCGTGACATCAGTTGGGTGTCCTATGATCTAACTCAGTTCTGACTCTGTCTACCTAGAGATAGTGGAAACCTGCAAAGTCACAATGCAAATGGCCTTTCACTGGGGCCCCTGGGACAACAGACCTTCTCACTCCCCTGAGGAGATGTTTCTCAAGCCCTATCCTTAACACCCACACTCAACAGTTTGGTCCCCCCTCTTCGAGAAGCCCAGCAGCGTGGAGCCAGCAGAGATGCCGTTACTCCCCTCTGATGTCCTTGCTTCTTACTTTCTCCCTTCCTCCTCAAGGTATTTCTGGCATGTTCCACTCTCCTCAGACCTCAGGGCACCTACAGAAAACCAAACAAGAACCTGCCAGGTGGTTGCCTCTGGGGACAGGAACCAGGGTCCAGGAGGGGGCAGGAGACTCACCATTCACTGTTAACTCTGGTTCTCATGGGAACTTCTCACACATGCATAAAGTCCCTTCACTTAACAACGGTGACATGGTCTCACACCCTGCCTACCCTATGCCAGGCGTCGTGCTAAGCAACTAACCTGCTCTATCCCAGTCAGTCTCACGAGCTAGACAGGATTCTTAATTATCCTCCTTTGGCAGAGGCATAAAGAAGGTAAACCAATCGCCCAAGATTGTGTAGTTCAAGTCACCAGAGCCGGGAATTGAATCCAGGTTGTCTGGCTCCAAAATGCACAGACTTCGCCACCACGTAACACTACCTCTTCTTCACACAAAACTTCTTGAAAGAGTTGTCTCCACTTACTTTCGACCCACGTCATAGCTCAGTGTAGACTGTCTTCTGTCCTAGTTAATCCATGAACTGGGTTCTCTCCAAGGTTACAAATGACCTCCTTGTCATTAAATCTCTTGAACCCATTCTAGTCCTCTTGTTTGACGTCTGAATAGCATTTGGCCCTGTTGGTCCTTCTTACAACATGCTGTACCTTTAGATTCTGTGAAATACACCTTCCAAGTAATCTTCTTCTGTTTCTGTCACCTTGGCAAACTCTCCCTGTCCCCATCCTCCTCCTTCTCCTCACAAGGATCTCTCCTGGGTTCACTTCTCCCCAGCCCCCCCAAGTTCATGGTTCCTGGGCAATTGAATCCATTCCCATGACATCAAGTACCACTTACTTCCAGGCCCTCACCTCTGTCCCGACTCTCCTACTGTGTCGGCTATTACCCATCAGGCTTTGGCTTGGATGTCCCAGAGAGGCCAAAAGTCCAGAACTACACATAGCACCTCATCGACCACCTCCAAAACCTACCCCCTTCCCCATGTTCTGACCCAGTGAAACAAATCAGACACTCAAGGGTTAGCTTTTTAATTGTTCTTTTGAATTTTGCTTCCAGTATCGTTAACATACAGTGTTATATTTGTTTAAGGTGTACAATATGGTGATTCAACACTTCCATACATCACCCCCTGCTCATCACAACAAGTGCCCTCCTTAATCCCCATCACCTATTTCAGCCATCCCCCCACCCACCTCCACTCTTGTAACCATCAGTGTGTTCTCTATAGTTATGGAGCCTGTTTTTTGGTTTGCCTCTCTCTCTCTTTTTCCCCTTTGCTTGTTTGTTTTGTTTCTTAAATTCCACATATGAGCGAGATCATGTGGTATTTGTCGTTCTCTGACTGATTTCGCTTAACATTATACTCTCTAGCTCCATCCATGTCATTGCAAATGGCAAGATTTCACTCTTTTTATGGTTGAATAATATTCCATTGTGTATGTATATATATGTATGTGTATACATATATATACATACACACACATATATATATATCACATCTTCTTTATCCCTTCATCCCCAATTGTTGGACACTTGGGCAGCTTCCTTATCTTGGCTATTGTCAATAATGCTGCTATAAACATAGGGATGCATGTATCCCTCTGAATTAGTGTTTTTTAATTCTTTGGGTAAATATGTAGTAGTGTGATTACCGGATCATAGGGTAACGTTTTGAGAAGCTTCTTTACTGTTTTCCACAGTGGCTGCCCCAATTTTGTTGGTTGTTGCCCCACCAACAGTGCACAAATGTTCCTTTTTCTCCACATCCTAGCCAACACTTGTTGTTTGTGTTTTTGATTTTAGCCACTCTGACAGGTATGAGGTGATATTCATTGTAGTTTTGACTTACATTTCCCTGATGATGAGTGATGTTGAGCATCTTCTCATGTGTCTGTTGGCCATCTGGATATCTTCTTTGCAGAAATGTCTGTTCATGTCTTCTGCCCATTTTAATCAGATTATTTGATTTGGGGGTGTTGAGTTGTATAAGTTCTTTATATGTTTTGGATACTAACCCTTTATCAGATATGTCGTTTGCAAATATTTTCTCCCATTCTGTAGGTTGTCTTTTAGTTTTCTTAATTGTTGCCTTCACTGTGCAGAAGTTTTTATTTTGATATAGTCCCAATAGTTTATTTTTGCTTTCATTTCCTTTGCCTCAGGAGACCTATCTAGAAAAATGTTGGTATGGCTGATGTCAGAGAAGTTCCTGCTTGTGCTCTCTTCAAGGATTTTTATGATTTCGGATCTCCATTTAGGGCTTTAATCCATTTTGACTTTATTTTTGTGTATGGTGTAAGAAAGTGGTCCAGTTTCATTCTTTTGCATGGCTGTCCGGTTTTCCCAACACCATTTGTTGAAGAGACTGTTTTTTTCCCACTGCATATTCTTGCCTCATGTGTTGGAGATTAATTGGCCATATAATCATGGGTTTGTTTCTGAGCTTTCTATCCTGTTCTATTGATCTATGTGTCTATTTTTGTGCCAGTAACATACTATCTTGATCACTACAGCTTTGTAGTATAACTTGAAATCTGGAATTGTTATACCTCCAGCCTTGTTTCTCTTTCTCAAGATTGTTTTGGCTATTCAGGGTCTTTCGTGATTCCATATAAATTTTAGGATTGTTTGTTCTAGTTCTGTGAAAAATGCTGTTGCTATTTTGACAGGAATTGCATTAAATCTGTAGATTGCTCTGGGTAGTATAAACATTTTAGCAATATTTGTTCTTCTAATCCATGAGCATGGAATATCTTTCCATTTGTTTGTGTTGTCTTCAATTTCTTCATTAATGTTTTATAGTGTTCAGAGTACTGGTCTTTTACCTCCTTGGTTAAGTTTATTCCTAGGTATTTTATTTTATTTTATTTTACTTTATTTTATTGGTGCAACTGTAAATGGGGTTGCTTTCTTGATTTCTCTTTTTGTTGCTTCATTATCAGTGTATAGAAATACAATGGATTTCTGTGCATTGATTTTGTATCCTGTGACCTTACTAAATTCTAGTAGTTTTTTGGTGGAGTACTTAGGGTTTTCTATATATAGTATCATGCCATCTGCAAATAGTGAAAGTTTTACTTCTTCCTTACCAATTTGGATTATTCCTTTTTCTTGTCTGATTGCTGTGGCTAGGACTTCCAGTACTATGTTGAATAAAAGTGGTAAGAGTAGACATCCTGGTCTTGTTCCTGACCTTAGGGAAAAAGCTCTCAGTTTTTCCCCATTGTATATGATGTTAGCTGTGGGTTTTTCATGTATGCATGGCCTTTATTATATTGAGGTATGTTCCCTCTAAACCTGCTGTGTGGAGGGTTTTTATCATGAATGGATGTCGTACTTTGTCAAATGTTTTTTCTGTATCTATTGAAGTGGTCATATGGTTTTTATCCTTTGTCTTATTGATGTGTCACATTGACTGATTTGCAAATATTGAACCACCCTTGCAACCTGGGAATAAAGCCCACTTGATCATGGTGAATGATTCTTTTTAATGTATTGTTGGATTCGGTTTGCTAATATTTTATTGAGGAGTTTTGCACTTATATTCATCAGAGATATTGGCCTATAGTTCTCTTTTTTGTATTGTCTTTATCTGGTTTTAGTATCAGCGTAATGCTGGCCTCACAGAATCAATTTGGAGAGTTAGTTTTTCTTTAGGGGGGTGTAGCAGAGGGGCTGGCAGGCAGGCAGATGCATGCACCACCCGAAGAGGGCAGCTTCCATCCAGCCACAATGCTGACCACTGTCAGGCACAAATGTGGCCCCATATTGCCAGGCTTTTGGTCTTTTAGAGGAAATCCAGACACCAGCACTATCACATGGAATGTTGGCTAGTAATTCAAATATTTTGAAAGCACAGCAACGGCCAATCTCAACCTCCTCGGACCAGATGCAGTGCGCAGGCTGCCAAGCTGTACCTCTGCCTGCCCACTCTCCTGAGGTGAGTGTGCTCCATCCCACGGATGCCAGGATCATTTCTGGGCCAACTCCCACGTCTCTGGCCTGACTGTTCTCTTCAGTTCGAGACCCACAAATCCAGCCTCCCCTACAAGCACCTCGTGCTCAACACATCCAACACTGCGGTGAACTGGAAGACAGGGCACTAGAAATTACCCCATCTGGACAACAGAGAGAAAATAGACAGGAAAACAAATGAAGAGAGCCTCAGAGACCTATGGGACTATAACAAGAGATCTAACATCGGATCATCGAGTCCCAGAGGGAGAGGAGGAGAAAAGACAGTGGGGTGGTCAAGGCTAAAGGAAAGAAAGAGAGACAACACTGAATGCTAACAAGGATGCTGAGAAACTGGATCTCTCACACATTCCGGATGGGCATGTGAAATGGCATGGCCACTCTGGAACACATCGCATCTTAAACAACATGCAATTTCCATATGGCCCAGCAATTACCCTCCTGGGAAATGAAGACTCGTGTTCACACAAAAACCTCTACACGAGTGCCGAAAGCAATTTTATTTGTGATAGCCCATAGGGGTAATGACCCAAAAGTCTCTCAACGAACTGTGTGGTTCATCCACACCCTAGAATGCTACACACAACCACCCAGAAATGTTAAACAAAAACAGTGAATCCTAAAAGGTCACATACTGTGTGATTCAAGTCATAAAAAGTTCTCGAAATGAGAAAATTTTGGAAACAGAGAACAAATTAGCACCTGCCAAGGATTATGAAGGAAATGGGGGTGGGCTACAAAAGCGCAGCACAATGTTCTGGAACGTTCTGCATCTTGACTGTATCAATGTCAATATCCTGGTTGTGATACTGTCTTACGGTTTCCCAAGATGTTACCATTGGGGGAAAGTGGGTAAAGGACACACAGCATTTCTCTGTATTATTTGTTACCAACTGCATGTGAATCTACCAGTATCTCAAAATAAAACGTTTATTTAGAAAAAAAAAGAAAAGCCAGATATACAACAGCACAGTCTCAATCTCTTAACTCCCGGTTTGCCAACCTGCTGACGGCACACCGCGCTCTCATTTATGCTGGTAACCGAGCAAGCAAATCTTCAAACTCTGTACCACCATCTCTAGGGAGGTTCTGCGACAACTTCAACAAAATCTGCCCTTCAAACTTTCACACTGTCTATTTAAAGTTTTGGAATGTTGGAGCTGGAAAAAAACGAAACAACGGCAGCATCCAAGGTAGACTGGTGGGCTCTGGGCCCCCTCGACCCGTATCAGATCCCCAATTGCCCCGCCTTGAAGAAATTGCCTTCCAAGTAAATACAATGTACTTAGCAGGGCCAGCTTGAAGGCCCGCCCCCGGCTCCCTGCACCAGGGCTGCTGCCTCTAGACGCGTCTAGACACGTCCTGCACGGATGTTGTACACTGCCCCTCGGAGAAGTCATTTAGCTACCCCTTCTCTGTCCCGGGCCTGGTGAACTGCTTGAGGCCAGAGAGCTGGCTGAGCCACCGGGCCGCACTTAAAACTCATAGCTTCTCAAAGGCTATCGTTTTACTTCTTAAGTTAGATCACAGGCTCTCAGCAGCCTGGGCCCCCTGCACTCATACAATGTGACATTGAGATACCAGTTTCTGGAGGACAGCAGTTCTTTTCAACATTGCTATGGTGTAAAGTTATTTGTGAAAGAAGGAAAGGCACAAAGGCCAGCTGAGGTCAGTGTGAGCTGGGGACATTTGTCACACTCCTTGGGGACACAGGTATTGTACCCAGGCTACAGGTGAGGAGATTAAGGCCCACAGGACGGAGGAGCTAGAACAGGTGATCTGGACTCTAAGCTACACTGCTAGTTGTACCGGACACTGTTCAGACCTGTCCCTGGCCTGTGTAGATGCCCCAGAGATTTCCTTTGGGGGCCCACCTCCTGGGACCTGGGGAAGGTTGCTGGGGATGGAAGTAGAGGGACAAGGCCTACACCAGTCTGCCTCTACCCTACCTCCTGGGGAGCTGTGCACCCCCACCCCAGCTTTTTATGTGTGTGTCTGACCATGTGTGTCTCTCTGGGGGGGCGTGAATATGTCTGTATATGAGTGTGTGTGTGTGTGTGTGTGTGTGCGCGCGCGCGCGCGCGTGCGCGCACGATATGACTGTCTGCCCATATGTGCATGTCATGTTTGTATGCTTGGGGAGGTCTATGGGTGTCTGTGTGCATGAGTGTGTCACTCTGTGTTCCTTTCTATGTGTGCCTATGTGGGTTTGTGTATCTCTGTGGATGTCGCGTGTCTGCTTTGTATATTGAGTATGTATGCGTTTGTGTGTCTGTGCGTGTGGTATGTTGTTTGTGCGTCCCCATGTGTCCATGCGTGTGTATCTGTGGGGACGTCTATGCATGCCTGCATGTGTGGTGTGTGTCCTTGTGAACATGTAGCATCTGCATGTGTGTTTTCTGTGTCTGTACGTGTAGTATCTGGGTGTGGGTCTGTGCACGCATGTAGTCCGTTTGCTGTCTGTGTGTGTGGTGTGCGTTTGTGTCCCTACGTGGGTCTGTGTGCGCTAGGTGTGTTGCGCGTGGGTGTGGCGAGTCCTGCCGCGCTGACACTCGGGTGAGCCCGGCTGGGTTCCAGGCCTCGTGACGGTCCCCAGGCCGCCACCCCGGGGCGCGGCCTCCCGCGAGGTCGGGCGGGGAGGAGCGCGTGGCCGGGTCCGCGGGCTGTGCCCCCAGCTCCTCCCCGCGGGCCGGGCACACGTGGGCCCCGGGCGCCGCCTCTCCGCACCGCCCGCCTGTCCCGCGCGTCCCCACCCACCTCGGGCCGCCCCCGCCGCCGAGCCGGCCCGGGGATAAAGTGGCAGCGCAGACGCCGCGCCCTGTCGCCGCGGAGCCGGCGGCGCGCAGCTTGGCCCGGCACCGGCCCGCCGCAGACGAGGACCCGCGGCGCTCGGGGAACGCGACAGCGGCGCTTGTGGCCCCGGTAACTGCCTCCCGGCCCCCGCCCCAGCCAGCAAGTGCCGTCCCCAGGGGTGGGGAGCAGCCTCGGGGGTCCCCCGCGCGCTCGGCGTGGGCTCCCGCGCCCCCTGGTGCGCGCGCGTGTGTGCGCGCGTGTCTGTGGTGCGCGTGTCTGTGTGTGCGCGTGTGTGCGCGCGCCCTCCCCTGCTCCCTCGCACCAGCCCCCAAACCAACTTGTCCCCGTCAACTCCATCTTCCCGGTCCCCGCCGTCCCCGTGCACACGCCCGGCGAAGTCTCCTGGTTTTTCCGGTGGCTTTCCCAGTGACAGCTGCAGGGCTCCATTCCCTGCGCTGTCGGAGACAGGCAGGAAGCAAAGTTTGTCAGGAGCCTCGGGGGTGACTTTGCCTCGGGGACCCGCATTTGTGCGTGTGCGAGGTGCCTCGGTGTGCGCGGAGCTAGTTTCCCAGTTTCCCGGGGCTCGCGAGCCCCTCTCGTCCCCGAACCCCTCCATCGGTTTGTGCAAGGAAAGTAATGACCTAAACTAGTAGTGGGGCATCTCAGGCGCCTGTTCCCCCGCCCCTGGGGAAGGAGGGGAGCCCCGGGGAGCTTGTCAGTGCGAGCTGGTAGCAGGCTCCCGGGCTCCGCACCCCTAAAGCCCGAAAGGCAGGCTCTGGGGGCAGGGCGCGGGGTAGGGGACAGGGGCTCGGGAGCTGCTTGAATGCTGCCCTGTGACGGCCGAGCTGAGGGAACAGCCCTTATTTGCCTGGCTCTGATCCTTCATGCTGTCGTGGTTGTGGAATGCAAAAACCAGGACATGATGGAAACAGGTTTGTCATGGAATCTTTGGAATTTCAGACAGGAGGAATTAATTGGAGTATCATCCACCTCATTATTGTGCCCCTTTGAAACTTCCTTGGGGATTTTAAGATAGATGGGTCTTCTTGCAGCTGGGTCTTTATACCCACAGAGCTGACTGTAATTTCCACTTGATTACAGCTAAAATAGTCTTTAAGATGAAGTTTCCTGAAATGATTTAAAATAAACACAGATGGGAAGGGGGAAAAAGCTGTAATGAGGCACTTAAAAAATAAAGTGAGCATTTTCCTAAGAACAAATGGGATTTTTCAGTCTCGGAGAGATTGCAAGAAATATATGGGTTTTTAAAAATCTTTGAAATGGAGGGTTTTTTGTTTTTTTTTAACTGCTTAAAAAATATTACTGACACCAAACAAGGCTTTTCTCCCCATCTCTATGTGTTTTGCCATATTTCTGACTTTGAAATATGTCCTCTTTTCTTTCAAGGACTTGCAGATCCTTTCAGAATGCCGGAGGAAAGTTCTCCCAGGCAGACCCCGCAGAGCGTTCCATACCAGGACCTGCCTCACCTGGTCAATGCCGACGGACAGTACCTCTTCTGCAGGTACTGGAAGCCGACGGGCACACCCAAGTAAGTCTGGCCCACAGTGCTGCCCCAGATGCACACGGGCACATTCTCACCTGCCTCTCCTCCTTCTTCATGTAGCATCTCCTCTGGGGCCACTTTCTTCATGACCTACTTCACGTCAGGCACAGCAGTGCTAACAAAGCTGAGATTTATACTTGATCTTTTTTTTTTTTTTTTAATTAAGAAGCAGGAGTTCTATTTTCATTATAACAACCAGGATACGGATTCCACCGTATGGCAGTGTTCAAAAATTCCACATGACTTTATTTTTTGTACTGAAATTGATTTCCTGTGGTACAGGCATTCCTTTAAAAATCAAACCCAACAACTCCAGAAAGCCACCTAAGCAGATAAGAAAATCAAAACTGTATCAATAGAGTAATCTTCGTTCTCTTTCCTGCTTGATTATGAGCTTCAGAGGTCTCATACATGTACAACTAGGAAGAAAGGGGCCTGGGTATTTCCTTCTGATTTCTTGCCAGCTCAATTACTTTGTACATTTTCCATCAAGGATTTGTCTTGCTATTAGAAACAGGCGTTGGGACTATACACCATCAGACAGCTGGTCTCCGGCTGCTCCCCTCCTCTTGTGCAAAATAGGGAAAACCCTGCTTGTTTGTGTTATTCAGGGAAAGAAATTATTTGTGGTAACCAATTGGCCTGGTGACGGGTGAGCATCTCCTGTCCCATGGATATTTTACCTGCCTCGAAGGCCTCTGGTCTCCTAGGGGACACGGTCTAATGTGGATTATGTCTCTCTTTGTGTTTCAGTAATCACCTGACCCTAGCACAGCCAGAGAGTCTCTCCTATATTTTCAACAAGGTAATCCAGGTAGCTGCCCATTAAAAACACAGAGATGGGGACTTTTAAAGACCTGGTTTAAATCATAGCTTCAGGGCAGCTGTAAACTGGCTCTCATAATGGACTGGTAATAATTCCTACCTGTTCTGGCAATACCTTTCTTGAAGATTTCCTCGAGAAGAGAGTGTGTATGTCTGCATACGTGTCAGATGGAGAGAGTGGGGAAGGGAGGGAAGGAAGGAGGGAGGAAGCTGGGGGTGGGGAGAGAGAGGGGGAGGGAGGGAGAGAAAGGGTTGTCAAGCATTATCATTAATTCTCCATTCTGACTTATTCTCCACTCTGACTTAACTGGCTGTAGAATTGCATATTCTCAGTTCAATTTTTAAGAACTTTGTGGTATGTGGTGCATTATTTGATCAATTTACAAAAAGAGGACAAAGAATTGGAAGTACACATTTTTAATGTCCAGGTCCCGGACTTTGGGAGCTTTCCTTGGTTGAGTGGGGAGGCCATCTTAGTTCGAGGTCAATGAAATAAGGAGGGCCTTGCGTGTCTGGCTGGGGCCTCGCAGGGCGGTGGGCGAGTGGGTCGGGAATGGCCGAATTGGCTGCCCTTCCTTGGCCGTGAATGGTTTTCACAATCTCCACGCTGACGTGGTGCTGTGGGGAATTCTGTCTGCTCCTTAGCTTTTGCTCCACTTAGAAGCAGCAACACCCCCACACCCCGTAGTTTGAACTGAGCTGTCTCTGGGAAGTCAGGGTTTGCGTTGTAGTGGTTGCCGATGGCAGTAAGAAAGTAGGTGGGTGGCTGAGGCAGTTGGGTCCTGGGAGTTGGGAGAGAAATGTGACTGGGGGAGGGGCCACCCCCCATCTACTCTGCCTCTACTCCATGGAGATGATGCAGATCGTAGGGAGTTGGGGCCAATGTCAGGGGTGATCTTCAAACCATTTCACCAGCAGTCCTGACCAATCAGAAATTCTGGGAGGTCCCCTGTGGCAGGTGCTAACCCTGTGGTGGCATCTCTGGATCTTGAGGGGGGCTAGGGCTTCCTGGAGGAGGGATCATGGCAGCCAGAGTGATGGGGAGTGGTGAGGGCCTCAAGGCAGAGGTTTATACCAACTGCTATGAGAACATGTCCATGTCTTAATAACTGAGAGCAGCTGCTCGGGCAGCCAGCAGCTATTGTGCAGCCCTGCCTTCCTGTGCGCTCTGCAACATCTCCACTGTGGAGTTTCAGCACTGTTGCCCGTTGCTTTCAGGACGGGGGAGGGGACAGCAGGTCACCACTGGCCTCAGTCTGTACCCTCTGGGGAATGTCCTCAAGGCCCTTTCCCGGTTAAGCTCAGGGCCTTCTCTGTTCTACCGTCTGTGGGGAAAACCCAGACAAATGTCACCTTCTCTCTGTCCTTCCACTCTGCTCCATTAAAAAAAAAAATCTTTCTCCCAGAGGACCTTGAGACCTCCGAAGCCACCCCAGGTGTCACCTTACACAGAGGGTCTGTGTGCACCCCTCTTGGTTGCACTGCTTTGCATTGGTTTTATGGTCAGCGAGTTGCCTCCAGCTCCTGGGGCCTGCCTCAGAGCACCTGGAACTTTCTGCTCTCACAGGACTTGCTGGGCCCTAACACCAGCCCTGCAGGTGGCTCAGAGCAACACTGGGTCACAGGTGTCAGCCACAGCTGGGAAACTGGCCTAACCTGCTTATGGAAACAGATGATGTCTTTATAAATGCCAGCCTCTCGAACTGGACCCTGAGAAAGAAGAAAGCATTTCTTGGGATCGTCATTCTAACGAGTGTGTCCAAACACGACGCTGTTTTTAATATAGCAGGCCAGAGGCTCAGCCTTGAATCATTTTGTGCCAGAGATTTTTTTTTTTTTTTTAAGATTTATTTATTTATTTATTTGACAGAGAGAGACACAGCGAGAGAGGGAACACAAGCAGGGGGAGTGGGAGAGGGAGAAGCAGACTTCCGGCTGAGCTGGAAGCCCGATGCGGGGCTTGATCCCAGGACCCTGGGATCATGACCTGAGCCGAAGGCAGATGCTTAACGACTGAGCAACCCAGGCGCCCCATGTGCCAGAGATTTTTAAGCCTACGTTTGGCAGTGTCAAGGCAAATTCATGCTCCTCTGGTGTTATTTCCTGTGATAACAAATGTTATACTTAAGGTAGAGCAGGATTATATCAGTTGAGTTTCTCATATTAATGGAGTATCAAATATGTTCTGGGGTCTGGATTCGACTGTCTACACACACGATCTCATCTGGACCTCACATCAACCTGTGAGGTAAATGTTACCATGACTCTTTCCATTCTACACATGGGAGAACAGGCCCAAGATGACCCAGCTAGCGTAGCTGGATTCAGTTCAGAACCCTCTGGCTCCAAGTCAGTTGCTCTTAATGCACCACTGAGAAAGACAGACCTTCGTCTTTTTAAGTAGCGTCTTCCTGATCAATTCTTGCATTTCTCATTAAGGTTGAAGATCACTTCACCCTGCAGTAAAGAGTAAAAGAATAATGAATTCTCCCTAATCGTTTGCTCATATTTACTGGAAGTGGGAAATAGATGAAAGATACGGATCGTTTGGAAACCAAAAATCTTGGGAGGCCCTGGGGGGCGTGGATGCTTTATCCAGATGCGGTATCTCGGACTTTGACGATACCGGTTCTTCAGCACATTTCCAGCCCTGATGTCAGCAGGGAGACAGAGACAGCCCCCTGCCCCTCCGCCCGGTGGGGCTTGGGTTGCCTTGTGAGCTCCTGTGCACTGGAGTAGCATTTAGCCCCTTTGCATTCAGTCTGCCATGTGACCCTTAGTCTATTAAAGGACAACATTAAACGTCAGCTTCAGCATGTTACCCCGCCACGCTCAGAACAGTGAAGGTGCGCCTGCCCCACGTGCTCGGAAACCATACTCAGTGTGAGGATTTCAAGGCTTCCTTTGATTCTGTGTGATGAGGAGGGCCAGGGGGCCCCCTGCAACTGTGTGATGGTGCAGCTGCGGTCCCCAGCAGATGCCTAGTTCTAGACCTGGGCCACAGCGTGTTGGCCTGATTATCCGCAGTGGGCGTGTGTTGGCTACATACGTCGGTGCCCTTCATCTTTCTTTAAAGCTGATACTTCCCTCCATGCACTTGGTCTCTGGGCAGCCCCTCAGCTCTGAAGAGCTGACAAGTGTTCCTGTCTCTAGCTTCCATGGTGATAACAACTGGTCTATTAGGGGAGCTGTTCCAAAGTGTGGTTGTCCCTTGTCCCTCACTCGCAGAGGTCCCAATGCACACACCCTCCCTGGAGACTTGCTGGAATTCACAAGGGACTCATTTTTGAAAATTTCATTTAGCATTTTGTTCCAAATTCCCCTACATTTTCAGAGACCTTCCAGAACAGAAGCCCCTGGAGTTCCTTCTCCAGACCTTTCTGGCTTTGTGCTCTTTGCTTTCTGGCGTCTGACTTCAGTCTCAGTAACCTGGCTTTTCGCCACCAGTCACCCCGCAGCCACGCCCGCACGTGGGAGCCACCGCCTCTCCCCCCGCCGTTCCACCAGTCTGGGCTGCATCCGAGGTGGTGCGCAGTTGGTGCGGTTTTCAGGACTTTCCTCTTGGTGACATGGTGTGGAGGCTGGAAATGGGGCATATGGCAGGAAAGGGACTAACGAGGGTCACGTGGCATCGGTTCTGGAACCTCCCCAAGTTCTTAGCCTTGGCCATTGTTAGTGGATCTAGAATCAATAAACCCAGGTCCCTGCTCCCGCTACTCCTCTCCTTATCCCTTATTCCCCAGAGAGGGGCTCAGCTGACATCCTCTACCTCTGCCCTGGGTCGCACTGATCCCTTTCTCCACGAAGCCTTCACAACCTGTAGCCGCAATTTTGGGCAATGCCGCTTTAGGACAATTCCTCCCACCTATGCAAATTTACCTGGAGAAGAAGTGATTCCTCAAAGCTGGGATATATTTAAACGTTACAAAACATACTCCCTTCCTGCCACCCTCATAATGTCCTCCTCACATCAACCACCAGCCCCTTGGGCGTGGCGCCAGTGGCCCCAGAAGATAAGGGCTCCTCCCAGCCAACTGGATCCGGACCCTGGGGATGCAGCGTCTCCACCATCTGGCTGGACATAATTTTGATCCCTATTGCCTTCTGGAATTTTGTTCTCATAGATCAGACTGGCTTTTCCTGTGCTCCCCTCCCCCTTCAGTTTTCTAACCAGGTTGTAAGTCAGTTATTTAGTGTCCCTGTCCCTGCCCCCAGCCTAGGGCATTAATCGCGTGTTCTGGGCAAGATTCCATGAGTTCTGCTTATAGCTTTGAGTGTTTCCGCCTCCTCGTATGTCCCCTGCTGCCTCCTGCAGCTCTCATGACCTCTCCCCACTCTGAACTCCTGCCACCTGCGGGACTAGGTGTCACTGCATCACTTACCTTTGGTTGCTACATCCTCAGGGTGGACCAGATCACATCCCTTCTTTGTCCCTACAAGGAGCCATTTTGAACTCCATTCTGTTGGTCTCCATGGGTGTGAGGACAGTCCAGCTCCCCCCACGCCCAGCCCCTGAGACCTGCCCCCTAGCTGTAAGGCGCTAGCATAGCTCTTGGGCTCTTCGGAAGCCTCTGTAACAAGACAGGCTGTTAGGGCTCACCTCCCTGCTCTTCTTGCTCAGCCACAGTCACGCTCCCATTCAACCAGCCCGTTCGGCCAACGTTTAGTTATTGACGTCTACATGCTCAAGGCATTGTGTTGGGCACCAGGGTGGGGAGAGGGTGGCAAAGACCGCTTTGTTTGATGTAGGGGTGGGGGTAGGCGAACACATGGATAATTGTGATGTGATGTGGCAAGCCCCTAGAGATAGGAAACAGCTGGGCCCTGCAGAGCCTTTGTGCAAATGAGGAAAGGGGGTCCATCCAGGTAGACCCAGCCCTTTGGGTGTGTGGCTTGGGAAACAGAATGTGGGCTGGATTTCAGCTCCTACTCATCCTTCCAGCTAGTGCCCTTGACCTCCAAGAAGGGCATGCCAGGGAGCCGAGGCAGTAATGCGTGGGCTGCATGAGATGTTCAGGAGCCTCAGCAGTGGTATTACTGGGGCAGAAGGCAGGAACCTAATGAAGCTAGAGAGGTGGTAGGGGACAAAGCCCTGGGGGGTGGGGTGGGTGGGGGAGGCTGTGGGCTGAGCTATAGGCTTGGTCTTGAACCTTCAGGGGGTGGGGGCCCTGTTGGTAAGTTTTAAGCCAGAAGTACTGTAGTCAGACTTGTAACTTGGACAGCCAGCTGGTTGGAGGTGTTTGCCGTAATCCAGGGGACAGGTGAAGAGGGCTGAGTCCCCACATAGTAGTGGTTCCATGTGATAGCAGTGGAAGAACTAAAGTTGCCCACTCCTGTTGATGATGGCGGTAGAGACAGGGAAGGATAGCTCCTAGGTGCCTCCCCAAGTGACAGGTGCATGGGGAATACAGGGTTCTCCTTCCCCACACACCCCTTATTATCTCTGCTCTGAAGATGCCCGCTCTACTCTCTGACGTTGAGGACAGGTGGGACCCCATGGGACCCTTCCCTGGAGCATCCCTGGAATAAACCAGTAGGAGAAATGGAGGAGAGGGAGCATGGCCAAGCAAACCTAATTCCCAAAAAAATATTAATGACGGGGACAAGTTCATTTTCATGAAGGTGAGAAAGGAATTCTGTCTTACATTGGCTCTCCACAAGGAGGACTCAAAAATGAAGCACCTTTGACTTAATGTGTTGTTTTACGAAATTTACACCTAAACTCTGAGAAAGTGGACCTCATTCTGAATTTATAGCAATGACACAATTTTCGATCAGATCAATCAGCTTTTCCCTAGCAATTTGATTTTCTTTTGCCTATTTTAAGAATTTCCAGAAGTTTCTTTCTCTTATATGAGCTGTTGTTTCTCTTTCTGATGTTTCTGCCTTTGTTATAGCATAGCAAAATGCCTTATTTTTAAATAGGGCATCTCTTCTGGGCGGGTTCTTTTTTTTAAGACTCTTCGAATAGCAAAGATCTTCTGATGGCCAGAGGAAGGGCCGGCTGCTATTCTTGCAGTTGATTTTTCCAACAGCTTCGTTAAGGGATAATTTCTTCCAGTTACTATAAGAATGTTCTGCAGATACAAATCTGGCTTTGTTTTGCAGTGGAATCTTAGAAAAAAATAGCAAAATAAGCTGCTTCCTGAATAGCACCCATTGTCCACCACTGTCTGTTTATCGACACCTTCGAGGTTTAGATCTTAATCCCAGAAGCACTCTGTCCGTGAATGCAAGCCAAACCATTGGTAATTATATAAATGGAGGAAATGGTCTTCAGTGGTGCAAATTTTTACAGCTGAGATTACAAGACAACCCTTGTCCCATATTTTAGGGTCATCCAAGGTTCTTGTTGGTAGGAGGTTCTTTTCATTTCACACAGCCTTGTTCATTGGGGGTGGGGGTGGGGATGTTGATGGTGGTCACTGAGGGACTGGGGGTGACATTGTTCTCTCTGTGTTGGAGACACACACAGCAGGGGGCTGTGTGGAGCCAGGAGGGCCTCGACAAGAGCTGTGAGCCCTGTCACTCCATTTGCAGCTGCCGGATGTGCTGACCATTCATTTCTTCTCTTGGCGCCCAGCAAATTCTCCTGTGTGCAGTGATGAAACACCATGCCTCCCCTTCCTCAAAAAGGTGTAAACAAGCTGTTTCTCATGGGATCACAGCTCTATCCTCATTTCTGGAAGGAAGGAAAGGAAGGAGGGAGGGAGGGTGGGAGGGAGCAGGGAAGAGGAGAAGAGGGATGAACAGAAGGAAAGAAAGAAGGTTTGGAAAAATATATTTTCAGTTGGTGTTAGGATTGAGGGGAATTGGACCTTCCTTTTCCTTGAACAAGTTTCCAAAACCAGAAATATTTACATTTCCATGGGGCAGGATTCACAGTGGTCAGGATGGAAATGGATCACTTTGTGAAGGCACACCTGCGTTACTTGAGGACACTCACGCGTCTGTCCCCTCATGCTGCTCCCTCCAGAGAGCAGATGTCGGGCGCAATGGCCCAGAGCAAGGCTTAGATTCCTGAGATGGTGGTGTGCTTCTCCCACCAAATGCAGGTGTGCATTGTGCAGTGTTTGGTTTCTCTGCGCATGCGTGTGGTGTCCCTGGTGCCCAGAACAGCGGCCAACCCTCTGCAGGAGCTTGATGAACGTGTGTTAATGAGTGAATGAATCTACTCCGAAAGAGGAAAGGGACATGTGAGCATGTCACTAGCAGAGCTATCTCTCTTCTGGTGGAGGAAGTCAGACTTGAGTGCTAAGGTTTCCTTAGAGTTCCCCAGCTCTCTCTAGCCCTGGGGACTTCCCCAAGTAGGTGGTGGAGAGTTTTAGGGGGTTAGAGTCTGTGGGCCTTTTGACATCATGGGTATGTTAAGTATATGCAGTTTTCTGGAAAGGAAGATGGATTGCAGGCTCCATCAGACTCTCAAAATGGGGGTCCCTGACCCCCAAGGCTCTGTACAGGTGTCATCATTTTGCAGTTGGGAAGACTGAGGCTCAGAGGGTAAACATGAGGTCACCTAGGGGGGTTGGCGTGGGCCCAGGGGCAGGGTCCTGCCTGCACACTCTCCTCTGTGCCACGTTCTCCCAGGAGTTGCTCCCATGCCTTCTTCTCATGGGTTTGCCGCAAGGTAGCCACAAGGTAGCCCCTTCACAGTAGGGATTTCAATAGATGTCCAGTTTGGGGCAGGGCTTGGAGAGGCCTGAGTGGCCACCTCCCTCCTCACTGCTGGAAGCCTTTCGATAACATCTCCATTTTGGTGGTTCTGTTTTCAGTGGATAGAAGCATGTGGGCACCTAGGCGATACGCCAGGATGCTGAGTAATGGGGGTCGATGGACTGCAGAAAGATGGCAGGAGACTCACTTAGGGGCCCCACGAGAAGGGGGATACATTCTAGGAGGAAGAGAAGCCCAGAAAGCCTCTAGGAGAATAAGAGGAGGTTGTGGCAGAGGAGGTATGGGGCCCCCCAATACAGAGGGGGCAGGAGGAGGAAGAACAGAAGGAGAAAAAGCTTGAAGGCAAGGAGAAAACCATATCTTTGGTCTCATGTAGCCTCTGGTTAATCTCGTCTTGTCAAGGCAGGTCAGTTTCCCCAGGCCACCTGCACGCTACTAGGTTAGAGGTGGAAGACCCCTGGCAAGGAAATTGCTGCCTTTGGATGTTGGGGAAGTTTTGCTCTGTTTATCCTGTTCAGTTGATCTTGAAGAGATACATTTCAGGGAAAGCCGGTCTCTCTGGGATGCAAAGCAAGATAGCGCAGTGAACAGTGTGGGCCAGACCGCAGGGAACAGACCAGGTCCTTGTGGACGAGGCGTGGGGCTCTAGGCCTTCCTTGACCAATCTCTGCATCCCTAAAATGGGGGGCACCAGCACCTTTTCCCTAGGGTGGTTGTACAGGTCAGGTATGTGTCAGAGTTCACGTCGGGCACGTAGTAAATGAGGTGTGAGTGTGGGCTCTTATTACTTAGTTTGATCTCTTTGGCTGCCTCCACCATCAGTCTGGCAGGCTGTGAGGAAGGACTGTGTGGTGGGCTTGTCTGTTACCCACCATTATCCCTTACTTCCCACCACCCTCCTGGCAAGCATCAGCCACATAAGCCCTACAGTGAAAGCAATAATGATTTTTTTAAAGATTTTTTATTTATTTCTTTGAGACACAGAGAGAACATGAGCGGGGTGGAGGTGTGGGGGGGGGGGCAGAGGGAGAGGTAGAAGCAGACTCCTCGCTGAGTACGGAGCCCAATGCCGGGTTCGATCCCAAGACCCTGAGATCATGACCTGAGCTGAAGGCAGACGCTTAACTGACTGAGGCACCCAGGTGCCCCGCAAGAATGATTTTTATAAATTCCACCTTTACAGCTCTCCCCTGTGACCACAGGCTACATGCTTTCCCTCAGTCTTCAGCCTATTTATGGTTTTTTTTTCCTTAACAGTTAAACAACCATTCATTTCTGTTTTGAGGCATCTGGCTGGCTCAGCTGGTGGAGCGTGCAACTCTCGATCTCGGGGTCTTGAGTTGGAGCCCCACGTTGGGTGCAGAGATGACTTAAAACAAAAACGCCTCAGTTCCATTTCAGTGAGATTTCAGACTCCCTAAATAACAGAAGTTTAATAGAAATAGATGCTGGGTGCTTAGTTTACAAGGTAAAGGAACCAAGAAAGCCACAATTGAGCTGTTGGTGGTGAAATTCTTTTTGAGATAATGCATAGTTAGGATCATGAGACACATTTATCTCAAGTGAGAGCTCCGTGACAGTATGTGAAGTACGCTCTTGCCTGGCAGGGAGACCAAACCAGCCTTAGCAAGTAAGGCTGGAAGTCAGTGCAAGCAAACCTGAGTAGAAGCATCTACTCCATTTCCAGTAGTCTGTGTCTTAAGACATTTCTGTCTTGGGCATGTATGTCTCCTTTGGTCCTGATTGTGTATTAGGGTGCTGTGGAAATGTTTCTCTTGCAAGAGACTCGGTTAACTGGTACAAGTGCCATCCTGCCCTTTACTGCATCTGGAGTGGGTGGGGCAGTCCTGGGTGCATTAGTCATCTGTTGCTATGTAACAATGTGTAGTTAGCTCAAGATTCTGTGGATTGGCGATTCGTGCTGGGCTCAGCCGGGCAGTTCTTCTGCTGACCTTGGCTGGGCTTCCTCATGCATCTGTGGTCAGCTGCTGGCTCTGTGGGCCCTGGAGGGCTAGCTAGGGGTTGCTGGTCTCAGATGGTTTTACTCACAGTGCTGGTATCAGCATGCTGTTGGCAGGAGCTTGTCGGTTCTTCTGCATGCGGTCTGGCACCCTTAATCAGGCTAGCTCAGATTCTTCTTAGGGTGGCAATGTTTCAAGAGCAACGAGAGAGCAAACCCCAGTGTGTAAGTGCTTTTCAAGTCTCTGCTGGGGTGCAGCGTGCAAGGGTCCCACTGTCAGAGTGAGTCAGCCCAGAGGTGGTATGCGAGGGCACATCCAAGGAACAAGGACGAGGGAAGGACATAAATGAGGTCACTTTTGACATTCTACCATATGGGGAAAAGATCTTTGTCCTAAGAGTCAGAAAACCAGCCTTGAAGTTTTATTTCTGCCTCTGCCTCTGAGTAGCTTTAGACAAGGTACCGTTTCTTAGACCTTCAGGCAAGTTCCCAGAGGGTTTTGCATTTTATATAACTCTAGAACACTTTGCATCTTATGATAGTAGAACAGCCCCTGAGCTTCTCCAGGGCAGAAGTCATGTTTACATTGTTTTGTTTTTAAGATTTTATTTATTTGAGAGAGAGAGTGTGTGTGAGTGAGTGGGGGGTGGGGCAGGAGGAAAGGAGGAGAGAGAATCTCAAGCTCACTCCATGCTGAGTGGGGAGCCAGACACGGGGCTCGATCTAATGACCCTGAGATCGTGACCTGAGCCCAAACCAAGAGTCGGATGCTCAACCGATTGCGCCACCCAGGCCCCCAGTCATGTTTAGTGTTATTCTCTCTTCTCCAGTGCTCCCCCCTCATAGAGTTTCATGCCTGACACAAAATAAGGGATTTAAACATGTTTCTTGAATGAATAGATGAACTTCTCATATTTAGAGTCAGATGGATGATTGGGTTAGATGATTCTCCAAAGTCCCTTCTGGCATGGTTTTCAAGGAAAAGAACAGAATATTTCCACTGAGTGCAGATCAGAGGGGCTGACTTTTTGTTCAGGAAATGGAGTGCCAAAATCCAGATGTATCCCTGCAGGCGCTTGTAACACCTAGAATAAGAATATTCCCCGTAGGTAGTCCCCCGAGATACCAGGCGGCTGTGTTTTAGCCAATTCAACTTGGAGGTAAAATTCTGTATGTGAAAAGGCACGTGTGAGTGAGGCCTGCAGGATGGCAGAGAGGGGTTTCCACTTTAGCCTCCAAGTCAGAGTGGATGCCAGAATCTGGACGTGAGGTCTGCCTCCTTATTTGATGTGGGGAGATGATTCAGCAGGATTAGCTGAGCTCCAGGTGCCAGCTCAGGGGCATGCTAGGCAGTGTCGGAGGGCCCACGATGTGGCACGGAGACTCCGGCCCGTTTGAGTGCACACCTCGAGCGCCCGAGTTCCTTCTGAACACCCTGCCTGTGCTGTACCCCCTTCTAGTCTTAGCGATACAGGAACGAAGCAGCTCTGTCCCCGCCCTCAAACACATCCGCGCACAGGCACCGAGGGCGCAGTTCCAGTGGGCGCCATACACTCCGTGTTGGGGTTTCAGAGAGAAGTTTACGCTGGCTCTTGAAGGTGGAAAGGGGCATTCCTTTCCTCCAGGCAGGAGGGAGTCCTTTCCTCCAGGCATGGAAGTATGTTCTGAAAATGACAGGCATTCTTCAGAAACTGTAGTCAAAAGAACATGGCAGAAGATGAGTTTGGAATGGTTTGTTTGGGAGCCTGGGTTTGAATGGCTATTGCATTTGTTGGTTAAGGATGCCGTAACAGAAGACCACAGACCCAGTGGCCGAGACAACAGAAATTAATTTTCTCACAGTCCTGGACATTGGAAGTCCAAGATCAAGGTGCTGGCGTGGTTGGTTTCTGGTGAGAGCTATCTTCCTGCTTTATAGACTGCCACCTTTTTGCTCTCTCTTCACATGGTCTTCCCTCTGTGTGTGCACATTCCTGGTGTCTCTCTCCTTATAAGGGCAACAGTCCTACTGGATTGGGGCCCCATCCTTATGATCTCATTGAACCTGAATTACCTCCTTAAAGGCCTTATCTCTAAATACAGTTATACTGGAGGTTAGGGCTTCGACATCTGAATGCTGGGGGGACACAATCATTTGTACCAGCTGTCCTTGACACGCTAAGGGAGTTGGGCCTTATTGTGTAGGCTGTGTGGGAACCATTATAGAGGCGGGGGCCAGTGCAGCTGGCTATTGTTTCCAGGCTAGTGCATTCAAAGCAACTGGAAAATCTTCCATGGCTGAACTTGGATGAGGATCCTGGCTTTTCATGTTTTTGCTTCTCTGTGGTTTCATGGTGGATGCCTTAGCCTGTCTGAAGCTGCTGTGGTTTTATCCTTCTCCTTGATGTCCAGCTGGCTAAGACACAGGTGTGGGAGTAGGCCAGGGATAAACTTTGTCTTTACAGAGGCAGGGCGCTATGCGGACCCGGTATTTACCCTCTCTGTAGCCATTCCCGCTTCTTCCTTACTGACTATTGTCCCCAGGGGTACAATTCACAATTGCTTTCTATCAGGTGCGACTATTCCATTCTCCTTACCCAGGGTCATTTGTAGCCAGGGCTGGCTATAGGCCCGGTCTTCCAGCTTATGACACTAGAAAAAGAAGAGCAAATTAAACCTAAAGCAAGCAGACGGGAGGAAATAATAAAGGTCACAGCAGAAATGAATGAAATAGAGAATAGAAAAAACAATAGATAAAAGAAACAAATCCAAATTTGGGTGTGTGAAAAGATCAACAAAACTGACAGAGCTTTAGCTAGATTGATCAAGAAAAAGAAGACTCGAGTGGCTAGGATCAGAAATGAAAGAGGGAACATTATTACTAATCTTTCATGAGTACAAAGGATTATAAAAGAATACTATGAACAATTATATGCTGATCAATCAGATAACTTAGGTGAAGTGGACAAATTTCTAGAAAGATGCAAACTACTGAAACTGACTTGAGAGAAAGAAAATCTGAATCAACTTACAAGAGACTGAATTAGTAAGCAGAAAACTACCCACACAAAAAAAAAGCCCAGGCCCAGATGGCTTTGCTGTGAAATCTACCAAACATATAGGGAATGAATATCAATTTCTTTCTAAGGGAAGAGGGAACATTTCTTAACTCATTCTAAGTGGCTAGTATCACCTGGATACCAAAGTGAACAAAGAACATACAAGGAAATAAAATTACAGGCCAATGTTTGATATGCATATAGATGCAAAAATCCTCAATAAGATACTAGCAAATGGAACCCAGCGCCATTATACAGAATTATACACCATTACCAAGGGAGGCTTATCCCTGGCATGCAAGAGTGGTTTGATATCTGAAAAGTAATTATTGCAACACACCATATTGGTAGAATAAAGAAAAAAAAATCATCAAAAATATGTAGGAAAAGTATTTGGTAAAATCCAGCACACTTTCATGATAAAAACATGCAACCAACTAGAAGGGACCTTCCTTAACCTGATGAAGGGCAGTGACAAACAACTCAAGCTAGCATCATACTTAATGAGGAAAGACTATATGCTTTTCCCCTAAAGTCAGGAACAGGACAAGGATAGCCATCTCCCCATTGCTATTCAGCATTGTACTAGAGGATCTAGTCAGGGCAGTCAGATGAGAAAAGGAAATAAAAGGCATCTAGATTGGAAAGGAAGAAGTAAAACTATATTTGCAGATGACATGATCTTGTATATGGAAAATCCTAAGGAATCCACTAAAAACCATTAGAACTAATAAATGCACACAACAAGATTACAAGATACAAACTGAATAGACACAAATCATCTGTATTTCTACATACTTGCTGTGAACAACCGGAAAATGAACTTAAGAAAACAATTCCATTTACAAGAGTATCCAAGAGAGTAGAAATACTTAGGCCTAAGCTGAACAAGAGAAATGCAAAATTTATACTCTGGAAACTGCAAAACATTCTCAGGGAAATTAAAGAAAATCCAAATGAGTAGAAGACATCCCATATCAATGGACTAGAAGACAAGATTGTTAAGATGGCAGTACTCCCCAAATTGATCTACGGATTTAAGGCTTCTTTCTAGAAATTGACAAACTGTTCCTAAAATTCGTGTGGAAACTCAGGGGGACCAGAAAAGCCAAATCAGTCTTGCAAAAGAACAACCAAGTTGGAGGACTCATATTTTCTGATTTCAACACTTACTACAAAATAATAATCAAGACCATGTGCTACTGGCATAAGGATGAAAAAGAATCGAGAGTCCAGAAAAAAACCATATATCTATGATCAATTAATTTTTGATAAAAAGGCCACAATAATTCAATAGGAAATTTAGTTTCTCAACAAATGGTGCTGGGACAGTTGGATATCAACGTACAAAAAAATGAAGTTGGACCTCTTCTTTATACCATATGCAAAAATAAACTAAAAAACCTAAATGTCAGAGCTTAAACTATAAAAATCTTAGAAAAAAACATAGGCATAATTTTCACGACCTTGGATTTGACAGTGGTTTCTTCAGACACCAAAAGCACAAGTAACAAAAGAAAAAAAATTGATAAATTGGACTTCATCAGCA
The DNA here is from genome assembly GCF_964656455.1 of Halichoerus grypus. NCBI lineage: Eukaryota > Metazoa > Chordata > Mammalia > Carnivora > Phocidae > Halichoerus > Halichoerus grypus. Next base: position 159,937,466 of record NC_135712.1, on the reverse strand, counting down.
TTAAAAACCTTTGTGCTTCAAAGTACACTATCAAGAAAGTGAAAAGACAATTAGAAGAAAATATTTACAAATCATTTATCTTCATAAGGAATCATATCTAAAATATAAAAAGAACACTTACAACTCATGATAAAAAGGCAAATGACCCAATTAAAAAATGGGCAAAGACCTGAAAACGTTTCTCCAAAGAACATCTACAAATGGCCAATGGGCGCATGAAAAGATGCTGAACATCACTAGCCCTCAGGGAAATGCAACCCAAAAGCACAATGAGCTACCACTTCACACCCACTAGGATGGCTAGAATCAAAAAGACAGTAACAATTACTGGCAAGGATGTGGAAAAATCAGGATGCTCACGCACTGCTGGAGGGAATTTGAAATGGTGCTGCCACTTTGGACAAACAGTCTGACAGTTACTCAAAGGTTAAACGCAGTTGCCGTCCGACCCAGCTGCTCCATTCCTAGGGATATACAAAGGTAACTGAAAACCTATGTCCACATGAACACTGGTACATGACTACTCATAGCAGCGTTATTCCTAACAGTCAAAATGTGGGAACAATCCAAATGTCCAAATGAATATCCAAATGAATGGATAAATAAAATGTGGCATCTCCAGACAGTGGAATATTATTTGGACATAGAAAGGAATAAAATACTGATACATAGTATGCACAGCAGAAGCAGAGACCCTCGCACTGAGTGACAGAAGCCAGTCACAAAAGACCACATATTATGTGATTTCATTTATACAAAGTATCCGGCATAGGCAAATCTACTAAGGCGGAAAGTAGATTAGTGGTTCTCAAGAGCTGGGGTGGAGGTTGGGGAAGTAGGGGGTGATAGTTAATGAGTATGGGGTTTCTTTTTGGGGCGATGAAAATGCTCTAAAATTGATTATGGTGATGCTTGCACTACTGCGTGAATATACGAAACACCATTGCATTGTACACTTTAGAAGAGTGAATTGTATGGTCTGTGAATTATATCACAATAACTCTGTTACCAACAAATGCAAACACCTAGGAAAATGAGTTAAGGAATATGCAAATATTTTAAATGATGTTTACCATAAAAAATCCAATAGTACAGAAAGTTGTTTAAGAGAAAATGATACATGGGAATAACAATATAAAAACGTGATCTCAGCCATATTAAAAATATGATCATGGAAAAAAAAAGATGAGAAATATGAATAGTGGTCATTTCTAGGTTGTGGAATTGTGATGGGCAATTTTCATTTTATTCTTCAGACTTTTTTGGTTTTCCCACATTTTCTAAAAGGAGCAGTTTATGGGAAGGCTTTAGAGGACTTCAAACCTGAGCCAGGTCTTGAAGGGTGACAGATTTGAGCAAAGAGGGAAGTGTGTCCCCGGCAGGAATGGGTAGCCTCAGAAGGCATGGTGGGGACAGAGAAAATGGCTGGAGCCCTGAGGGACGAGGCTCTGAAGGCAGGTGGCTGTCCCGCTGGAAGGGGCTCATGTGCCTTGTTTGGACTCTAACTTGCAGGCAGCAGGGAGGCTCTGAAACTCCCTTGTTGGATTTGGTGGGAGTTAATACAGGGAGAAGAGCAGAGACCCCGCTGCTGAGAGATCCACAGCAGATCGAGCAGCAGGAAGCATGTAAACAGAAGACCAAAAAGTAGTAGGTAGTCAGAGGGAGAACTGGCAGAGAGCCATGTCACAGGGGAACAGCAGGCCGCTGGCTTGGGCTCCCGTGGACAAGCAGCTGGCCTGGGAGTCTCCTCCCTCCAACTTGAGTGGTGTCAGCCACAAAGCGTGGAAATGGCTAAAAGGTTGACTCCACCATGGCACTCTTTTTTTTTTTTTTTTAAGATTTTACGTATTTATTTGAGAGAAAGAGAGAGAGAGCACAAACAGGGGGAGGGGCAGAAGGAGAAGCAGACTCCCCGCTGAGCAGGGAGCCCATCACAGGGTTTGATCCCAGGACGCCAGGATCATGATATGAGCTAAAGGCTGATGCTTAACCAACTGAGCCACCCAGGCGCCCCATGGCCCTCCTTACAGCTATTCTGAAAATGATTTGGGGACTCCCAGAGAGAGGGGTGTTGGATGTCAATAGGCCCCTGGCTTCCATGCCTCAGAGAGAGAGTGTATGTCCTGCAGCATCTGTGAGGGAAGAGACAAACATGAGGCTATCGCCAGCCACCCACGCAGCCAGCCAGCCACCCATCCATCCTTCCACCCCATCCCCTCATTCACCCATCCATCTGTACGCATCCATCATCTGTCCATCGTCCATCCATCATCCATCCGTCATCCATCCGTCCATCCATCCATCCGATTCACTCAACAAACATCCACTGAGCACCAGCTCTATGTCAGGCCTTTTGCTGGGCCTTGAGAGAGAGAGAAATCATTGAGACCCCATGGTCCCTGCCTTTGGAGGACCCACAGGACAGAGAGCAAGACAGAAAAACAAGCCCCTTGTACATGTGGTAAGGCCCAGTGGGGTCTGGGTTCTGCACCAGGTGCTTTGCTTGGAGAAGCTTGAGAGCTTCGAGGAGTGTTCTCCCCTCACACCCTGCCCGGCCATTGGGTGCATTCAGAATCCCACACACCACATCAGAGATGGGCATTATGAGGTTCCGTCTCGACTGGCACCAGCCAAGAGCTGGGGAGAGAGCCTGGCTCATCTCCGTGGCTGAACAACAAAGTGAAGCAGTGAAGCCAGACTTCCTTGAATATGCGTTTTTGAGCCTGTGTTGTCTTTGAAAAGGGGAAAGAAACAGATCTTCAGAAAGGCCCAAGCCTGAGTCTGACACCTTGCTAGATACTTCTTTGCTTTTTCTCCCTGAATCTCACATCACTGTAGGTGGTTAGAATCATTCCAGCTATGTTATTGATGGGGAAACTGAGTCTCAGAGAGCCACATGCCCATAAAGGGCAGACCCAGGATCTGAACCCATATCTGTTTGCTTTAAAGGCACTGTTCTTGCCCTAACACACAGCTCTGCCTTCTGAAACCCTTCCAGAGCCATTCATATAACCCTGCCAAGTGCATAGGTGCTAGTCAATGCTCACCATGACCCACGGAGGTAGAGATGGTAACCCCATTTTACAGATGAGAATATTGAGGCTCAGAAGGGCACAGTGGCTCTGATGAAGTCCCAAGGTGGGATGACAGGTCTGTGGTGTGAGCCCGTGGTCCATGGTCTATCCACCCCCATGGGTGTCCAACTCCAGCGTGGGCTCTGATCATGCCAGCTGGGCTGCAGCTGTCCGTTGGGATCATAACCGAGCTCAGAAGCCTCATGGTACTCATAAAATTGTAACCATTTCCCTTAAATTCATCACTGTGTGCCTATCTCACCTCTCCTGCATTCTCAATAAATTCCTGATCGTTTATTGCCATCCGTTTGGCATTTCACCACCCAGAAGAACTTAGAGCCATCTGCATACTTGGAAAGTTCATGCTGTTCTCCTTCCAGGAAAAAAAAAAGTGTTACATAAGATGGAGCCCAGCACACTGGTATAGGAAAGTCAGGGAGCCTCATCTCTGACTAAAGGAACTCTTTGCTACCTCCACTCACTGTTTCCTGCTTCATCCAGGACCAAAACCACATCACAGCTGTCTCTTTAAATATTTTCCCTTGCAAAGCCTTTAAGAAGAATCTAAATGTTATCCCCATGCCCACATAGAATTGCTCTCTCTCCAATGTCTCCTTTAGTTTCTATGAGGAGCGGTTTCTTCTGGAGAACTCTCGGGCCTTCCTCCTGGCGGTCAGTGCTGGCCACTTTGTCCTTTGTCCTTTGGGCAGCAATGGGGGGCATCCTGGGGGACTGAAGGTCCTCCAGGACCCTCTCTGGGGTTCCTGCCTGGCCCGACTCTTGCCATATCTCCCTCATGGAATAGGCTCTTCTTTCACTCGTTCATCTTAGGTCATTTAATTTAGTGGTTGTACATAAAATTTGCTCTATTTTTTTTTTTTTTTTTGGCAAATATATTCACTAGAAGCCATTGAGAAATGAAGGGAAAGCAGAAAGCTAGGACACCTGACCACCACAGGACAATCGTGTTAACAGTCATGGACTCTGATAAGTTGGAAAGCACCCTAAGGATTGTTCCAACCTTTGGCTCTACAGATGGGGAAACTGAGGCATGGGGAGTTAGGAGTTAGGGTCATGCATTCCCTCTCAGAGATGTAGGTAGCAGCGACAGGCGTTGGGGAGCCTGAGCTGAGTACGCCAAGGTCCTTGTTCCCAGGAAGCCAGAAGATGGCTGACCAGCCAGGAAACAGTCGAGGGATCAGTGACCAGTGGGGAAATGTGGGCCAGGCGCAAGTGAGCAGAAGGATGGGCTGACTCTGCCGGTGGCTGGGGTGGCTTTGAGCCGGGGTGACATCTGAGCTGGGACTGGACTAGAACCTGCTGGCCAGTGACAGGGCCAGCCTGGAGCTCACGCCCCGGCTTGCCTCATCGGCACAGGGCTTTTAGCTCTTTCCACCTCCCAAGACCACTTTGGAGGTTCGCCTCCTACCTGACCACCTCTCAGTCGGGTCATTTCTGCCCCATGCCTCCTTCCCGCATCTCTAGTCTTGCACAAGTCCTCAGTGCTTCCCAAGGGAGGCAGAGAGCAGCCAGGCAGGGACCGGGGGGCCTGGGGACCCCGCAGGGCCCAGTCAGTTTTGCGGGCCCACCGCAGAGAAAGCTGGCCCGTCCTCAGGAGACCCGGGCTCTCCACACCTCGGGTGTTCACACGTCACCTGTGTGATTTTCACCACAGCCCTTTGAGTTGAATATGATTTCTTCAGAACTGTCTTTGACTCACTTTCTTTTTCACTTCAAATCTATTTCAAGAGGGAACGTTATTCTAACTCAGGAAATAGAAAACCGATATCAGATGCCATCAATAGAAGGAGAGACCACAGGAGATAACCCAGCCACGGTCCTAAATTCCGGTCCCCACTGGGCTGGCCCCAGAGCCCAGAGCCCACGGCCTCTCTCTCTGTCCTGGAGATTGGCTCGCGTTCAAGACTTATTTAAGACAGATCCGCACCTCCCTGAGACCCTCCCTTCCGTGCTCACAGGTCAGAATAAAGAACATTCTCCTCATGCGCTTTCATGTTATTTAAGGTTGTCACTGAACCTCCCTCGTCCCGAGCACCACCAGCCTGGGGATCTTACAGGTTGAGAGCCAGTAACGTGGTAGTTTGGCACCTCCAAGATTCATCATACTGACTAGTAAATGTTGACCGTTTGTACGATCCCTCCAGGAGACTGACAGTTGAGCTTTCTTCAACATTTTTCTCCCAGGTGTATACACACCCTTGCAGTCAAGAGTCACGCTATAAATAAATGAGCGTGCCTTCCCCCCTTTTCCTAATGGCACATGCCAGTACAGTGAAACCTTCCCAGATGGCCTGAGCTCGTGGGCATTGGCCATGGGGGCGAGCCTGGCTGGCCCCTGGGAGGATGCAGGGGAGCAGCGGGAGGCCAGGGCCCTCCCCTGTGCACCTTCAGGTGGTCTGCAGGTAGGCACCCCGTGCCCCATTGGGAACAAGGGCAAACACAGGTCCTTTTCTGTGCAGTAAGAAAGAGACCAGGCTTGGAAGACAGAGCTCAGAGCTCCTTCACACAGAAGCCGAGTCAGTCACACCAACATCTGGTCCTTGGGTCTGCCTTTTCTGGAATAGTGGGACAGCTGTGAAGCTCTTCATTAATGGACTGTCCTAAAAATCACGCCATGTGCCTTCCACAGACCATTAGTGATTTCCCAGAAGGCCTGTTCCAAATATTGATCTGGACGGCGGCCTCTGAGGAGCCCTTTGGCATGAGGACCTATTCAGAGCTGGCCACGGCCGTGGCTGCCAGAAGAGGTCTCTGAAGAGACTATGCATGTTAATGAAGGGTCTTAATTCTTGGCCTTTTACGGAACTGCTTTGCCATTAAAAATAAATCATTCCTGGAGGTTGCATCCCTCAAAGTGTCAGGATTTATTTTTCAGGCAGGACAGACCTGATGTTGGAGGAATGACCATTTCCATAGAAGCTTCTAACTTCGTTCACATAAGGCCATTACCTGTCTCACTTCCATGGAATCGGCATGTTTCCTGCACCTGCAGGAAATTACAGGAAGGGGGGGCAGTGGGAGGGGCTGATCCGGTTTAATTAGGGAAGCTGGGATGTCACTTCTGCTCGTTATTGCATTCTGGACACTGGGACTGCCGGCTGCTAAGTGCCTCCGTGGACCCCTGTATGTGGTCTTTTCTGCATTTTTATTGGCAGCAATAAGGCACTTAAGGTCTGAAGTCCTCTCCGACCCAACTCTTGCTGTTGCTGTCCAGATTTAGTCCGTGTCATTGACATACAGGCCTGTAGAAGTCAGAGGCTGGACCTCTCTGTATGGTGAACCATCACCGCAGTAAGTTCAGCTAGCATCCACCACCTCACACAGCAACAACAAAAAAGTACAGGAATAAAAAAGGTTTTTTCCTTGTAATGAGCACCCTTAGGGTCTTAACACCTTTCCTGTATGTCCCACAGTAGCATTATCTGTAGCCACCAGGCCATACGAGATGTCCCTAAGGCTTATTTATCTTATAACTGGAAGTGTGTACGTTTTGGCCCCCTTCTCCAGCCCCCCTCCCCTCTGGCAACCACAAACTGATCTCTTTTTCTATGAGTTTGGTTTTTTTCTTTTTCTTCCTTTTTTTTGGGGGGGGTTCCACACATAAGTGAGATGCTACAATGTTTAGCACAGTGTCCACAAAGTCTATCCATGTTGTCACAAATGGCAGGATTGCCTTCTTTTTATGGCCAAGTAATATTCTATTGTGTATATTGATATATATACCCCACATCTTCTTTATCCATTCTTCCATTGGTGGACACTTAGGTTGCTTCCATGGCTTGGCTGTTGTGAATAATGCTGCAGTGAACACAGGGGTGCAAATGTCTCTTCAACATAGTTTTCATTGGCTTTGGCTATATTTCCAGAAGTGGAATTGCTGGATCCTAGGGTAGTTCTATTTTTAGTGTTTTGAGGAAGCGCCATACTGTTTTCCTGACTGGTGGCCCCAATTTACATTGCCGCCAGCAGCGCACAAGGTTCTATATTCTCGACATCCTTGCCACCTGTTGTCACTTGTCTTTTTGAGACTAGCCATTCTGAGTGGTGTGAGGTAATGGCTCGTTGTGTTTTGATTTGCATTTCCCTGATGACTGTGAGATTGAGCACCTTTTCATGCACCTGTTGGCCATTTGTAGTCATTGGGAAAAAGTCTCTCTGCAGTCTTGAGCCTAGTATCTACTATGACTAGTACTGTAGGAAGCAATTCCGTGTTGTTAGAGGTGGAGCAGAATATCCTTCTGACCCTCCACCTTGACTGTTTTTCTCCAAAGTGCTTGACACAGCTCAGAATACATTTATTTTCTAAGTATTCTGGCTCTGGCACTGGAATGAAATCTCCATAAGGGTAGGGACTTTATTTAATTCACATGTGTCCCTGGAGCCTCAGTGAATGCATGGCCCAGACAATGCGCTCAACGACTCTGTTAGTGAAGAAATGAAGGGCTGAGAGCTGCGTGGGCATCAGGCTGATAACAGGCAGTCCTTCTGGGCCTTTGCGTTGCATTATGGGTGGGATCGTAGCAGCCTTCCAGGCTCATCGGGCTTCATCTTTTCCAGGTGCTTCATCTTTTAAAGATGAAAGGAAGAAAATGGATGCTTTGGGAAATATTCCAGAACCTTGCATGCATCTGAACATGACTCTGCAGTTCTTACTACCATGCTTTTCAGGGTTCTTGCATTGAAATGGATGTGAGGACAGGAAAAGCAGTTGTGGCAGGAAGATCTTAGCTAACCACAAAAGGGACCAACATAAAAGCTACTTCCTCTGGCACAGGAGGCCGGGCCCAGGGTGGCCCGGCTGGGGCTCTACCGGTAGAAAAACATTATGATGTGATGATAAGGACAATAGCCGGCTTTGTTGTGTGCATCCGATGTCATTTAATTCTCCCTGCAGGTCCTGTTGGTTCCCCATTTCACAGAGGAGGAAACAGGGAGGTGAGCAACTTGCCCAAAGTCGTAGACTTAGGAAGGAACAGAGTCTGGATCTGAACCCAGATCAGCTTGCTGCTGCGCATGTGAGGGATGTTGGTAACGAGTCTGCATTTGTTACGGTACAGACTGAGCAATGTGAAAAAGAGACTTCCAAACTTAGTGGCTTATGGAAGATGAAGGTACAGACTCCCTCTCCCTTACCAGTCCAGAGGTGAGCAGGCCAAGCTGGCGGCTCAGTCTGCTCCACACAGTCATTCAGGGACCCAGGTTCCTTCCACATTGTTGCTCCACCACCTCTGTGGGTGTGGGATTATGACCAAAGCTGGGCCAGCGCCATTTCTGTCTTCCAGACCGGGGGAAGAAGAAAGAGAGCCAGTGTCAAACAAACAAATTGTTTCAAAGTGGGTGTCATGGAAATTGCATACATTGCCTCCGCTCGTGTTCCACTGGCATGAATCAGTGATGTGGCCACACCTAAATGGAGACAAGCCTGGGAAGATGGTCTCTGCCTGGGTAACCAGGGGCCCAGGTCAAATTCTATCACTCTGGACAAAAGGGAAGATGGAGCTGGGGGCAGCCCATTTGCAATCTGCCGTGAAGATCATCTCTTCTTTCGTGAGCGTTAGTGCTGGTCTGTTGCAAGGAAAGTGCTATCTCTGTTGATTATTATCACACAGGCGTGTGGTCCTTTATTCATTTAAGAAATGTTCTTAAGGCTTTCTTTGGTGGGCAGCTCTGGGGTGAGCAGTTTGGGGGCCGCCAAGAAACCAGAGTCACTGTTTCTACCTGTGGCATAGGAGGAGGTAAGCCCTCAGCCACAACGGAGCAGAGAGAGGGGATTCATGATTGCATTCATTCACTCTCATTTATTCACACATGTGTCTTTCCAAGAAGGGACTGAGGTAGTGTAACTCTAGCAATGGACAGTTGGCAACTGCAGTTGATACCCACTGTCTCCTTCATCTTCTCCCCCACCCTGGGAGAGGCAGGGCAGGTTCAGAGAAATCACATGGCTGGTGGGGAGTGGAGCCAGGATTAGGAGCCAGGCCTCTAGGGTAGTGTGGTGAAATGGGCATAGCACAAATTCAAGGTCAGGTATATCCAACGTCGAGTTCTGACTCCCCTGCTAGCAAACAGCCTCACTTCTTTGAGCCTCAGTGTCCTCATCTTTAAAACTGGTACTATGCTTTCTTATGACAGAGAGCTACTCGTAAGAATCTCCTGGCAGAATGGATTCGTCTTTGGTTAAATGGATGCTCCCTAGGTAGGCGTGTCCTTCCCTTCTGGCTTCTTCGGGGCACTTGGTCCTGCATGCTTGATGAGGTCCTGAGAATGCACTGGGAGGACATTGAGGCCACAGACCTCTGAAAGCTGGGCAGGAGGCTCTGCCTGTCCCTCCCAGTCCTCGCCTCCCCATGGGAGTTGGGCTGCTCTCTCATCCTGACCCTGGCTTTCCATGGTCCTGCTTTGGAATTGCTCCCACCTCCTCCTCCCTGCCCCAGATTTATCTCAGGTGCTCACCTCCTCCTCCCTGCCCCAGATTTATCTCAGGTGCTCCCCGGCTTGGTCACGTCATCCATGGCCTCAGCTCACTGTGGGCACCCTGACCACCCCCACCCTCACCAGGGCCCCAGAGGCCGGAGCACTCTGGGAAGACCCCAGAGAAGAGCCTGCTGGGACAGGAAACTTTGGCAGAGTAAAGAGGCTGGGAGGGGCAGGAGAGGGGCCGGCAAGGTGAGACTGAAGATGGATGAGTCAGTTGTGGGAGCAGAGCCGTGGATGACTTTTGGCTGTGAACACAATAGAAAGCTGGGGTTTGTGTCAGCACAGATTTGAGTGGGAGAGGCTGGGGGCAGGGTGTCGAGCTAGAGGCTGTTGCAAGCATCCAGGTCTGGGGTAGCATGGGCGGGGGTGGCAGCAGAGGGAATGGTGAGAACAAACAGGAGAGGGGTGGGCACTCGGGGAGGGCCTGTCCGGGGGAGTCGGTCCTGGGACTCCCTGTCTGGGGGCCAGCTGCTGGAGCCACAGGCATGGTCACAGAAGTGAGAATGAGGCAGGAGTCCACACCGGGCCCTCGGAGCCAGAGGGGACCCAGGGCTTGGAGCCCAAAGCTAGAGGGGGGAGCTCACAGAGATGAGTACCTGTCCAGCGTTCCAGGAATTCACTTTGGGCACTAGTCTGAAGCACAAAGATCTTGTAAGGAGTCCAGACCTGTTTTTTTTTTTTTTTTTTAAGCTAAATCCAGATTTCCTTTCCTCTAAGTCCAAACTACCCTGTACTGGAAAGAATCAGTTTTTCTCTAAACCTGATGAAATCCATCAGTGAACATACTGAGCAGATGTCCTGTGCCAGGTGTGGCTCTGCAGGATGGAAACAAGGGAACATAGGAAGGCGGTCATTTACTGGCAGAAACAACAAGGAAACAGGTTATTCCAGCCCAGGGTGATCAGGGACTGTGACACAGCTGAGCCCAGGGCCGTGGGAACCCAGCAGGAAGTGTGACGAATTCTGGCTCAGGGAACCAAAAGGATGCTGTCACCCAGAAGGTCCTATTTGAATTGGGTGTTGCAGAATGAGCAGGAGCTCACCAGCTGAAAGAAGGGAGAGGGTACTCCAGAATGTCTGTGGTCACGATGGTGCGAGGCAGCATAGCCCAGGAGGCTTATAATGTGCCAGAGGTGCTCAAGCTCATCAATAATCAGGAAAACAGGAATTAAAACCACAACAAGATACCATTTCACACCCATTTGACTGGGAAATCTGAAGTCTGACATTACCAAATGGTGGTGAGGGTGTGGGCAAAGGAATGCTTATATCTATAAGGAAGAGTGTAAATTGGTCCCACCTCTTTGGAAAACAATTTGTCATCACCTGGTAAAAGCTGAACATCTTCCAGCCCTATCCAGTGACTCTATTACCAGATATACATGCTGGAGGCCCTCTTGCCCATGAGCACCGGGAGCCACACATGAGCGGCCATAGAAACATGACTTGTAACATACCCACTGGAAACAATCCAAATGCCCATCCATAGGAGGATGGATAAACACATCATAAAATAGCCTTATGGTGGAATACTATACAGTAGTGAAAAAGGACTCTATGGCTCCTTCCCCAAGCATACCGAATAAAAGAAACAATCAAGACCCGGGGGAAAAAAAGTCAGGGTGAGTCTATGTGAATACATAAAATACACAGGCAAAACTAAACAGATCATTGTTTACCTACATGCCTAGGTAGTTAAGCAAAGAGTGATTTCCCCAGGAGTCAGGACGAGTGGTGACTTCTGGATGGGGGAGGAGGTCCACGCGTGCTTCTCTAGTCCAGTGATGTTCTGGATGTGCGTGTACATTTTGGTATGATTATTTAATCTGCACAAGTAAATTCACAATGCGAAATCACGCCAGCCTTGCTGACCTGGCAACACCAACCTTGGTGTGATTGGGATAGGGGCTAGGATGTGCCTGGACACGGGGTTTGGAGACACACTGGGAAGGCTCTTCTGTGCAATATAAAGAATTTGATTTCATGTTGTTTTTGACCTTATGTTGTTTTCCTCATCTGGAATATTTTAGATGAGTGATATTCAGAATAGACAACATCTCAGGTATATAATAAGGAGTTGTAGATAACCATAATAAAAGGATGTTCTAGGTCTCAATCCTTTTGCCCTGGATTTCTGCTTTCAGAGACCTTCCAGCTCGGAAAATAGGCTGTATGCAAAGGAAAGCTAGAATGAGTATTGAAAGGTCAAGAGGAAATGTTATTTAGGAGAGACGATACTCTTGTGCATCTGCGGGACAATTTTCTTTGCCTGCGAAAAGTGAGCTAGTGACTGTGGGCCCAGGAGGAGTCTCGGCCTTGCTCCGCTGCACCCAGCCCTTCACGGGACAGCCACATGGGATGCAGGAGTGAGAGGAGCCAGTAGGGTGGGACTGTCCCAGAGGCTGAGTGGAGAGCAGTCCTGGGATATGTCCTCCACAGAGAAACAAGGACAGTGGGGATGGGGGGGGGGCGGTGGTGGTGATGTTGACGTGGTCATGCAGCCCACAGCCCACGACGCGCTGGTGACAGAGTGGCATGACCTGCTTCTCTTCTGCCAACCCTGACTGCAGGCACCACAGTCGCTCGCAGACTCCCATGAGACTGCCGTGTGAGTAAGGCATTGCCTTCCAGAACTTCTCGGCTTAGCAGGCTAGATAAGGCAGGCATCTGGGTGGCCCAGGGAGGGGAATGCGCTAAGTGACCAAAGAGAGAAATTAGCAGTATGATCAATTAGGTGTTAAAATGCATCAACCTCTTTATCCCCCTCTGTTTCAAGCTGGTTGGTACTGGATTTGCTTTTGCACATTTATATGAAAATACATCGTTGCTGTGGCTTGTAATTTTCTAGTTGAATGGTTTCAGGGCGGGCGCACTTTGGAATTTAATTATCCTTACTTGGGGAAGGCTTTACTGAGATTCAGTGCTCAGGAGACTGGATGGCCCCAGGCATCTAGTGATCCTTACCAAGGAGCACCCGTGGCTTCAGTCTGCTGCTGTTTTGAGAGTTGTAGGATAACGTTCTTTTGATGGTCCGGGAATTGAGATGGACCAGTCTTAAACTAAATTCGGCCCGCCCACTACTGTGTAGCAGAGGAGTCTCTCGTCCACTGGACACCTAACTAGAGCTTTTGAAGCCAGACCTGGATTTTGGCAACCCGAATGCATTAGCTCCACAGTGCTTTGTAGGGAAGGCCCAAACTAAGTGTAAAAGAGTCAACTACTGATTCATGGAATGCAAGAGGCTGGCTGCTCCAAGTAGCAGTGACATCATCCTAGTGGGAAATTGGGGATTGAAGCTCTGCAGGACCAGCCTTCTCACAACCAGGGAATGTAATATGGGTGGGAATATAATATGCAGCTCTCCAGAATAGGGTGCTGAAAAGGCTCAGAAGCTGCCTGGTGTTCAGCAGAGCAGGGAGCTGTGATTGATTAGTAATGTCTGCTCTGGGTTCAGGAGGGGAATAGGGATCCGAATGCCATGCCTAATCACTTCTTAGATACCTCCCAGGTGCTGGGCCCTGTGCTGGGGGCTTTCTCAGGTGCTGCCCCCGTTCACTCTCAGAGTGACTCTGGAAGGAGGTGGCAGTGCTCTTCCTGTGGGCAACTGTTCATGGAAAGGTGCTAAAGAATCAAAAGCAGGATCTGAAATGAAACATGCAGCATGATTATGGTTATAAATTATAATTACAGTTGAAAGTCATAACTATACATGTATAATTAAACTGTCAGCAATAACAAACAAATATTAATATATGTGGAGAGGAAGAACCTGGAAGGAAATATAATGTTCATGCTGGTTATCACTGGATATTGAGGTTATGGATGGATTTTATTTTCCTTTAGGCTTGTCTGTATTTTTCCATTTTTCAGAATGACCCACATTCCCTTTTCAAACATACATAAATTATGTGTGTGGGCATGGGTGTGTGCATTTTAAAATATTATATATAAAGATTTGGTGGCATGCTTTTTCTCTTCATGAATGCACTAAGAACATTAATTACTCCTTCTCAGTGTACTAAGGTAGCTACTTAGAGTAATGCTAAGCCTTTTGCTTTATCTGGACTGAAACCTTTGGGCAAGACCTCCCCCGCCCCAAACATCTCCCAAGTTCTAGTACTGAACAAATCTTGACCTTCTTTGGAAAGACTGAGCAAAAGATGAAAAATCACCAGTGACCCAAAAGACTTAGCAGTCCCAAAGAAGGGCATCCTTCTAAGGAATCACAGAAGCAAGGATCTTATGAGACGGTATTGCTACGAGAAATGTAGAAACTTGCCAGTAACTTCTGGCATGATCCAGGAAGACTTGGCTTCCATAAACTAAGAGTGGGCACTTATGAAAAAGGAATAAACTGACATCTGAAAAGACTCCATGAAATCTAGAGCTCTGAGTTTTTTTCAGTCAGGGGGGATGAGATTGTGTGAATAGAGTGCAAAACCCAGCACCTGGCACAGAGACACGAAAAATATGTGGTTTTAACTCTTTTAAGTTTTTAGTGCAATTCCAGGTAGTTAGGAAACAGTGTCATATTAGTTTCAGGTGTACAATTTAGTGATTCATCACTTCCATACATCACCTGGTGCTCATCCCACATGCCCTCCTGAATTCCATCACCTACTTCACCCATCCCCTACCCATGTTGTTGTAATTTTTAAAATAAAATTACAGTTATATTCTAACTAACATACATGTTACCTATTTTTCTAACGATTTAGTAACTTTGGCTTCTTAGGAATTATGCTAAGTGGGGTTTTTGAAACCATCCAGTTTGTGCAAATCGGCCAAGCCAGGGTCTGCCTACCTTCTCAGTAGACACAGGCAGGCTGCGGCCCGAGCCCCAACCACCGCAGTGGGAGCTGATGAGCCAGCCGGGGCCCAAGGTGACCGCGTCCTGCCACGTGCCAGGGGCTGTTCTGATTATTTCTGGGGGAGCCCTTGTAGTTGGCATGTTGGAGCTGGGAAGAGTTCCATCTGGCTCACAGCCGAAGGAATGGAGAATTCCTCAGACTTAGGTAGGCTGACACTCATCATCACTGCTCCAAATAAAGATGTTTCAAGTATGACCCCCCGGGCAGATGAGGCCCAGTCGCTCGTCGACACAGGTGTACCTGCCTGATGTGAGTTAGAGATAGAAAAACCCGAACACAAAGACCAGAAACCCAGTAGGTGATCTGGCACGTAACTAAATGGTTGTCTGGAGCATTCTTTCCAAGTGCAAGCCTCCTTTGGGTGTTCTCAAATGACTTGCCTCATACCATCCTGACCCGCATGTAAGGGGAAAGGGAAGCCCAAAGAAGGGAACCAGCACTGAGGCACGTGCAGCGCTAGACATTTTGAGAACATTGTCATTTAAACTTGAAAACACCTGTGCAAGGAAGGGATTCTCGTTCTTCTTTTACAAGGAAGGCACTTGAGGCAGTGAGTGACTTTCTCAAAAACCGAAAGTAGGGTTTGGCCTATGCTGGTACTGAAATGCCCTGGTCCTAGTCCTGGGAGGAA
The DNA here is from genome assembly GCF_964656455.1 of Halichoerus grypus. Classification (NCBI taxonomy): domain Eukaryota; kingdom Metazoa; phylum Chordata; class Mammalia; order Carnivora; family Phocidae; genus Halichoerus; species Halichoerus grypus. The sequence goes on along the minus strand of NC_135712.1, from coordinate 159,922,392 downwards.
GCTGGGGGTGGGATAATCAACAGTAAAACATATGTAAAGCGCCTAGCTCAACAAATAAGAATTTTTCGGCTTTTGCATAGCGGGACAGCTAAGAGATGCCCAGACACAAACACAAAAAGAACCCAGTGCCACTCTGTGGAAGAGTCAGGACGCACAATTTCAACTGTGGCTGGGCTGTGCTTACAGCGGAGGCTCTAGATTCTTCTCAGAGTGCTTCCAAATAGGAGGCTGCGCAGACAAAAGAGAAAAGAAAGAGAGAGAAGGGAGCAGGGAGGGGTGGCTCTCTAGTTCCTGGGGCCGGGGGGGCACAGGAGGGGCTGGGAGACCCTTCGAGGGTTCTACTCTTTTAGATGGTCCGCGAGCAAGCTCCTAATGGAAGGGCAAGCTCAGAACGTGGGGAACGCGGGAATAAAGCTCAGTGGCCTCCACTTGCCTTGTTTTCTATCTCTGGGAGCATTTTGGTATTGGGAGCGTGTGCTTCCTCGAAAAGAAGAGGAAAGCGGACCAGGTGCTCGGCCAGCCAACCCTAAGCATGCACTTTGGGGACCCCAACAGGGCTCTCCAGTGGGGAGGGGAGGAGAGGGGGGGCCACAGCAGGCCCCAGGGGTAAGTAGAGTGTGGGGGAGCACGTATGGGAGAAGGGGTACAGGCTCGAGACCAGAGTCACACAGGAAATGGGCAGGCAGATGGGAGTGGGGCAGAGTAGGGGCCCCGAACTAGACAGCCAAGCATTCCGTGAGGGGTGGAGTGGGGAGGCTGTGCTGTGGGACATGGGGAGGTGAGAGGAGCTTTCTCCACTCTGACCTCCCTAGAGCCGTAGAATTATCTTACTCATAGGATCCTTAGGTGACTTGACACATAGCTGGTCTGGCAAATCATTGATCAATGAATGAATGGCTCAGTACATTTATTTCAGGATTGTAGAATAGAAGCAGATCTTGGATAGGTAATCTCCAGCCAGTTTGGGGTTACTAATGTCCTTTGTGGCGGCCCCTCCGAGCAGAAGCCACTTAGAGCCCATCGCCTCTCTAAAACACAAAGAGCACCCCATTTCCCTCTCCCGTGAGATCATCGGAATTTAACATACTGGTTATGAAAGAGGGTCCTCTGATCGAATTTTCCTCTCTCGAAGATTGGCATCTGATTGAACATTTTTGTGCTTGTTCCCTAATGTGTAAAGCGACAGATAATAGTAAGTGACTTTTCGATCATGCCCAGTGATATAATACCACTAGCTTGCATGGACTGTGGGGATTCCTGACCTCATCCTCAGGACCCTGGCAGCTAGGTGCTATTGTTGGTGCCCATTTTACAGATGAGGAAACCGAGACAGAGAGAGGCAGAGTCACTTATCCGAGGCCTGTGGCTAGTGAGGGCCAGAGCCAGGATTCAGGTCCAGACAGTGACTCCAGGACTCCAGCCCACTCCACGCTGCCTCCCCGTACTTACCTGTTAGCACTGCTGTTGCTGATGGGGGAAGGGGATGCCAGTTTATCCTCTTCCCATGATCTGTATTGAATGCCTTATCTGCCTAGACAAGCTCTTCTGTTTTATAGCATTCTTTATGATAATAAGTAAATAAATAAGTAAGATGTGGGGGCTGACAGCAGCATCTGAGGTAAATATGCTGGTTGCAAAGCTGTTCTGGGTTCAAGGTTGTGCACATTTCAAAAGGCATGTTAAAAGGCTTAAGGAAACTTCCTCTGTGGCCTTCTAAAAATTATTATAATTTTTTTTCTCCTTGGAAAACAAGGAGATTGCAGATCTGCCTTTTAAATAAAAAGAACTAAGATGGGGTTGGGTTTCAGAGATGTGTAGTCTAATTCCCATTATGCTTCTGAATCTTGAGTTTGCCTTCCAGCCATAGGCGTGTGTCCCTCTCACTTGTCACAACCTAGCCAGAAGCCTTCGGCACGTCCGAGACCCTGAGAGTGTAATCAGGTTCTGTTCCTGCATCTGGGGGCCCCTGCAGTCTAGCTCCTGTCCCCACGGTCCCCACTCGGCTGAGCTTTGCTCCCTCCTGCCCTCCTCTGGGCCACCCCCTTCCTCAGAGTCTCATGAGTCTGCACTGGCACCCTCACACTTCTCATGGGTCACCACCTCCAACGCCCCGCTCGGGTCCTCCTCGCTGTCCTCCTTCTCCTGTCCCTTTGGGCCAACAGCTGTCCCAAGCTCTCGGTTGAAGTCTTTGGATCCAGTGCAGATGACAGAAACCTCCGTAGCCAGGCAAAGAGAAAGGGAATTTACTGGGGGGAATCAGGGGCTTTCAAAGTAGTTGGAGGGCCTGCAGGAGTGGCCTGTGGGCCTCCAGGAACGCTCCCCTGGCTGTTCCAGCCCACGTTTGTCTCTGTCTCCCCTGAGCCACTTCATTCCCTCATTCATTCACTCTGTCATTCATCATTCAGCATTTATAGAACGGAGGCCATCCTAGCTGCTAGGGACAGGACACCAGGACGAATCAATAAAACATAGCCCTTGTCCTCAAAGAACTCGTGGTCTACTCACACTAGATGTTGATGAGTCCTGGATAAAAGAGATGGGAACAGAGTGTTGTTAGGGCTTCAGGAGGGAGCAGCTGGCTCAGCCTGGGGGACCCCAGAAAGGCTTCAGAGTTTGGAGAGGGCAGGAGTCGAACCTGAGCCAAATCATGGGCAGAGGCAGAGGTGGTGGGTTGAAGAACCAGATGTCCTTCTTTGGTTGGTGTACAGGGTGGGAGAAGGGGTGGGCTGGGGCAGGAGGCCAGAGGAAGAACCTGGTCAGGGCGAGGGGCTTTGGGGACCACCCCAGCACGTGCCATGACATGATTGCCTGGCATCTTCCTCTCGCCAGGCTGTCACGCCGTGGTCCCGAATGCACACCTGAGAGCCAGCCTGGCTGTGTTCAGGTTCTACTGAGTTCTGAACCTACGGGCTGTGTGACCTCAGGCAAGCTGTTTAGCCTCTCTGGGCCTCACTTTTCTCATTGGAAAAATGGGGAAGATCGCTGGACCCACCTCACGGGGGTTGTTGTGAGGGTGAAACGAGTTAGCGCATAACACACTTAGACAAACATCGAGCCAAAGTAAATATCAGCTGTCAGCATCGGCTATTATGTAATGCCTGACTCGGCACCAAGCATCCTGCCGGGTTATTTTCCATAAATTCTCTCAATCAACCCTCACAAAGACCCCGGGAGATAGGCATTATTGATCTGTTTTACAAATGAGAAGTCTATTTCTAGTTCCCCCTCTGAAACTGTAGACCCCTTCGCGGGTTTTGTTCTATTTCGGTCCCCGCCACACACTCTTTGTGCCGCGGGAACCCTGCCAGAGACAGAGAGGAACAAAGTCAGCCTGGTGCTCTGCAAGAGGAGGGCAAACGGTTAAATTTGGATTCTAGCAGAGCCCGTCATGCTTCTGCTTTAGTTATGGGAAAGGGGTCCAACTGAGCCTGACAATCCCACTCACAGGCCCGATGACAAACGTGCCGGGTGAATTTTTTTTGAAGTCATAAAATTTGGCAGGAAGGAGTTGGGTGGATGTGGATGATGAAGTGAGCCACCCAGTTGCCTGAGTGGGATGCCTTGGGAGTAAGCGAGAACTCACGGCACATACTGCCCCCAGAACAGGCAGGCGGATGCCCTGCGCCACCTTCGTTTGAGGACACTCTAAGGGTCTCTGGGGCTAGTGTTCTTCCCCTCCCTGGGTCAGATGCCACTTGAGCTGCCGCCTGCTAGTAGGAATGTCCACGGGGTCCACCCGACACATGGGGTTCCTCCCACAAATCCTGGGTTTCCTGAATTTTTCCTAAAAAATGAGCAGAACATTTCTTCAGCTGGGCATTCTGCTCTTCCTTTGATGGAGCTTTGCCGTGGCTTTGGAAAGGGCAGGCAAGAAAGAGGCTGATGTTTTCTACTCAGTGCCAGACCACGCCAAGTGCGTGAGGTGGTTCATTTTAACCTCCTGACAGCCTCGTGAGGAAAGTGTTGTGATCCCCCCACAGACATGCACACAGAGGGGAAGAGGTCACAGCCAAGTCCATAGTCCTGCAGGTGACAGATGGCGGCGTCCTTGGTAGAGGGGAATGTTTTTCATTCCAGCACCCGTCCCTGTCTTTCAAGGCGTTGGTGGCTGCGGGCTTGTTTCCCGCCCAATTCCCGGGTCCCTTCCCAGTGTGGGTCCGTGAATGGGCCTGACATTCTGGGGGGGTGCGGGGTGAGCAGGCAGAGTACATGACAGGAAAGTCAGAGGCCTCAGCCTTGAGCCACACAACTTCACATACATTCTCTCATTTCATCTCAGAACCCCAGTGAGGAGGGGCCGTGTCCCCATTTCACAAGTGGAGAAACTGAGGCCCACAGAGATCCGGAAACCAGTTTGTGGGAGGGCTGGAGTGTAAAGCCAGGGCTCTAGACCACAGGCATGCATTCTGCGAAGTTCTGCGGCATGTTCATATCAAGGGCTGCATATGCTTTGCTGGGAGTTGCCCCGCCTCCCAGGGCCGGATGCCAGGCAGGCCATCTGCTCCTGGGGCTGGGCCTCCCCCTCTGACAGCCATTGCCTTCTCCCAGAATGACTGTCTCCCAATGGGCTGCAGCCATTAAAGGAGTTCCAGGAAAAAGATCTTCACCAGCCTCTTCTGCAACCTAATTTCTGCCGCTGTGGGTATTGCCTGGTCTCGGTAAATGGCCCTGCTAGCGTTCTGCTTCTGTTCCCTGCCGAGGTTGCAGAATGCCAGGGTTGAGGGGGAAGGGCGGCGGGAGGGGGAACCACACTGTGCCTGGCACCTGCTGAGAGCCCAGCCTGCAGGTTCCTTGACAAGCACCATCCTCCCTCTCTCCCTCAGTTCTCCCCACAGCAGCCCTGGAAGCTTCAGAAGGTCAGATCCGTTCACTGCCCTGTGCTGAGCCATCCTCCGTAAGGAGAAACCCCCCTCCCCGGTTCCTTGCCCCCGGGGCCCTCCAGGCTCTGGCTGCTTCACTTCTCAGAGCCCTTGCCGGCCGCTCCCTCCTGTCCAAATAAGGCTCCCTGCGGTCCCTTCTCTTTTCTGTCCCTGGTGCTTGTCAAATTACACACCTGCAGGTGTCTTCTCCACTGAGCACCTGTCTGTCCTGCCGGACTGTGAGCTGTGTGAGGGCAGGGACAGTGCTGTTTGTCCCCTTTGACATGTGGTAAGCCTTGAGTCAGTATCTCTGGGCGGCCTCAGTCAAGGTCCCCAGTTGCTGCCGTCCTGTGAGTGCAGGTGGCTTTGGAAAGGGCAGGCAAGTGTGTGGTGTGGTGACGCCCGCAATCAAACCCAGTCATCCTGGCTTCTGCCTGCTCTATTCCCAGCCTCCTAGCAACTGGGGTGCTTATTTAACCACATCTCGGTTCCTTGGTGCTGTATGTTTTCAGAGCCGAAACAAGAATCACAACATCTTGTGAAACCCCAAAGGGGAAGTTGCAAGTGGAGGTCAGCATCCAGTGGTGAAGGAGGGAGCTCCATCAGACAGCCCCAGGCAGGGGGTTCCCCTTCTCCAGGAGAGCCAGGGCCTAAATGCACACAGCTTGGGGTGTGGCCAGATGTGCCCCTGGTGCTGGGAGGGGTGGGACCTAGAGGTGGGCCGCCGGTGACTGGGGAGCAAACAGCGGGTGTCACACCTACAGCAGGTGTGCGGGGACCGGGAGCAGGAGTGTCCCGACAAGTGAGTGGGACCAAGCCATGGAAAACCCATGCCAGCCTGACTTCCCGATGTGCCTGCCCCTGGGTGTGAACTCCAAACCCGGGGGGCTGCAGGGTGGGGGGGTGGGGGGATGCAAGCCCTGGGGGGTCATCCAGCCGGCCAACAAATCCTTACTAAGCTCCTACTGTGCGCCAGCATTTTCGCCGGCTGAGGATATAGCAGTAGGTGACAGTGTTGCCTTCGTGGAACACATTCTAGTTAGGGGAAGCGGAAGGAAACGTGGTAGTGGAGAAGTAGTTTGGGACAGCGACATGTGCTCAAGGGCCTCTTTCCACTGCAGTGCCCACAAAGGGCCTGAGATCCACATGACAGAGCCACCACCGCGTGCAGATTGGAGGGCGGGGTCCCCGGTAGACGCCTCAGCAAAGGCAGCAGCTCCCGGGTGGGAAGGGGCTCGCCGGGGCTTGCCGGGGTGTGCACGCCCTCCAGGTCCATGTTCAGTGACAGCACGCTAGCCTGAAGCCGGCCGTGAGAGAGCATTTACACTGTGGAGATTGGTAAACGCTGCAAATCAGGACCCTCCCCCCGCCCCGCACCCCACTTGGGGAACGTTTAACAGTGCACCTGAGCATTGGAAAGGAGGCTACAGGCAGAAGGGAGGGGGGAGGGGAGGATGTTATCACAGAGGCAATAGCTTTGTTCTCTTGTGGGGAGAAGTCTCTGAAGGGTTTAAGGCAGAGGAGTAATGTGATTTGACGTTCACTTTGCCAGACAGATTCTACAAAACAAAGACTCTGGGCCAGGGAACAAGTACGTGCGGGGAGGGGGAGGAGAGACTGATTTATCAGAACTGGGGCCCGGGCACGAGCCAAAGGCACAAACTAAGGAGAGCCGCACTTACCACAGGAGCAGCTTAAGACCATGTGTCTGCTGAGATGGCTGGTCTGGCTCGGGGATGGGGGGCGTAGGGCCGAGCCCGCAGTGCTGCCTCACCATGCAGAGAAGGCCCACAGAAGCCTCAGCTACCTGCCACGGGGGCAGCCAAGCCAGCCGGCTTTGTTTCCAAAGGGAAGGCAGCAGCAAGCTCTGGAAGCATCTGCATCCTACACATAGAAACTGTGGTTGACCCAGCATGTTCCCTGGGGAGATGAGTGGCTCCAAAGTGGCTGTGAGTCTCCAGGCCAAAATGGCTACATTCTTGCCACTGGTGAGTTCCACGTGGCATCTGAGCAGTACGGTAGCCCAAGCCCCAGGCTGTGAGAAGCAGGGGCTTCTCCACCTCCTCTGCGCATTAGAACCCCTGGAGAGCTTTTCCCACCCCTGACCAATTAAACCCAGAGGTTCTTCTGGGGGTGGGTCGGACCCAGCCTCAGCATTGCTGAAAGCTCTCCAGGAGATTGCAAGTTGTAGGCAAAGTTGAGAACCACTGGATTGGAAGAAATTTCTGTAGAGTCAGAGGCCAGGTATTTTTCCACATCGTGTCTCGGGGGTAGATCCTATTAACAAGCAAGTCCGGGCATACTGGCCTTGCGCCACTCCTTTGGGCGCTAAGTGAGACCCTGCAGGCCCTCCGCCGGGCGAGTCCCTGACCGCAGCCAGAGGCTGACTGCAGCCTGGCCCGGCTGGAGCGCTGGTTCATCTACATTAGTTGTGGGCTGGATTAATGCAGCAGCTGCAGCATCCCCAAAGGATGTTAAAGTGCTTGTGCCATCCTTTCTGGAAACCCTGCCCCTTTTGCAGATGGGAGTTGACTCTTTAGAGGTTCTGGCATAATCCTCAGTAGCTGAGAGAAAAACCCATCAGCCGACCCCAGAAGTGTCAGGTTTGCGCGAGTGGAATCTGCCCGGATTGATGTCTGATCTAGAGCAGGTGGCTGGGCATTCCAGGAAGCAGCGAAGAGGGTGTGAAACGTGTCTCTTACATTTTTCAGGAAAGGGTAGAGAGAACAGATACCAAAGGCAAATGAGGTTAATGCTGGTATTTTGTGCGCTGCTCAAAGAATAAAATGCGTAAGCATGGCAAAACAAACTGGCACAGTTCTGCCCCTTCACAGCCTGGCAGAGAGGAGTGGTAGAAAGAACACAGGCTTTTGAATGAGGTGTTCACTCCCGTCATACACATTTACCCGTCCCTGTTGAGTACCACCAGGCTGAGATACGGCACCAGGGTTCTGCCAGGAGCAAGGTGGACGAGAGGGGGAGAGAGCCAGGAACCAAGCAAACAAGTGAATCGCAAAACGATGGCATCCTGTCTGAGCAGTTACAAACCAGTGCTAGTGATGGTCAAGTGTGCTGTGTGGTGAGGGGCCAGTGCAGGTCAGAAGGGCCCAAGTGGGGGAGGCCACCCTAGGTGGGATGGAGGAGAGGCCTCTTTGAGGTGATGTCTGTCCTGAGACCAGGGCATGACCAGCAGCCATGGGAGATCGGGGGAGAGCACTCAGAGAGAGAGGGTTGGCAAGGCCAAAGGCCCTGAGACAGGAAGAATCAGGTGCTGCCCGAGCATGGCGGGAAGCCCCTCGTGAGGACAGGGAGGTAAGCTGGGGGCGGGGGGGTGGGGGTGGGTTGCAACAAGGAGTGGCAAGGCAGGCAAGGGTCAGGTTGTCTTATATTCTGAGCCCACTGGTGGCCCGCTGGAGGCCCAAAAGCCGGCAAAGACATGCTCAGACCTATATGTTACCAACTTGCTGTGCGACTTAGGCCATAAACTTAACTTCTCTGATTTTCATTCTCAGCTGTAAAGAAAACAAAGCCTAAGATGATGATAGGGTTAGAAATCTTGTATATGGAATTAACAGACGAAGTGATGTGTCGTGAATACTCAGGAAAACGGCAGCTGTGGTGCTCCCCTTCTCCCCCTCCTCCCTCCTCTCCCTCCTCCCTCTTCCACCCCTCCTCCCTCCTCTCATTATTGGCAGAAATTGGATGGGTGTTGCTCACAGCATTCACTCTTTGCCCGAAGGGGAATCTAGCATCCTGTGGGTCTTATGCCAAGACTAGGAGTCTTGACAACTGTCTGAGAATCTAAATGCTCTTTCATTAACCCCCACCACGGGCAGGCTGACTCTGGCTAGTGCAGAAGCTGGGGCAAGCCATAACATGGTGGTGCCACTGTTGGGGTCCCAGAGTCGCCCTGCCACACTGGAGGTTGTCTGGGGTGACTGAGTGCCCAGCCAAGCCTGCTTCAGAATCCTGGGGCTTCTCCTGCACAGATCCAAGGTGCAAAAGATAGCTGTTTCTTGTAAAACCCCACAACCTTCCTTCATTCAGAGTCTCCACCAGGAGCTCAAAACCCTGCTAGCTACTAAAGAAAAGGCAAAGGAGAAGTCTTTGCAGGTCCTCGAGGAGGTTGTAACTGGAGGTGGCAGTAGGCAGAAAACCCCAGCCGCCCCTGAGTCAACAGAGGGATAACAGAAGCCCCGAGGAGGGGAGAGACTTAGCGGAGCCTGCTGGAGGCTCCAAAATCCTCCTCAGAGGAGGGAACCTTTGGGCTGGGCCTTGAAGGAAGGGGAGGAGTTTGCCAGCCGGAGAAAGGGGGACGAGAGAGAATACCAGGTGCACAGGTGAGGCGAGTCCCAGCAACCCGGAGAAGTAAACCATCCCCCCCCCCACAAATGGAAAGAGCTGGATGTCAGTTAGGATTCTTGTCATCACCAGCGACAGAAAACAGCCCAACCGAAGGCGGGGGGTGGGGGGGGTGGGAGCGGGCGGAGAGCGCGGGCTTCAGGTCGGGCTGGATTCAGGGCTCCAGCACCCCCTTTAGGACTTGCTGTCCCTTCCTGATACGGTCTCTCCTGTTGGGTTGACTCCTCTGTTTCGGCCCCAAGGCTGGAGCCCCTCGAGGCCCACAGCCTCTGCAGTTCACACCTGGCGGGAAGCTGAAGCCGCTTTCTCCTGGCTACCTCGGCCAGAGCTCTAGGGTCCACTCCCTGTCCCGGAGGCAACCACTATGGCCACGACCACGGCGTGTCCTGGGGGGCTGAGGGCTGGCTCACCACGATTTGGTCTTCCACTCGTTGCTGGTGTCCTGAAAACTCTGTATTGCTCAGGCCGTGCTTGGTGCTCTGCCGCCTTCCTAACCCGGCTCCCTCTCCCCCCCTGCAGGGCCCTCATCTTTGTGTCTCATGGAGCCGGGGAGCACTGTGGCCGCTATGACGAGCTGGCTCAGATGCTGGTGGGGCTGGGGCTGCTGGTGTTCGCCCACGACCATGGTGAGTACCCCCCAGGCGACAGGGCCCACGCTGCAGGCCGGCGCCCGACAGTTTGGGGGACCCCCCTTTCTATCACCCCACCTCCCTCATCCCTCCTCCTCTGTAATTCTCCTGTGATTCCTGCAGTGACACTGGGAAAAGACATTCTCCATGGGATGTTTCTGAGTAAAAAAAATAATATGTAGTTATGTAAACAAAAAAATATGTCTGACCAGCAGTTTCTGTTGAGTCTGGGATTGAATGTAGGCTGATTAGAAATCTCTACTGAAAAAAAACCAAAGCCAGAATCTGTTTATACAAGAAGTTGCCCCAGGCCAAGGAATCCTCTCTTGCATTTATAAACCGCTTTCTGCACAAAACAGGCCCCAGTTTTCTCCCAAGGGACTTCAGATGGATGTGGAGTAATCAGTGCAAATACAGTTCAACCCCTTTCACCACAAGACACTTACAAAGCATTTCAAACCAGGAGAATAGGAAAAATCTCAAAGTCCATATCGGTCACAAGAAAACCCCAAACAACACACGCACACACACACACACGTCCCCGGGCCGATTCTTTGTCCTTTAACAAAATCCACAATAACTGTCAAAATGCAATGTTTATTGCCTAAGCCCGTATGTCATCCCTTCATCATTTTTGTGACATTCTTCATGGTTCGGAAGGCTCCCAATTTAGATCTTCCCTTGCCTAACAGTCTTTAAGAATGAAGTGTTCCCTGTGACTGAATGTGGTGATTTCTCCACAGCTTCCATGTAGAAATCTATTGTCCTGGCTCAGATCCAGCAATGTGGCTGCTATTTTATGTGATTTGAAAATAGATAATTAAGTGGCATTGCTGAAAAGAGGGAGAGGGGACCAGTGACAGGGCCTGGGAGTCCCTGAAAGGGAGGGAACGCGAGGAGCAGGGGAAGAGAAGCTTGCTGGGCTGGGGCATTTTGTATATAAAGAAGTGGAAATGTGGATTTACCAAGAGCCCTTTTTAAGCCAGATACGTGCAAACATCTTCATAACTGGGAATATTGACTAAATTCCTTCTTATTATGGTTGTAATGTTCTTTAGTGCTTTGCAAATGGTTCTTGTAATATTTGTGAGGCTGTTTGAGATGTAATATTTGAGGACTATCCCGATTTTCACTATGGGGACTGTGTCATTATGAGCTTTGGCACTTTGCAAAGCATGTAAAGGCCCAAGACGGAAATGCTTCTCTTCCTGTTGTCTTTGTTTCTGTTAATGTTTGTTGCAATCATCCCCTCCCTCTTCAAACTGAACAACCTAGGGACATGCTGGAAGAAAAGGATAATCAGACTTTGCAAACACCAAACACCTTTACCCAGAATCTCAAGGAGGTATGAGTCTTGGAGTCTGTTACCTTCTTATGAGTGCCCCTTGGCCACAACTGTTGTGCCCTATTTATTTTGTCTGACTGCAGGACTTTGAAAAACAAGTTTAAAAGACTTCCTTGTTGGGCGCCTGGGTGGCTCAGTTGGTTAGGCGACTGCCTTCGGCTCAGGTCATGATCCTGGAATCCCAGGATTGAGTCCCAACATCAGGCTCCCTGCTTCTCTCTCTGACCTTCCCCCCTCTCGTGCTCTCTCTTTCATTCTCTCTCTCTCAAATAAATAAATAAAATCTTAAAAAAGTAATAAATAAAAGACTTCCTTGTTTGAGGAAAAAGAGAAAAGAAACAGCCCACCTTTTGATGTTTCCAAAATAACATCTAGGATGGAGGCATAGCTTTCTGTGACGTTCTAAAGATAGTTCAGAAGTGGTTGTTGATGTTCACCTGTTCTAAGTTCCTTGATTTATTGGCTTCTTCCCGCAACTCATTGGAACTAGTGCCAGAGGGAGGTGTTTTACCCAAGAAATGAATCTGGTTGAATGTGTGTGTGACTTTGGTGGTCGTCTACAGATGAAAGTGACGGTGGCTTACTTAGTAGGAGAAGCCGCGTGAGTGGGCCGTCATTGCGGGGTCTTGTGCCGGCTGGAGAAGGGGATCCTGGTGGTTAGTGATCTGTGCTTTATTCCTTCTTGCTGAGACATGTGGAGAAGGAAGGATTCGAACCCAGAACTGCAGGTTCTTGATGACAAGATATGGATGATTTGGTATCCATACCAGGCATGAATACATACAGAGACATATGCAGGCTTCGTTCTTTCCTACATAGATTTTCAATTTAAATAGAGCAGAGAGGGGGAGAATGCTGGGTATTTACTTGGCCAGTTGGAGGTACACAAAGGATTATTAAAAATGTAGAGCTGAGAAAGACTGTTCTACAGCTTGTGGCGTCTCCAGGGCCAGCGTGGCCTCAACCACCCCCCCCCCCCCCGGTGTATTCAGGCACATTTTCATCCTGCACTCCTGGGCACTGTCAGAGGTGTGCTGCTAGAACCTTCATGCCAGACAGCAAGTGGGCTCAGGTCCAAACACACCTGGGTCCAAGCACCCGCTGGGCTGCGACTCCAGACCTGAGATCCCAGACATGGTACCGAACTGTTCCAAGCCTCTGTTTTCTCATCCACCAAATGGGCAAGGCAGGGCTGTCACACAGCCAGGATCTCTGTGACATACGCACAGAGAGGGCCCAGCAGAGCACGGTAATGTCTCCCCCCGCACTCTGCCCTCTCCCAGGCCCCCTCCAGCCACCATGCAGACTGCCTGCTGTGCTGGGTACCCACATGGGGGGCTCCAAGGCTCTGAGCAGGAGCAGCTAAGGCAAGGCCGAGAGCCAGGGCTGCTGCATTCTGGGGCCCCTGTCGCTGCCCCGAGCCTGGTCCTCTGTCTGGCCCGGAAAGGCCTGGAAGGCTGGTGCGAAGAGAGATGTGCAGATGCTTACAAAGTGAACAGAGCTACCGCTGCTGATTTCTACAACACAATTTATAGAAATGAGAGTTTCTATAAATCAGCCGCTAACTTGATTTCAGCTTCAATCTCGTTGTCCAACTACGTTAATATTTCATTGTCTAGGCAGTGATCTTGAGATGCTGTGGTTGTAGCAGCCTGGCTGTGTTTCCCAGCGTGCCCGATAGGCTGGCAAGCACAGAGGGTGCTCAGTTAGCTCACTGAACTCTGCCTTTTTAGGATTTTACAGGATGACCGCATGGGCGTGAACAGCTCGCCAGAAATGAGAACTATGATTCCTGCCATTGGTTCAGTGGCACTTCTGGTACATTCTACCCCCTCTTAACGATGAACATTATGACCCTGTTTTAAAGGTGAGGATTCTGAAGCTCTGTTGCCAAGGGAGCCCGTTCTCATTGCACTGAAGCACTCATCCCAGTGAGGGGCGGTTTGCATGCAACAGAAGCCAGACCCGAGTAGCCTCACAAAGTTCTCAGCAGGAGGGAGATGTGGGGCGCAACACGGAGGAGGGGGCTGGGCTCATACCGGGAAAGCTCCCTGGCATATTCCAACTACACCTCCTTGGCCGGCACTGCATCTCACGGCCACACCCCTAGCTGCAAGGGAGGGCAGGGAAATCTCATTGGTTCCTGGCGCATTTGCTGCTACCAACCAAACAGGCTTCTGTCAGTAAGAAGGAAGCGGAGAAAGGTTGTTGCCGGTAGGCATCTGCCCCTCTGCCACGCCACACCCCCAGATCTGTCACGGAAAGGGGCATTTCCCAGCCATTTCTACTGTCTGTGTTTTCTGGATATAACAGCACCTCCTGTCTATCTCATCCATCCTCTGTTCTTTCATAAGGTTTTGATGCAAAGGTCATTATCAGCAGCATCGGTAAGGAGTGGATAACGTTCCCAGTTGTGCAGTAGGCCTGGGTCAAGTGCCATGCGAGGACAGATTCACGGGCACAGAAACTGACGTGCTGATGGTAGAGCGACCTGTCTTCCCCAGAAAAATTAAGCGGCCCCTATTACGTGCTCAGCTTCATTATAGTAATCAGTATCCTGAGTGGTAACTCCTTCCTTTGGAGGAGACTGTCTTACTGAGTCATTGTGTCCGCCCCTTGCTCTCCCCCACAACCTTTTCGTCTGCTGTGTGGGGCCCAGGACTGAGCAGAGGGGAGGCATCATCAGTGTTGGCTGAATGGAAGAAGGAGTTTGTGATCCCAAACCCACCAGACCAGAAATGTTTTAAACATCCACAGCAGAACATCCACATAAGAGTATCCACATCTGCAGGGCACTGTTGGGTCTCATCCCTATGGAGAGGCCCAGCAGAGTGGCCACTGGAACTCGGAGTCTGGTGGCCAAGATTAGGACAACAGTCCAGCGAAGCTTGAAAGCGATGTGGATGGAGGCCGGAACAGAGGAGCCCTGTAACTCAGGTGTGCCGAGGAGGGGGCGGGGCCTCAGAGGTACACGGGCTTTCCTGACGCCCAGAGCACTGGCAGGGTGGCTGGGTCTTGTCGGATGAGTAGGAGCCTGCCAGAAGAAAAGGTGTGGAGAAAGGCACCCATCATTGAGCAGTGGCTCTGACCTCGACTGCCCATTGAAATCCTTGGGGAGTCTTGAAAAATACGGATGCCTGGGCCCTCTCTCCAGAGAGACTTGGATTTCTTAGGTCTTTGATGTGTCTGGGGTATGGAGACTTTTGAAATCACCCCAGGTGGTTCTCATGTGCAGCCAAGGTTAAGAACCGCAGTTCCAGGCAGAGGAGACCATACGGGCAAAAGGTGATGCACAATCTGACAGGCTTATGTCGTGTTCAGGGAGACATCCTAGCCCAAGGACTCACTGGACCCTGAAGTTTAGCAGCAGGTACCAGGGGGCGGGAAATGGGGGAGCCACCTCCTAGCCTGTGAAGCTCAGGGCTCTGTGTGAGTCCCTTTGGATACTTGGATCATGAGAGAGTTGACACAGGGAGTGACAGGCTGGCTGTTGAAAGCAGGGAGGGCCACCAGGAGACTGGGGAGCCATCAGGAGACTGGACCCAGGACAGGGCCCAGCGAGGGAGAGGTGTGGGCAGACAGAAGTGAAGGAGCTTCTGGGATGTCTGAACAGGTGGAAACACCAGAGGATGGGATTTTCTGTGCCATTCTAAATATAGTGCAGAGAAAACCGGGGCTCGTGCTTATGCCGTCCCTCGGTCACCAGCTGCTCGCGGTGACTCACTGGAAACCCCTCTGCCTTCCACGCAAGCTGAGTGGCTGGTGTGACCAGGAGAGAGGGGGCAAGGCGCTGGGGCGGGCTCCCCTGTCCCACTGGCAGGCACCGCTGCAGGTGGAAGGCCTGGGAGACTGACCAGGGTCCCATCTGGAATGTGGGCATCTTGGCGGGCATCTGCTGCAAGGGGGCCCTCCCCGGGGAGCAGCCTCCTGACTCTGGACACGGCCGCTGAAAGAATACATTTGCTGAGGCCAGAGCCACTCTGTTTCTATTTACAAAGTATCAAAGAACCATTCTCAACTGATTAACAGTGAATTAATTATCTGCAAATATTTGAGGGAAAGTGTTAAAGGGGGTTGGTTTGTTTTATTTTTTCTAACTCAGCTGGGGTGTGTGAGAAGAGGAAGTTCTGAGGGAAGGTTTGTGGGCGGCAGTTAGGCCCTATTCTGTTCGTGAGGGGACTCTTCCCGGTCCCATGAAGGGTGTTTAGGAAATTCGGGGCGAAAAGATATGTGTATTTTCCATACAAGGAGACAGTTTAAGTCAAGGTCCCTTGCTGGACCTATTCTCAAAATTGATTGCCATCAGTTATAGTAATAGATTTTTGTTTGAAATGTTTGAAAAATGTGTCAACTTTTCTTGCCTTTAGTAAATATGCAAGTGAGAATAATGGAGTGAGTTGTGCTTTGATACTTGAGGAGCTCAGGGGGCCCAGCTCCCAGGACAGACCACCGTGAACTCACCACTGGGGTGGCAGGTGTAGGAGGGTGGGCCGGGCGCCCTCCGTATCCTGAGAGGGCTTTGCAGTTCCCTTCCTCCTTCTCCCCCTCCTCTTCCTCCTTCATTCACAGGTAAACACACCCAAACCTTCCATCTTGGATAGAAATATCTGACATGAGTTTATTTGGTCACTTGCTTCTTTCTAGAATAAAACACAAACTTCCGTGGCCTCAGTTTGCTCATCTATAAAATGCCATGATAATAATAATAAGGTTATATTGTGGTTGTGGGATAGAATGAGAGGAAGCAGGGTTCTGAAACTCCAGTGGACAGTGGTGTCCCCAGAAGGCTTGTGGAAACGCAGATGGCTGGGCCCTACCCCCAGATGTTCTGATTCAAGCAGGCAGATTGCGAGAAGAAAGGGGGCCAGGTTCACCGCATTTATTTCTTATGTAGAATTTCCTTTAAACTACAGTGCAGATATAGTTAAAATTGGAAATATAATATTTTCTTTTCTTTTTTTTTTTAAAGACTTTATTTATATGAGAGAGAGAGGGTTGAGGGGCAGAGCTAAAGGGAGAAGCAGACTACCTGTTGAGCAAGGAACCCGATGTGGGCCTCAATCCTAGGACCCCAAGATCACAACCTGAGCTGAAGGCAAACGCTTAACCTACTGAGCCACCCAGGCCCCTGATTTCATTTTGTCAGAAATGTAGAAAGTGATTGCTGGGGAAGATTTGCAGGGAGCAATGACTTATTCCCATGTGAATCAGTGTGAATCAGGCACATTGTTTACTCTGCTTTGTGGAAGCAACAAAACCCAGTTGCCCTTTTGAGGCCTACAGGCGAGTTGGTAGTCTGAATCCTGAATCAGGAGTTTGAAATGCCAAATGGATGCTTCTGGAAAGTCAGTGCCACCTTTCTCATCTCAGTGCTGGAGTTGGCCTGATAATTTGCCATCTGGTTATCTTTCAAAAGGAATTTACCCCAAGGGAGTGTTCATTCATTTCAAAATTATTCACATGGCCCCAGAGATGGAAATATTTAAGGTTTTCTGGTAAGGAGAAAACAGACATCATTCTGTGTCTCTGGAAGGCACAGTTTCTGAAGTGTTCAAATGAGTCACTTGGAGGAGAAAAAAAAGTGAAATTACTTATATGTGATGCTGTGCTTAAAAAAAAGACTGAATAATTCTAGGGAAGGAAATTCTTCTCAGCACCACGGACGCTCTTTGTCGTGGTTCAGGAACTGAGAAAAGATGTACATAATTAGAGTGTATACATAGGTTATATTTGGAAGTAGAACAAAAATGTAGACCCCGGTGTCTGAAAGACCCAGGTTCGAGTCCATTCAACCACTTACTTGCTAATGTGACCCTGGGCAAGTTACTTAACCTCTCTGAATCTCTGTTTTCTCATCTACAGCAGAGAAGACTCAAAGTCTCTACCTATCCCCTAGCATCGGGAGTGGGAGGATTAAGTGAGATCATCCATGGAGAGTGCCTGGCTCACCTTAAGGACTCCATAGATGGCTGTGGTGGGGTGACTATTTAATAGTCGTAGAAAAACTGGAGTTTGGCACTGATTGCAGCTTCTCACTACCGAGTGTCGTTTTCTGATTTGAAAAGTGGATGTCATGTCACATGACTTGTCTCATGGGGTATTTAGAAGTCATCACAGGATGAGACAATATTTATTATTCAATATTAATATTTAATATTTATTAATTATTTAATATTAATATTTATTCATAGTTATTGTACCCCTGACTGTCCACACAAAAAGTTTTTGGAACACTGCCTGTGTGACCCTCCTGACCGCCTGGAGGTAGGTATAGTTATCATAGGTGAGGAGAGCTTGTGAGCAGCCCAAGCGCCACCCGCCCTGTTCCCCGCAACACAGGGCCAGCTGTTAGTTACCATGTGGATGCTAACTGTGGGCCGAGACTGTCCCGGGCATTTCATCTCACTTATTCTGCACGGCAGACCTACAGCCCAGGCGTCCGGAGGCCCGTTCTCCAGGTAACAGAGGCCCGCAGTCCCAGAGCCCCTGTTCTTGGCCCCTCTCCCGCAAATGCGCCACACCTGCTCTTCTTCCTTAGGCTTTACAGAGCCTAGGGAGTCTGCTGTGTGGACGTTCTCGAAGGAGAGTGTGTTCTCCCCGAGTTCCTCCCTTATCACATCAGAGCGGGGTTCCCACATCAAGACAGAGAAGGGAGGACAGCTGGCCCAGGTGAGGGTCACCTCAGCAAACAGGCATGGGCGCTGCCCAGGAGGCCCTGTTCGGGGATGGGACACCCAGAACTCAGACGGACCCTGCCCTTGCTTGAGGCGCAGGTCATCAGGGTAGGGCCACAGGACCCTGCCAACTCCAAGAGAGGCAGGTGGCACTTGAGATACCGGGAGGGAGGGAGACTGCAGGAGAAGGGGCAGGACATCGGCAGTCCTTGCAGAAGAGGCCCCACGCAGGCCGAGGCTTGCGCTGCGTCGGGACGCCCCTGGCAGGGGTGGGGCGGGAGAACAGGCACCCGGGCAAAGGTGCAGAGGCAGGGGCAGCACATGGGAGCGAGCTTCCCTGTCACAGGCTGGCACCACGAGTCATAGGCATGTCCTCCCAATTTACAGATGGGAATACTGAGTTCTGGGGAAGCAGAACACCAGGCATGTGGTAGGAAGGGCACCCTGGACTCCCTCCATTGTCCAGGGTGTTCATGGCTGAGAAGCCACCATTGAGCTCAGGGGCCAAAGCCTGGGAACCAGGTGACAGGGTGTGGGCAGGATTTGGGGGATGACGGTCCAGCCACACAAGAGGAGGGCAATATGCTGCTGCCAAGAACCTCACCGATGGCCGGGACCAGGGCTCCAAGGCAGGGGTTAGCTGCAGTCAAATGGATTAGCTGCTGGACTTCTATCACCATCTTCGAGCAGCTCAGTGTTGCCCACAGTGGCCAAAGGTATTTCAAGGCCCCGGTAACATACAGCTTTGTGCGGACACTGGCCAACAGCCATGTCCACACCTGGGTTGCAGCTTCTCCGGGGACCTGGCCACCTCCCATGGCCGTTGCTGACCTGCCCGTCCCCACCGAGCCCAGCTTGCCGCCCCGGCTCACGTCTCCCTGCAGCTTTCCTTCCCTTCTTTGCCCTCGGCGCTCCCGTGCCATCTTTCCCTCACTTGAGGATAGCTCTTCTCCCACTGGGTATTTTTAGGTATTTGTTCATATATTTGCCTCCCCTGCTAGACTCTTAGTTCCTCCAGCATTTCCCCCAGCATTGGAACCTTGTCTTTTCTTTCGTCCTGTTTCCCTAGCACAGCTGAGATTCTGGTCACTTACTGGAGTGAGGTGTAATGGTTTTGTGAAATAAATGAGCTTAGCAGGTCCCTGAGGACAGCATCCTACCCCCGTGGAGTAGGGTTCCATCTCTGGGAGATTACAGGATGGGGGAGCAATCGGAGGGATAGAAGTGTGGAAGCGGGAAGGAATGAAACTTGAAGAGACCCGGTGGAAGGTAGGGTCATGGTGGCAGAGCGTCGAGCAGAGGAGGAGATCAACACCCCTCAGGGTCTGCACCCGGTCTGCAGCAGGACTTGTCCAGGAGGGCCCTGTGCTTGGATAGCGGAGGTCCCCACCTGGATCGAGGCAGATTCCACACCCCAGGCAGCCTTGGCCACAGCAGGCCCCTCAGGAAGCAGAGGGCACACTCCTGGGTGTGCCTGGAGGCCTTGGGCGCATCCTGAAGGTTCCCATTGCAGCTGAGTCAGAGCTGGCCTTGAGCTTGCAGAGCCCGTGACAACTGGATGCTGGCCAGGCTTTTTTAGTGTCCGGCGTAGCTTCAGGCTGTCAGGAGGACTGATGCCTTTAGCAGTCATTTTATAATACCTTTAGTCAGTGCTCCAGCAGATGCCCCCACTGGTGCCTTAAAAGCCTGTTTGGAGATGACATGCCTTCTAGAGCCTGTTCTTCCCTGGCACACCTGTCCCCTGGCTCGGTCTGCATGTGGGCACGCCTAGCAGAGCGCCGAGGGCGCATCAGCACGTGCCCTGCAGCAGGCTCCTCGGGGTGGGGCCAGCTCCCCCTGCCACGCACCAGACACCTTCTAAATTTAAACAGTCTGCCCCCGGCTTAGGTAACAATTACCTTGGATTATAAAAATAATCCCATCTGCAAATACTGAGTATTTTCCTATAGACATTCCAGTCGGGTGAAACACACACAGGTCCCTAATCAGTAGGGGGGGCATGCGGCCTCTTGAAGCACACGGTGAGACCAAGGCCATGTGGAGGGGAGTGGCCTAACATGGCTGCCCAGGGTGACCCTGGAGTGACCACCTGGGTTCAAATCCCAGCTCCGGCACTCACCAGGTGCAGGGCATGGCCAAGGACCGGACCCCCAGGGACCTCCAGTTCCTTACCTTCAAGGTGGAACTAGTGATATGGGTCCTGGCTACAGAGCCCCTGTGTTACCGTCTGAAAAGCACTTAGAGCAGGACCTGACCCAGGGAGCAGGTTAGCAAGCGAGTCCCATTCTTACAGCATGCTCCTAACCGAGGCTGAAATAATGATCATAATGACAGTCACTTATTGGTCACTGACAAAGCAGCAAGCTGCAGCGAACCTGCAAGGAAGGCCCTTCTTCTCTTCCAGGGGGACGGGGATGGGGGCAGGTGTGGGGTCAAGGTCCTGGCAGCAAATGGCAGGCTTGGGCCTGGACTCCACCTTCCCAGGAACGGGTCCTTGTGCATCTCCCAGGCTTGGAAATGGCCACCACTGCCCTTTTGTAAATGAACATTCAAAATAACTCTGGCTGCAGATGGACCAGAAAAAGGAACTACTCACAGAAATTTGGAAACAGGTAGGGCCAGGGCTGGCTGCGTTTGAACGCGTCCCTGGGAGAGGCCCAGTGCCTCTGTCGGGCCCACACCGGAGGCCTCAGGGGACCGCAGGGGCTGCCTGGGGGAGGGGGCATCTCTGGCTTGTGCGCCTTCCTGAAGTGGGAGCTCAAACGGCACATGACCAGGAAGCGGCTGGCCCACCGAGAACTAAAAATAACCGTCTGCCGTGCTGCCAACTGGCAGGGCAGGCCGGGAGAACACAGGCAAGGGAGCGAGGGGTGGAAGCGGGCCTCGTGACAGCAGGCGAGGGGCTTCATCAGCCTCTGGGGGCAGTTTTTAAGTAGGCATGTTACCAACTTGGAAAAAATACGTAACTAGCTGCACTGTTCCAACACCCTTCTTGAGGGTTTTCATAGTTTTTGCTGAATGTCATTTCCACAAGTTGCTTCCAAGGCTGGTGGAGTGGTCTCTGTCTTTGCTTATGGACGATGGGCCAAGCCGGGAGCAGGAGGGCCAGGGGCAGGATTCCAGCTCACAGCTCCATGAATCTTCGCTCTCGGTGCCTTGAGTTCTCTCCTATTAGTGGTAAAAGAAAAAAAATGAAAGCCAACCCAGGGACCCCAACCTTGCCTGTGATGCTGAGGCGCATTGGGATCTCCTTGGCAAGCAGCCTTGGGTGCCATGCACGTCCGATGCTTGTCTGGACATTTGAGAATGAGGAGCCCTGTGTGTGAAGATGGGGCAGCCCTGAGCCTGGAGAGCTGGGCCCCCAGAAGGCCAGCCTTGTGAAGTGAGCGGGTAGGACATGAGAGACCCAAGGTGGCCTGAGTGGCCCTGCCTTGAGCTCTGGAGCCAAGCCCGGCTCGGCCGCAGACCGGCTGTGTGTGGGCCTCTCTGGGCCTCGGTTTCCTCACCTGCAAACAGTGAGACCAACTGCACCTCCGTCCCGGGCTATTGTAGCTGAGGGACTGATACAATCCATGGACCCAGTGGAAAGTGCCAGGGAGGGAGGCTGACTGTGCACTCGGTGCTCCCGGCCAGTCCACAGAGCCATGCGTGCAGACCGTTGCTTCCCGTGCAGCTCCACGGGCTTCTACCCCAAACCTGGAAGCAGGGCCTGGGCAGCAGGTGGCACTGCCTGCTGGAGAAGGGGCGCCCCCTGACTCATAGCATCTCACCCCGGCCCTGAACCAAGCCAGCGACCCCCGTGCAGAGGCTCTAAGAAGACACAGCCCCAGGGAAGAAGCTGGTCCGCCTGCGGAGCTCTAGAAAGCAGGGCAGTCTGGCCATTGGCCTCCCCATGGCTCCCTCCCTCACCGAGCGTCCCCCGCTCGGCCCAGGAAGTGCTCGGAGAACACCACCGGAGGCTTGCAGACGGCTGCGTCCTTCTGGGGAGCCAGGATACAATAGCTGCTCTGTGGGTGCCTGCTGCATTTCAAAGCATTTTGGTAGAAACAGTGGTTTCTCTGGGTTTGCCCCAGTTCAGATGGAGCATTGTATAGGTGTGTGTATGAATTTGGACCAGAGGATGGGTCCTATTTAAAGAAAACCAAATAACACTTTACCACCTGGGAAAATCTGTCATCTCTGTGCTAGTAATTTTTCCATGGATCACCACCCCGGTTAATCCTTGGAACAATGTGGCGAGGCGGACCCCAAGCCGATGAGGAAGCACGCTCAGAAATGCAGAGTCACTTGCCCAGGGCTACACATCCAGTGAGTGCCAAAGCCCATTCAAATCCCTGTGCTCTTTCACCTTGCTGGGATTTTCACTTTTGGAAGACTGTTTTGGGGCGGGGTGCCTACGCAGCAGGCTCTGTCCTACCGGCGAGGCCCCCTCTTGGTGCTGGGGAGAGGGGGAGCTTGGTGCTCCCCGAGGAGCCTGGCTTGTCGTGCAGCCCCCTGCAGGTGGCCCTGGGGTGTCTGCACCATCTGACAGAAGCACAGAGCGGCTCTAGGAATAGCTTGTGACGTGCAGTCTGTCGGGGTGCGGTGCCAGCTCCCCAGTGCGCACCTTCTGCCAAAGCTCTGCTCAGAGATGCTCAGACTCCCAGAGGTGGCACCTGAGCCCAGCCAAGGGACCGACACAGCGGCAAGGGCTGAAGCCAGGAGTAGAAACCCAGCGCTTTCGCCCCCGTGCCTCAGCTCCTACACTGGCAGCCACGCTGAGTGCATCCTGTGGGCCTCACACAGGGATTGGCTCCCTGGTTTCAGCTTGAGCTCAGCCACAGGTGTTCCGTTATGGGACTCCCCTGGATGGAGGCAGAGGGACTTGGGCTCAGGGCCTGGCCCTCTGTTTCTGGTTGTGTGGCTGAGAGCGGTCAATTGACCTCTCTGAGCCTCAGTTTTCCCATCTGTGTAATGAGCCAGAGAGTTCCCCTAGAAACCTTGAATCAAAGAACCCAGCATAAGCTCTGCATGTCATCAACATCGTTCTGTCCCTTCCCTCCGCTCTGCTCTCGTCTGGAAGGTGGCACTCTCTACCACGTCACTGGCTTCCTTTCTTCAGTGCCCAAAACCAGGCCTGCAGGGCAGGGCTGCCAGCAAAGACTGGGAACGTGAGACGCAGGGGCCAGCTGTCTCCTTTCCTGGAGTTGGGGAGAAGTGCTGGATCATTTAGGCACCATAATAATAATTATTTCTTTTCCCATTATTGTACAGATGTCATCAGATTGGAAAAATCACTTAGAGGGTTTATTCAGTGGAAACTTTCTCTTTTACCAAAAAAGGAGAGGAATCGTCCGCAGCTCTTCATTTGAAGGCCAAAGGGACAGATTCCAAGGCCCCTGGGTGCAGGGAGGGAACGGGGCTCCGGGCTGCTCGGCAGCAGGTGGGGAAGGCCCCCCTTCCTCCCAGCTAACCCACCCACCAAGAGCCCCTAAAGTTATCAGGCTCCCTACGCTCGAGACATCTCAATAAAATGGCACCATCTATTTGAACTAAAAAAGCCTCTCTGAGCAAAGGTGAGATAGTTGTGGGAACACGCCCATGGTCCAGATGTCCAAGTGACCACAGGTGGGCACAGACATCCCACGGGCACGTTACCCAGAGCTTCACTGAACACCTGCTGCGTGTCAGGCACAGTGCTGGGTTTTGTCACAGGTGCGTGTGTGGTCCAGCGGTCACGAGGGGTGAGGACGGGCCTGGAGAGGTTAGAGATGGTGGCCTAAAGACAGTGTTGAGACCTGCCTGGCCTGTGTGTTACAGCTGCTGCAGCCACAGAATAGGGGCGCTGCTTTGTAACAACGGGAGCTGTTTGAAATCGCTGCCCAGGGCCTCCCAAATCGTCCTCACCTGCAAGGAGTGACTTTTACACTCACATCTTCAAGGATGACATTTCCCTCTAGTAATAGCTTGTCATTGACATGATATTTTCCCTGGTTTTCCCATAAAATTTATCTGATTCTTAAGGCCTTTTTTAAAAAGCAGGAGAGAAAAGAAAATTGCCACTTCCCCCATTCTCCTCCCTCCATGCAGCAGAATTGTTAAGAAAAGAGACTGACACTTTGTCTTTCAGAGCTAACAATGGAATGCTCCGGAAGGGAGAAGTGTGGCTGTAGGTTTAATTGTGCAAGGCGGCCAGGCAGACTGTGGGGGTTCAGTTTGCTCGGAAGACTTCTTGCTATTGACAATTTGCAATGTCTTTCACATCCCCAAGGCTCACTAGCGGATTATTTGTTCACTCTATAATTTGTAGAGCACTTGCCCTGGCCAGGCTTGGTCTTAAGCATGGGAAATACAGCTGTGAACAAGACAGACAAAAATCCCTGCCCTTGTTAGACCCTAAGCAGAAACGAATGACTTGAGAGTCTATGACTTGGAGGTAAGTGTCAGGGAGAAAAATGAAAAGAGGGGTCGAGCAGGGCAGTGCACTGGGGGCTGGGTGCCGTTCGAAATAAGCTGGTCCCACTGGGAAAGTGGCAATTGAACAAAGACCTGAGAGAGGGGAAGAGGAGCAATGGGTATTCGAGGGGAAGAAGGAATAGCCGGTACAAAGTTCCTGAGGTAGGAGAGTGTCTGGCTCATGAGAGGAGCAGTCCGGAGACGGGACGCAGGGAGAGGAAGGGGAGTGGCAGATGCAACAGAGGAGACAAGGAACAGCACGTGTAGGGCCCAGGGAGCCTCAGTGTCCTCGTCTGTAAAATAAATAAAAGACCCACATATCTGCCATACAGATTTGACAGGGTAACACATACCAAGCACCTGCACCTATGGGAGGCATTGACCAAGTACGAGCAAGTGTACATTCCTCTCCTACATCAGAGATGCAGGAAGCCGGCTGTCTGTCCATTCACAAGGTGTCAGCACTGCGTGGCTGATGCAGCCCAGTCGGGGTGAGCTTGGGTTCAGACCTACCCTGATGGGCATCAGGGGGTACTCTCTGATTAGCAGGACCCCCACCCCCAGCTTTGCGACACCCTTGCAGCTTCTTCAGCTATCTGCAAGGCTCCTCGGGGGCTTTATCTTTCGGGAAGTTCAATAAAGAGTTTCTTTCTCTGATAGAATCGATTCATCTGGGGAATGATCATAAAATCCTGCTGGAGCTTGCGACCGGGCATCAGGCTAATCTCAGTGGTCTTTAAAAGTGGAGAGGGATTCCAAAGCTAAGATAAAATCCTTGAGGCCAGGAACCATGTCGCTGATGGTGTGTACGTGTGTGTGTTGTGTGTTATGTGTTAATATATTTTATATATATTATATATAGGCACTGGGACATGCCTAAGGCAGTTTCTAACAATAAGAAATCAATCAGTATCTGTGCACATGATCTTAGCCAAAAGGCCGAGAAGTGATCAATCAGTATTTGTAGATGGCTGCTTTTCCTGACCGAATCAGTCAGCAATCACCACAGTGATACCGTGTAACAACACCTCCCAAAGCTGATTAGCTTAAGGCAACTTTGTCTTTCTCATAGGTCAGCTGATTGCCAGTTCTCTCCACCTGTCTCTCATCTTCCTTCGGCCCGGGATGTCAGGGACACAAGAGAATGGTAGAATCATGTGATGCTTTTTAAAGTCTAGGCTCAGACTGTCCCATCATCAGTTCTGCCCAGAGCAAGTCATATGGTCAAGCCCAACATCCACAGGTTGGGGACATTGTACTTCTCACCTGGTGAGAGGATGCACCATAACCTGTGGTAAAGAGCAGGGATGAGGGACATCTCCCTAGAAAAGACCTAGGACCCCGTCCTGCCATTGACCTAGGCCTAAACCATCAGGGGTGGAATTCAAGGTGATTTTAAATAGTACACAGGCAATCTCTGTTTGATTTAAGTCATATATATTTATGTTATGATTTCTATATGAGTTAGGAATTAAGTTTGGCTGCCAGAACAGAGATTAGTCATGGCGGTGGGTTAAGCAAGAAAAAGTTACTTTCCCTGTCACTGAAAAGAAGTCTGGAAATATTCTGAGCCGATGTTTTAAGTGTAGGTTTTATTATTACTCAGGTGTGGTGAGGTCAACAGGTCAGGAGGTCACCACCATTGAAACGACAGTTTGTCACTCACAGTTCCCAGAGGAGGGGATACTGCACACCAGGCAGGGCCACATGGGGGAGCAGCAGCATGGGTCAGGAGGTGGAGGGAGCGGAGGGAACCTTTATTGTGGTTTCCATGGGAAGGTGGGGTGGGGCAGGGTAAAGTGGGTTTAGGATTGGCTAGTTTGAGTAATCTCCTGACTCTGGGGCATAGGAGTGGTCCCTAGTTGTCTGATACAGGACCCTGGAGTGATTAGGGCAGGGGGATATTGGCCTGGAGTGGGAGAGCCTGATAGAGGAGACTGGAGGCGGTGGCAGGGAGTGGGCTCCGGATTGGTTAGTTTGCATATGAAAGGGGACCTCAAAAACAAGTTGTTTGGTATTCTCTAGGAATTGGCTAGCCCTAGGAGGGGCAGTTTCCCCAGGGTTGGTCAAGCCCCAGATGTCAAAATAGCAGAATAAAAGACATGCTTAACATACCCTGAGATGATGGCTTCATTGTGTTAGCAAGAAACCAGCTTTCTTCTATCTGCTCTGCTCCCCTTAGAGCATCCAGCTTCAAGTTTCCCTCTTGGTCCAAAATGGCTGCTAGAGTTCCAGCCATCACATCACATGTATATTTCAAACATCAGAAATAATGTCTACCTTCTTATTAAGATGCTTTTCTGGAAGTTCCATCTATCAACTTCCTCTTCTATCCTAATGACTAAAACTTGGTCCAATGGCCACATCTAATTGCTAGGGAGACTGGGAGATAGAGTGTTTTAGTCAGGTGCATTGCCAAAATGAATAAAATCGGGTTTAAGTTACTAAGAAGGAGAGAATAGATACTGGATAGGCAAATAGCAGTCTCTGACAGTTACTCTCTGTTTGTGGGAAGTGACTCTAGTTTTCCATTAACGGTAGTGATAGAAAGTGTTTATTTTTTAAGATTTATTTATTTGAGAGAGAAGGGGCGGAAGGGGCAGAGACAGAGAGGGAGAGAATCTCAGATCCCTGCTGAGTGTGGAACTGGACACGGGGCTCCATCTCACAACCCTGAGATCATGACCTTAGCTGAGACCACTGTGGTGGCTGGTGGGTAGGGGGATGAGACATAGGAAGGTGGGCTGGTTTGGGGGGCAGTCTTATCCTTTAGGAACCTGTGAGCAAATATTTGAACCTTTCTATTTTTTTTTTTAACCAACTCATTTAAAGAACAGAGTATAGCTAATGTGCACATAGTTTTAACTTTGGTTTTTCCCGTGTTTCCAGGTCACAATGGCTCATGAGAAGTGAAATTGTTTGAATTAAGGTTTTATCTTCTGCTTTTCTTCTTAGCATTGAGCAACTTATGGGACCTCCCCCATGCAGATGGGGCTGTGTAGGCCAAAAGAACAGCCCCCGTGTCTGAGGGGCCCATCTTAGCACGGTCCCTCCTGGATGCCACCGCTTGGTGACCACCCAAACCCAGGTGTCATTGCCCAGAAGCCTGAGGATGCCAGAAAACACTTACAAAAACACACAAAACACCCCAGCATCTTGTCAAATGTTGCGTTCCTCCTAGACAATCTTCTCACTTGGGTTCAAGGTGAATTTGTTAAACAGAATGCACAGAGTCGAGAATGTTACCGTCTAAGGGGTTTGCGAACCAGAGGACACACAGTTAAAAATACATCTTACAAGATGCCTTCCCCCAAAACCCCTTTCATTCTGACATTCCCCACTCCATCCCCATGGTTGTCAGCTGCTGAGTTGGGGGGAGGGTGTGAGGTCTGCTGGGGAGGGGAGCTCAGGCCTTAGCCTGGGACCCTGACCTTGAGGACGAGCAGTCTCAGGGGCTCAGAGCAGAGCTGGCCAGCTATGGATTCTGCCGGTCACGTCAGCGCTCTGTGCCTCGGTTTCCAGCTTGGTAAAATGGAGACCCATAGTGCTGCCTCTGTGAGAATTAATCCAGTTCGAGTATAGAATGTGTGGGAGGCCCTGAGTGGAAATGCGATGTTTCTGCGTCTCCCGATAGCCCTCAGCAAGAGGCTTCGGATTTGTCATCTTACAGTCGAGGAACCTGGAACAGAAGTGAAGCATTTCTTACAGTCTCAGAACGTATCGGAATGGAGCTTTTTATATATTTTTTCTTCCTGATTTTGCCTTTTACGGTTGTGAGGGAAATAGCCGCACTGATTCCCTAGAAGGGAGAGACTTTCTCATTTTATCTAGGCGTCTCCTTGCAAGGACACCGGAGGAACTTGCCATGACCCTGGTGGGCATGTGGGCGGCCGAGCCTGGCAGGTCCCAGGGTTTGGGGTCAGCGGTGGGCGCCTCATGCAGGCCTGAGTTCACACAAGGAAGCACCAGCGGGAGAAGGAAGCTCAGAGACGCAGAGTGAAACCAGGGCTTGGGGAGGAGGGAGAGTGTGGCCTCCTCTCTGGGGCATGGAGTCCACCCCCACGTGCTGAACCAGCCACCCACCAGAAGTGACCAAAACAGAACACCACACAGGGGAGGCAGGGCCTCCAGAAACAGGGAAAACAACTGAGAAGCTCAGGGGTGCAGTCCCAGCGGCTTAGGCTAGTCCAGGCCGGTCCACATTGGCATGCCAAGTCAGGGGCAGGGGTGGAGATGGAGAGCCATCACCAAGCAAAGGGGGTTGGAGCCCTGCTGGCTGGGGGTCATGCCCGCATGCCCTGCATGTCCCCCTGGACCAGGTTTTTTGCCACCTTGGAGCATGTGACCTTGATGAAGTCATCGGGTGGCTTGTGGGCCTCACGTTGTTCGCAGAAGGAACCGTTCCATCCCTCCCCCCACCCCAGGACTACATGCTGTTCTTATTAGGGTCACCGTCTGCAACGAGGACGGTGAAGGTCAGAGGGCATTTGTGCACCACTCCCCAAGGAGAGCCAAAACTCAGGCCCAGGAATGTCTGGTGCTGGAGACGCACTTGGCTCAGCGGCTGACCTGTGTTCTGTTCTCGGCAACGGGGGGGCAGTCAGTGAGCTGTGACTGTGCGAGCAGAGCTGTGCCCGCCTGGGCCATTTTGTGTGGGGGCCAGTAGCCTCACGCCTGATCCCTGAGCCCCTGAGAACATCGCTGGGTTCTCATAACCGCCAGAAAACGCGTACATTGCCGTCCACATCATCGGCAACCAACAGCTGCAGCCCTCATGGGTCCAGACCCCTCGCCTGTCCAGACAGCAGGGGCAGCTGTGGGGCAGGCAGGCTCCTGGCGCTGCAGGGTGAGAGTGCTCTGTGCTTCTCCACTGTTCTGTTACCTCTTGTCTTCTTCTTTTCTTCTCTTTGGGTTTCTTTTGTACTTACTCTGTGCATGTTGTGTCTCCCATCTTTGCAGCAATTCCTTTTATAGTCTTCCCAGAAGAACCTGGTGTTTATTCTGTAATGCAATGGTAGAGTTTTTATTTATTTATTTATTTATTTATTTATTTTTTTTTTTTTTTTTTTTAAAGATTTTATTTATTTATTTGAGAGAGAGAGAATGAGAGAGCGAGCACATGAGAGGGGGGAGGGTCAGAGGGAGAAGCAGACTCCCTGCCGAGCAGGGAGCCTGATGCGGGACTCGATCCAGGGACTCCAGGATCATGACCTGAGCAGAAGGCAGTCGCTTAACCAACTGAGCCACCCAGGCGCCCGGTAGAGTTTTTTTTTAATGCACAACTGCTGACTCAGAAAAAAAATTACAGGCACAAGAATAAGTAAATGGGGGGTGATTTTGTCCCCCTCTAGAAAAATATAGTAACTTCAGCACACATGCTTTTTAGATTAAGGCAGGAAAGATAACACGATTTAATGAGTCTCATGCTAAGTACACTTGAGGCTATGGGAAAAGAGGAAAGGGAAGGAGCTCAGGAGAGGAGGGAGGTGACAGAAACCAGAAAACACAGGACAAGGGGGCGCTTAGCTGGGTTTTGCCAGAAGGGTGGTTCATTGGTCTTTGGATTTGGGAAGTCTCCTTCTGCCACTGTCTTCCCTTTAAAATGCTCACTCGGCTAGTGAGTACATGTTTCTGCTTCCATCCTAGAGGTACCCGTGAGGTGTGCCCAGAGAGACAAGCCTTGCTCTAGCAAACAGTCCAGAACAACTCACATGTCCACCAACAGAGGAATAGTTAGATAGACTAGGGCACATTCGTATGTCGCTGGATAAAAAGAAAGAGAGACATCTATAATTTGGCTTTGGAAAGGTCTCCAAGGTATATTGTTAAGGGTAAAAATAGACAACTGTTTTTGGAATGAAAAAGAAGATCATAACACAAAATTACACGGAGGTACAGACCTGAGAATGTGAGTGTGGAAAAGCACACCGAAGTGATCAGGTGAGCAAATCTGAGATTGCATTCAGGTCTTTTGTAATTTAGAAATAAATAACAATTTTAACAATAATCAATAGATGCAATGCTTGTTGACAAGTTATTATTTGTGACCTTTCACGTGCCATAGCGCCAGACCTCCAAAAGGCCCCGCTATGGACCGGGAGACCCCAGACATCCAGCACAGGAGAACAGTTCTCTCAGCCAGAGCCTCACAGTCTAAAACAAAATTCTCTGAGGGCCAGTTTAAATTGAGCCAGGGTTGGGTGCCTGGGTGGCTCAGTTGGTTAAGCGACTGCCTTCAGCTCAGGTCATGATCCTGGAGTCCCAGGATCGAGTCCCGCGTCGGGCTCCCTGCTCGGCAGGGAGTCTGCTTCTCCCTCTGACCCTCCCCCCTCTCATGCTTTCTCTCTCTCAAATAAATAAATAAAATCTTTAAAAAAAAAAAAAATAAATTGAGCCAGGGTTGGGGGACCTGGGTGGCTCAGTCGGTTAAGCGTCTGACTCTTGATTTCAGCTCAGGTCATGATCTCAGGGTCGTGAGATCTAGAGCCCCATGTCAGGCTCCGTGCTCAGCGGGTAGCTGCTTGAGATTCTCTCTCTCCCTCGCCCTCTGCCTGTCTCCACCCCCCCCCCCCCACAATAAACAAATAAAGCCAAGGTTTTCTTGCCCAGGGACATTCGTGACAGCAATCATTAGCTATTGCTATTCAATAAAGTACCCCACGGCTGAGTGTCTTAAGACAACAGCCATTCTTCTAGCTCACGATCCTGAGAGTCAGTGTGTCAGGCCGGGCTCCGTTGCAGGTCCTCGCCAAGACCTGTGGCCTGAGGGTCATGGGCTGTAGGCTGGGATGGCCAAGGCCGTGGAGGTGACTGGGCTGGTCTCTGTCAGCCAGCAGGTGAGCAGGCTTTCCAGAAGCTGCAAGACCTTTTTGAGCCTAGGCTCAGACGTTGCTATGTATCACCTTCGCTGCATTGTGCCAGTCAAAGCAAGTCCTGAGCCTGGATTCAGGCCTGGCTGGGAGGACCTGCAGGAGCCCCTGGGAAAGCGGGAGAGACTTGCAGCCTACCACGTGACCAAGATAAGCTTCCAGGTGTGTTTCTGAGAAGCCAGAATAGGCAGAATAGAATGGAAAGCATTTCTCAGAGCTATTTCTGATAAGTGCCTTTTTCTATCCCAGGGTGTCTCGGTGGAAGTTAAGGTCTGGTCTTGATGGCTCTGATCCAAGCCAGCAGAAGCATCATTGCTCTATTAAAGGACCCTTCAGATTGATTGTCACTATATCCTCCCCCCGGCCCCCACTCATTAATTTTCATATCCTCACCACCTAGCCAAGTCCCTGTGCGTTGGTTTAATGCGTGGATGCACTAACTCCAATTACAATCATTTCTCAAGAGCAGGTATGATTGTAGGCTGATTGCAGAGCAGGGTGATTTTGGTTTTGTGCTTTGTGTGTCTGTACACGGGTACAAGTGTGACTTCAAAAAAAAAAAGCAGCCTTTATTCCCCCCCCCCCATGACAAAATTAGTTCATTGTACAAATTTTGGAAAATATAAAAAAAGGAAAAACAATTAAATTAACCTTAATCAGACTACCCAGAAACAACCAGTACCCTGTTGCGTGGTATATCCTTTTAGCTGTGTGCACATGTTTATGGAAGTGTGTGTGTGTGTGTACACGTCTGTGCATGTGTGTGTGAGTGATGGAGGCCAGTGGTTTTGCCAGCAGAACAGGCTGATGTGCCCTTGAGTCCCTGCAGGTCCAGCTTCCCACCTGCTGTCTGGGGCTCTCTGTTCCCCTCCACAGGGGCACTGGGACTCGCTCCCTTGGTTGTGTACTTCCCTCTACTTTTTTTGTTAGTCGTTTCTGACCTTGGACAAGCGAAGTGCAGAGACTGAAGCTTGATGGGAGCAGATATGGAGACTCTCTCCTTCCCTGCACAGGGATATGGAGACTCTCTCCTTCCCTGCACAGACGAGGAAGCCAAGGTCCAGAGAGGGCAAGGGTCTTGCTTAGGGCCACCCACCAGGCCCCGGGCAGAATGGGGACCCTTGACTGTGTCTCCACAGCAAACCCAGAAGGAAAAGGGCCCTGAATTCCACCGAGAAGCAAATTGGACACAGAGGTGACTCCTCCACAGGAAGCCTCTGCCCACACCCTACACTTGCCCCACTGGGAATCTCTTCCAGGGGCCCTCCCCTCCCTGCCCCGCTCCAGATCGCTGGCCTCCCTGTGCTCCCCGCCCACAGGCCCCCATCTGGAGCCGTGGGAAATGGGAGCCTGTGTCCCTAGACATCTGTGTAGCTTTCCCTGTCCCCTCCTTCTCATCTTTACTGAAACATCACCTTCTCACAAGCCTTGGAAATTGTCACCCCCACATCCACACACGCACGTGTGCACTGCCCACCTGCCCCTTGCTCGGCTTCGTCCCACCAGCAGACCTGCTCTACATTTTCTGTGTTTCTCCTCTGATTCCACCAGAATGACAAGAGGCCTGTTTGGGGTGTGGAGGGGGCTCCTTGCTCATCTTCTCCACGGCCCGTCCCCACCCCTAGCACATAGCAAGTGCTCAGGAAACATCTGGATGAATAAAAGATGAATGGAGTATCCTTTTTTTTTTTTTTTAAAGATTTTTATTTATTTGACAGAGAGATAGAGAGCACAAGTAGGCAGAGAGGCAGACAGAGAGAGAAGGAGAAGCAGGCTTCCCGCCGAGCAGGGAGCCCGATGTGGGGCTCGATCCCAGGACCCTGGGATCATGACCTGAGCTGAAGGCAGACGCTTAACGACTAAGCCACCCAGGAGCCCCTAGAGTATCCTTTTAAAATGGATATTATCTGAATTTATATATTCTAAAGGTGTTGTAACAGGAAAGCCCTCTGGAACTTTCACTTTGGTCCTGTTTAGTTCGGAATGGTCGGAATCCCGGCGTCGGGAGATCAGACTTTGCACCAGATCCCAGGCATCTCAGCAAAGGGCCATCTGAGGGCCGTAAGCATGATGGGGTCTGCCACACGGAGAGGAGGGGCAGCCCCCTGCAGCAGGGGCACAGGGCACCGCGAGGAGTCTGCAGGGGGGTTCGATGGTTGAGGACAAGCTTGTGAGGTGGGCAGAGGAGGGTGGCATTCTGAGCAAAGAGAGTTTCCTTTGCACAAGAACGGAGTCCGTATCTGGGATGTGTGGAGGGAAGGCAGACCATTTGTGGTTGTGGGAGCATAAGGGAGAGGGTGCCACGTACACTGGTTGGCGTGGCTTCCGCTGCCCTAAGAAGCACCACGGGGAGGGGGGAGGGGCTTAAACAACACACATGGACTTCCTCGTGGTTCTGGAAGTCCTAGATCTGCAGGGCTGGTTTCCTCCGAGGCCTGTCTCCGTGCAGAGGGCCACCTTCTCCCCGTGTCCTCGCGTGGTTGTCCCTCTGCATGTCTGGGTCCTACCTCCCCTTCTTGTAAGGACACCAGTCAGATTGGAGAGGGCGCGCTCCTGTGACCTCATTTTAACTTAATCACCTCTTGAAAGGCCCCGTCTCCAAACACAGTCACATCCTGAGGTACTGGGGTTAGGACTTCAGCATAGGGATTTGTGGGGGCCACAGCTTAGCCCCTAGCACCATGATGGGAGCGAGTCAGGCGAGTGTGGCCAGCTCTGGGGGCTTTCTCCCGGGCATTATGGAGGAAGGAGCAGTGTCAACAGATTGTGGTGTACAACCTGAATTCAGAAGAACTCAGATTGGACTCAGATTTTCCTTTGAATGCCAAATGCTTCTTCTTGGTGTAGAGGGCAAAAATTCCGAGGCCAGGGAGGACAGGCATGCTTTTATGGAAGAAACTAAAATTGCCCTCTGGACACCACATCAGTGAGATCCACAAAGTATGGTCATAAGTCGTTTGATATTTGCTTACAATTACTTTTAACACTTGGCATTTTGAAGAATAGTTCTGAATCTTCTTGTGAATTACTCTTTACCTTTGGCCCCTTCCCTCATGAAATCCTGCTTCTGCGGGGAATGCCCCCTTTCTGGGCTGTGACTGAGTCACAGGCTCAGGAGTCTGTGAGCCAGTCCCAGAGACCTCGTGTGTGGAACAGGGTTCCAGCTCCGTCGCAGTTCTGGGTGTTCCCTTTGAGATAGTCTTTGAGGAGCTGGATAGGTGTCATCGTGGAAGCTGGTGTCTCCAGGGAGCCTGGGACCATGCGTCGCAAGTCTTTGGACAGCCACCGGATAGAAGATACTGTGACTGCCCATTTGGGGCCGGGCTGGACTTGAGATCCTACAGCCAGTTCACTTAGAGTGAACCTCTCATTTGTGACCCAATAAACCAGTCTCTGATTCTGGTTAGTTCTCTTACTCCTGGGAATTTGCTGTGGATCTGGCACTTTCTAGATGCTGGAGACACAGAGATAAAGCACGAGGAGCACACCATTCCTGGGGGGTGTGATTTCACAGTGTGGAGCATAATTACACTGTGGAGTGGGGTCGCTGGGGCTGGGGAGCCTGAGTGCTCAGGGAGAAGCTGATGGCCTTCTAGGGGACAGACAAGATGAACCGAGTTCCTCCGAGTGAGGGGATGGGCAGGGGGTGACAAAGGACCCTCTGGGCCAGCGAGGCGGGAAGACACAGCAGATCTGTGAGCCCAGGGAGGGGAGAGTTTTGCTCTCAGAAGGAGGGTGGTTGCCACCTGCACAGGGGTGATGAGCAGCTTGGAGAGACTTGGAGAAACGTAGCTACAGTGATGTGTGCCGCTCCCATACGAGAAAACTCGGTGCAAGTGGTTGCCTGTATTTTTGTTCGGGTTTTTTTCCCTGAAGCAGAGTCAGGAAGACTTTCCCACTTTAGCGGGACACGGGTTCATGTCGGCAGCCCCAGGAGCCCTGTCTCTTCTGCCCGCCTCCGCCCTGCTAACACATCTGCCCTTCCCGCCTGTTCCCGTCTGGGCCACTCTCTCCCAAGCTCCTGGCTGCCAGGTGTCCCCTTCTATTTGAACTCTGAACAGTCACAAGCACTTTTGTTAACACGGTGGGCAAAAATAGGCAGTTTCACAGCTGGTCTTGTAAGAAGTCAGTGCCCCAGTTAGCCTTCTCCGTTCATCCTCCGTGGCTCATCGGGCCCCGATCACAGGGAGAGCCTGTGACAATCGTCTCTAGAGGGGAGCTTGCTCTGGGCACAGCACCCCTCTCCAGCCCTGCTTGGCCCAAGGGAGGAAGGCTGCGCTGGGGAGGCTGCCCAGACACCACGCTGTCAATAGCTGCCTCTACCTGCCCTCTTGTGTAACCTTCAGCCACCTGCCAGCCGCCTACACCTGTCCCCAAGGGCAGTTTTCACCCATGGGAAACCGGGATCACAGCAGCGAGGTGGCTGGCCCACGCTCACACACCTACAAAGTAGTAGCAGGATTTGAACCCAGACCCCTTCTATGGTCTTCCAGGAGCTCTGCCAGCCAATGGGTTTACGGTATGCAGTCACATACGTTAGTCAAAACAGTCTGTTTAATCTGTTCCCTAACAAAAATCCAGATGGTCTGAAGGACATGGAGAAGATAGTTTTAACATGAAGTATTCTGTGAAAGCTGGGTCAGGTCAGGAGCTTGCCTGATTCGGCACTTTATTGCCTATCCCTTTGGCCTTTTCCCCTTTATCTGCCTCTAAATATATGAAGGTTTTTGAAAATAGATTTAACATTTTTCTGAAGTTTCAAACCCTTGGGATTGCTGATCTCATGGAGTAATCTCGTGGTGTGCTATAATCCGCGTCAAGCATTATTCAGAATTTGCAGTGTCCTGTTGTTTTCTCACAGACTTTTTATTCCTTGATCTCCTCGCATCCTGCAAGTTTCTGAGAGTGAACACCTCACCCCACCCCACAGCTGTTGCCTGTTTATAAACTTTCTGTATATTCAACCTTCATCGGAAAGATCTGGGTGAAAGGTCTAGTATTTCTGGATGATTTTGGTTAACCCAGAATTTGTTGGTGAGGCAGAAGATGAACAGGAGAATGGCCCCCACAGGCATGGCACGTAGGAGGTGATCGCTAGTCCCAGAGTGGGAACCAGCCTCCCTCAGCTCTCCAAAACCGAGTCGTCATCCTACAGCATGATGCAAAAGAGAGATCCTCTTGCTAGACGACAAGAACCTTAGTTATGACACTTTTTGTCATTCTGTTTTCTCTTATTTATACAGTGGAGAGTAGGATGTTTTCAAATAAACCCTCTAAACATGAAATCCTGAAAATGCATTATTTCTAAAATGCCACACCGTTAACAGCCTTTTAGCTGGTTACATTATAAAGCATGTTGTAACAGCTAAAAAAAAAAAAAAAAAAAATCTGAGCCAAAATGTGTTTCCATAGCCCATATGCTGAATTTTGGCATCTTTATACCTTTTTCAAGCTGTTGTCAATTAGTAAAGAAATTAATTTCTGTCTTTATGTCCTTTGTAAAGTTGAGCGTGTACTTGGATGCTGCAGAGAGCTAGAATGGAAGGCGGTTTCCTTTGGTGGAAGGTAACTCAGCGTGCTGGGGGCTGGGGGCACAAAAGCATGCTGTTCCCAGTGACCCTGCAAGGAAGCCTGGGCCAGCAGCAAACACAAGAGGAGGAAATGGCTTTTGTTGAGGGAAACAAACTGTTTTTCAGACCAACAAGCTGTGATCTTGGACTTTTTGCCAAATGCATGTTTTGTAAAAAGAGAAAGAGCAGGAGACAGAAGCAGAACGTGGTCACACGTTCTTCTTTGCCCTGACGCCTCCTCACCGGGATCACATCGCCTCTGTGGTTCCTTGGCCCTAGGACTTTGAGTCCTGCTTTGTTCCCACACTCTGCTCTTGGAACCTAACAAGGATGTTTTTAGCATGAGCGACATGTGTAGGCTGATGACCGAACATGTTTTGTTTTTTTTCCTTTGGTGGCAGCTAATGGACATATGGCCTTTAGCTTCAGGATGCAGTTCCTTTACTTTTAATTTGTCACTGGTCTTCCGTTCTTACACTTTGGTAGATGCCATCGCTAATGAGGCTTCTGCTATTGGATGTCACAGGAGCACAGAAAGCAAGCCAGACCTGCACTGGAAAATGGGCTTTGAAACCATGATCTCTAAAGTGGGAAGGAAAGCTAGGGGTGCAGGAATTGTCGTTCCAGTAAAGCACTGAGGTGAGCACTGGAGGCAGACAGCACAGCCCAGGGAAATCTGCTGGAACTGGAAAACTGTGGCTTGCTGGTGGAGGCGGCCTCTAGCTGGATTTCTGTCACCTCACATTGGGTTACATTAGATGTGGCTGCCTGCCCCCAGAGCTTCCAAATGAGTCAACCCTGCACCTGGATGATTTTATGAACCATTGTTTGGGTCACATTTATATTCTAAGTTCACTCCCCACCAAAAGTGGAGAAAAGAAAAAAACATGACTTGAGCTCCATGTTCTTCAGCTTTCCCTGGGGTTCTTGCCTGGAAACAAAGCGAGTTTTCCACTTCCCATATAATAAAGACACAGCTCCCTGTGCGGACAAGGATGTGATGAAACTCACATTTCCATACTTTGCTGGGGACGACGAAAACTTTCCATTTGGAAAGCATTTTTGGTTCTACTAATGGGGACTCCCCCAAATAGTCATATCTTTTGATCCAGAAACCCCATCATGGCAAGTTAATCCTAACAAGTCTATAAACATCTGTAACAAGATGTTCATCCCAGTGTTATTTCTAACAGCAAAGATTGAAGGCACTCTCAATGCCTCGGCATTGAAAATAGTTAAGTGAGTCTTGATTTGATCCCCCTGCTGGGATAACAGGCAGTCAGTAGAAATCACAAGTACAAATTACGTAACAATGTGGGGGAGAGGGGGTATTCATATTATATATTAAATTACAAATCAACTCCAGGCCCCTAGTCCCTAGCCAAGACCAGGCACACAACAGGTATTTAGGAAACATTTATTTGGTTGAAATGAGCTGCTTTTCCGTCTTCCTGCAGCAGCCCTGTTAGAGAAGGTCATGTTGGTTCGCAGGACTGACCTCCTCCCCACCCCACGCCCTAGCGCCCGTGCCTCTGGGGACTGGAAGTGGGATAGTGGGCGGTCACTGAGCAAGAGGTCAAATTATGCTCCCTGGCTGTTCTTGCTGGACAGCACATCCTAGGCCACCTCCTCCTAAACCTTCTGCGCCTTTGTAAGGCACGCATCCATGGCGGGGGGGGGGGGGGGGGGGGGGGGGGTCCCAGCAGGAGGCCCGTGCCTGACAAAGGGCAGAGTACCTGCATCCCAGGCTGGGAAGAGCCTGAGAAGCCCATGCTAGCCTGCCCTGGCCCTGCCGAGGTCGTCATGTCCAGAGCCTAGTGCAAGGCAGGGGGCCTCCCAGGGGCCATAGGGAATAGTATGATTTTGTGGGTTGTTAAAAACATAAGTGGTGAGCTGTTTAGGTAGCATGCCACAATTTGAGGTTTTTCTCCCAGCGACGTGTCCCAAAGGTCTTCCCAGATGAGCTCACATGGTTCATGTTGGCAAGCAATTGAAATGAGACTGAACTTTAATAATGCTCATTTCTGGTTGGCTGGGGGCAGGAGAGGTTTGTCGTTTTCTGTTCGTTTTTTTGTGTAGTTTCTTATTTCTGCAGCCAGTACTTACTGATCACTTCCTCTGTGTCCAGAACTGACCTGAGTAGTTTACACAGATGATCTCTGTTAATCTTACCAACAATCCAAGTCGGGTAGGGCTATTATTATCTGTACATTGCAGCTCCAAGAAGTTGAAAACCTTACTAGAATGAAGCCAGATTTGACCCGAGGACGTCTAACCCCAGAGTTGCCCCCGCTAACCCCACACTCGGTGGCTACCTCAATGCTTGTCTGGTTTTTCCCAGATAGCTGCCTTGAACGTGTATTACTCTAAGTTTAACTGATACATGTGGCTGGTGGCTAGCATACGGGACAGAGCAGGCATTCTAGCACCTTCCTGCAGTCACACTGCCCGATGGCACAAAGGGCCGTGGTGTCCCGCAGCCAGGATGGCTGGGGGATGCTCACCCCCCAGAGGGGCTGGGCCGGCAGCTGCAGGACCACGCTCTATCCCTCTGTGTTGGGAGATCAGTGTGCCCGAGTGGTGAGGGTGGGCAGAGAGGGCCAGATGGCCAGTCTCTAACCTCTTCACAGGCAGGGCCAGCAGGGGTCAGGGGCGCAAGTGAGCAGGACCCCTAGGATCCTGGCAGGGGGCTTCTGCCCAAGGCCTCCCTTTGCCTCGTCCCTTATTCTGACAAGACTGAGTTGGTGGGGGAATGCCTGAGGCCGGATTCCGGAGCCCCCAGCCTCCACCCCTCCACCATTACCATGTGGGACTCCTACCCCACTTGCTCCTCAGGAAGTGGAGACTTGATTCAGGAAACAAAGCTTCCTGGGGTGTGGCTTCCCCCCACATCTGCTTGAGGAATCAACAGGAAAGATCCAAATCATCGTTCACAAATTTCCAGGAATCACGGGCACTTCTGATATCATTCTCCCTTGCCTATGCCTTGTGCCATATTAGTACATAATTAATGCCAGTTTTGAGGAGCAGAGGACCTCCCTGTATCCTGGAGGTGGTGATGTGTGGGAATCGAAAGTGCCACAGCAGATGTCCCAGTGTAAAGAATGCAGGGTGGCTTTGGGTCCAGACCCCATCTTCATAATAACCTAATAGCGACAGTAGGCAGTTATTGAGCACTTACTACTTGCCACCCACAGCGCCAACCACCTTACACTCAGGCTCTCACTTAATGCTCACGGCGCCCCATGGAATGGGCTTTGTGAGTGCCCCTTACTCCAGGAGAGGAAGCTGAGCCTTTGGAGGCGAGGTCGCCTGCCCCAGGTCACATGGAGGCAGCGCTGACTCCAGCCCTCCACCCTTAACCCCGGTCCACTAGTGCCTGGCACTCTCTGGCTTTTGCCTCCTCGTCTTTACACTGGATGGTGATCCTCCAAGTTAGAGTTGTTATCACCATACCGGAGGAATCACAGGCTCGGGAGGCTGGCACAGGCGCAGGCGTATAATAAAAGCTTAACAAATGAGTCTCTTTTCTTCTTGCCTTCATAACATCTTGTGTGTGCATCTTGAATTTGCACCTCATTTACTTTGTGCAGCTGAGAACATGCTGGCCCGCCTCTTGCCTTCTCTGAAAGCTCTGGGACCCTGACCTCAGCTGGTCGTGGGTGCTTGCATCTCTCCAAGGCTTTCAGTAAGCTCCGCTTTGTATATGTTAAAAGTATAGCATCTCACATCTTGGAGAAATGAATCTGCACTTGTTTTAAAGCAACCCACTTTACCATGTGCATACCTCTTTGTTTTTTCAAAGTAGCCCTTGGTCGAGTTGCCACAGCAGCTGAACTTGGGTTGCAGCGTTTCTACGTTTTTGTCATGTTTACCCTACTCTAAGCTCCAAGCAGCTGAAAAGCATCACATGGGGACTTCTGGAATTGGGAGGAGGACATGACAGATCTAATGTTTTGGAACGGGAAAAGGGGTCTGTTACATGTTAAACCTGGGGAATTTTAGTTTGCAGGAAATTGAGCTGAAAGTTTATTTAATGTTCCATCTCTAAGAAAGCCATGCTTGTCCTGAGGATGCAGGCCAGCTGTCCTCCATCTCTTTGGACAGCTGGACAAGAGGAAATCCTTGTAAGTGTGAGAAATGCAGGTTACATGTGCGGAAGAACGGTGGTGCAGAAGAGTGCTGAGCCCCAAGACAGTTCACGAGTTTTCTCATCTGGAACTGGAGGAGGGCCAGGAGGGTGACAGCTAGCATGCGCCAAGGGCCTGCTGTATGCCCAGTACGTTATACTATTTCATTTATCCCCCCAACCACTTCAGGAGATGGGTACGTGGCTTACCAGTTTTGCACTTGGGCAAGTAATCAAAGTGACCACCATCTTAAACTGTGTGTTTCATTCCCTCGCTTTGTTATTTTATGCTTCTATCACATAGGTACGGCACTCAAAAAATACATTGTTTGCTTTTGCTTGGGTGGTTTTTGGTTTTTTGGGGTTTTTTTTAGCTTTTATAGAGAACGGCTGAACTGCACACTTAAGCTGTCTTCGATGACTTGCTTTTGTTCACTTTATATTTTCTTGCTAAGGTTCATCCATGTTGCTGCATGTAGCTTTAGCTTATTCATCTGACTGTAGAGTGATCCCTTTTGCTACAAGATGTCCATCTCTGGCTGTGATAACAGGCTGCTGCAGTCATATGCCTGTCTCCTGGGGGGGCGCACGAGAATTTCTCTTGGGCGTATTTATACCTGGGGTGGAATTGTTGGGTTGTAAAGTATGGAATTTCAACCCTATGAGATGCCAAAATGTTTTCCGAAGGGGCTGTACCGGTTTCTCTCCTTCCTGTAACATACATGAGTTAGTGATTACGTTGGACTTAGAGGCGGGGCCTCACGAGGGCCTTCACCTTGCTCCTAGCAGGGTCTGTTGCACTCTGGCGCTTAGCCGCAGCGGGTTCTCCCTCTGGGTTTGAGGAGCTGTGACGCCCACTTCTGGCTCCTGCTGATGCAGCCCCATGATTCTCAAGGCCAGAGGCTCCACGATGATCCTCTCTCTGGTTGGCTTGACCACACATCCTGTAAGGGTCCCCCCCCAGCCTGGTGCTTGCTGACCTCCAGTGGGTTGGCCAGGAGTGCAGGGCTGGTACCCTAATTGCGGTGGGAGGAGGTGCCTGTCCTCTTACCGGTGGATCTTCCCAGGGAGACCAAAGCCTCGGCTCTGAGTTAGCTCCACGCCCCTCCCATGGCTGCCTTGCCCATGGGAGGAGAGCTCCCCTGGAAAATCTGGAACAGACGAACTCACGAGCTGCTGTGCATAAATACGACAGCCTGGTAAATAGCCAATTGCGCCCTGGATCTCTGTGGGAATTGGGGAACTGAGCCAAAGCCCAAACCAGCGCCCTTCTCCTTGTGCTTTCATCTCTTCACAGCGTTGGTTTCTTTGGCAGGCCAGCTGTGTGGCCCGTGGGGAAGGCAGCTACCTTGGAGGGCGGGGAGGCACCTCCAAAGGAGCAGAGGTGAGAAACAAGGAGAGCTTTCGGCTTGTCCAGAAGCCCTCACAGGGGTTAGGAGCTAGGAAAACCGAAGCCGTGGGCCCCCGCCACAGACCCCTCACCGGAGATTCCAGGCGCTGCTCTCACAGGGCAGATGGCCAAGTTGGGACCTGGGCACCCTGAGGTCTTGTGGAAACAGTGTCATCATTCTAGACTCGCCTCACTGACCTGTGCCTTTCAGAAGCCAGGGGAACTGGTCTGATGTTAACACCTGTATTCACAGGCCTGCCTTTTCAATAACACAAGCCCCATCTCTTCCCTGGTGGTAAAGGTAAGATGTGGCTCACTAGCTCCGCTACTCTAAGGCTTCCTGTGGACGTCGCAGCTTCTGTGGGTCTCTTGGTCTGCAGGGACAGTAGACGCTGCTGCAGGCTGGTGTCTGAGCTGCGGGCTGCCCTCCTCCATGTGGGGGCCTAGCGGGTGGAGGCAGAGCAGAGACCAGGGCCAGGACTGCGGCCAGGACTATGTGTCCTTCTTCATTGAGCAAAGTCTTTGGTTCGCTGCCTCTTCCGTCCACCCCACCCTGGGGGCCGCACCCCACCCTGATGACTCCCTCCTTGCAGCCAGAGATGAAGCTTCCCCTCCTCACTGCTGGCAGCCAGAGCAAAGGCCACGTCTGCCGAACCTCCCAGAGACGGGTCACACCTTTGAACACAGGGTGCTCATAGACATGAGGTCTTCCGTGAATGTCTGGTGCCGTTTGCTGTGGTCACTGTAGATGTCTCTGCCCAGCCTCCATGTTCCCACTGTACCCCACTCTCAGGTGTTTGGGAAGGCTCTCTACAGATGCTTCCCGGGGCCCCCGTGTTTGCACATCCACATGCAGTAAAGAGCTCAGCCGCTTGGCGAGTGCGACCTGCCCCGCGTGAGAGCGGCTGATGGGCGGCTCCCAGCACTCGCCTGCGGTGCGAGCAGCTCCCGGCACGAGCCCGGAGGGAAGGTGCTGGCTGTGTGTGCTCGCCGCAGGTTCTTCACCCTATGAGGAAGGGCTTCTCTTTTCGTCCTACCAGCTTCCGAGCCTCCCGCTTCCTGCCCACGTTTCCCAAAGAGCCGTGACAGTAAAAGCACTGGATGTGGAGTCTGGACCCCGAATCACCGCGGGGCCGAGCTCCATCCAGTCTGCCTGAGGGTCCCTTTCCTCTGCTAGAAAATGGGGCACTGGAACCCTAACTCACAGAGTCGTGAGGATCAGATGGACTAAGCCCTGGGAAAGGGGCTTTGTAAATTATCAACTGCCACTCAAGTATCGGGCATTGTTATTCCCACTTTGTGAACCCTTACTCTCTCTTCCCTTACTTCAGGCTGTATGTTACCAGCGTTTTTTTTCTATAAGAAAATGAACACTAAGTAAGACTGGTTCCCTAATAAAAGGCAAGTGGGGTGTTCATTTCTTTCTATTCTAACATTAACAGGATTATCAACCTTCTGGATACTTCCCAGCGATCTCTTTTGCACATTAATAGTAGCGTGGAAAATAGAAAGATTATGTATGAGACAAAGAGAGACTGGGATTATTTAACCATTCAACAGAGAATTACTAAGTGCTTATTTTTCATCAAATACAGTGCTAGATGTTTAAGACTACCTAAGACTTGTTTTAATCAGGTAGGGTGAGACACACAGACACAGAAATGACTGTCATGAAATAAGAATTATTCACAGAGCCCTAGAAACAGAAGATGTGGCTCCAGGGTCATCAGGAGGCAGAGAGAGTGAGGGGGAAACGTGGAACCAGGTGAGGCAGGGCAAGCAGGTGTAAGATTGACTAGTTTGAATAATTTCAGCATGCTCTGGGGCTCGGGGCTGTCCCTCGTTATCCGGTACCTGGCTCTGGGGTGCTTAGGGCAGGGGGTTAGTGCCCTGGAGTGCGAGCGCCATA
Organism: Halichoerus grypus; assembly: GCF_964656455.1. Taxonomy (NCBI): domain Eukaryota; kingdom Metazoa; phylum Chordata; class Mammalia; order Carnivora; family Phocidae; genus Halichoerus; species Halichoerus grypus. Next base: position 159,878,221 of record NC_135712.1, on the reverse strand, counting down.
GAGGAGGGGTGCTGGGGCTCTGGAGTGGTCAGTTTGCACATGGAAGCCTAGCTCACAGGTAAGTTCTTTCCCATCTCTAGAAATTGGTGAACGCTGGGAGGGGCAGTCTCTAGGGTCAGATCTTAAAGCATCAAAATAGAGAAAATAAAAAATAATAAAAAATAAAATAATAGTACATAGAGGTAAACAAAACTCAAAGTACGTGGGATCAAGGTCCGTGGCGCAGGGTTCTTTAAAAAGATACAAGGGAAAGAAGAATCTGAGTCGCACGTGCAAACTGTTGCTCAGTAGGCTCCGTCTACATGGTGGGAAAGGAAATGTATCACATCCACTGTAGCCGGAGTCCTGGAGTTAAATCTCTTTGATGCGTGGCCATTATGGAAATACTGCCTACAATTCATTTCAACAGGCATTAATCAAGCACCTACCCTCTGCCAGGTCTGTGCACAGAGCCCTGAGGCAAGTGCAGATGAGTAAAATGGGATCCTTGCTCGCCAGGACAGCCTGGTGAATATGGGGTACATGCACGCTGAACTTCCTCCTTAGTTCGTGTCCATAGCAGACATCACTAATCACGCACAGCACTCTCTTCTGCCCAGTCCAGCCAGACTCGCCTTAGAATCCTCCACCGCACAGTACAGTGGGGGGGGGGGGGGCACTCATCGAAGCTTTTGTCTGTCACCCTGGCTCCAGGGACCCTCAGGGCATGGGGGAGGGATGGTGCTGGAGGAGAGAAAGAAGGGAAAGTCTCATCAACTCACGTGTGACAAAGACGAGCAGTGCTTTGGGGGAAGGGAAAAATCACACCTGCTTCCAGGGGATCACAGCTGACTTCATGGAAGTGATAGGATTGGTGCCTGGTCTTAAAAGGGTTTTGCTCCTGGCCTGGCGCAGGAGTGAGGGCTCCGCCGCAGAGGGGCTGGCTGTTCCCTGAGAGGCGCGAGGCAGGAGGTATGGGTGTGCTCTGAGGAACAGTGAGCAGGGGGGTATCAGTGGGGCTATAGGAATGTTTCTCTCGAGGCAGAGGGACGTGTTGGAACCTTTAGTGGAGGCCCCGAATCCTGGGCTGGAATGTGCAGACCGAGTTCTGGAAAGTGGGGGACGTCTGGCCACTGCAGGATCAGAGCAGCTTCCAGAAGCAGAGCAGGGCAGTGCAGAGCTGGTTAGAGCTGGGAGAGCTTGCGGCGGGCAGGGAGGCTAGTCAGGAGGCCGTGGCTGGTGAAACCCAGAAGGGGCCTCCCCCTCCCCCGCGCAAGCGACCGATTCAGGAGGCTGTGCCTCTGGAAATCCAGAAGGAATCGGGGATTAGCTAGCTGTAGGGACAGAATTAAAGTCAAAGACAACAGTGCTGTTTGGGCCTGAATGATGTGGAAAGACGATGGGGCCATGGAGCACCATGTGGAAGCCAGGAGGAGAGCCGGTCTGCAAGCAGTTTTAGGAGCCACGGGACAATCGGGAATCTTTTGGACAAGGGGCTGGCAAGACGGATCTGCAGCTCTGGAAAGAGCCAGGAGCCAGAGACTGTGTAGCTAGGAGACATCTACACTTGCAGGAGAGCCAGAGCATGGGAGCCACGGACAGGAACGAGGGCGAGCTGGGGGAGTGCCCGGGGCCTCCTGCACGTAATCCGTAGAAAGGATAGGCAGATACTGTAATGCTTAATAACAGGAGCTAACTCCCAAATAAGCGGACTGAGCAGAAATCCAGAAATAGACTAGATTCGAGTGAAAATGGGAACTGTCGCATATGACAAGGATGACCTCACAATTCAGTGAAGTAATGAAGGACTTTTTCAGGACTTTTGTTAAGACAATTAAGACCCATCTTCATTTTGCAACTCAATAGAAGTGATGGTTGCACAATATTGTCAGTGTCCTTCAGGCCACTGAGCTGGACGCTTCGAAGCGATGCATATAGTTTTGGGTTATGTACATGTTACCACAAAAAAAGAAATGAAACCATACAAGAACTCACAACGTATGACTGACGACACCCTTTAGAACCCTGAAGTGGAGAAAGCCTTTATAACCAAGAATCAAAATTCAGAAGCCATAAAAAGAAAGGATTTATTATTTGGCTATTTTTTTTTTATTTGGCTATTTAAAAATAAGAATCGCCTGCACAGCTAAACACAACATAAATGAAGTTAAAGGACAAAAGACCAACTAATATAGAAGAAGCTCTTAAATATCAAGACAAAATGCAAGACAGAAAAAAATAAGCAAAAACATGAATTCTCAGTTCACCACAGAAGAAATACAGCTGGGTCTTGAAGAATGAGATGTTCAAATTATACTTTCTCCCCTGTCTTATGGGTAAAAACCCAAACGCCAGTCGACACGCTTTGTTGGTAAGGCTGAGAGAGACGGCCTTCTCCCATACCTGGGTGATCAAGTCAAGACCGGATATCCCACGTGGAGGGGAATTTGGCAGAAACTACCTAAGTGACACGGGCACGTACCTTTCAACCAAGCAATCGGCATCTAGACATATACCCCGAGGGCACCCCTTCACCAAGGTGAATTAGAACACCCCCAGGCTATTTATTATAGCCAGCTATTTAATAAACAAGAGATTGGCTAGCACACAATTTTCAACGAGACACTGCTTGCAGAAACTTCCATTCATTCATGCAAAGGGATACCACGCATTGCAACGTATTTTTGCAAAAAAGAAATGCTTCGAGAGAAAACCAGAAAATAATTAAAATGGTTAACCATAGGGAGCAAGAGAGGAGAGGTAGAGTAGGTGGGCATAGAAGTAAGACTTCAGGGGTGCCTGGGTGGCTCAGTCATTAGGCATCTGCCTTCGGCTCAGGTCATGATCCCAGGGTGCTGGGATCAAGCCCCACGTCGGGCTCCCTGCTCAGCAGGAAGCCTGCTTCTCCCTCTCCCACTCCCCCTGCTTGTGTTCCCTCTCTCGCTGTGTCTCTCTCTGTCAAATAAATAAATAAAATCTTTAAAAAAAAAAAAAAGAAGACTTCATTGGATGAATCTTTTTATAAATTTCTAACTGTTATACCAGGTCAATGTGTATCCATTCAGAAAAGAAAATTGAAAACCAAAACTTATAGCTGGAAACAAATTTATTTTGAAATTAATAAATCTAATTATATATCAAATTAGTAACATAAGCACACAGAGGAAATAATTATGACATATCTGCAATAACTTGAAATTTAAACACAAGACTCTGGCATATCATTACTGAACTATATTCTAAGGATAGGGGGCAGGGAGAACTGGGAATTATTGTGGAATGGGTGTATCAGTCCGCTCTAGCTGCCATGACAAAGCACCATAGATGGGGCAGCTTGAACAACAGACATTTATTTTCTCGAACACCTGGAGGCTGGAAGCCCAAGATTGAGGTTTCGGCAGGGCTGGTTTCTTCCGAGTCCTCTCTCCTTGGCTTGCAAATGGCTACCCTATGTGTCCTCACATGGTCTTTCCCCTGTGCGCATGCCCTTGATATTCCTGTGTCCTAAGCTCCTCCGCCTATAAGGACAGCAGTGGGATAGGGTTAAGACCCACCAGAATGGCCTCATTCTAATTAAATCACCTCTTTGAGGGCCCTATCTCCAAATGCAGTCCCATTCTGAGCTACAGGGGTCTCGGACTTCAAGAATTTGGGGGTAGTGGGGGACACAATTCAGACCATAACAAGGAGTATGGAGTTTCAGTTCGGGGGAGTTCTGGACGTGGATGGTGGTGATAGCAGCACAGCACCGTGAATGTACTCAAGCCCACTGAACTGTATGCTAAAAAGTAGTTGAGATGGTAAATTTGGTGTTATGTATATTTTACCACAATAGAAAAATAAAAATAAATTTAAGGAGGGAAAAAAACCCTCAGGGGTCGAGGGAGCAGAGGGTGCCATTGAGAAGGTGACAGCTGGTGGGCACTGGGCACCATGTGACGGTCAGAGAGGTGGCAGGGCGGGGGCGGGGCGCATGGTGGGCAGCAGGACAGTAGGGAACTGGAGCTTGCCCTCTGCCCAACGACCTGAATTTGAGGTGCGGGCAGCCTGTCAGTTCTAGGCAGTAAATCCTTACCCTTTCTATCTGTGAAATGAGTGTTGCCATCATTATTCCCTTGACATCTGCCCCCCCCACCCCCCCACACCGCAGAGGGGGCAGGAAGAGTTTGGGCAGATACCCTGGCTGCGTGGCCCCTCTTCTCTGGGAGCTCTTTCTTTTTTGTGATTTTCAGACAGTCGCGTGAGCTGCTTGCAGCCTGAATAAGGAAGCTGCAGCCGCCAGCACACTGTTTCTATAGCGACTGATGTCCTTCAGAAAGGGAAAACGTGGAGAGACCCTAAGAAAAGAACAAGGGGAAATGAACAGCACAGAAATGCAACAGATCATAAAATCCAGGAGGAATACGCTGTGACCTAGTTTTATCACAGCTTCGTTGAGACTTCTGGCAAACACACTTGACTATTTTATCTCATTGTGTGTTTGTCAGATTGTCATCACTGAAAGCTGTAAAGTGAGGTGACAGGATGCAACACTGTACCTGGTGAAAGGCAAAAAAAAAAACCCCAAAAAAACCCAAACAAACAAACAAAAGAAACACAACCATGAGGATTAAGGAGCTGAGAAAACCCCAAGAAAATTCTGAGTCCCATCAATTTCACTCCCGGCCACTTGGTAGAAAATCAGCCTGGTGAGACTCTGTGCACCTGTCCTTTCTTCCTTGGAAACAGCCACAAGGAAAGCATCCTGGCTGCGTGGACAGGCTTTGCAACGTTTACATCCTGGCTTATCACTTCCCGGCTGTGTGGTCTTGGGCAAGCTCCTTAACCGGTCAGTGCTTCGACTTCCGAAGCTGTAAAACGGGAAGAGAATTCCCACGAGGGACAGTGGTTGGAAAGAGAGGATTCCATGGGATGATACATTCGGGTCCTCAGTCAAGAGTGGCGGGTAACTGCGGCGGGGAAACCACTGAGCTTGCGCAGCAGACGGCCTCCCGGTAACTGCGGGTCTCTCATCTCCCATCCCTTGCAGTTGGCCACGGACAGAGCGAAGGAGACAGGATGGTAGTGTCTGACTTCCAAGTTTTCATCAGGGACGTGTTACAGCACGTGGATACCATGCAGAAAAACTACCCAGGGCTTCCTGTCTTCCTTCTGGGCCACTCCATGGTAAGTAGACCACCGAAGACCCCGCCCAAATCAAGCCCGGTCCCCAGCCTCACTGTGGGTAGGAGGCGTGAGAACCCCGTGATGAAGGAGAGGGGCTCCCCACCCCATCCGCTCTCTGCCTTGCTGACACACCCCCCTCTGCGTGCCCTGTACTTGGAGCTCCCGGGCAGTTTAGTGCTCGGGACAAGCCAGGTTCAGCGTCCTGGAGACAGTCCCAGAGGGGACTTCCCGTCGGGGCCCAAGGTGCCAGGAGGCTGCCTGCCTGTCCTTCCTGAGGACCTTTGGTGCCGGGCCTCTTAGGAAACCAATCTTTTTTTTTAAGCTCTGTTAGCCCCTCGGTGCCATTTCATAGTGAGGCTCCCAAGGGCACTTCTCCCTGCAGAGCCATTTCTCAGAGTGGGGATGGCTTTCAGTCAGCGAGAAGCCCAGGGAAAGTGCCCAAACCCTGGGTGCTTGCTCCCACTTGTACAGTACAAATGGGAACTGGGGTACAGTCTCTCCCAGGGAAACAATTCCTTAAAAGTCATTCAAAATCTTTTCCACCTTTTAAATGTATACGATATCCTAAGAATCAACCAAGTATAATCTTTAAATCCTCCACCTGCAAATTGGTGGCACATCTACCCCCGGACAGCCTGACAGGTTGGCTGGCAGAGAATTTTGAACTGATGAAATGTGAAGGTGGGGTGCAGCGGGGGACTTTTCACTCTGGGGCAGGGCTTCCGCCCCCTTTATCGCAGCCTGTCTTGCTTCCTGTGTTTCTCTTACCTGCCCGGCCTCTGTAAGCCTTTGTGATTTCAACACCGGCTTCCAACTACCCTCAGCTTCAGGCCCCCAATCAAGGCCTCATGCTTCTAGCACCATCCATGCTCGCTAAGTATTTTTCTTGGAACCGAAATTTCTGGGACATTGACCGAACCAGGGGGAAAAAAAAAAAAAAAGTAGAGTGATCTCTTCTTATAATCCGATTACAAAAACAAAAATCTCATATTAAGGCTGACGGAATGGATGCATTGGGGGTCTGCCAGCTTTTGGCTTGAAATGAAGTAGGAATGTGTTGTTTAACTTGCAGCCCACAAGCAGGAACCTTATTTATATCTCTCTGAAATGTTTGCTCTTGGAAAACCCAGAGGAAAAAAAAAAACATGTGTAATAAAATAATTGCAGATCCAGTTTATCCAACATTCCATGGTGTCTATTCCAAGGTAGACCTCCCCAGGGCTCCGGGCCAGGCCTGCAGCTCGGAGGAGTGCGTTGATGGTGCCTATTAGAAATACGTGTGCTGGCGGAAGCCGGCACCCAGCAACCCTGGCCTGTTTTTGCTTTGCAGGGAGGTGCCATCGCCATCCTCACGGCCGTGGAGAGGCCAAGCCACTTCTCTGGCATGGTCCTCATTTCGCCTTTGGTTCTTGCCAGTCCTGAGTCTGCAACAACTTTCAAGGTAAACGGACTTCCGGTTCTGGGCGAGTCCTGCAGTGCCTGGGACCTGGGGCGTCCACCAGGACGTCCTTTTATAGCTAGAGTCTGGGGGAAAGGGTCAAAGTCCGTTTTTGGACTTCCATGCATTACTGTGTGAAGGTTTGGACAAATATCAAACATTGTTGCCACTGGGGTTCCATAATTTCTAAAGTCAGGTGTGTTTTGTTCCTTAGAGATGAAAGAAGAATGATTTCCTGTCTGTGCATGTTTTATTGGTGAAGGTTAAACAGGGAAAAGGTGACACGGGTTAGGAATCCAGCAAAATAACCTTTGTTAACAATCTGTGTTCAGGGCTTGGGCTGATTTTCATTGAATGTTTGCCAACTTGAACCAAAAGTGCCCAGGGAGTGGAACTGCAGGCAATTTCTAACGGTGACATAGGGGCGAACTCACGGCAGCTCTGCTCTGCTCTGGCCCAGAGCACTTTTCCCTCTGACTCTAGGGATGGATCCCCTTGTTTTAGCCATCATTTTGTTGTCCCGGTTATACTGGTAGGCAGTAGCATGCGTGTCCATTCTCTTGGCTCTGGGACTTCGAGCTCCTTGGACACGGCGAATGAGCACAGGTATGAACTACAATGAGCCTACTTATACATGGATTTCATAGTGCTGTAAATATATTTTCTCTTCCTTATGATTTTCTTTCTCTTTTTTTTTAATGATTTTATTTATTTGACAGAGAGAGAGCACGCGCACAAGCAGGGGGGAGGGGCAGAGGGAGAGGGAGAAGCAGGCTCCCCGCTGAGCAGGAAGTCTGATGCAGGGCTGGATCCCAGGACCCTGAGATCATGACCTGAGCCGAAGGCAGACACTTAACTGACTGAGCCACCCAAGGCGCCCCTCCTTATGATTTTCTTAATAACAGTATTTCTTTAGTTTATTTTATCGTAAGAATATAATGTATGATACGTACAACAAACAAAATATGTGTTAACCAACTGTTTATATTCTCAGTAAGGTTTCCAGTCAACAGTAGGCTATTAGTAGTTGGGTTTGGGGGGGGAGTCAACGTTATATATGGTTTTCAACTGGGCGGGGGTTCGGCACCCCTAGCCCTCGAATTGTTCAAGGGTCAGCTGTACTACCTAGGAGCAGAACAGGTGCTTTCTCTCTGAGAAAGGAGATGAAAGCATGGCATCACAGGACTGCTTGTTGTGAACGTGGGTTGTGAATGTTATGGACCCATCCTTTAGGGGCATGGGGTTTAAGAGAGTGCATAACTGAATGAGAGTGGAGAATTCCAACCCCATGGATCCCCAGGGAAAGGTTAATCTTATGCCAATGCCAGGTGGGGCTGCTGTCTGAGCCAGTTGTCAGGACTCTCAAAGGACTCAAAGGGTGAGGTGGGGGTCATGGGGCCATGGGGAACTGGGTAGCCATCAGCCCACGGCTTATCCCCCTTTCCCTGGCCTCACCGTCAAACGACAGCAGGACATTTAAATAATTGCCTTAGCTCTGATGCTTCCAGTATTCTCCTGAGGACCCAAATAGGGGAGCATAGGACAGGGAACGAAACCTTATAAAAATGTCTTCGAAGTGTTTCCTCCAGCCCACACCAGAGATGGGTTGGCAGGTCCTGTGTAGAGGCTTTCCTTTAGATAGAGAGATGTCACCAATTTGAAATGGAGACAGGCTGAGCAAGAGAGAAACCTGGAAGTACCTGATAGTTTAACCAGAGAACAATGATTTACTTAATTTGCAGAAGCATAGAGATACTAGCATCTTTGAATTTTACCCCATTTGAAGGCAAATCACCACTGACTTGTTGAAATCAACTGTCATTAGTAAATTTCAGGGCTGTGTGGGAGGACAGCAGTGGAGGCAGAAGCCCCCCTGCCTATGCCATGGAAAGAAATGAAGGTAATTTCCAGAACCACAGGTAATGCACAGACGGGCTACTTCATAGTCATTGACATGTGCAAGAGGTTGCGTGACCTCCTGGACGGCTCCCATCATGACTGTGATTATATAGCATGAGGCCAAATCACTCAAATCGAGGGTTCTTTTCCAAGTAGAACAAGCAAGACCAGGGTCACAGCGGAGAGGGGAATTCTCATGGCACCCATGTGCTCTGATTCAGGAAGATTTACTCAGTTCAGTGAGCGCCAAGCATGTGCCCAGCTTTCCTGTGTGTTATCGCCCTCGGGAGAGGCTGTGCCCTTGTTTTGTGAATGGGAGCACTGAGGCTTGCTCAGGGCGAGTGACTCGCCAGGATCACACAACTTGAGTGATTGATCTGAATCCAGGGCTGTCTGCTCTCCATCTAGGATGTTTCCCCACAGAAGAAAATAGGTATTTTCTGCCATGGGCATTCTCCGTTAGAGACCAGCCAGCGACCGTGGGGCTTTCCAGATAAAATGCACAAGGGGGTCATGGCGACAGGGCCCAGAGCTGGGCCACAAGGCTCCGCCTCAGAGTCGCTAGCAGAGGTGGAACTTGCAGGCGAGGCTGCCAGCGTGACCTCCCGGAGCCCTGCGCTAATAGATCACCTTGTCAAATCAGGAACCAGCCGTCCCTGGGGGTGCTGGTCTCCTCTTGTTAACCAAGACAGATTGGATTTCCTGTTGCCCCCAGACCTGAGGACACATCCTCCCCACCATGAAATCTGTTGCTGCCCCTGGATCTTGGGCGATTTTGACTGACAGAGTCTCTGATTCATTTGCCTCCCCGCCCCCGGGTGACTTGATTACCCTGCGCACATCTAGTCTCGCGTGACAGCCTTCCTGAAAGTGTCTCATAGAACCTTGTGTAAAATTTAAACATCATTAGAATAGTACATTCGCAGCGTTCAAACTCTGAAAGATGAAGAGGGGATAGACAGCAGGCAGTCTCTCTGCCCAGTGGAGGCGGGGCCCGAGTCTCCATCCACTGGGACGCATGGGCACGCTCCATTCGTTCCTGTGTTTTATACAAATGAGAGTACCTTCTCTGTGCTTTCCGCTGGCCTTGTTCTTTTGGCTGGCTTGTTCGTTTTTGTGCGTTTGGCTTTAATTTGGCTGTTTTACTCTTGTGGCTCCTTCAGGATTATCAGGAATAGTTCATCCCATCAGGATTAACAGGAATAGTTCAGGATAGGTCCTGGATTAGGTGAGGTCTCCGTGACAGACCTCTGAGATGGACGGCTTCCCAGAGACCAACCCCACCTGAGAGAGTGGAGGTGGAGGAGGGGGCCTTCCCGGGGCCAAGTGACAGAGCACAAAGCCAAGTCCTGGCCTCGTGCCTCCTCTCCCGGAGCTCAGCCCGTGGACTGTACCAACGATTTGTTTCATGGCAACAAACTCCTGCTGGAGAGATTCCCCAAATTATCAAAGTGGGCAGCAATGAGGCACCCGAGTCTTTGAGTATAGACAGGCACGTGGAAGGGGACAGCCCCCACCCCCTGGAATGTGGGAACACCGATCCCCCTGCCAGACCGCACCGCCCCACACACACCCTGCCAGACCTGCGCACATCTGGTCTTACCTCCATGCTCTTTTTTCAACAAGCTGGGGTATATTTAGCCTGGAGAATAGACAAGGAGGACAGAGGCTTCTGGCCCCCAAAACACTGTCTGTGTAATTAAAATGTGATTGCACAAGGGAAGGGACAGCAGGAGAGATTTGGAAACAGTATCCAGTGTATCAGAACCAGCCTCAGCTGCTTATGAGGCCATTTCCTGGGGATTATCTCCATGTCCCACACCCTGCGGGCAGCAGGGCTAGAGTCATTCCCGGGGAACAGAGGCGAAACCCTTGGCTGCCCAGCTAGTAGGATGTGTGAGTTAGACTTGGGTGTCCTCACTTGGCCTTGCCCTGGCCTAGCATGCAGGACTGGGGACAGGTTGCAGAGCCACTCACTTTTCCAGGCAGGGGTGATGAGGAACACCCGAATTCCCCCTGGGCAGTGCCTGGGGTCAGGGCAGGGGCTCAGCCTGCCAGGAGGGTAATCTTCTAAATGATCTTCTTTGCCCCTTGCCTGGAGGTTGTCCCCTGGGATCCAGGGTCAGGGATGCAGGAGCCCGCCCAGCACTTCCAGATGCTTCCCCTCCCCATCAACCTGGCCCTCGGTGCATGACCCTCCCCGTCTCAGTTCCTTTCCGCCACCACCCAGTAAGGAGAGAAAGTCATTCCCAATTCACAGAAGAGAACATGAGGCCAATTGTCTTGCTCAAGGTCAGCTTGTGCCCCAGCCCTGGCCGGCGAGCAAGGCAGGATGCTCCCTTTCACCCCAAAGCATGCCTGCCGTCAGCTTCGCTTGACTTGAGCGCATTCTCATCTGTTTGTAGTCACTGGGCTCCAGAAGGCCCTGGGGACAATCTGGGGGCTGGGGGCGGAGGGGAAACAGGAGGCAGCAGGGGAAATTGCCACTCTTTCACACTTGCTGTAAAGTTAGAATCAGGGACCAGGACTTAAACTACCGTCCTGAACTGGCCCGTGAATCTGGCAGCTCTGATGTGCCTGGGGCGGGGGTGGGGGGGGGGTGTTACCTCTGTCCTGCAGCTGCCTGCGCCATCGGAGCTGGGGGGTTCAGACTTCTAGACGCTTGGCATTCAAGGAACGAGTCGTCTCTCCAACACATCTTTGGGGAGCCCCTGCGATGCGTCAGGCACGGGGCAGACAGCAGGGAGCACCGGCTGCCTCCTCCCCAGCTCTGCTTACGGGAAAGGCACAAGGCACTTTCTAGTCCCAGCTGGCCTGAGGGTGCATTCCTCCGCCACCCAACAAATTCTGGGCTGACCCTTGCACGGATGTCACCCTCACAGAAGGCCTGGCGTTCTGGCCCTCTTTTGCACAAGTCAGCTTGCCGGAGCCACTTTTGAAGATAGCGATTATAATTCCCTCCCTCATGTCAAGTCTTTCAGTGGCAGAGGCTTAAAAATGATCTTAGGGAGCCATTAAAACCTTTTGGATCAATAGAGGCATTTGTGCAAGTCACTAGTATTTAAAGTGATGGGCGCCGCACTTCATCCAGGAACGCCCCAAGGGCATGTCAAGGGCCGGTGACACACTCTAGTCCCTTGCTCATGGGGAGGTGGGCCTCACTTCTGGGAGAGTTGTCCTTTTTGGGGGGTGCAATAGTTTGGGGTTCTGGCTGTGACCGTGACGTTTGTTGCAAAGCTGCAGGTCACACTTTTCCTGAAACCTTCACTCTGAAAAACATCAGCAGGTGCTCTCTCTTCAGTCAGCCAAGGAGTATTTTTGAGTTTCTCCTGGGGCCAGAAGCCAGAAGGGCAGTTAGGGAGGAGCTCTCTGGGAACCAGGTCTCAGGTAACCTCCCAGCAACGCTTCGAGGTCTGTTTCATTGTCCCCGTTTGAGAGATGAAGAAACTGAGGACCATAGACCTTCTTGGTGATTCAGAACCAGAGTTTGAATCCAAATTTGCCTGGCTCTCAGTCTTCTCTTTCTGGGGCTGGGGGCTGGGGGCTGGCAACTTTGGGCCCATTAGCTGTAGGTCTTTGCCCCCAAATTATCCTCCAGTGGTAAGACCTGGGGTCCCTGCTGAGTCAGCACCACTGGGTGGCACAAACCTGACTTAGCCTGAGGGGGTCATGATTTGGGGGGGAGATCACACATCAAGGGGGGCTGTCCGGGGTTGCCCCTTCCCGGAGCTGGACCCGAGGCTCTCTCCACACTCCTGCAGGATTATCCGAAGAGACTGAGGGAACTGGCAACGAGGTTATTCTCTTCGATTCCAACTTCTTTATGGGTGAGCAGCACCCCTCCCTGGCACCTCTGCTGGCTTCTTTTACCTTCCCTTGGAAGTAGATAGGGGGCTCTCCCGGCTGGTGGGGATCATGGTGGGACACAGCGGCAGCCACCTAGGAGCCTGAACAGAATGGATCCTCAGGGTGTGGGCTCTGTCAGGCCCTTTCCAGCCCCGCTCTTTCCTTACTACATGGCCCTTCCTTACTTCATGCCCCCTTCTCAGCCCTTCTGGCTCTCTGCATCACACCAATCAACCCGCTGCCCCTGCTCAGTTCATTTTGCCCTGCCTCACCCTTTCCTCCCCTGTTAGCCTTTAGGCTAAAGGAATAAACAACCCCTGAAAGAACAGCAGGGAAAGGGAGTATCTTTTGCAACTGTTCCAAGCATCCTGCCCCTGCAACCTTCTTGGATTTTTTTGTGGGGAAGAGGCTAATCACCTAATTCTTTTTTTTTTTTTTAAGCCACATTATTGTCATCAAAAGATTTGCCTTTACCCAGTTGGCGTCTTGTTAGAAATGTGGTGTGAAACTTACCATGCAGCTTTAGAAAAAGGGCTGAGGGTCAGGGCCGTCCAAACAGCTTTTATCGTGGCTCCTTCAAAAGGGCAGCATGCCCTTCAGAGATATCTGTGTGCCACCCCCAACCCTGTCCAAACCAGGATGGGACAGGAGCACTTTCTCTACTCTGACTGAACGCTGGAATCACCCAGGGAGCTTAAAAAAAAACAAAACTATTGACACCAGGGCCCCATCTCAGACTAATTCCATCAGAACCTTTCAGGGTGGGTCCTGGGAAGAGGCATTTGTGATGGCCGCCCATCAACCTTCACAGCCCACAAGAATGCCCTGGGGTCCGGTGACAATGCAGCCCTTGATCCAATAGGCCAGAGTCCCCAGGAGCTGCGGTGCTGCGGGTGCTCCTGGTCCAAGGACCACACTTAGAGCAGGGAGGCCACGGACTATCAGGAAGGCAGAGGGCCGGGTGGGGGTGCCGTGCCCACCGCCAGTGTGCTAACAGGATGGAAGGACCAGAAGATTCCAACAACAGTGCTGTCTTCCTGGGAACGCAGGGTGCCACAAGTCGCTTCAAGGGAATCCCTGAAGTCAAGAAGTCTCCCTCACAATTTTCCCTCCCTGGGCCTGTGCCGTGAATGGTGTGTCGGGCCTCTCCACGGACTCTCCCTGGTGCAAACTCACACCCAGGGTTTAGCAATCTCTTGGCGCCAAGACCCTTCTGTTCTCGGGGTGACGTCCTGCAGAGTTGAGTGCCGAGGCACAACCAGGCTGAAGAGAGAGAAGGCCACAGCGTCTCAGCCTGCCTTCCTGGAGGTCTGCCCCCTCATCTGTGTTGGTGACTGAGTCACTGACTCTTGTTGCTCGGGCACTGGAGTCGTCCTGTCGTGAGCTGGTCCTTTTCGGCGCATTCGCCCATCCTGGACGCACCAGTGCCGGCCCCCTTGCGGGAGCAAGAGTAGCTGCTGCCCTGTGAGTCCTTGTGGGGGGCGCACAGCCAGTCACATCCAGGCCGCCACCGGCCACCTCCCGTCCTGAGCCCGGTGTGCCCTTGCCCTGGCTCCTCCTACTTGTTCTTTGGGGAAAAGGCCTTTGGCAGCTGTGGGAGGGAGCAGTCTCCCCAGTGCTTGGCCCACTGGACTCGGAAGGGGGAGGCACGGCTGCCGACTGATCTGCCCGTAACTGGTTAGTCTCCTCCAGAGACCAGACCCTGCCATTGTTCATTTGGGGATTTTTGTTTGTTTTGTTGTGTTTTGTTTTTTTTTTAAGATTTTATTTATTTATTTGAGAGAGAGCACGAGTGTGGTGAAGGGGAGGAGAGGGAGGGGCAGAGGGAGAGAGAGAAGCAGACCCCCCACTGAGCAGGGAGCCCGACCCAGGGCTCGATCCCAGGACCCTGGGATCATGACCTGAGCCGAAGGCAGACACTTAACTGACTGAGCCACCCAGGCGCCCCGGGCATTGTTCATTTTGTACAAAGGAAATACTTCTCCAGAAACGGCCCTCCTCTTTTATTTTTCCTCCAAGACTCTTTTCCTAAAAGCTTCCTTTAGCTGCAGAAAGTTCCTCTGTTAAGAGAAAGTGAAGTGTTCTCTCGGAGAGAGGACAGTGCTCCTCTCCAGCAGGTGGAGTCCTTCCTGGCCCTCTGGTCCCCTCCCTCAGCCCTGTGAATCCAGAGCAAGGGCGGTGCGAGCCACCGCGCTGCCTTTTCTGGTCCTTGTCAAACCTAAACCGTCAGCATCTTCTCCTGGAAATGGGGGTCTTGGCACTTTGGGGCATAAATGTTTTGGTTTAAGAAGCACCAATGGCAGGAGCATAGATTCAAAGATGAAGGTAAGTCTGTCTCCTCACCACTGGCCTGCCCCTGTGGGCTGGGGCCACGCAGAATCAGGTGATGGCCACAAACATAAATTGTTGGCAAAAAAGGAATCAGGCGGTGGGCTTAAGGCTCTGGCATGGATGCTGTGTGGGCTCCCTCCTTCACTTCGCTGTAGGCCGGCGGGGCTGCGGAGCTCGTAGGCCATCTAATCTGGGAATGGGTAGGAAACTGAAGGGTAGAAAAACAGCGGTGTCCTCAAGCAGACTGGGCCAGACCAGACAGGCACATAGGCCAAACGTGTCTGGTGATTCCGAGGCGTGGCAGGGCCACACACGGTCAACCGTCCGCCCTCAGGCCCGGTGAGGGAGCCGTGGCAAGAGTCACTGAGGATGGCAAGAGGTCTAGACGCCCATTGTGCAAGCTTTGGGCTACGCATTAACTTCTTCCCTAACAATGTCGCCCTTGGGCCAGTCCCACTGGAAGAAACAAGTCCCACAGAGGCCGCGCTCCCGATGCCATCGGAGCCCAGTGGGGGCCATGGGGCACAGCGCTTTACCTCCCCACCATGTGTGGCAATGCGCGCCTCATCTGCTATATTTTCTCTTCATTTAAACTTTTTCTTTAACCTTTAAAAGCACAGATCCCAACTCAGGTTCCCAGAGGAACCTCCAATTCCTGGAGTTCATAGACCTTTGGAAGCACCCAAACCCTTTCCTTTGTCAGAGCTGCCTGAACTCCAAGCTGTCCCGGTCCTGTGCTCGTCTGTGGGGCTGGCCCACGACCCCGCCTTGACTCTTGATCCCGCCCCACAGGTCCTGTCCATCCCATGAGGCCGCAGACTGTGTGGCCGAGTCCAGGCCCTTCCCCAGTGCTCCAAGTTGGATTCCCTTCTATTTCTATGCTAGACGTCACAAGTCAGCTCAGGGCTCGGCGTGGTGCCTGGCACGTCGACGGCAGCAAGTTGACGTGCATGGGGTTTGCTGGCTTGGACCGCAGGGCTTGGGGTGCAGGGAGCGAGGCTGGTCTTTGAGGCAGGGAGCTCCCATCCTTGCCTGAAGCATGGAGAGCTGGCCGTGTAGATCTCAGAGTGGTTTGATGCACCTGTGTTCCTTCAGGAGCAAAGCGGTTTTTTCTTCTCTGCCTGATCCCTGGCCTGATCCCTGGCCTGATCTCCCTGTCCAAGAGACAGTGGTGTGAGGTGACATCCTGTTTGTACAGCCCGAGGACACAGGACATTTTATAGCTCTGAGTGCCAAGGGGGTTGGTGGGGGCATACAGCAATGTCTCCACAGAGAGCCTCAGTGGCCGTCGTGTGTGGTCATCCACAGGAAAGTGGAGGCCCCCACTTACACTCATACGGAGAGAGAGTAAGCAAGGCCAGTGGCATGAGAGGAAAGCGCAGTCTTGCCCAGACCCTTGCCCCCATTCCCAGCTGGCCGCGGGGTGCACGGCTGGGCCCCGTTTCCTTGTCTGTTCAATGAGGATGAACCCCCACCTCACGGCATCTGTGTCAAGATAAAAAGACCGGGCACCTACAGCTGTATGCAACACACCAAAGATTGTCATTTGGTAGATGTTAGTGCCTCGCCCCCGCCGAGGGTACCGAGGGGACATCACCTCTCAGCTCTGTGATGTGCGCCTTCCACACAGACCGAGAATTCACCACTCACCATCTTCCATGCGATTCTAATTTCAGCATGTCACAGCCCACTCGTAAAATAGCATCTCTCACCCCTGAGTGTCTGTGCACAGTGCAGAAACGAGAACAGCCCCCCTCTGCAGGCAGAAGTGTGAGATCCAGGCTCACACTGTTCCTGGGCAAACACCACATCCTGCCGGAGAGATGGGGTGGGGAGGCGAGGCTTGTTCCTGCATCGGGCTCAAGTTCAAGGAGCATGGATTAAGCACCTACTGTGTGCCAGCTTACACAGTGGCCCTCAGGGGGAGTGCCAAAGTCCCCACTGGCAGCTAAGGAAACAGAGGCTCCACTATGTTCAGATCTTGTGCCCAAGTGCTCATGACTGCACAGCCAGGGATCAGATCAGGTCTCTTTCCCTCTGCCACACATCTCCTGATCAGACTGGTGACTATTTCTGTTTCCCTCCAAGAGAAACCAAGGCAATCCACAGATTCTTTCCGATCAAAGCAGGCTCCTCTGGGCTCTTCCGAGCTCCCCCATTTCACAGGTGATCTGGGTGATTCTGTTCCTGCTGTGTATTTTTTTTTTTTTTAAGATTTTATTTATTTATTTGACAGAGAGAGAGACAGCGAGGGAGGGAGCACAAGCAGGGGAAGTGGGAGAGGGAGAAGCAGGCTTCCCGCCCAGGAGGGAGCCCGATGTGGGACTCGATCCCAGGAACCTGGGATCATGACCTGATCATGACGCTTAATGACTGAGCCACCCAGGTGCCCCCCTGCTGTGTATTTTTAGGAACCCCAGAGAAGTGACTTGTGCCTAAGAACTCAGCTGGGCAGCTCCTGCAGAGAATTCCAAACCACAAGCGATGAGGGACTGCAGGGAGGGCAGCCACACAGGATCCGGAGCAGGCAAAAAATAGACATGGCATTCCTGCCGTCAGCCACGGTGGCCCACCTCCCGCCCGGCTCACCCACGGCACAGATCCGAGCCAGACTAAGTAGAGGCTGTCTGAATCAGAGCAGGGGGAGTCCCGGGCTGTTCAGCCTTGGGAAGCGAACCTGGCTGATGTTCAGCTTGGGCGTCACTTTCCTTAATTTATTGTAAACTGTCCCGTGGGCAGAGCTGGACGTGGATGCCACTGAACTCACACCCCCTGTTTTCCCCTTCCCACTAGGTCTTTGCTGCGAAAGTTCTCAACCTTGTCCTGCCAAACATGTCCCTGGGCTCAATTGACTCCAACATGCTCTCTCGGAATAAGACGGAGGTGAGTCTTTCTGAAAACCTGGGGGGACCAGCCCCGGTGGGAAACTGAGTGGTAGTTCCATCCATGGCTGTCTCCCACCCTTTCACTGAGGCCCTGCGTGAAGTGATGGGGACATGAAGATGCATGAGGTGCTGTGTGGCTTCAGGATTGGGCGGGAAGGGACAGGTGGTTATGATGCCCCAGCTGTACCCTGAACATGCAAAGGAGCAAATCAGATGAAATTGTGTGAATCAGCCAGGTCTCTTGTGGCTGCAAGTGACAGAAACACCACTCAAAGTGATTCAAGCAAATGAGGTATTTATTGGTGGATGGAACTAAAGGCTTCAGGCATGGCTGGATCCAGGGGCTCAAAAGTCTTGTTCACCATCTGTCTCTCCCCAACTCTCATATCCCCTGGTTTGGCTTCATTCCTAGGCAACCTTTCCCAAAGTGGAAGCAAGGATGGCCACCAGCAGCTTTACCTAAGCAACCCCAGCAGAAAGACAGTTTGTTGAAAAGCCAACAAATGTCTCAGGACTGATTCTTATTGGCAGACTGTCCGGGCCTGACTTATTTTTCAGGAAAAGGAGTGGTGTTGACCCCATCCAACCTCATGGGTTCAGCGTATAGAAGGGCAGTTCCTGGGGGCAAATTGGGATGATGGTAGCAGATTGGATTCAGACCAGGCTGAAAGTCATATGTCTATGGCTTGGGAGGTGGAAGCTGGTGCCAGAGCTGGAGGGGCTTCAGAGGAAGAGGGTTCCCGGCAAAGGTAACTGTGCTGATAAAGACCTGGCACAAAGGGAGGACAGCCCGTTTGCGGAACAGTCAATAGTTCGGTTCAGCCACAGCAGAGAGGGCAGCAGGTGACTGGCAAGGGGTAAACTGAGGTCAGATCATAAGGCACCTCATGAACCCCTTCTCCTAAGAGCCACTGCCCTGCCAAGAATCCATCACAGCCCCCCAAGCAGAGCTGGGCTACCTTCTCTAAGAACTAAACCAGCTGAAAGGAGCTCAGAAAAGGCAAGGTGGCTTTGAGAGAGAGAAGCTGGGAGGTTTTGCTATCTGGTTAATGTCACCACCTCTGGGACCAGGCACCAAGGTCAGCAGGGACAAGAGGTCAAGGTCAACTCATGTGCCTGAGATACTGTGTCTGAGTATAGTCCAAAACCCCAGAGATTTGGATGGGTCTGCTAAGAGACTGCTCAGCGAGCTGGCCCACTTCCCATCTAGCTGAAGTCCAGCACCTTGCACTCTGCCTTTGGTTGGGGGCCGGACAGGTGCCGGGAGCTCATCCAGCCACACAGGAGCCCCCTGTTGCAGGTGAGCTGCAGGGGCTAGCCTGAGAGCTTAGGTGGATGTGCTCCTCCACCTGCTCTCCGTGGGGGCAGGGAGCCTGGTGGGCTCATGGCCAGTGGACAGGAGGCAACCCTGGGCTTCTGGAAGATACCAGAATTATCTTCAGGATTAAGCAAATCATTTTGCTACTCTTCTGCCTCAGTTTCCCCTCTTGCCTTAGGAGTTGGAAACCATGGAATCATTGGCTCCCCAAGACTCCTGGAAAATGGAGTGGGGTGCTCTGGTATTCCAGTGGCTTTCCTGGGTTTCCTCAGGACCTGAGCACTCAGGTTGTAACTTCATTATAAAATGAGTCACTTAGAGAGTAGACAACTAAATGGGGATTGGCCTTAATGTGTGGGAAGAAGTCTTGATCAGAGGTCTGACTCCCGGACCGCTGAGGGCCACCTGTTTGTAAATGACGCTGGCAAGAGACCCTAGGGGGTGGCGGGGCCTGTAGGGGGCCCCCCTGGGATGTCCCATCTGCCTAAGTCATCCACATTCATTTGAAATTTTTAATCCATTTTTAAAATCTACAATACCTCCCAAAGCCACATTTTGGGGCCAAATTTAAACCCTCAGGATCAAAGAATATTTGAGTAAAGAAAAAAAATTCATTTCAAAAGGCCAATCTATACAGTGAAAAGGCACCACTTTAGGACCCAGAAACACTAAAGTCAAACTCGTGCTGTTCGATCTAATCCTGATGTGTGTGAATGAGGTGGACATTGACCCTGTTTCACAGATGAGGAGACTGGGACTCAGGGGTTAAGTAGGGGTTTACGTTGTCCAAGGAGCACAACTCCTCAGGGCCAGAGCTGAACCCATCTGATTGAGAAGCCTGCCTGGCTGCCTCCTTCCAGCTACCATTGACAATCACTAAGCTTTTTCTCCTGTCTCACAAGAGCAGGTGCACACAGCCCGTGGCTGTGGGCTGTGGCCCGTGTGCGGGGTTCACTTTGTGACGGAGGCTTTTCCACCTGCTGGCATCCCGAATAATGGCTCTGGCTTGAATGTGCGATCTCTAGTAAGACCAATTATCTTTGCCTTAGCTGTGCTAGCACAACAATGAGGGGGAGAGAGAGAGAGTGCGCACACACTCCCTTTGACAGCTTTGAGATGAAACGTCCAGGTGCAAATTCAAATTGTTTATCTTACACCTGAAGGTACTTGGGCAAAAAGGAAGGGGGAAGAAAAGATAATGAAATGATTCCAAACCCTCTTTGTTTACAAGGAGCAAATTTCAGAGCTTTTATCTCATTTTTGAGATAATGGAAAATTCCACTGAAGGCCTTACAGAAAACGGGAGTCTGGTGTGAACATAGAGCGAGCAGGCTCTTCCCCTCCCTACCCCCCCCCCCCCCGTCCAGCCTGCATCCCAACCCTGTGCACCCTCATTTCTCGGGTTTCTGAGCGGTCAGGCAAAAGGGGTGATTCTTTAGAAATGCTAATCCATTTCCCTGCTGAGAAGACTCGGAGGGAAGGCTGGACTCCAGTTGGAATAAACAAGGAGCAAGAGTTTCCATCCCTCGCCCGAGAGAATCAGCCCCTCGCTTGTTGCAGCTCTGAGACTCCCTTTGAACATTCTGCCTGAGCCTTAAAAATAGCAACGCCCAGAGGGAAAATGTGTTCAGAAAAGGCACCTCCCCGGATCTAACATCAGGGTGTCTTAAGGCCCATCTTTAGCTAAGATATTTCCCATGGAACCCTGCAGCTATAAAAGCCCCAAAAAGAAAAGAGACATTCGCCTAACAAGCTCACTAAAGCAGGACCCGGTGGAAGGGGCCGCAGGCTCTTGGAAGATCTGGAAGTCTGTCTCTGGGGAAGCAGGCTGGCTCTGTCGTCCGAACGTTAAAAGCCCGACCTGCGTTTGGGCTTTACTGTGGTAAGTGTCCTCACAACCCAGCCAGGCGTCATGGCCACCAGCCCGCGGAGGGCCGTCCTCCCAGCACGTGCGAAGCCTCCAGGAATACAGGCCGAGATGCCTCATGTTGTCCCGACACCAGCCAGGGCACCACTGTCGTACCCTTCTTCCGAGTCACACACCCTAGCCCTTGTGTCCCGCCACAGCTCCCGGAAGTCAGTCTTACCACCAGTATTTGCATTTGTGGAGCGTGGGCCCAGAGAGGGCAAGTCACTCACCCAAGGACACGCAGCTACTAAGTAAGGATTTGAGCCCAGATCTCTCTACTCTGAGCCAAGTGCCCTTGGCATTAAAATCCTGAGAACAAAGAAGTTGCCACTCGGGCATTTTTTATGTTTGTCTACACATTTCGCATCCTTGGCCAGAACATTAGAGTGCTGACGTATTCACCATTCCACCCTCAACCGTGGGGTTTTAACAACGTGATGAATCCCTCCCACTCTGAGAAGCCTTGGATGTTCTAAATAGTTCTCCGGCCAAGGACACTGGGGCAAGAGGCGAAGAGGGGAGGCTGCTGATGATCTCCTCACCCTCAAACCACTGATAACCACCCAATTCCACACGCACAGAAGGCACCGCTTTCTCTGAGCTCCAGCCTGTGAACTGGGTGCAGACTGGGAGGAAGACAGGGCTGTGATTATGATCAGACCCTCTACGAGGGGCATCTGCTGTGTGTACATTGAGGCAGTTTGTCTTTGGGACCACGTCTCTGTGTTCTATAAATACTCTGGCTGCCCTCCGAGCACATCCTGGCTGCTGGCACTCCTGCCGGTGAGGCCGTATGGCGAGATCCAGGCACCCGGATTGCTGTGAGCAGTGGCCAGCTCTCTTCCTTTCCTTCCTCCGGGGGGGCGCCGCCCTAGACCCCCGCCCAGCGTTTCAGAGGTGCCCCGCGCTGAGGATGAGGCTCGCCTGCCCCTCTTGCCCACATGGCTCCCAGCCCCGCTGCGGGGAGGCCGTATCTGCCCATGGCCCTCGGAAGGCTCCTGCCAGGTCTTGGAAAGCTCGGCCATCACTGAGGCTTTTGACTAATTGTCACCACAGCTAAAGATAGGCCTCAGCCTCCCACTCTGTCCCCAGGACACAGCCTCCCACAGAAATCCCCTCTGAGAACCGGTTATTAACTTTCCAGTATGCCCGGTTTGGTTAGCTGATTTTATTTTGTGACTCTCCATAATTCCTAGCTTACATTCCCCGCAGAGGACTTGTCTATTTAAAGCAGCTAATAATTCACTAACACCTTAAAAAAAAAAAATAACGGGCCGTTAGAATGTCTCTTGGCGTGTCTGTCTCCATATGGCAGTGGCCAGCAGGGAGCACAGGAATGGGTCTAACTCGGTCCTGTGCCTTGCATGCGAGGGGTCCGTGGACCCGCCCCCGACCCCATGTTTGCTGCTCACAGCTCTCCTCCCGCCACCAACTCTGAGAGAGGCAGGTTCCTGCAGGCAGCAGACAAGCCAGTGAGTCAGCAGGAGTCCCAGCTGCCAGCCAGACCCACGACCACAAGGTGCTCTCCCTGCCCTGTAGCTTCTCTCCCAAGTACCTTCACGTGATCCAAGAAGAAAGAAGCTGCGCGCTCGGCTGGGTTCACATGGGAATACCACCTGGGCCAAGATCTCTCAAGACACCCTCCGTCACCTCGAAGCCACCCGGGAGCTAAGATCTGGACCCCCATTTTCGTGAGGATTGGATGCAGCTGACTTGCTAAGCCTTGGCATAAATGGCCCAGCCAGACACAAGCCCCAAACAGCGGACTCTGCCCACAGGGGTCTCCCTGCCCCAAGCCTACCCAAGGGATGTTTGGCTCCCACTGGCAAACCTGAAAACTGGGAGTGTAGGGAAAGGAGCTTTCTCCTCCAGCTTTAATTATGGAAAATTTCAAATCTACAGAAAAGTCACTGTGGTAGTACAATGCCCTCCCCTATACTCTTCCCTGAGATGCACCAATTGGAAATATTCTGCCATGCTTGTTTAATCCGTGCTTAAATATGAAAATATCAATATGGATATCTATTTTATCTCTTTTAAATTTTATTGTGGTAATATACACAGAACATAAAATTTAGCGTCTTAACCATTTTTAAATGTATAGTTCAGGGTCATGAAGTACATTCACAGGGTTGTTCAGCCATATGCACCATCCGTCTCCAGAACTTTCTCATCTTCCCAAACGGAAACTCTGTCCCGAGTAAATAGTAACTCTCTGCCCCCCGTCCTCTCCAGCCCCTGCCAGCCACCATCCTACTTTCTGTCACTATGAATTGGACTATTCTAGGGCCCTCATATGAGTGTGATCATATAGTATGTGTCCTTTTGTGACTGGCTCATTTCACTTGGCACCATGTCCTCAAGGCTCATCCATGTCGTAGCGTGTGTCAGAACTGCCTTTGTAAGGGCCGTTGAGCTGAGCATGTCCAATGGACACCTACATTGCTTCCACCTCTTGGCTACTGTGAATAATGATGCTGTGAACATGGGTATGCAAATATCTCTTCGAGACCCTGCTTTTGATACTTTTGGGTTTATGCCCCAAAGGGATTTGCATTTCTCTAATGACTAATGATGCTGAGCATCTTTTCATGTATTTATCAGCTATTTGTGTATCTTCCCTGGAGAAGTGTCTATTCAAGCCCTTTTCTTTTTTTTTTTATTTTTTTATTTTTTTTTATTTTTTAAAGATTTTTGTTTATTTATTTGACAGAGAGAGATACACAGCGAGAGAGAGAACACAAGCAGGGGGAGTGGGAGAGGGAGAAGCAGGCTTCCCGCAGAGCAGGGAGCCCGATGCGGGGCTCGATCCCAGGACTCCGGGATCATGACCTGAGCCGAAGGCAGATGCTTAATGACTGAGCCACCCAGGCGCCACCAAGTCAAGCCCTTTTCTTTTTTTAATTAGGCTTTTTGTGTTTTGTTGTTGTTGAGTTGTTGGAGCTCTTTATATATTCTAGATATTAACCCTTTATCAGTATATGGTTTGCAAGTATTTTCTCCCATTCTGTGGCTTGCCTTTCTACTATGTTGGTAGTGTTCTTTGATGCACAGAACGTTTTCATTTTGATGTAGTCCAGCTTACCTACCTTTTTCTTATGTTGCCTATGCTTCTGATATCATGTTCAAGAAATCATTGCCCAATCCAATGTCATGAAGTGGATACACTGTTTTGGCTGAACCTTTTGAAAATAAAGTTGCAGACACCAGGATCTTAAACTCCTGAATACTTCAGCGTGTATTGCCCAAGAGGAAGGAACCCGGAGGAGGATATGTACATGTAACCCCATGCCATTATCACACTTTGGACAAGTGACAATAATTCCCTACCCCATTCTCTATCTAGACCATATTCTGATTTCCTTAGTTGCCACCAACTTTTGATTTTAAGACTTGCGATCATGTGATCTTGCTGTTTTGTGACCAGCAGTTAGGGAGGTGGTCCTGTAAGATCCCTGTAATGCCTTCCTGTTCCCCTTACTGTTTATTCAGTTCCCAGGCCTCTGAAGAGGTGGCTGTGGTGTGACCGGGTGGAGAATATGGTGGCTGCTTTTCCCCTTCTTTTGGTGACCACTCAGGAGCTGTGTGTGAGTTCAAGGTCACAATTCAGGGAATGCCACTCCAAAGGAGCAAGCAGGGTCTGCATCACTTGTGGTTGTGAAGACCCTCAGCCCTCCAGAAAGAAGCCCCAGAGACTT
This sequence comes from Halichoerus grypus, assembly GCF_964656455.1. Taxonomy (NCBI): domain Eukaryota; kingdom Metazoa; phylum Chordata; class Mammalia; order Carnivora; family Phocidae; genus Halichoerus; species Halichoerus grypus. Next base: position 159,853,752 of record NC_135712.1, on the reverse strand, counting down.
GTGGTGGGTTTGTGCAAACCGCCTGTGCCCACGTGCCCAGGGTCATGACCTGCCAGCCCAGCTCATGGCTCCAAAAGGCAGAGACCAGAATGTCCAGGAGTTTAAGCTTTAATACAAAAAGTAATTCTTGGGAAAGAATGTTCAGTAATTCACATGCTCTTGGTTAAGTGGTAACTCATACACGTAGGCTGATCCTGATTAATCCTTTTTATATCCAGAAGGGAACTGCGGTGTCCTTATTTCTGACGGTTCTTGTCTAGCTCAAGAATTTCAAGCACCAAGGTTGGTCCCCTACTCCGGTAGTCATAGCCTTGGGCCTCCTGCTCAACAGGGCTTTTGCCTTCAGTCGACCGACTTGGGGAGACTTTGGGCCAAGTTAGGCAAGACCCTCATTTCCCCTCTGCCATCCTGCAGGCGGCACATCAGGTCAGCAAACTTTCGTGGAACCCCTGCTTCGGGCCAGGCCCTGAGCCAGAGGCTGGGAATAGCTGATGAGCCACCCTGTCTTCCAGGGTCATAGGGACAGAAAGAGACACCAGTGGTTCTGGTAGACGACAAAGAGGTAGGCTGCATGCTCGGTGGGGAGGGCACAAGCTTTGCAGCAATGAGGCCTAAGTCCAGACCCAGCTCCCCGACTCTGTCTCTTTCTTTGTGCCCCAGCATGACCTTGGAAACCACACTCAGTGTCACTGGTCCTCAGGTGCCTTGGGGGCCAGGCTGCAGCCTGGTGTAGTGTAGACGCCACAGAGATGGGGGCTGTCATTACCACATCTGTCCTTACAGATACCGGAGCCTTGGGGACAGAAGTGCCAGCTTCCCCAGTGGTGTCTGGGCATGGGTCAATGGGAGGAAACACTTGAACTGGCCCCCAGGAGGGAGCAGGGCTCCCCAGCAGACAGGAGGAAGGACACGGGAAGGGGGATTCTGGAAACTGGAAATGTCAGGGGCAGCCCCAGTCTGTAGGTACAGAAGATGGGCACGGGAAGGAAGGACGGGAGCAACGATGGCTCACGGGGCCCCAGGGGCGGGAGGCTTTCCGGAGGAAAGGGCAGTTGAGCTGAGCGAGGAAAGAAAAGAGAAACTCTACAGGCAGCCAGGCTGAGGAGACAGGTGTCCGAGGTCCAGAAGTACTTGGGGAGCGGTGGGGGGGGTGTTGCGGGAGGCCGTGGAGCAGTGGCTGGAGCCCATTGCTTGTGGCGTCCCAGGCCATGCCAGGAGTTTGGACTTGGCCCTAAAGCTGGCAGGAAGTGGTGTTCTCCGGGGCAGGGTCTCTGGGTGCTGCAAGCCAGCTGGGGTGGGGCGGAGGGTGGAATTGCTGAGGCCCAACAGGAGAGGACACATGGACAGGCAAGCTTGCACTGGCGGCCCAGGCAAGGCTGTCTTCCACATTCAGTATGTTCCGTATTCAGGCCAATTTCAATGGTAAATTCTTATTTGCGTTTAGAATATTCCATAAGCCTGGCAGTCATGAGAACACAGCCCCACGAGCCACAGGGAAAGCAACCGCAAGCAGCTCCAGAGAGCTGACCTTTTGTGGAGGGGTGGGTTCCTCTGTCATGCCCAGCCGTTCTTCGTGAGATGAAGTAAAGAGGGACCTTTTCCTCTAGGCCTCCTGGTGTCATTCCAGCTGTGATCAGCGCCTCCGCCAGCTGTGGGCCAGCGAGCCCGCTACGGAGGTTCCCAGCTGCCGCCCAGGGCCCAGAGGGCGGCTTCTCGGGCGGGTGGAGGAAGGTCGGCTTGCTCATCCGTTCATCCGCCCAGTGTCTGCCCTGGGCGGGTGGGGGGGGGGCGTGAGGCTTGAGTGCAAGGCGCACAAACACCTGACCGCCGTCGGGGGGCACGTGCGGGACTGGTGGGGGGCCGCGAGCCTGAGAGCCTGGGGAGGAAGGCCTCCCTGAAGGGGTGAAGTCGGCCCGGAGGCCTGAAAGCGGAGTAGACATCAGTGAGGCGAGGAGCGTCAGGCCGGAGAAGCACTGGAGACGGGAGAGGGAAGCCAGTGCATGGAGGACGGGATTTTCCCCACTACAGATCGCCCGCCTCTCCCACCATTCAAGACAAAGATGGAGCATGAATGGATTGCCTCTGCAAAGACCTGCCAGTCCATTTTAGGCTCTCCCAGGGTTTCCCGAAGATCATTTGGATAGAGTTGCCATGCCCTCTCTCTCTCCTGCAGGCCAGAGAAAGTGATCTGATTTTTCCTGTGAAGAAAACAGATGGATTAACAGAGACCTAAACAATGGAGGAAGGAGGTGGGGATCCCAGGATGGATGGGCTCTAAAGCACAGGCGGAAGTGTGAGGCTTCCAGAGGAACAGGGAGAGATTCGAGGGAAGAAGGGTCAAAAAGCCCCAGCCGTAGACACATCTGTGGGTACCTCAGGGGAAATCACAGGAGATTAGGCCTGCGGGGCTACATTTCTCTGTGAAGTGGGAGACCGTGTCCTGTGGGTCTGGGCCCTGAGGGTGCCCCCCATCCCCTTCAGCAGCCTGTGAAGGAAAGCAACCTCTGGGACCCACCAGGTCACTTCATTATCTGTCAGGCTCAGATGTTTCTGGTCCTCACCAGGGACCCACCTCTTTCTTTCCTGGGGAGGGCCACCTCCACAGCTCCTGGCCATCTGAGTGCACAAGACCCACCTTTACTTTCTCTTCTCTGGACAGGGAGCATAGCCTGGTGAGTGGTTAAGAAGGCTAACATGGAGCCCAATGGCCTGTGTTCTTATCCTGGCTCTGCCCCTTACTTGCTGTGTAACTTTGGGTGAGTCGCGTTGCCCCTCTGAGCTTCGGGCTCCTCACGTATAGAACAGTGGTAACAATACTAGTCCCTGCATAGGGTTCCGGAGAAGTTTCAATGAGCAAATACAAGTAAAGCACTTAATATAGCACCTGGGACAGAGTTAAGGGCTCAGTATGTGAGTTATTTTTAATATAATTCGAATCAAAAATTAATTTTGCTTTTCATCACAGACTGATTTTCTAAAAATAGGTCAAGAGAGTTGACTGTAGGGGTGGGGCCTATATTTTGCTCAACCAAAAGTTTAAGAAAACACCCTGCTGTGGGTTGCAGCTATATTTACTGTGCTTTAGGGCAAAGTTCTCTTCCCAGAGAGAGACCATGGGCAGAAGTCAGAAGTCCCAGTTGGCACATCCCTCGCTGTCAAGTTCAACTTTGCTGACAGCCCTCAGAGCCTCAGAAAACAGCGAGGTGCTAGAGGATCGCTAAACACACACAGGAGGCCAGGAAAACACTCACAGCTTATGAGATTATAGCCCAAGGAGAATCTTTGAGGTCCCCTCCACGGGGAAACTGAGGCCCAGGAAGGAAAAGGGCCTTACCTGAGGCCATGTGGGTTGGGGTCTCTGAAGCAGACTCCGCTCTACTTCTAGCAAAGAGTGGCTCTCCTCCCCTTGCTTCCCAGTGTCAGACTCAGATGCAACGCCCACATCATTACCACCGCTGTAGACCAGACCCTGGGCTTGGCACTGGGGCTTTATCATTTCACTGAATCTCCCGAGGCACTTCCACTATTACCCCATTTCACAGATTGGCAAATTGAATCTAGAAGAGAAGAGCCTTGCCCAGATCACACAGCTAGGAGGTGTCAGGGCTGGTGGTCCTCACTCCTCTGGTCTTCCTTATATTGTTCAGTCGACTACCCCAAGAAAAGGACTTCAAGTCTCAGCCAGTGGAGGTGCCCCAGAAGTCATTCATCTGGAGCAAGAATTCAGTTGCTTGGACTCAGATCAGCCTCTGGCTGGTGTGTCCCCAGCAGACACTGTTCTCAGCTGGAGGGACCAGCTGTGGTCCAAAAAATGGAGGGAGCTGGGTGCGAGAGATAGTACCAAAGACTGGCTCTTTGGTATGTGTTTTTAATTAGACTTTTTATTTGGAGATAATTATGATTCATATGTCCTTGTAAAAAAAATAATACAGAGGGATCCCAGATGGTGACATCTTGCAAATCCCTAGGACAGTATCACAACCAGGATACTGACATTGACACAGTCCAGCCCAGAACATCCCCGACCGCAGGATCCCTCATGTTGCCCTTTATGGCCGCATCCACTTCCCTCCCATCTCACCCCTCCCGAGCCCTGACGACCACTAACCTGTTCTCTCATTTTGTCATTTCAAGAATGGCATGGAAATGGGATCATACAGTAAGTCATCTGTGGGGACTGATTCTTTGGTCTCTGGTTTTGAATGGGCTAGTTCTGCTGACCGGTGATCGGGGCTTGGACCTGGCTAGGAGGGAGAGCCCTGTCCATCTCCCTCCTGGGGGTGACAAGACACATCCTTACCCTAAAAGGAGGACTTTGGGCAGATTTAGATCTTAAGCTCTCAAAAAACAAAGTCTGCCACGATTGGGCCAGAATGGTTACTTGGGGGGAGGGAGGGAGGGTTGGGCCCTCTGAGCCTCAGTTTTCCCACATGGTACAGCCCTCCTTTCCCTGCTGGTCCCAGTTTCCCTCTGCCCCTTGCCTTCCACCCAGGTTCACACCAGGGCCTGCCCTTTCCCCAATACATCTGCTGGTTCCTTCCCCGGGCCCATAATAGATCATTGTGTAAACAGGGCCTACGTGATCAAGACATGGAAAAAGGAAGCAGGAAGACATGGCAGGAAGCCACTTGGACTGTCAGAGCAATTAAACCCAGGAGCAGACTCCTGGAGGGCCCTCGCATGCCCGGGAAAGTCTGGGTCAGCAGGGCAAAGTGTCAGGCGGCTTCAGGCAGGACTTAATGGGCTCTGGCCCTGTGCTCTCATTAGCACACATTCCTGGCAAGCAGGGCCCTGCAGCTTCACATGGAGCGCTGTTAGCCCGGGCTCACCAGCCTGCTGGGACCAGACCACACAATGGGGGTTTAACAGGAGAGAGGCTTATTCCTCTGCGCAGTGACTTCTCATGGCCAGTGGCACCCATCTTTTTTTTTTTTTTTTAAGATTTTATGTATTTATTTGACAGAGAGAGAGAGACAGCGAGAGAGGGAGCACAAGCAGAGGGAGTGGGAGAGGGAGAAGCAGACTCCCCACCAAGCAGGGAGCCCGATGTGGGGCTCGATCCCGGGACCCTGGGGTCACGACCTGAGCCAAAGGCAGACGCTTAATGACTGAGCCACCCAGGCGCCCTGGCACCCATCTTTTTGCTGTTTCCAGGGTGCAGCCCTCGTCTGTGTGGTCTCACCTCTCTCCCTACTCCACCCATGTTCCGCCCTTGCCGGTGGGACGAGGGAAAGGGGCAACAGGAGGACAAGCCTTGACCAGAGGGTGCGCCTGGCACTGCTGCTCACTTCCTATTGGCTGGGATTTGGTCACATGATGACACCACTGCAAGGGAGGCTGGGAAATGTAGTCCTTTCTTCTGAGTGGTAGTATTGCCAACTAAACACCCAGGGTTCTATAGGGGAGAACAAGACTTGGGAAACTAATGACAGGTTCTTCCTCTGCAAAACAGGGATCACAAGAGCCATTCCTCCTCATACAGCGTGCTTATGAAGGTCGTGAAGGTGAAACGGGTTGAGCACTTAGTGCCAAACTTGTAGGAGAGCTCAGAATAAATGTTAGCTATCCTTCTTTCTTTTTTTTTTTTTTTTAAGATTTTGTTTATTTATTTATTTGACACAGAGAGAGAAACAGCATGAGAGGGGATAGGGTCAGAGGGAGAAGCAGGCTCCCCGCTGAGCCGGGAGCCCAACGTGGGACTCGATCCCAGGACTCCGGGATCATGACCTGAGCCGAAGGCAGTCGCTTAACCAACTGAGCCACCCAGGCGCCCTATCCTTATTTCTTTTTACCAAATGAGATCCTGCATGTGACACCCTGGCCCCATGCTGAGCACAGAGTACGTGTCGGGTCATGGGTGCTGCAGTTGCCATTGTTCCTATTAGTGTCAGTTTACGACAGACTTCCAGCCCAGGGCTCTCTCGTGGACGCTATAGCCCTCTCCCCAAGCAGGTTTCCTCACAGACCCCGAATGATCTCCTGCTGCGGCCATGCGCTGCCCCCGCACTGCCCCCTCCAGTCCCATCCTCTCAGCCCTCAGACAGATGGCCCGGCCCTGCAGGAGTCACGCCAGCTCAGCTGCAGGGAGTGGCTAATCCCTCTCGTGTGGCTTTTCTCGAATGGTCTGGTTTGCCATGCTCAGTCCCCCAGCATGGGAGGAATCTGGGGATGGCAGGGGCGACCCAGGACAGCCTGTCTCCTCATGGCACGGATCTAGGATTCTGGCTCAGGCCCTGTAGGGGTTAGTGAAGAAGGGGAGATGGAGCCCCCGTGTTCGAAGAATCAGAGTCAGAACACAGTGGATACTCTGGCGGCCTCACGAGACAGCTGTTCCCATACGCCTTGTCCCCATGGCTTCTCTGCTCCCTCACCTGGTCCTGACGCCACAGGGCACTTCTCCAACTAGCTAAGAAAGAACCCATTGGCAAGGAGGAGGAAAGTGGGTGAAGGGGCGTTGTGGTCTCACACCTGCCCATATGGGCCTCAGAGAGTTCTAGAAACTTGTTACCCAGATTCTGACAGATGCCCCATCTCAGGCCATAGTGAGCAGGCAGCTCGCTGTCCCCTCAAAGGCAGGAGGAGTCAAGGCAGAAACTAATCTGGGCTGGAGAGAGCAGGACAGGTGCCAGAGCAGCCTGGGTAGGCTCATGAGCCGTGAACAGGGACAGGGTCAGGGTCAGGTCCAGTGGGCTGATGGTTAGGAGGGAGGATGCGCCTCCAGGCACATCCCACGAGGGGGCAGACATGACTGAGGGTGGCAACAGGCTCCTCGTCAGGGTGGCGGGCAACCTCTGCAGCCCGGACCTGCCGTGAGCTTGGCTGCTCCTGAAGTTCACGGGGCAGGGCCCTGCTGTGTGCCTTCGGGACCCCTCCTGCCAGCCCCGGGCCTTCCAGCAGTTCGTGTGGGCTCCTTACCCACTCCAAACAGGCAGACACTAAGTCGAGGAAGAAAACAAAATCCACACAAACTAACACCAAACACATCTTTAGAGCTATTCCTGAGTGAAATCATCAAAGCAAACAATATGATGCTGCTCACATCTTTTAAATGACAAATGCCTGCTTTGGAACTGTCTGTGGGCACATGTGTGAATGTGGAACGCAGTAGAGCCTGGAAGAAGAGGCACCGGAAGTAGTGCAGGTCCGGGTTCTGGAAGGGCCGGCCATGCTGCCCATTCTCGGCACCCTCACCCCAGACCGAGCTCACTCGAATGGAATCAGCCGCTCAGGCCGGAGCGGAAGGAAGACTACCAGGGAATAGGTCTGTGCCTCTGGACCGGGAGCCCCCCCCGCCCCCCAGCCACAAATTGATGGAACTCTCTCTCTCTTCTACCTGCAGGTGGACCTTTATAACTCGGACCCGCTCAACTGCCGGGCAGGTCTGAAGGTGTGCTTCGTCATCCAGCTGCTCAACGCCGTCGCGCGGGTGGAGCGGGCCCTCCCCAAGCTGACCTTGCCCTTCCTGCTGCTCCAGGGCTCTGCCGATGGCCTTTGTGACAGCAAAGGGGCCTACCTGCTCATGGAGTCCGCCAAGAGCCAGGACAAGACACTCAAGGTGAGCAGCTGCCCCCCACTTCCCCAAGGCGGGGGGAAAGGTGGCACCCCATGGGGCCCCCCTGGGGAATAAGCACCAGGAATCCCAGGCATCTGTGAATTCTAAGGGAGTGCCTGAGCCACTAGCTGACCGTTCTCATGACCGAGCTTGAAAGGAAGGAGGAGAGAACACTGAGAAGTTGTCAGGTCAGGAAGAGCAGCCACAGCCGGGCATTGAGCAAAAGAGGCCTCCTGAGGGCATGTCTTCAGCTCTGTCATGACCAAGGGTCAAGGGCGTGTGTTCTGCCTGGCCTCCCTACGCGCTGGCCTTCTGCACCAGCAGCAACAGCTCCAGCCCAGCTGCCACCCCCAGGGGCTCTGAGCACAAAGGGGCGGGGGCCCTGGTGGGATCTGGTCTGCGAGGGACCCAAGAGCATGTCCCGCAGAGGGGACAGCACCTGTGGCCGTGTCAGACGCAACAAACTGCAAGGGACCACCTCGGCGCGCCTTTCGCGATGGCAGATGTAGTCGTGGGGTTAAGATGTGCCCATTTTGTTTGCCTGGTGGAACTGGGAAGAGCCCCCGCTGGAGGAGCACCTGCTGTGTACCCGTCAAGCGACACAGCTGAAGGTGGCTCTGTGCGGCTGGCTGGGCAGACACAGCCCCGGGGTGCCCTCCCGAGCAGACATGTCTTTGACCGTGCCGCCACAGCCTGAGCAACCACACGTGGGGCCCTGCGTCCAGGGCCATTTCCTGCTCGGTTATAAGGAGAGCAGGCAAGTCGCACAGAGCCCACACCTACTCAGTGGTGGAGTCGGGATTCGAACTCAGGTCCTCTGCTTGAGCCCCCGGCCCTCTCCACCCCGCACCTCGCTGACAAAGACGCTCACATCCCTGCCAACCATCAAGTGCTCCCCTTGTACCATTAGGAAGTGCAGACCCCGGCCCCCACCAACCAGCAGATGCAGATTCGTGGATGAAGAGAAAGGAGAAAAGGGAAAGGAAAGCAGGCTGGTGTTAGTGGCGGAGGGCGTGAAAAGGCAGGCGGACCTGCAGCCGGGGTAGGATCCTCCCGCTGCCCACCTTGGCCTTGGCGCCAGGAAGACCACTCAGTTCATCATTAATTCAGCTACTCATGGGCACCTACTCTGTGCCAGGCTGGGGGAACCGACAGGCCAAGTCCGACTCTCCCATGTGGCTTGAGTCCCAGCAGGATGAGCAATAAACAGAAACCTGACCAGGATGATGATGCAGGGGGTCGGTGCCACGGGTGGGCTGGGTGATCAGAGGGAATGGTGAAGCTCTTACTTCAGATGGGGTGCACAGGGAGAATGGCAGAAGGGCATTCCTGACCAAGGGAGAACGAGCCCAAAGACCCCAGGTTGGTGAGATCGCAGTGTGTGTAAGCAGCCAACAGGGGGCGCTGTGAGCCAATCAAGGGAGTGGTGGCCTGTGTCCCTGGAGAGTCAGGACGTTTTCTCTCCGTTCCATGGGGACCGCAGGAGCATCTGGAGCTGGAGAGCGGCCTGTACTGACTTCAGTTCTCCAGGCGTCCTCACAGCTGCCATATGGAGACAGGAGTAGAGGGCGGAGGCCAGCCGGGAGGGACGGTGATAGAGGGACCAGGGCGAGCCCCGGGCGGTGGGCTTCGCAGCATGTGTTCTGAAATGGGGAACACTGGGAGAGAGAGCTAGGGAATATTGAGAATTCCATTTTGAGCTACCTATTAGAGAGTTCTATTAGAAATTTGAAAAAAGACCAGGGTGTCTGGGTGGCTCAGTCAGTTAAGCATCTGACTCTTGATTTCAGCTCAGGTCATGATCTCAGGGTTGTAAGATCGAGCCCTGCATCAGGCTCCGCGCTCAGCGTGGAGTCTGCTTGAGATTCTCTCACTCTCCCTCTGCCCCTCCCCCCCCACACACACGCTTTCTCTCTCTCCGGATGGAGGGAAGGAACGAAGGAAGGAAGGAAGGAAGGAGGAGGGAGGAAGGAGAGAGAGAGAGAGAGAAGAAAGAAAGAAAGAAAGAAAGAAAGAAAGAAAGAAAAGAAAGAAAGAAAGAAAAGAGATAAAAGAAAGAGAAAAGAAAGAAAAAAAGAAAAGAAAGAGAAATTCAGAAAAAGAAAGGAAAGCAGGGTCTCTAAAAGATACTCACACACCCATGTTCATAGAGGCATTATTCACAGCAGCCAAGAGGTGGAAGCAGGTGTCCATCGATGGTTGAGTGGATAATCAAATGTGGTCTAGACCAACAATGGAATAGTGTTCAGCCTTAAAAATGAATGAAATTCTGACTCACGTCATGACGTGGATGAACCTTGGGGACATTATGCTCAGTAAAATAAGCCAATTGCAAAAGAAAAAGTACTGTATGATTCCACTTGTGTGAAATATCTAAAGTAGTCAAAAAACCGTAGAAATAGAAAGTAGAATGATGATTGCCCAGGGCAGTGGGGAGTGAGGAGAGGGAATTTAACGGGGCCAGAGTTTCAGTTTTGCAAGATGAAAAAGTTCTAGAGATTTATTGCACAACCACGTGAATATACTTAACACTACTGAACCGTACACTTAAAAATGATTAAGATGGCAAATTTTATGCTGTGTTTCTTACCACAGTATTAAAAAAAGGAAATTTGGAGGTGCCTATTAACAGTCCCACTGGAAATGGCAAACAGTCAGTCAGATATACACATCTAGAGTTCAGAGAGAGGTCTGACCGGAGATAGAAATTCCTGAGTCACCAGCACATGGATGGTTTTCAAACCACGAGAACGGACGAGGTTACTCCAGGGAGGGAGAAGGAGGGCCACGGCCACGCCTGTGGGCCACGCCAGCCTGCAGAGGTCAGCAAGGCCATGGGTAAGCCTAGACTGAGATGGGGCTGCTAGCGAGGCAGGTAGACAACCAGGAGGGTAGAAAGCCGCAGTGCAAACCACAGGGGGAGAGTGTTTCTAGAAGGTTAACTCTGGTCAACTTTTGAATGAAGCTGAGAAGTTAAATCATATGAAAGCAAACAGTGTTCCCTGACCCCTGCGATGTGAAGGTCACTGGAGCCCGTGCCAAGAACACTCGCTGAGGGCTGGTGGGAGTGAAAGTCAGGTTGGAATAAGCTGAGCACCAGATGGAAGGCGGGGATGTGTAGACAGAGAGTAGAAATCACCCTTTAGAGATGGAGGCACAGACGGGTCTGTAGCTAGAGAGAGAAAGAGAGTCAAGGGAGGGTGTGAGTTGATTTAAGAAAGGGAGCGCTAGAACATGAGGGGACATTTAAATGTATTTGAACCATCGTCTGATCAGAAGGCGACGACAGCGCACCTGGAGCACTGGCGTGCTGCCCCCAGCCCCCTGCCTGCACTGTCCCCTCCTGTGGCCCTGACTTCCTGTCTTTCCCGATTGCAGATTTACGAAGGTGCCTACCACGTTCTCCACAAAGAGCTTCCTGAAGTAACCAACTCCGTCTTCCATGAAATAAACCTGTGGGTCTCCCAAAGGACAGGGGCGGCGGGAACAGGGTCCCCCCCCTGAGCGCACCGGCTGCGTGGCCGGCCCACGGTCGGGGAAGTGGGCAGAGGACGGGCGGAAGCTGGCTTCTCACATGTGGCTTGCCAGGGGGAGGGGGGAGGAAATCACAAATTGGAGGAATCCCTAGCATAATTTTGTCCCATACCAGGCTGTCTGCTTCTGGGTCTACTCTAAGGGGTAGGCACTTTGTGTAAAAACAGAGAAGGCCCACAGGTAGTTTCCCGGGGACGGAATGTGCTCCAATGTCCTTAAAACCAAGCGACGAAGCCTCTGCCCTGCCCTCCCGCACCCCCCCACCCCCGAGGGTTCCCAGGAATTCCTGGTGTTCCTCGGACACCTGACTGCAATAATTGGCGGAGTCTCCTCTCCTGCCCTCCCCGCCAGCCCCCACCCCAGGACCCTCCCCAACTGGCCCCGCTCCGTGGCTTTTCTCTGGCCGTGGGACGAGGTGGCAGGTATCAGCTCCCCCGGGGCAGACGCACGTGCCCTCCGAGGCCCAGAAAATGCCCGGGACTTCCTTGGCGTGAGGAGCCTCCCGTGACCCATGTCAGCTTCCGGTCAGCCTGGAGCTGGGCTTTGGGACAGGAGGAGGCTTGGCCCAGAAAGAGAACTGGGCAGGAACCCCCTCCTTGCTGCCAGGGAGCCTGAGGCTGCCCACCGAGTGCTTTACATATATTCAGAGGCTGCCTTTCCTTGCGTGACTGACGCTACCTGACACTATGAGAGGGTAACTGTGTTGAAGATGAAGTGTCTAGTATATAATGTATCTTCTAAAGCAGAGACTATTTAGGTGGGTGGGTGGGACCAAGGGGGGCTTGAAGGCGTTGGAGCCTGATGCCCCTGCACAGGACGGGGACAGGCTGGCCGCAGGGCCCGAGGTCGAGGCGCTGGGCTGCAGCCCCGGGGAGTGGGGCCCCAAGCCTATCCCTGCCTGGGCCCTTAGCCGCCCTGGGAGCCTCGGGGCCGGCAGCACAGCTACCTCTGGTGGCAGAAGAAGAGAGTCCCGACGCGGGGGCCCTGCCCAGGGCCACAGGCCCCGGAGGCCACGGCCGCATGGGCCCGCCTTTCCCAGCAGAGGGCCCGGCCGCGCCTGGCCTGCCTTTCTCAGGGGCCAACACCACCCTGCCGCCCCGGGGCCCTCACTTAGCGCCAGCAATAAATGGGGATCACCGCCCACTGCCGGAGGACTTTCACTTTCAAAAGGGACTGTTGTTACCTCAGGAGGCTCCTTAGTGCACATATGACCCTGGGAGGGGGTGGAACCACGAGGGGGCCCCTGCTCGGCCGCAGGGTGCAGTCCAGGGGCCTCGAGGCCCTGGACGAGGCGGCCGCTCCCCTGCCAGGCCCTCTGACTTTGGAGGCTGGGAGTTGGGGCTCCCACCCGTGTTCCTTCAGCGGTGCGAACTGCTGCCTTTCACCCATGCCCTGTTCTTCTGGGGCTTGCTCCGGGTCCCCAGAGAGGGGGGTCCCCCCTGCTCTCCTTCCAGGGGCCCTGCCACACCATAGTGTAGCCAAGCGCTAGTCACCCTCCAGCGGGCAGACCCCGGCCCCCAACGGAAAGTCCTGCCGGCCTGGGGGCTGAGGTTTGTGTTCCCCTGCCCCTCTGGTGGGGGCGGGCAGGGCCCCCACTGCCCCATCTCACTTCTCTGGCTTCTCTTTGGATGAGAAAAATGTAAAAAATGCGCTGAGGGAGAAGGCCAGCCCCCGCCTATTCCAACTGCGCCACTGTGTGAATGTTTCTGCTCCTCAGCTGAGGAAAAGCAGAAACGCCACCCACAAACCCACAAAGCCCCCAAACCTCGAGACGTCCCTGAACCCAGAATTCTCCCCCAGAGCTGTGATAGCGCGGGTCACACAAAGTCGCCGCGCCTCCCGCCCCCGCCGCCTCTCCCAGAGCATGTGCTGGCTCGGCCATTTCTCAAATTAAATATCAGGCACATGGTTTGACCAGGAATCATTTGGATTCATGGATTTATTTATATGAAAGCTCTGACAGAGACAAATTCAGTCACCTTTACATATCTGGTTAAAGGTTAAAAAATTGCCTATACTAAAAAGAAAAAAGAATTATTTGGAAGCAGGACTGTCTCCTAATATATGAGGGGACAGGGACGTGGCCACACCAGCCGCTGAATGGGAGCAGGTGTGGGAGGCAGACACCAGCTGTGTGTGAAGTCCCACCTGGGGCCACACCAGGGCCATGGGCCTGCCTGTCCTGGGGGAGCTGTGCGAGTCTCGAGTTCATTCTTAGTGAGGACGGCTCCGTGCTGACACTGGGAGCTTCAGAGTCAGGCCTTCACCACGACAAGGAGCTGAGTTTGGAAAGGAAGCGAGGTCATACCTGGCCTGGCCTCGAGAAGGTGAGAGGAAGGACCCAGGAGACGCGCACCTATCGGGACCCTAGGCCCCAGCACTGACGTGGGTGCATCACCTTCCTCTGGAGTCATGCTGGTCCATACAGAAACCATGGGGTTCATGCCTGACAGTCTCTCTAGGAAAAGATGCCCCCTGCAGCGGGAATGGGGGGGTTTGCTCCTTTGCAGGGATGGGGGTGGTCACGGGTCCCCCCGCCCAGCTTCTGGGGGGCACCAGGGCACGCCTTGAGAGCACCGAAGGATGCCAGGAAAACCCGCCTGCTCTGCTCTGCACCCGTGTCAAGGTCCCACGCTACCTTTTCTCTCTCTCACCAATCACTAACATACACCCGTTCGGGTCACCGTGATCTTCTAAGCAGTTTGCCAGTTACTGTCTCTGCAGCTCAGTCGCATCCCTCCGTGTGTACGGTTACTGGGGACTCACGATCAGTTCAGAACTATCAAAGGAACCATGTATGCCACAGCTAATCCTAATAAACCAGGTGTTTTCTGCACGGTGGTGTCGTCCGTCTGTCCGATCCGAGACCACAGCGCCCCCTGGACAGAGAACAGCAGGCCCTCTTGCAGGCCACTACGGCTGTCTGGGCTGAGCCAGTCATCTGACCCAAGCCAGGGGGGAGGGACTGGATTTTCCCTCCGCCGTTCTGGGGGACTTGTGCCTGGAGAAGACTGCACATGTGCTTTCTCCTCCCGACTTGGCCGGGGCCGCCCCCAGCTCTAGACTCCATGGTTGCTGCCCCTCCTTGTGGCCCCACCCGGGCGGCTCCACTCGGCCACCCGCCCGTCTCAGCTCTCCTGCTGCGGGGCCCAGGGCTCTGCACGTCCTCCTCCACTTCTGTGTCCGCGGTCGGCTCTGCCTCCACCTCCGCCTCCAGGGTAGGGCTACAGGCCACTTCCCTCCGGCCCTACTGCTGCCGCCTTCCCCTCCCACTAGAGGGCGACAGCGCCCTCCTCAGGGGCTGCCCTTCCTGCCTTCCCCACATGGCCACAGGAGGGGGTGTTGAGTCCGAGGTGGCCCTTCTCGCTCACAACCCGCCCGTGGCCCCCCTACCTTCACCCTCTTCCTCCCATGTCCACCAGCCCACACACCCCAGCCTCCCTGCTGGCGACCCTGGAGGCCTTTCCTAACCACCCAGTCTAAAGCCAGCACACCCACCCTGGCTCCTTCCCCACCTGCTGTATCTGACAGGGTCTGTGCTGCTTGACCACACAGTAGCTCTGTCCCTCCATCAGAACTGAGCTGCAGGAGGGTGTGGTGGGCTTGCATTAGGCCTCCGGTCTCCAAACTTGTCCAATGAGGGAGGGAGGGGCTGAGGGAGGGAAGGCCTGCTGCACCAGGCACGATGCAGGCCCTGGGGCTGCCCCCCAAAATGAGGACAGAGGGACACAAACCTGCCACTCCAGTGCCCAACAGTTGTGGGGGCAGAAAGAAGGACGATGGGAGCACAGGGGACCAGCCCAGAGGCGGCCCTGCAGGAGAGCAGAAAGATGAACGCAGTGGGGTGCACAGGTCCTGCGGCAAGAGGGCTCAGGACAGGACTCGAGGGTGGAGGGAGCTCAGGTTGGCACCCACAGCAGCACCCAAGGACAGTGCAGTGAAGGTGGTCACTGGGGCTGGTGCAGCATCAGGACCAGCCACAGGGAGCCCACAGCCCTGACTGGAGGGGCTGTCGGTGGAACACAGTGCTGCCCCTGTAAAAGGGGGGCCACCTGTCAGGCTGTAGCCTCAGGTAGAGGGCACAGCCATGAACAAAATGGAGGCTTGCGGGGAGGGGCAGCCTGGCCTTTCTCCTCCCACCTTCCCCTCTGGCTGCAGGGAAGTCTTAAGCACATGGTCCAAGATGGCTGCTCCAGCTCCTGCCACTGCGCCCTCGTTCCAGCCCATAGGAGGGGAAGAAAGGAAAGCCGCAGGCATGTACCTTTCATGGAATAAGCCAGAGACCGCACTTAGTATCTCAGCTCACATCTAGAACCCAGTGGCACAGCCACAGCGAAACGCATGGGAGGCCGGGAGGTGGTGGGCCAGGTGCCCACAGAACAGGACAGGCTCCGGTGTCAGGGGACACAGCAGGCTGTGCCTGAGAACAAGTGCCTGCACTGAGGCTTTCAGGGACAGGAGGCCCAGGGTCAGTATCTGCCTGGAAGATGCCAACAGGGAGTGAGAATGAGCTGGAGGTGAGGCCCGGTCCTGGGGCCGGGACAGGGGACAAAGAAGGGAATCGGTGGCTACTGAAGAGGTAAAATCAACAAGGTTTGGTGACCCTTGAGGGCCAAGGGATCTGGAGGGAACATAAGGAACACATGCACATCTCCAACATGCTACAAATAAGAAAAGCTTACAAAGTATGCCCCAAATTGTCCCTGTTCTATCTTCCAGGAAAGAATGGAAATTCACAGTGAAATTCACATTGGTTGAGCTGCCACTCCTGGTGGGAACTTCCTCTGAGGCGCCCCACGGAATTTCTACATGAGCTTTGGGTGGTTGGTAGTGTTGCTCTCATTCAGACCGGTCAGCAAACTGCGGCTCTGAGGGATTCGGTGATTGGCTCAAAGCCAGTGCAGATTCGGGGCCCCAGCCCGGTGTCCTAGACCCTGGTGCAGGATCCCCCTCCCCCCCAGAGGAGGAAGGCGGGCGACAAAGCCCCAGTTGCAGTGCGCGCAGATGCAATGCTCAGATCTTAAACCACCAGGAGGACCTGGTACAGCCTGAGGGTGGCTTCCTGGCTCAGAAGTAGAAACTCCCAGAAGCCTGAGGGCCCCAGCCCTCCCTCTGAGGCCTGCCGGGTGAGACTTTTCCCAAGTGAGAAATTTTTATGCCTTCAAAATGTCTGCTCAGGGACGAAGGCTGCTCTTAGTGCTAGCAAGAGCACCCCTAACCATGTGACGCCAGGGCCCAGATGGCAGCCTCCCCCCGCAAGCAGCGGCTCTTGGGTCCTGGCAGTGAGACGGGGCATGAAAGGCTGTGTGGTTTTCCAGGTGGACAAAAGAACATATGCAGAGCAGTCACTCTCTTTTTTTAAATTTTTATTTCTTTGCAAGTGGGTAAGATCTTAATCGATGGTTGAAAAAATGTGTTATATATTCATCACAGACCTGCCTCATGTAATGACTGCTTGGGTCAGGACCAGGACCAGGGTGAGGCCAAGTAAGACACTTGCCTGGGACACAATGTAAAAGGGGCACCAAGAATCTTTATGAGCAAGATAAGTAATACTTTCATGTGATTTAAATTAAAAGTAACATAAAAAATGCATGATGAACCCAATAGCAGCATTTTAAATAAAGACAGGATCGGGACTCCTGATGTTTCTCCGAGCTCCAGCACGACTCAGCACACAGCACCTGAGAACAAAGTGCCTCGCCTGCCCCGCACAGCCCGCCGTGGCTCCTTTTCTCTCCCTGGGGGTGCGACAAGCCGTCCCCACATTACGTCTTACGTACAAGCTGTGCTTGTTGCGTCTTTGGTCAGCGCTCAGCTGATCTATTCTTCCTTCTGTGAAAAATGTGCGAGTATCTCGAGCTGGGATAGAATGCTTAGCTTTCCCAATAAATCTCACAGACATATGTTTCCACTCGGCAGGAATGAATTAAAGTTGCTACCTGAGGGACAGACGTGCTTTTTAATTCTAAATGCAATACAGCCACAGTATGAAAACAACACAGAAATCAGATGAAACCCTCAACTCTCGCTCTGGCAGCCGGCCCTGTGTTTCCGAGCCCGGGCTTGCAGGGAGCCCCGCCAGGCAGGCAGACGGCCCCTGCACCCCCGTGTGTACACAAGCCGCACGGAGCATCCTCAGGACCACCGGAAGCTCGGCCACACCGCCTTACTACCATTTCCTTCCCCACCGGGCTCACGGAGGCTGTTCTCATTGTTTCCTGTTTGCAACACCGCACTGAACACCTTCCCCACCGTAGGCCACAAGTAGCCCAGAAAAGGAGGAAGGTGTGATGAGGTAGCTGGTGGATGCCCCTGTGGCCCAGGGGCTGAGGGGACCGGCCGCGGTCCCGGGCACACGGACTCCCCCGGCCCCACCGCCTCCCTGGCCGGCACAGCTCCCCAGACTCGCTCTCTCGGTGACCTGCAAAGTACCACATCCAGAACACTTCCCCTGAAACCTCCTCACTTAGGTTTTTACTTACAATCTATTATAAAACAAATACGCTTTCAAATAATAGCTGTAAAAAAGATGTGTTCGCTATACCAGTTCACTTTTGTCCCTAGTATCTATTTTTTTAAAAATGCATCGTAATTGGGGTGCCTGGGTGGTGCAGTCGGTTAAGCATCGGACTCTTGGTTTTGGCTCAGGTCATGATCTCGGGGTCGTGGGATCAAGCCCCACGTCGGGCTCTGCCCTCAGCATAGAATCTGCTTGAGATTCTCTCTCTCCCTCTCCTTCTGCTCCTCCCCCCACTCGTGCTCGCTTTCCAATAAGTAAAATCTTTTTTAAAAAAAGGCATCGTAATTAAAAAAAATTTTTTTTAATGTTTAAACTTCTTACTACATACCTTGGTGCACGTGGAGTTAGTGTGCGGTCTAAGGTGGGACCTATGGCTCTTAGGCCACCAGCCTGGGCTCCACCCTTCCTGCCTGGGTGCCCAGAGCGAGTGGAATGACCTTGCAAAGCTGAAGTCAGCCCCTGCTGCACCCTCCTTGTCCCTCCCTCCACACCTTGGGTGGAGCCCAGCATTTCACAAATACACAACAAGCTCACCCCCTGGGCCGGTGTGGTCCCCTCCACAAGTAGCAGGAACTCACTTTTAATGCCCCCAGCGAGGGAGGCAGCTGGGCAAACTGAGGCACGGAGCTGTGACCAGGCAGTAAGAAGTAGAGACAGGGTGGGAACTCTGGCCCCAATGGGGGCCTGGGCTCTGGCCATGCTGACCTCCTCCAGTCTCATCTCGGGCCTCTTCAGGCTCCCAGGCCCATGCCCAAGCCCTGCCCTCCACCCAGCAGGCCCCGCTGTCCACTTGGCAACTTCCCCTCCCCCACGCTGATCACCCTCTTGCCTACTGGGTACCTTGTTCAACTGACCCCTCCGATCTTACAGCTGACCCCATGTGAGCAACATGCCAGACCAATATGGATGAAAAGCATGGCGGGGCTTAAGGAAAAGATCCCAGAAGTTCTGGAACTGACAAACAAGAGTAAAAAGGCACAAAGGGCAGAACAATAACTGCAGGGAGGGCCAGGACACCCACTGCTGTTCCCAGGGCAGAAGGGGGCAGGCCTCAGGGTGCTTGCTGCCTGGGCCTCAGGACCCAAGGGACTGTGGTGGGGGGCAGCCTACACGGTATCCTGAGAAAGCCGCCTCTGACATCCCTGATAATGTCACGGCCCCTATCGCAGGGGCCAGGAGGCCGCCCCAAGAAGAAGGCTGGCCCTGGGCTGAGGGCAGATGGAGGTTAGTCCCTACAGCCAGCAGCCAGTGGGCTGGGGAGTGGAGGGAGCCAGGCTGGGGCTAGCTGGGGTCCCTGGGCTTCCTCCTACCCCTTCCAGCTCCACCCCTCCTCCCTGGCCCTCCTCCTGGGACTGCAGGGCTCGGAAGCCGGTCCTTGCCTGTCTGAGGGGGAAGCAGCCTCTGTGGTCGCTCAGTCAGCCCTCCCACTAAACCTCCCCCAGGACCACTGAGGGCAGGGGGGTGGGTCGGACTTCACCAAGAGGAGCCCAAGGCAAAAGCTGGGCCTGAGGGGAGTCCCACCACTGGAAAGGCTGGGCCCAGGTGGGGAATCTCAGGGCCCCTGCAGAGACGGCCTGCCTACTCAGACCCACAGACACACCCCGCCAGTCCCCAAGAAGCCCCTGTTGGGCACCGAGGCCTTCCCAGCTTGGATGAGGGGCTCCAAATCCAGAGCTTCCTCCCTGGCCCTCCCCAACTCCTGCTCCTGTGCCCGCCCCAGACACAGGCTCAGGCTCCCACAGCGAAATGAAGCTTTATTGCCACACACAGACTTTTCTGCTCCCTGTGGGCCAACTCTGCTCCTCAGAGAAGCCTGCTTGCTGGCTTGGCTTGGAAGCAGACAAGCCAGGGCCAGGAGAGCAGGGGTGTGGAGGGGCCCCGGGGAGGGAGGCCCAAAGAGACCCCCCACCCCAGGTTTCCCTGAGCGGTGCCCAGCCCCAGGGCCTTGGGGGCTGGCTTGTGTTGGGGCAAGGGGCTCATCCTGACCCCCCCCCGGGGTCCCCAGGCACGGAGGGGGAGGCGAACCCCACGGAGACCCCTCAGCCCACCACGATGCCCTCACCGGAGCAAGAACAGAAAGACGAGCCGTACATGCGCACGCGCGCACACACACGCAGGGCCCACACGTGCCACAAGCTGACGGTCAGCAGTCCAGGCCGATGGACACCAGCAGGTCCTCCAGGGCCCGCAGCCGCTGCTGTGCCTCCTCGATGGCGCTGTAGGTCTGCACCGTGTTGGCCACGTGGAAGCGGATGTCGTCCACCAGCGGGATGGAGTCCGTCTCCTGCCGGGCAGCCACGGCCGCCGCCTCCTCCCGCACGGCCTCCACGAAGTCCTCCCGCTCCACCAGCTGCGGACAGGCCAGCTCAGAGCACGCCTGCCGCCCGCCCTCAGCCTGCCCCGCCCACCCCGGCTCCCGCGGGCCCACCTTCTCGATGACCTTGGCCATGTACTCAGTGCACTGGTCCTCGAGGCGCGCCAAGCGAAACAGCTTGGCCACGCGCCACACGCCCACCACGCTGTCCT
Source organism: Halichoerus grypus (assembly GCF_964656455.1). NCBI lineage: Eukaryota > Metazoa > Chordata > Mammalia > Carnivora > Phocidae > Halichoerus > Halichoerus grypus. The sequence continues at coordinate 159,833,617 of NC_135712.1, read as the reverse complement.
CGTCCAGCAGCTGGGCCAGGCTGCGGCCACACAGCCGCTTCAGGCCCGGCAACAGGTACATGTCGGCCACGCTCAGCACATCATAGGCCGCCTCGGGGGGCAGCTGCAGTGAAAGAAGGGGTGAGGGAGGGTGTGCCCCGAGGTCACCAAGGCCACTCAGGGCCCCGGCCGCAAAGCTGGGTGGAGGCTGCAGGCAGGGCAGGAGCTCCCACCCAGGCCTCGGGGGGACCCAGATTGCTGCAGGCATTGTGGGACCGGAGAGGCTGGAGGAACCTGGGGTTCCCGGGCCTCAGGAAGGCCTGCAGGCCTGGTGCAGGCAGGGGAAAGAGGCTGAGCTGGGAATCACACAGACCCGCGTTCTGAAATTCTGCTGGGACCCTAGGCAAGTCACTCCACCTCTGTGTACCTGTTTCCTCCTCTCTGGGAGGTGCAACCGTGCCTGTCTCAGAAGGCTGTCAGAAACAGAAGATGTGAATGGGGGCGCTACATGAGCCGAGCACAGGGCTAACATCACAGCCCAGCTTGTCCCCTGTGCCTTCTCCCTGACCAGAGGCCACATGTCCCAGCCTGCGTTGCTGGCAAGTACGGCCACTAAGTGAGTTCTCTCCAGAGCCACAGGAGAACTGGGGTGTGTGGCCTCCACCTGGCCTAGGACAAAGGAAACTGCTTGCCTCGTCTTCCTCAGCCTCCTAACGCGTGAGTCGGCCTGTACCCCGATCTCCAGGTGCAGAGGAGAATACCACCTCAGGTGCTGTGGACCAGTCCGGGCCGCTCTGTATCTCGTCAGGAAGCGCAAGTGGAACAGAGGTCACTTCCACCCCGGCTATGGTGCTTCTGCATGACGGCAGCGCTGGACGGCCGGGACAAAGATGCTCGGGCACACGGCACTTACGCCTAGTCCTCAGAGAAGGTCTGCAGACCCCTGCCCTAGGCCATGTCACAGTGACAAGATGGAGGGGACAGCCTGGGTCCCAGTAAGCCATCTGCCCTGGTGCACATAACTCAGACATGAAGGAGAAACAAACTTCTCTCTGCTTTACCACAGTGGCCTTTCACACACACACACACACACACACACAGTGGCCTTTTACACACACACACACACACACACAGTGGCCTTTTACACACACACACAGTGGCCTTTTACACACACACACACACACACACACCCCTTCGGCACTAGCCCCAGCTGCCCCGTCACCCACGTTAGGGATGCTCTGGGGCAGCTGAAGACCCAGGGAGGCAACAAGAGAACAGGAGACAGAAATCCAGAACCCTGGGCATGGGCTCCTATCCAGACACAGGAAGCTCAGGGCTCCCCACTGTTGTGGTAATTCAGGGTTACTCTCCCTACCCACCCTCCAACTGGAGAACTCGGGGACCCCAGGTGGCATGTGCTCATGATGTGGCTCCTGCCATTCATCCCTGCTCTGGAACCGACTGAGGTCCCCTCTGCCTGAAAGACAAATCCAAATGTGTCCCACACTTCCTCTCCAGCTTCCTAGAAAACCAGCCCCACGGAGCCAAGCAGGACCTAGGTCCTCCCTTTAAACCCCGTGAAGACCCGGGCTGTGGCCCTGTCCCGACGGTCATGCCCCCCAGCCCAGCGCACACGGCCTGCCTGAGCCCCGCACCTCTGTGTGGTCGCTATAGATGTAGTAGAGCACGTGCGTGAAGATGTCAGGCGAGATGCCGTGGAGGGTGATGGCCGGGAGGCCGCCTGAGGCCTCCAGCTCCTCGTTTTCTCTGAAGTGGTCGTCCAGCAGGGCCTGGAAGTAGTCGCTGCGGCCGCAGAAGAAGGCCTGGGGGAGGCTGGGCTCAGGAAGGGCGAGGGCCAGGGCCCGGGCCCAGACAGCTGGCCAGGGACTTAAGGCAAGGGGGTGGTGGTGTGGGGGGGAAGGGACGGCACCTTGTGGCAGAGAAAGCTGCAACCTTCCACCCGAAAGCAGACATCAGGACAGCTGTTGAAGCCATCAGGGCAAGGGAAGGGCAGCTCCCCGAGATCACCCTGGGGGACAGGAAAAAAGATACCCTCAGAGCAGGTGGGACAAGGGAGAGTGGCCAGCCCCAGTCTAAAGCCTGTTCTAGCTCGATCCCCAAGGGGTGGACTGCTGCCCCATTTGAAGATCTGAGTACAACACAAACAACAAAAGTAAAGTGGGCTCAGAAAAGGGAAGTGAGAGGCGCCTGGGTGGCTCAGTCGTCAAGCGTCTGCCTTCGGCTCAGGTCATGATCCCAAGGTCCTGGGATCGAGCCCCGCATCAGGCTCCCTGCTCCGCGGGAAGCCTGCTTCTTCCTCTCCCTCTGCCTGCTGCTTCCCCTGCTTGTACACTATCAAAAATAAATAAAATCTTTAAAAAAAAAAAAAAAAAAAGAAAGAAAAGGGAAGTGACCGAGGCGCCTGAGTGGCTCAGTTGGTTAAGCATCTGCCTGCGGCTTGGGTCATGGTCTCAGGTCCTGGGATCAAGCCCCACATGGGGCTCCCTGATCAGCAGGTGAACCTGCTTTTTCCTCTCCCTCTGTCCCTCCCACTGCTCCTGTGCTTACGCTCTCTCTCAAATAAATAAAATCTTAAAAAAAAAAAAAAAAGAAAGAAAGAAAAGAAAAGGGAAGTAACTGGCTCCAGGTCACACAAGGGTTGAACCCAAGAGTGGGACTTGTCTACCACAGCTATGTCCACACTGGGCCCCATCCCAGAACGCCATGTGCTTACACGGAGCTCAGGGGGCAGGGCGCAGTCGGCCAGCAGGGCCATGTCCTCCCGAAGGCGGGGGTCTGCTGTGGGGGGCTCAATAGTCAGCACCTTCACGCACGTGCCTGGCTTGGATGCCACTGTGGAGGGGAGAGTACAGCTTCAGGGAGCCAAGTGGGCCCCGCCAGTTCCCGCCCGATGCCCTGGACCCTAAGTCTGGACGCACCAAACTCGGACACCTTCTCGCACTTGGCCTCGAGGTCACTGAGCAGGTCCCACAGCTGGCACTGCTTGGCCAGGCGCTCGCAGTCGCTAACATGTTCCACACCGACGTCCAGGCGGCCTGGGTGCAGCATGGGAGGCTCAGGGCCTGAGAAGAGCCCTCTGCTGTCCCTAGCACTGGGACTCCTAGGTCTATTTGCTGCCTTGGTTTTCCCATCAGGAGCCACTGCCTGAGTTCTACAGGCCCCAGGACAGGAGAGGGCTCAGTTTGCAGATAGGACAAGTTCTTCCTGAGCAGACATACCAGCTCATTGTCTCCCAGCCCACCCAGGAAGGAGTTGGAACCGCCCCACACTGCAGGGGATAAGTACCAGGAGGTAAAAGGAGGGCCCAAGGCCACAGCTGGGCCTGCTGCTGGACAGAAACGCCCTCTCTGCCTGCCCACCCTGGGCCCAGAGATTCACCTGTGTACAGGTACTGCAGCAGGGCCCCAAAGGCCACGGGGTTGATCTGCAAGCAGAGATAGCCAGGCGGGGAGGTCAGAGGCGGCCACCCAGCACAAGCCCCTGCTGTCCCTCTGCCCCTGGGAGGGACGCACCAGTGGGTGCCTCAGGACCACGACGTTCTTGCCCTTCCATTTGGTGTCCAGCATGTTGGCAAAGTAGGCACTGCGCACGCCCAGGACGCAGCGATGTGCCCGGAAGGGCTTCCCGTGCACCACAAAAACCACGTCGCTATGGATGCCCTGCTCCAGAAGCCTGGGGAGGGGTAGGCGGAGGGGGTGTTCAGCATGCACCTCCCCCCAGTCTTACCACAGCGGCTCCCACCCCACCATGCCAGAGAGCCCTCAGCTCCACATCACCGCCCCCCTCCACACACACCCAGCCCTGCACCCCATCTCACCGCTGCAGGAAGTCGTCATAGTAGTCCCGCCTCCTGCAGGAGGCTGTCACCTGCTTGTAATCGCGCAGGGCCCGGCGGATAGAGTCGCTAAGTGCCCCATAGAGGCAGCGTTCCCCATCAAAGGTGTTGGCCTCACAGCGGGCTCCTGGGGGCAGCAGGGCTCACCAGTCAGCAGGGTCAGGAACATGCACACTGCGGCTGGGAGAGGGTCTGGGGGAAATCCTCATCTCTCCCCCTGCAACCTTCCCACATGTAGGGCCCAGCCCTGGAATTTGGAGCCCCTTCCAAATTACCCTGGCCCACTCTGACACTAGCATCTTATCTGCCAGGGCCTAGGCACACAGGCACATCTGGGTACCACAGACTACAAACAAAGCAGGCTCAGAGACTGCCCTGTTCTATGCCCTGGAGACACAGCCATAAACAGACAAATCCCTGTCCTGACTAAACTGATTCTCTAGTGGGGCAGTGGCCAATAAACAGGTTAATAAATGTCAGGTGCTATGAAGCAAAAGAAAGCAAGACAAATGGTAACAGTGGTTGTGACTGCCACGTAGAGGCCACAGAAGGTCGCTGTGTCCGTGACAACATGCAGAGACCTGAATGGAATGAGGAAGTCGGCCATGCAAAGATCTGAGAAAGGGCAATCTAAATAGAAAGAAGATCAAGTGCAAACGTCCTGAGGTAGAACACTTGGTAGTGCCCAAGTGCCCGAGCACCGGAGAGGCCAGTGTGGCTGAAGAGTGAGCACATGGGGGAGCCAAAGGAGGTGAGGGCCAGAGGGGGAAGAGCAGGTCACTTAGAAGCACGAAGACTGGCAAGGCATTCTAGTTTTATGCTAAATGCAACGGGAAGTCTTCGGAGTACTTTAAGCCTATCAGACTTGGGAGACCCACTGGGCTGCATTATGGAGAACAGATTGTAGGTGGGGCAAAAGGGGCAGTCAGGAGACCAGAGGAGGCTGGCTTTGGGGCCAGGGAGAGATGTTGTAATTGGGCTGGGTGGTGGCAGTGGAGACGGGGAAGTGGACAAGGCAGAAAATAGGTTCTAAAAGCAGAACCACCAGGACTTGCCGATTGGGTGTGTGTAGGGGTGACGCAAAGACAGGACTCGAGGGCATCTGCAAATGCAAACCACACACACACACACACACACACACACACACACAGAGCCCCAGCCCCTTCTCTCACCGTTGGCCAGAAGATAGAGTACTAGCTCCTCGTGCCCACACAGGCAGGCATAGTACCTGAGGGAGGGAAACAAGGAGTACAGGAGGCAGTTACCAGGACTGAAAACCACCCCCTGCACCTGCCGTGACCACCCACCCACCTGGCACTCACAAGGGGGTGCTGTCCCACTTGTCCCGCACATTCACCTCCACGTCCCGTTGCTCCAGCAGGTACCTAGGCGGGGAGGAGGTCAGAGCCTGAGTCAGGACAGGTTCACTGTCTGTGAGAGGAAACCCACAGAATGGGGAAAGAAAGAAAACATCCCTTTTGGCTGAGGGAAGTCTCCCCTAGGTGAAGACAGATGACAGGCAGACCAAAGCAGGAAAGGCATTCGAAGCAAAGGGACCAACATAGGTAGACAAGGTGTAGAGATGGGAACTCATAAGGCAAACACTGAGCCTCAGAAGCAGGACCCCAGAGCTGAGGAGGACAAGATTCTGGCCTGAAGGCATTTGGGAGAGAGGAGGTGGTGATGCGCATCTGTTCTGCTAGAGCCCCCTGGCTGCTTGGGCCAGCAGATTGGATAGGGGAGACTGGAGGGAGGGAGACCAAGGACAAGGCTGCTGCAGGTGTCCTGGTGGTGTGAAAGCACGAAGAGAAGTGAACAGATTCTAGAAGGCAAAAGTCAGGAGACATGGTAGCTGATGGCATGTGGGAGGCAAGGGGGGTGGTCATCATGGATGGTGATGAAGCCATCACTGAGGGCAGAAAGCCTGGGAGAGACGTCCAAGCTGGGCCAGGAGTGCTCTTGAGCTGCCCTCAGCTTCTGGGGTTATCAGCTAACTCCTAGGTGACACTTGATGCTGGGGAGGGACCAGGGACGCCGTGGGAGTCAGGAAGCCTGGGACCAGCCCGAGGGAGCTAGTAGTGGGTCAGATACAGGTAATAGGGAGGGAAGGGCCCACGAAGTGAGATGCCCCACATCCCAAATAGGCACCCCGTCACTCCCTGTTCTATGGCGATTTCAGCGCCAGATTTGCTTTAACTGCATTTAGGAGTTTCCAAATCCCGGGGGATCAGAGGCTGCTTCTGGGTCCCAGGTGTTTCGAGCGTGCCAGGCCCGGTGCGTATCAGTGCGATGAGCCACGTTTGGAGTCCCAGGCCCGCCCCGGGGTCTGACCTCCCGGTCCTGAGCGCTCGGAGGGCGACCCTCCTCTCCGCCCACTTCTCCGCGGCTCCGCGTAGCAGTCCTCTCCTCTGAGAAGCCCTCCTGGACCCCAGGGAGTAAAACACCCCCAGCACTCCATCCTGGCGCACCCCGGCTGGGAAAGCTGCCTCGGCCCCCTGCTTGGGCGCCCAGACGCTCTCGGGGGGCGGTCTGTGGTGGGTCCGGCGCCAGGGCTGCGGCGGCGCAGAGGCGTGCGCCTGTCCGGAGCCGGTCCACCGCACGCGCCGGGGCCGTCGGCGCCCCGAGGGCGCCCCTCCCACCCCGCCCCCCCCCCGGGGGGCTGCGGGGTCCTCACCGCACTCGGCCCACATCCCCTTTTCTGCAGCTGGCGAAGAGGTCGCTGGTGTCCATGGTGCGGGCTGCTCGGACCCCTGGCCGAACGATCCCAGGCGGCAGTGGCGGCGGCGGCGCGCCCCGGCCGGATGTAAACACACGCGGCCCCGCCCCGCTCCGCAGCGGCGCCTGGCGCCCGGAGGACCTACCCGGGCCGCCCCGCCCCGCCCCCTGCGCGCCCGCGCCCGCCCCCGCCCCGCCCCGTCCCGCCCCGGAGCAAGAACGAGTCCGGCAGGCAAATGAGCGGGGCCCGGCGTGGTCTCCGGGCGGCTTTAATGGGGGTCCCGGGGCGCGGCCGGGGAAGCGGGGCAGTTCCGGGACCGGCCCCTCGGGGCGTCAGGTGGAAATGGGGAGGGCTGTGCCGAGACTGTTCCGTGAGTCGGTGGGAAGCGGGAAGACCCCGCACCGAGGGCCGGGCTGCGGGAGAGCGGCCGGGGCCGGGAGGGGAGGGGAGGCGCGGCTGTCCGCTCCGGGTCCGCCCCGCTCGTCCCGGCGCAGCCCCAACGGGGCGAGGGCACGGTCGCGGGGTCACAGCGGACCAGAGCTGCCGGCGGGCGGGCGCCCTCACAGGTGCGTGTCCTCCTCGAACACGTCCGAGTCCTCGGGGTCCCGCTTGCCCCCCATGAGCGCGCTCCAGCCCCCCGGGCCGTTGACGGCCCCGCCGCCGTTCAGGCTGGGCTGCTTCTCCTGCATCTCCGACTGGCTGTCGCTGGCCACGTCCAGCGTGGGGTTGTCGTGGCAGCCGTTCTCTACGAAGCGCAGCTCCTCGCCGTGTGACTGCGGCGGTGGGAGAGGGCCGCTGGGCGAGCGCCCCGGCCCAGGCCCCCACCTGTCCGAACAGCTCCGGGCTCACGGCACCGGAACCATTCACTGTTCCTTCCCTGGTCTGTGAAACCCTACACAGGGAACCCCCAGCGGACCCTCGACAGATGCCCATTCCCTTCTGTTCCCATAACCAAACTCCTGATGATCCTTTGCACTAAACAACCAGTGGCTTCCCTGACATCATCTGATCTCTCCCCACAGCCCCCCACTGCACCTCTAGCACCTATGATGGGGCTGGTGCCCTGCAGACAGGAGGGACAAACTGGGGGCTAGGCTCGGGACAAGCAGCTTCAGGCACAGACCCCCTCATCCCAGGACCATTAATGCCACCCCACCTGCAGTGAGGACAGTGAGTCTCCCTGCTGGGTACTCTGTCCTCCACAGGCACCAGCCCCAGCTCAAGCCCTCCTGCAGACGTGCCCCCATGCTCACCACGTGTTTGAGCTTGGGCAGCCGGCGCTGCCAGCAGTTATAGAGCAGGCCCAGCACGATGATGATGACACAGATGGCCCCGATGACCACCAGCACCACAAAGAGCGTCCCATAGTCGCTGCGCACCTGGCTGGCCCGTGCCTGGCAGCTGCTTGTAGTGGAGTAGTTCTGGATGCCAATCTGGGGGTGGGAGGGGCCAGTTTCCTCAGCTGAGGTCCTGGGTGTCAGGGCTCCCTGTGGGGCTGTGGGGTTGGGGCTCAGGGACAGGGGACAGGCTTTGAGAAGAGCTGGCATACTCCTGACTACACTCTCTTAGAGGCCTGGACCTGTGCTCACCTGGGGCTCTATCCCTGTCTCTGCCCAATCCCTATCCATTCACCCGAGGGCTGCCCCAAGCCTCTCGATCCCATGCCTCCATTCTCAGCCTCTGCTCACATCCCCCCATGGCTCTGCCCTGACCGTGTCCCTGCTGGGGCAGAAGTGTGGCTCCACTACTGATTTAGGTCCCTGGAACACAGCTTCCACCTTGGGCGTGGAGGTGATCTGGCATCATTCTGACCATTGTGGGCTATACAGGATGCTGGGGACAGCCCACATCCTGGGCCACCACCAGCCCTTTTCCCATAAGAGTGGGTGGTCACCAATGGCATTTGGCTGGCCAGTACCCCTGCCACAGTGCAAGCTGTCTTGGGTGGGCTGGTCTTCTCAAGCCTAGAGGCTGCTGTGCCCATACTGGGCCATGCAGGTGCTCTCTCCACAAATCAGCATCTCAAGCAGAGAGCAGGGAAGGGGAGGTGCCATCCTCATCAGATGACAGGTGCCAGGGTGAGGGTGCTGTCTACTAGCTCCCAGTGCAGAGACCTGGGAGCCTCCCTTTCTGCCTTGGACTCCCCTGAGGCCAGGTTTCATCTCTTCTTGGGTGTCTATGAACAACCTATTTCCAGTACTTTTCTCTATTGACTTTCTAGTTACCAAAGATCAGTTTCTCTTGCTAGGTTCACCCACCAATGAAATTGCTAAATTTGCCAGACCAGGTCAGTCTGAATAGTGTCCAGCAAAGCTAGAACACCCAGGGGCCGGGAGAGGCAGGAAGTTTCTGTGGGAAAAAGATGAAGGCCAGCCCAAGTTTCCACCTGCCCCCGCCCCCACCATCCCGTGTTCATGAACCCAGAATTTCACAACTGGAAAGGCCCTTGGTAGCCATCCAGGTAGTAAGGCCAGCATCATGCTTAAAGGCCTGGGCTCTTAAATCATTCAGGCCTGGTCCAAAGCCTGGCTCTGCTTCCTGGCTGTGCGTTCTTGGGTGAATCACTTCCCTTCTCTGGGCTACAGCTCTCATCTTAAATAGGGCACCAATGGTACTCAACCGGGTACCTTATTTAATCCTCACGAGGCCCGGGCTGGTGCTGAGGGCTGAGTGAGAGAACCCAGCGCAGTCTGGCACTTAGTAAGCATTCAGTGTGCTTATCAAAAAAACCCCAAACCACCAGCACAACCACCTTTCCGCCTTGCGCATGATAGATAAGGAGGTGGGGTGCACGGTCACGCACAGCTCATCTTTCCCAGCTGTGAAACACTGCAGAGCCTTGGAGAAGGGAGGGGACTGATACCAGGTCACTGGGTTTCACAGTGAGGAGCTGGCATGGTAGCTGTCCTGAAGAAAGGAGGTGAGGAACCCAAGGTCCTCCCCTGCAGAGAAAGTAAAACAAGGAGCAGGAGGACCAAGGAGGAGGACCAAGTGGGGCCTTCCCCTCCCAGGCCCCGGCTCCGCTCAGCCCTACACAGGCGTGGCTGGCTGTGCAGGAGGACAGGTTGGCCAGCCTGCTCCTCAGCCCAGGTCTCCAGGACCTGCCCTGCAGCTGGCCAACTGCACTGAGTCACAGGTGCCCCTCGAGATGGCAGGGCCATCCCCTGAGCCCGAGCCCCATCCCGCCAGATGGTGCCTGGTTGATGGCTTCCAGAGCATGCCCATGCCTGTCGTGCTTTCTCTTGTGGTTTCTGAAACTGCATCACGCTCTCCCACCCCACCAGGCCTCTGCCCAATTCCTAGGGCAATTCCCACCTACCCACAAGACTCCCACTTACCCATCAGGCCCCCTCGGAGGTCCCCTTCCCTGAGTCCTATCCTGACCACCACCCCCTCCGGGCCCTTTCGCAAACTGTGCGGTGGTGCATACACATTCCTACGCATTCGTGCACTCTGTCTCTCCCACGGGAGCTGTATCTTAGGAGGACTGAAAGGAGGAGCTGTGCAGAGCAAGATTCTGTCTTCTGCTCCTTTGCACCACCATGCAGTCTATCTCCTACCCTCAGGGAAGGCAGCCCTGCTCCCAGAGCTCCCTGCCTTCTTACCTCCACCAGATTCCTTCGGATGTCACCCAGCATGGAAAGGACATCTTGAGTGGGCACCACCCCTGGGGGGAGACACCATCATCAGCACAGCCTTGGCCATTGGGGCGCCCCCAGCTCCCTGGGAGAGCCTCTGGCCTGAGCTTCCAGAGGCTTGCTTTCCCCCTCCTGATCACATGCAGACCCCATGGTGTGTACACTCCCCCTTTCTCCTATGCGGCCTCATTGCAAAGGAATGAGTGAATGCCTGCCATCTGACACATGGGACACTGGGCAGTCACCCCAAAGCCCCACACTGCTGCGTTTCTGAACTCGCCCCCTCCACACCCCACCAGTCAGTGTGCAGGACTCATTGTCTCCTCTGGTGCTGAAACCACACCTCTTCCCCTCCTGGCCCCGACGTTTACACCCTCCTCCTCTTCTCCAGAACTTCAGTTCAACTCCAGTTGAACCCTACACTAGGGGCCCAACCACTACCTCTTCCTGCTATCCTAGGGTCCAAGGTCAAAGCCCTGTCTGTGTGCTTTCCTGTGGTTCTGCAAACCTCCCATGGCCCTTGGGAAACGGTGCTGGTTTAACACTGCCTCCCTGGGCCCCCCCTTCCATGTGCTGCCCCTGCTCACCCTGCTCGCCCACCAAGGTCATTAGAAGGTGCTGCTCCTTCTCGCTGGGCTTGCTCAGGGAGATGTGCCAGTCCCCATGATGGCCACTGCCATGGCGGGGCAGCACCTCCTCCACCAGGGCCAGAAGCTGCAGCCCTCGGTGCTGCCGGAACACCTCCTACAAGGACGGAAAGAGAGCCCCCAAGCCAGTGAGGGAGAGGGCTCTACTGACCCCCTGCCTCCAGGTCTAGCCCCCGCTCCAACCTCCAACCTCCCAGTAGCCAAACACTGGGAAAGGCCATCCGGCTATTCCAGAGGGGACTGGTCTCGTAGCTCTGGAGACCATCGAGAGACTCTGAGCTTGGCCTTTGGGCGGAACTGTGGGAACACCAAGACACATATCCACTGGGCATCCAGGTGCTCCTTCCTGCCTGGGCCTCTCACATAAGGAGGGTGTGGGGCCTGCCTGGGGATACTCACCGTTGAGCTTGGGGACAGATACACTCACGTGCAACAAGTCTGGGAAGTGGGTGTGTAGTGTGTGAAGGCCTACGGAAGTCTGCTGGCTGGGCCTGAGTATTCAAGTGTCCAGTGCAAGGGATGAATATACCGGGAGGCCAGGCGTGCAACAGACCAAAGGTGCACACCAAACCCAGGAGCGGAGGTGGGGAGCAGTAACATGCTCACCTCTTGGCTGTCATTGCACAGATACTGCCCAAAGTTGGGGAGTCAAGAAAGCTATCTGAGTACTCTTATGGTGGCACTGGTGACTGGAGGAACTAAAACAGATATGGTTAAAATGGTAACCCCTGGAAGCAGGGCCGGGGCAGGAGGAGGGATATAAGCAGATTTTGTTCTCATCTGACACTCTCTTGTACTGTTTAGATTTTCCCGACCTTGTGTATATATGATTATGTAATTTAAAAAAACAAGAACAAGAGGCAGGTACTGGCCAGGAACTCAGTGAGTGGCAGAAACCCAGGCAGGCTACCGACCTAGTCCTATCAGGGACTGGCCCTGCGGCTGCTCTCCACCCCCAAGCTCCTCTCCAGCAGCCTTCTCCCTTCTGCAACCAGGAAATCACTGACCCCTGTTCCTGGTCTCCAAATCTTCCAGCAACGCACCTATCCCAGCTGTTGCGCTTTCTCTTGAGTGCCCTGCCTTAGAGCTTTGAGCCAGGGCTGCCTGCAAGGCCCAGGCATCTCATCAGACCATGTGGGGCCCTGACATTCCTATCTCCTTTCTGGTAGAGCCCAAGCTAGCGAGGCTTCCTGGTCATCATCCCAACCTAAAGGCCACCAAGGGGGCTCAGGTTCCTTGATACCATGGCAAGTGCCAGGTGCAAGCTCGAGCCTTGGCATTCACTGGCTGAACAGAAAGCCAACTCAGTTCTGAATTTGGGAGAAAACTGGTACCTGGAGATAGCCACGCGCAGCTAGGAAAGCCCTATTCCCAAAATAGTTCTTACCGTCTTCATGTGCACGTGTGTGCATGTGTAGGGCTGGGGTGTGTAACCTGCATCTGCCTGAGCAACAGGTACTGTACCCAGCAGCCTCCCTGCTTACAAAAGAAGCACATTCCCCCCACAGGCAATGCCTCCCCCCATGCCACAGGCCTATGATCCCCCATGTGTGCAGACCCCACATTCTCTGGGTCAAGATGTCTGCCTGGCTTAAGCCCACAGACCCACAATGTCCATTCTGGCAGCATCTGATGACTACATATTTCACGCCATTTATTCTGTAGATGGGAACTGAGTGTCAGTGGCCTGGGGAGAAAGCCCTGAATTTGGAATCAAATAAATCTGGGTTCAAATTCCGGTTCTGCCATTCATCAGCTCTGCGACCTTTAGCACAATACTGCACCTCTCTGAGCCTCAGTTTCCCCCCCTGAAGAAGGGAACTACTCCAAGGCCCAGCAACATTAGAGTGGATACATAAGTGGAATACTAGACAGAAGCACAATGAACAAACTTCACTATGTGCAGCCATCTAGATGAATCTCAAAAACAGAACATTGAGGGCAAACAGCCAGACACAAAGTACTACCTACTAAATGACTATATAAAGTTCAAAAGCATGCAAAATCAATGTATGGGGTTACAAATCAAGAAAATGGTTTCCCATGAGGGAACAGTGTCTGGAAAGGAGAATGAGAAGGGCTTTTGGCGGTGCTGATCATGTTCCGTGTCTTGATTTGGGGGCTGATTATGTCCTTTTGTGATGATCCATCAAGCTGCACACTTATGATCTGTGTGCTTTTCTGGATGTATACTGTAAGTCATTAGAACTTTTCTTAAGTGCAATGCTATCTTCCCTGCTGACTCCTGGGTGGATGGTCCTTCCCTCACATCACACTATTTCTCCCACAGTCGGGGCTCCAGTTCTCCTGCTACTGTCTAAGCACCCATTTCCAACGCTGAAGTTACATGCAACTCCTCCAAGTGTCTGGTATGGTCCTTATGGTAAACAGGAAGGGACATATGACCGAGCCCATCATTTTGACTTGTGGCAATACAGCAGATAGAGCTGATGAAAGTCCTGCTCGTCCACCTTGCTACAAACACAGAGCAACGCTCGGGGAAAAAATATAGGCAGAAACAGAGGAACTCAAAGCCAGAAGAGTGAGCACGTGCTAAAGCTGCAGCAATTCGTGGGGGTCCAGGGCCTAGAAATGGAACCCAGGAGCTGGAGACTTGGCTTTAAATGCTTACATGCTCTTGGCCCACATGAGATGAAGAATTAGAGCAGAGTACCAGGATGGAGCCTGAAGCCCCAAAGAGCAGCCCTTTCAGTGAAATGGGGACTCAAAAACATTCCTGATCTCCTGGAGGAGCTGTAATGGGCTCTGCCATCTGCCCGGGTCCATGGGTAGGAGAAAAAGATTATCCAAGATCACTTGTGCTTCACCTGGGTTTGGAGTCCAAATGGCAGTCCTTCATGATATAAAAATTCAAGCCAAGAGATTAAGATGAAAGCTGACCTAGGACTCCTGGAACTCCCAAAGGTTCCCTGAAACCACTCTGTTGGAACTCTTTTACAACCCGGGGTTGAAGAGATCACAATAATGAAGAACAATCCATACAAGGAAACAAGGTACAAAGCCACCAACAGGAGACCTGACATCCCAGGATGTCGTGTTACTAAAACAAAAGGTAAGAGATCATGAAATCAATATACTTAAAATAATTCAGAAAATGAAGGAATAGAAACTATAATGAAAGAAGGGAACAAAATGAAGAATAAAGGGAGGGATTGGGAACCAAGGAGAAATTCTAAAAATATAAAACAGTTATCTATACTAAAGATTGAATGGATGGATCAAACAGAAGATTAGACACTGCTGAAGAGAGTTATTAATTTGGAAGCTAAAGCTAGGAAATCACTCAGAATGCATCAGAGAGATTTATTTATTTATATTTTGGAGAGAGAGAGAAAACATGAGCAGGGGAAGGGGCAGAGGGAGAGGGAGAGAGAGAATCCTCAAGCAGACTCCCCGCTGAGCATGGAGCCCCACATGGGGCTCAATCCCAGGACCCCAAAGAGCTGAAACCAAGAGTTGGATGCTCAACCGACTGAGCCACCCAGGCACCCCTCATCAGAGAAATTTTAAAAAGAGAAAGCATAAAAGTGTTAAGAGACATCATAGATAGAAAAATAAGGCCCAATAAACTTCTAATGAGAATGAGAGAGAAATGGGAAATTGGTAATATCTAACAAACTGCATATGCAATCCCACTTCCAGGAATTTACTCTGAAGATACATCCCAACAGCACAAAAGTACATACACACAAGGTTATTCGATGCAGCCTTGTAAGTAACTGCAGAATACTGGAAACCACCCAAATGCCCACACAAAGGAAATTTAATGAATAATCTATAATACATACACAAAATGATTGAGAATAATCTCCATGCACTAACATAAAGTGATTTCCAGCATATACTGTTAAGCAAGAAAAGCAAAATACAAAAGAATAATGTTATGGACTGAGTATGTGTACCCCCAATAATTCATATGTTGAAGTCTAACCCCCAGTATCTCAGACTGTGACTGTATTTGGAGACAGGGTCTTTCAAGAGGTGATTAACTTAAAATGAGGTCGTTAGGGTGACCCTATCCAATCTGATGGGGTCCTTACAAGAGGAGGAGATGAAGGACACAGTCAAGAACAGAGGGACAATGATGTGAAAACACAGAGGGAAGATGGCCATCTGCAAACCAAGGAGAGAGGCTTCAGGAGAAACTAATCCTCCTGACACCTTGATCTTGGACTTCCAGTCTTCAAAACAGTGAGGGAATAAATTTGTTTTTAAGCTACCCAGTGTGGTACTTTGTTATGACAGCCCTAGCAAACTGATAAAAATATAAATAATATGCTACACTTCCTGCAAAAAATTATATATCTATCTGCTTATTTCTATAAAAAGAAACCCAGAAGGATAACCAGAAACTAATGAGACTGGTTACCTAGAGGGAGTGGGTGGGAATGGAGGGCAAGAGGTGATGGGGGAGAGGAGTGTTTCTTTAAGCATACATTTTTGTGTCATTTAGATATTTAGAACCATATTAATGTTTTACATGCTCAAAAATACAACTAAATCAACAAGGATGAGGGGGGAAAAATCCAAAACTGAATACAAACAGAAACAAAAAAAACCTAACTATATCTCAAATGTGTCTCAACTTACTCTCAGATGGTTTGGAAAATGCTAAGAGCTGGTGATTCTGGCTGAAATATACACAGGATTTCTTTGTAGCAGTCTTCTGAAATTATATCAAAATAAAAAGCTACAAAAAAAAGAATATGAGAAAATTAAAGACATTCTTTACACTAATAAGGGCTGATATAGATATATCCTTATAGAAAGAGCTGCTAAGGGGTACATTTCAGGAAGAAGGCAATTAAATTCACAAGAAAGGAATGGGGATGTGAAAAGATGTGTAAGCAAAGAAACAAATATATTGATAAAGCAAAATAAGCACTGACTGTTAATAATAATGACTAATGCTCAACATCACTAATCATCAGAGAAATGAAAATCAAACCCATAATGAGATTCTGCCTCATACCCATTAGGATGACCACTATTAAAAAAAAACAGAAAACGGGTGCCTGGGTGGCTGAGTCAGTTAAGCAGCCGCCTTCAGCTCAGATCATGATCCCAGGGTCTGCTCAGTGGGGAGCCTGCTTCTCCCATCCCCACCACCGCCCCCCCACCCCGCCGCCCATACTCTCTCTCTCTCAAATAAATAAAATCTTTAAAAAACAAAACACACACACAAAATAGAAAACAAGTGTTGGTGAGGATGTGGAGAAACTGGAACCTTTGTCCACAGCCGGTGGGAATGTGAAATGGTGTAGTCACTGTAGAAAACAATACGGATTTCTTTAAAAATCAAAAATAGAGGTACTATATGATCCAGCAATTCCACTTCTGGGTGTGTACGGGTTTTGAAATGGGGTCTCAAAGAGATATTGGTGGGCTCACGTTCATAGCAGCATTATTCACAATAGCCAAGATGGGGAAGCTACATAAATATCCATTGACGGACAAACAGATACACAAAATGTGGTCTATACATACCATGGAATATTATTCAGAATTAAAAAAGGAAGAAATTCTGACACACTGCAACATGGATGGACCTTGAGAACATTCTACTAAATGAAATAAGGCAGTCACAGAACAACAAATACTGTATGATTCCACTTGTAAGACATACTTAAAGAAGCCAAATTCCTAGAGACAGAGAGTAGGATGGTGGTGGTTAGGGGCCTGGGAGAGTGATTAATGGTCACAGAGTGTAGTTTTGCAAGATGAAAAGTTCTGGAGATATGTTTCATAACAATGTTAACATACTCAACACCACTGTAATACCTTAAAAATGGTTAAAATGATCAATTTTTGTTAGATATTTTTACCACGATAAAAAAATCCATCATGAAAAAAATAATGATTAATTAGGCAGAGATCAAATAGTAAATGAGAAAAACTAACAAGACAAAAACAGGGAAAGCAGTGGGGCGCCTGGGTGGCTCAGTTGTTAAGCGTCTGCCTTCTGCTCAGGTCATGATCCCATAGTCCTGGGATCGAGCCCCGAGTCGGGCTCCCTGCTCAGCGGGAAGCCTGCTTCTCCTCTCCCCCTGCTTGTGTTCCCTCTCTTACTGTGTCTCTCTCTGTCAAATAAATAAAATCTTTAAAAAAAAAAAAAAGGGGGGAAAGCAGAATGAAAGCATTTTTATATATGTATGTGTTATTTGGAAAGAAGACAGACATTATCTTTAGACTTTATTGTTCAAATATGCATATACAAAATTTAAGAGTCTCAAGGACCCATACTGTGGTCTCCAAGTATCATTTCCCAATAAAAGGAATGAGGGCTTGGAGAAATGATGATTTCATGTCTGGGGGAAGGAAAGTATAAGATGAGCCCAAACACCTTATTACACCAGAAAGCAAGGAATCTATTAAACACTAACAGGTTGGTCAAAAAAACTTAGAAGCCAACTCAAAGAGGTTCTCACTGGCCAGAGATGGGGCATGTAAGCATCAATAAGAATAAAAAATCACTGCAACAGATTAAAATGTATCAATCATGTTAAAAAAATCCACTTGTTTATTATTTATAATGGGAAAAAAGAAAACAACCTCCTGGGTCACTTTTAAATGAAACACACGCACGTACTTTCATTTTTCCCCAAATCCACTAAACGAAAGTAAAGAATTTTTTCAAGGTCTAAAACCACAAAGACAAAAACAAAACAAAACAGAAGAGGAAACAAGAGCAACAAAGTCTGGGCACTGGAGGCATATGGATGAGTTAGGATTTCCTAATCTAGCAAGCCCCAAAGAGCCAAATCCTAAACCAAAATGGGACAAGCTGAGAAGCAATCACACTTACATTGTCAAACTCCCAACTAAAATGCTCTCAAATAAGCAGCATTGGTTACCTTTGGAAGGGACGATGAAAATGGTTCTAAAAATAGGAAAACTGTTTGAAAGGCTGTTTAAGAAGCAGCTGGATCCGTAATTCCTCTCCCCAGCACTGTAGAGCTGACAAATGTCCCTGTCCCCTGGCAGAAGACTGAAAATTGATTTTGCAAAGAGGGTGAAATAGAGGCCCTCTGACCCAGAGGACATGGGGCACAACTGTGGGAGGGGGCTCACACTCCAAGAGGGAGTAAATGAATTTATCCATGCACGCCTTCTCTAACACTGAGGTGAACAGCCCTCTCCCCAGCCTGGCTCCCAGAATGCTGGCAACCAGCCCTTTATGCTCCCAGTAGGACAGACGTTCCTTTTTCAAAGAATCTAGTTGCCCAAGAGGAAGGACCTAAAAATGTTGACATTAAAAACTGTCAAATGGCCCAGCCAGTCCACCCTCCCGAGAAGCCACAGTTAACAAACCCCACTCCAAGCTCAAAGCTTCAACCAGCTTTTTGATGGCCCTCCTTAAATAGCTCTGAAAGAACCCACCAGACATCTGAGGAGCAAAGACATGTGAGAAAACCAAGGCCAAAACTAACAAATAAGGAAAGCAACTTTTTTAAAGACTGTTTCAATATCCTCCAGGAGATGAGACATTGCACACGTGAACAAAACTATTCCTTGAAATTAAATACAGAGTAGGGCAAGAATAAAAGAGCCCTTAGGAATTTAAACATGGGTTTTAGACAAGGGTGGGGGCTGGCTCCTCCCCTAGGTTAGGCTAAGCCCCTCCCCATGCCCCGTGGCCTCCCTCTGCCCACACTCAGCCCGCCCACCCACTCCCATCCTTCCCTATGGTCCCCGCCTAGCTCAGCACTCACACAGTCTACGTTCTCCGTCATGTTCAGAATGATGTAGTTCTTCCCGGCCAGATTGCTCCAGTCTTTGCAGATCACCTGGACAGTGAAACAAAAAGAAGGGCGACAGTTACAAAGGCACAAGGAAAGGCATCCAGAGAAAGCACAGATGGAAACCCTTTGAGAAGCCGGAAGGGGAAGGCCAGCTGCAGGTTCGTGACAGCTAGGTGGGAGCTGACAGCCTCTGCAGGGTGGCATCCCCAGATGTCTCCAGGGACCACACAGATGATGTCTTCAATGAGAGGAGGGGCCTGACAGGGCTTGCCCCAGCTACAGGCCTTCAGTGGCAACCCTGCAGGGGTTTCATGTTCCATAGGTCAAATGAAAACAGGCCTGCAGGCCAGATGCAGGGGCTGGCAATTTGGGCCTCTCTTCCCTTCTGTCCCTTCCCAGGTATGAGCACTGGCCTGGGCATGCGTGCTTGCAGGCGTGAGGAGGAGAGAAGAGGGCGACGCACGTACAGGGGTGGGGGTGGAGATGGGGGTGGGGGCACAGGTCGGGCAGTGGGAAGGCCCCAGGTGGCAGCAGTAGCCGTGAACAAGGCCAGGCCAGGGAAGCCAAGCTCTTCCAGGAGCTTTGCGTGTTAAGTGTGGTGAGAACACCCATGCAGGGCGAGGAGGTGTGCATCCCAGAAGTTCTGCTGGGGTTCTACATGCTATACAGGGGCCTCCCACCTCAGCCTGGCAGACCCTCTCAGCCCCACCGTGCAGCCAGGGGATGACCAGGCTCCTTAGAGAAAGCTGCAGCCAGATGGCCTTCATGTGCCGTCACTTTACCTGAGTGGAATCCCAGGGTATTCTGGACTGGGCTTCGGCAGCCTGTCCTTCCTGGGGCTGCTGGCTCAGGTCTTCTTGCCCCAAGGTAGCAGAGGAAGGTGTCAGTTCCACATCTCGGGGGGCCAGGGGGAAAGAGGCTGAGGCTCCAAGGTAAAGGGGGTCTTCATCTGGGCTCTCAGCCCCACTGGGAGCTTCTGTTTGAGGGAATGACGCCAAGGACGGCACCTCCCCTTGCTTGCCAGCCAGCCCCACTGTTCCCACAGTGGCCTCCTCGCTTACTTCCTGAGGGGCCTCAAACTCTACCCCATGCCCTGCGGCTTGCAGCATTGCACCCCCTGCCTCCTGGCTGATGAAGTCCTGACCCCCCAGGGTCACTGTACTTGGGGTGACTGCAGCTGGTGACAGGCTGGGCTCCATGCTGCTCCCCACCTCCACATCTGAGGAGGCCTGGTCCCCAGATTCTTCATGCCTGTGTTTGGCAGCCCCAGGCATCTGGCTGCTGCTGGTGGGAGAAAAGCTGTGGACCTGAGTTTGTGCTTCTTCTTGGGATCCGTTCACAGGCAGCAGCTCCTCTTCTTCCTCTTCCTCTTCCTTCTCTACCTCCTCCTTTTCCCTCTCCTCCTCCTCCTCCTCTTCCTCCTCTTCCTCTTCCTCCTCACCAGGAGCCATATGCCACGGTGGCTCCACCAGGTTCATCTTGGGCAAGGGGGAGGGCAGACTCGGCACCTCTTGACCCTGGCTGGTGTCTTCTATTGGACCCGCCTTCTCAGTCAAGTCTGGAAAGACGTAGTCTAAGGACAGAGACAGAAACCTCATTTGCTAGTTTCATCATCCATCACTGATCTGTTCAGTATTCACTGAGCAGATAATATAAAGCAACCATGAGACCCACAGGAGGACAGTGGGAGTCGGATTACCAGTCCTTTTGGAAAGGAGTGGGAAATAAGGCTGGACACGGTGGGGGAGTGGGGGGCAGACTGTGGGGTAGACAGGGGCCAGGCTAGACCTTGTTTCCTTCATGATGACAAAAATGACACAAATCTGCCATAAAATTCTATGAATACAGGAATGTATAAAGTAGAAAGAAAGTATGTATGATTGCACCCCTTGGAGATAGCCCTCATTAACAGTACACGACGAGAAGTTAACATCTCCATCGTTCTTATAATGCATTTGTGTTTCCTCATCTGGGGATTTCGCCAAGAAGACCCCAGACAACCCACTAGAAAAGGTTCCCTTTATCTCTTTCCCAATGGGTTGTAATAGGAGGCCTCTTAGCAAAACCCTCGAATGAGGTCTGAGAATCTTCTGATCACAGGGACAGATGAGACACAGAGATTATGACAATTGTTCCTAAACTGTGCTCTTTTGCTGAGATTTAAGCTCTGGCTGGGAAATAAAGAAAGATGTCAGGAGAACTCAATAGCTGAGCCCAGAGCCTCCCAAAATGGCCAGGGTCACTGTTGGCGGTGACAGGGGGGAATTTTATCCTCCCTGCCATTCCTGGGAATCATATCTTGAAGTGCAGAATTTAGGAGGCCTCCTGGACAGCAGGACTTTTCTGGCTTTTCAGTGAAGCCCAGGCCTCTTTAGGGTAACAACATAGCAAAGTCATGGGCCTGTTCTGTTGGAGATTCATTCAAAACACAGAAGCTATTTCTAGGTAGCAACTTTAATCGGCTGCCATTTTGTTGCAAAATAAACATCAAAGACTGTTTCAAAATACTCTTTAGATGGGAGAGAGGCAGTTTAAGGGCCTCCCTCAAAATTTCTATCAAATGGTAGAATGGCTTTTCAACTGTCAAATTAAAGTTTTAAAGGTTTAAATAAATTTCTGGGAATGTGGATAGCAGAGGAGATCACAGGAACAAATAACAGCTCAGCCAAGACAAACACTAGAAAAGACAGTGGAGAAGGGAGGCTCTCTTCCCAACAGAATTAAGGAGAAAGAACAACTATGGGAGCAGTGAGGACACAGAACATAGAACATTCAGATAATTTTTAAATTCCAGTTAGTATCTCGGAGAGACCCAAAGATATTGCATCTCTAAAATAAGAACAGGCTATGGGGCGCCTGGGTGGCTCAGTCGGTTAAGCATCTGCCTTTGGTTCAGGTCATGATCCTGGAGTCCCGGGATCGAGCCCCACATTGGGCTCCCTGCTCAGCAGAGGGTCTGCTTCTCCCTCTGCCCCTCACCCCGCTCGTGTTCTCTCTCTCACACTCTCTCTGTCTCTCACAAATAAATAAATAAATACATCTTTAAAATAAGAACAGGCTAATAAGAGAATCAAGTAAAAAAGAAAAAGTTTGTGGAAACTGAAATTAAATTGTCAAAATATAAAAATTCAGTAGAACAGCTGGAAGAAAAAAGTCAAGGAAAAGCCTCCAGAGCAAAAGTAAGAGGACAAGAGAGAAAAGTTAAAAGATACAGATGATCAGTGCAAGAGGTCTAATATCTAACTAACATGATTTCCAAAAAGATAAGAATGCTTAAAATGGAGAGAATAAAGAACCAACAAAGAAGAAAATCTCCTACGCCCAGCAGCGGGAATCTTCACATTGAAAGGGTATATAATTGAGGTAAATGATAAAAGACTCACACCTAGCCTCATTCTCATGATATTTCAGAATTCTAAGGAGCAAGATAAGATCCTAAAAGCTCTCAGGGAAAGAACAGGTTAACCTATAAAGTAATAATAAAGAGATAATCAAATTATCTCCAAGCTTCTAATTCATAACACCAGACTGCAGGAAGGAAATTGAAAATGTATTCAGAATTCTGAGGGAAGTGTACTTTGAAGCCGGTATTTTATACCCAACTAAACTATCATTCAAGTGTGATTACAAAATATAGACATTTTCATATATACAAAGACTTGAAGGTTTTTCAATCCACAGATTCTGAGAGAAGTACTTAAGGAAGTTCTCCAAGAAATCCAAAGAAGACATGGAATCAAGAAACATGAGAGGAAGTCATGAAAATAAATCTCTGGAGAGAAGCTGTGCAATGGGCCTAGAGAATAAGCATTCAAATTAGAACATGGATCCATATGGCTCTGAGAATTAGTACAAAAAGAAAAACTGACTCCCTATAAGAAAAAGTACAATTTTTAGAAGTTGAATGATCTTAGTGATAATTGAAAACCCACTATAATATTTAAATGAATAATTAAAATATTCTTTTGTTAAGCATACTATTTTTGAGTAGAAGTGACTGGTAACATCTTCCACTCCTCATCCCCTGCACACACTCTGTAGGGAAGCTTACCTATTCCCCATGCAAAGCAAACAGCCATGGTGTTCAGGGGAGAGGTATGCTTGTGGAACAGAGAACACAGAATACTGCGGAGACCCACACCAGCCTCTAATACTGAGCAATCTAGTATCACCTTTATAAACATGAAAGAATGATCAAGATTCACAGGACATTAGGGGAAAGCCAGGCTCATGAAGAAGCATGAAGAGAGAAAGCAAAGCAACCCACCTCTGAGAGAAGAGTTAATCTAGTAAACAAAGAGAACTTAGAAACCTTTCTTTTTTTTTTTTTTTTTAAAGATTTTATTTATTTATTTGACAGAGAGAGACATAGTGAGAGAGGGAACACAAGCAGGGGGAGTGGGAAAGGGAGAAGCAGGCTTCCCGCGGAGCAGGGAGCAGGAAGCTCGATGCGGGGCTCGATCCCAGGACCCTGGGATCATGACCTGAGCCGAAGGCAGACGCTTAACGACTGAGCCACCCAGGCGCCCCAGAAACCTTTCTTAACACCTTCAGAGAGACTCGAGGAAATTATACCCATAAAACAAGTATATAAAAGAATAAAAATATTTTACTTCAATAGAAGTAAAGCACTTTTAAATAGATCTGTTTAAAATTGAAATGCAATGCATAAAAACATAATTGAAATGGGCTGGATGGCCACTTGACAGGAAGATGATATAATAGCATGTCACATGGATGCTGGGGAAATGGACATATACAATCCCTTACAATCATGAGATTTTATGGTTAGAAGATTGTCCTGACAGCAATGTGCAAGAATTTGATGAGAGGGGATGAATGAAAGCAGAGAAAAGAGTTGGGGGCTTGCTGCAATTTCCGGGAGAGATAAACACAGGTGATGACATTGGGAATGATGAGAAAACAGGTTCAAGAGATGACCCCAAGGTAGACTTGATACCCTGTGTGCACTGGCTGACTAACAGGAAGAAGGGGGCACTCTGGCTGACTGTGGGGGCAGCCATGCCTGTAGCAGAAATGGTCAAGTCTAGAGGCAAAGTACATGGGAAACCCTCAAGAAGTACTTGAACTAGCCAATAGGTTCAGTAAAGCCTAGAATGTGCCAGGAATATGGTGGATGGTGGTGCACTCCAGCAGAATCCCACTGAGGTAGGGGATTCTGCCCTCCCAAGAGGGCCAGCTGACTAAATAATCCCTCTACTCAATGTGATGCTGACTTTCCGAAAGTTGAGCTCTCTATCCCTCCAGAGACAGCCTGGCTCCCAACAGAATTCCCTCAACTAAGCTGGACAATAACAGGGGTCATGCTGTGGGTGGTGGGATCTGCAGCCAGGGAGACTTAGCCACCAACTTACTTGTCTAAGTGATGGTCAGTTCCTGGGTTTCTCTGGGCTTCCGTTTTTCATAGGACAAATGGATGCTGGTATATATGAGTTCTAAGGATCTTTCTAGCACTGATACTCTGCGTTTTGGAGATAGTTCTGACAAATGTGTCTCACACACCAATGGCATTAAAAACAACAACTCTTCTACTGTCCTAAATAAGAATAATATAGGATTTACGAGACCACAAACTCTGATTGCCGAGCAAGGTGACTTTATTCTCCCTATGTTCCCAGCACCTAATACAGTGCCTGCTTGACCCAGTGCAGAAAAGAGAGCAATGTGTGTTTGGTGAACCCTTGACTGCCATCTTCTGCCTCCTGAACCCAGGACCTGTCCCTTTAGGGAGAGAAAAGAGCCTCCAATGGCACGGACTTCTCCCTCATTAGGCTCCCTACCTGTGATCACTCCCAGATAGCCAGCCCCTGACTCATCATTTCTGCACTCCTTTCTCAGCGAGTTCATGGATCCCAAAGACTTTATCTACTGCCTCTCTGCTAAAGACTCCCAAATTTACATCTCCCACCAAGCCTTCACCCTCTCCAGCCCTGTCATCTTCGGAGACTTGACAAATCACTAAATGCCACACCCTGGCGCTCAGACTCAGCAGGACTTTTTTTCCTACTTTTTTTTTTTTTTTAAACCACCTCTCAGCATCCAAAGTTATTCCTTCCTTTCTGTGATCTTGGTTCCACTGCTTGGCCACTGTGTGGCCTCGGACATGCACTTGACCTCCATGTGTCTCCTTTTCTTTATCTGTAAAATAACAACAGTACCTAGCACCCAGGGCTATGGTCAGGATGCACTGAGATAAAACCTGGGCACAGCCCACACTACACAGCAAATACCTGATTGATTTTAAGTATTCCTCTACCTCCTCCTCCTTATTATCATTAAATTTTTATATTGTAAAATCATAATAGGAAAAATGGCACCATTTTGGGAGTCTGTCCACAGGCTGAGGAGCAGGATAAGCACCTGAGTGATAAATAAGTCAAAGTGAATCCAGGGAAGAGGGCAGGGCAGGAAAGGATGATGCTTTCCTGACAAGCCTAGGTATGATCTGAGTATCAGAAAGGTCTCTTACACAGGAACAAGAATTTAATGAGAGACCCAGTGGGGACACAGACTATGAACCAGAGGTGTGGTGGGAAGTAGAACCTGAGCAGCTGGGGGACAGACCCAGGTGGGATGAAAATGGGGATGCCAGAAGAGTGGGTAGTGGGACTAGATCCAAATATGAGTGTAGACTAACAAGTAAAGAAACCATGCTCAGTCCAAGAGTAGAACCATGGTCTGATGAACTGTGAAAGATACAACAGCACTTCTGTGATATTCCTGCCAAAAATGTAGAACCTGAATCTAATCATGGGGAAACACTAGACAAAACTGGGGGGTAGTCTACAAAATAACTAGCCTATCTCCTTCAAAAATGTTAAGGTCATGAAAGACAAAGAAAGACTGAAGAATTTTCCAGAATAAAAGTGGCAAATAAGGCATGAAAACAAACGTAGTACATGATTATGGACTGGATAGTGAACTGTAAAAAATAATTTTGTTTTCTTTTGCTACAATGGACACTGGGGGGTGGGGGGGTGGCAAGTTTGAATACAGTTTGTCATCAAACTCTATTGTATCCATGTCAATTTCCTGATGGTCACTGTACTGTGATTCTGTAAGAGAATGTCTCTGTTCTTAAGAAATATACACTGAAGTATGCAGTGTAAGTAAAGGGACACTGTGTTTGTAACCTACTGTCAAATGGTTTAGAAAAAAAAATTGTATGTCTCTAAGTATATACACATATTTGGTAAAATGTTAACACTGGAGGAATCTGAGTGAAGGGTGTATGGGGATTATTGCAAATCTTCTGTAAATTTGAAATTATTTTTTAAATAAGGAATTAGAGAGAAGGAGAGAGCATCACTTTAAGTACTGGCTAGTGAACATGCTAGGGCCACCAGAAGAGAAGTGAAACATGGCAGGGGACAGGGCAGGCCATCCTGGACTAGGAGCTTCCAAAGGCTCCAGGAGGAAGGAACACAGTTGCTGTGAGAGGTGAATGGTCTTAGTGGATGGGGAAAAACGTGCTTTTCCCACTAAGGTGTCCAAGGAAAGAAGACCAGGCTTCCAGAGACTTGCAACACTGGCCTGGGAGAGGAAGCTGGAGCAGTCATTTTGGAGAGGGCATAAGGGGGTGAATTGGCAATGGAGGAAGAGAAGAAAAGCAAGGGGATGGAAAAGGAGAGGGATGCAGGAGAGGATGGCACCGCAGTGGACAAGGCACAATGGGCCCGGCAAGGCAGGTGGCTGCCCCAACCCCTGGTCTCCCAGTGCAGTGACAGTGGTATGTCCTGAGCCCTGTCCACTGCTGTCACCAACAGCTGTGACTCCACACGGGGAGAGCCTGTCCTGCTTAGTGCCCTAGGCTTTGCTTCCTATCCCTTCTACTTCAGCATCTAGAGTCGGGACAGGAGGGTCCCACAAACCCCGAAACCTGTCTGGGACAAAAGCGTACCTGCAGAGCACTCCCTGCACACCCCATACCTGGACACAATGTGAACAAGCAGAGATGCCCAGGAGATACGTTCAAGACAGCAGGAAAGCCGGTCAAAGCCTGTCCCCTGCCCCCAGGAGGGTAGCAACAGCTGGGACACTGAAGAGAGGTGAAAGGTCCCCCACAGCTCAGACCCTCCAGAGGGGGCTCCAGCTTGGCCTCAGAGCATGGAAGGTCAGGGAGTGGCTATGCTGCAAGGACACTCAGGAGGCAGGCAGCTCAGTCTCCTTGCTGTTGGTGAGACAGCAGAGGAATGCCTGGAACCTCTGCCAACCTCTCCCCCCTGCCTCCACAGCTTCCCTCCCTGAACACAGGGTGCCAGCTCTGTGAAGTTGCAGTACCCCCTGGTGGCCTTCATTGGAAACTACATCTTCCCCAGAGCCTGAGGGAAATCAGGCTTCCAAAGGACACAGCCTTCCTTTTACAGATAAGGAAAAGAAAAGCTCACAGAGGGGAGGACACTTGCTCTAAATTGTGAAACTACACTTATCACAGCTGTAAAGTTGTAAAACTCAGGCTTGAGTATGATTAAAGCCAGTCTTTCAAGACACGCCTACTCAGTTAGGCCAACGCCCAGACTTGGCTTCAGACGCCAGGGAGGAGCAAACTACCAGCAGGACCATCACCTCTCCCCGTCCATCTGCACTGCAGGCCATGGCCCATCTCTTGGAAGCTGGCTTGAATCACCAGACTAGTTGACAGGTAAGGACTCAAGGCTCAGCTTCAAGGTTCTGCAGCCAGAGGCTAGAATGCTGGCTGACCAGCCTCTAGGCCCGCCCACCACCCCTCTGGGACCTTGAGGCTGAGGTGAAATGACATGATGCATTCAAATCACCTCGCCCAGAAGACATGCTCTTCTCCCTGAGGCCATCTCTTAAAGTCGTGCTGCTGTCACACTCCACACCCCGAGCTCACTGCAGGTGAATCTGCAGGCAGGTGTTCCTGCAATGGGACTCCAAGGACCTAGGGGTTCTAGCTCAAGAAGGGACCTGAGAGGCCATCTGGACAGGAAATGGCTAAGTCTAGGTAAGACGGGCTGCCACCCTCTTCAAGAAGATGCCTCCTTAGAGAGGCTTTTCTATGTTGGTGGCTTTTTTTTTCTCCCCAAATTCCTTAAACCCAACTGCCGTGGTTCCCTTACAACTTAAGCCCATTTCTGTTTTATCTGCTTAAGTGAGGAACTTCTGGGAAGCATCTCCCTGGGGATAAAAACCTATGTATTTTCTCAGTTGCTCCAATTTAGCCTCCTTTGCCTGGGGCTCAACAACTGGGATTATCCCTCATTCTCAACCCCCTCCCCCTGTCATTCTTCATCTCTTGTGGAAACTCTGGATTCACCACAGTTTTAAGAGTGGTTACAAAATCAGCAGAGTAGGTACACAATAAATATTTGCTGAGTGAATTGCTGAAAAGCGAACAAGATTCACAAGCTAGAAGCTAGTTAATGCAAGCTGGAAAGTAAGGCTTCTTGACTCAGGCAGCATGGTCTGAATTTAACACAGCACTCACGCTGCACTCTCCCGGCTGGACATGATCTGGTGGCTCGGAGGCAGCAGGGGGCCACTCTGATGAAGCTCCAGACCTCTGGACAACTTGGATTCTCCAGGCTTTTTCTTTTTCTTTTAATCTCACTCTGGGGGCTGGCTTTTGTCCCCTAAATAGATTGTGTTGCATCTCCTCTCTCCTATGTTTCATCAGTTTTGTAAGTCTCTTTCCCCAGCTTATCAAGGTCACACTGGACTTCATTTCTGCCTTCCAGGGTGGCCATAATCTCATGGATGACCCTTGGTAGCCACTGAAATATTAATGAACTGACTCCCCTGTTTAAGACGTGAAATTAAGATAGGCACCAAGCCAGTGGCCTTGGAAAATCACTTTAAATGTCCCTTTTGCTTAATGTCAAATCACTGAAAATTGCCCCCTGAGTGCAACACTCAAGCCAGTTATTCAACTGAGTGTTAATACAAAAACACTCACGAAATTCACAACAGACTTGTATAAAACAGAGGTGCAAGGGGAGAAGCTTTCAGTATAATTAAAAATGACTTTTTAATGGTCAACCTCAGTAGTCATCAAAGAAATGTAAATTAAACAAGATGATACAGTTTTGGGGCTGCCAACTTGACAATATACGTATTTATTTCAAGATAATACCGAGTATTGGATAAGTGCAGGAAACAGGCACTCAATCTGCTACTGACAGGAATGGAAATCAGGCCCCATTGGGGGTGGGGGGTTAACATGAATGAAAAGCTTTAAGAACAAACATTCTGAAGCTGTCATTTCACTCCTAGAAATGCACCCTAAGGAAACAATGAAGATTCTCATAATGACTCGGGTTTCAAGGATTCCCATCATGGCACAGCTCACAGAACAAAAAACTGGAGGCCATCCAGCGCTCAGGCAGCAGGCCACCGACTGAAGGGGTGGTAGCCGGGCCAGGCTTGGGAGACTACTCCCGCCTTAAAACTGAGGGTGGACAGCTCTGTTAGCTGACTTGGAGAGATGCTGGTACGTGAAACAGCAGGACCTGTGCACTGTAATTCCATTTTTTATAAAAGCATATTTTACGTATTTCCCATATGGGAGAAATTTCCAGAAAGATATATGCCAAAATGTTAACATTCGCCAATTCTGGCTGACGGGATTAGGAGTGGTTTTTCCTTTCTTCTTTTCTGCATTTTCAAATTTTCACATAATGATACTTATTACTAGTGTAAAACAAAAGTACAGGGATCTTTTTCTTTTTGGAATCTAGGTGCAAGTGCTTCTGTCAGCTGGCCTTCTTAGCAAACATGCCTGATTTGTGTGCAGTGACCCAGAAGGTCAAATCATTCAACAGCAGTTACGATATCAATGCATAAGAACCATTTCCAGGTCCCAGCAGACTGGCTTTGATGATCTGCTTTCTACAAAATTCATCACAGGCAATAGTAATTCAAGGCGTCTAATGAATGATTTCACATGGAGGGGTAGCAGATCTTAAAGAAGAAATCTCAAATTTGAGATTTCGCTCTGCCACTTGTTACCTGTGTGATTTAGTGCCACATTTAAACCTCTCTGAGCCGGTTTCCTTAGTTACAAAACAGTGATCCTAACGATGCCTGCTTTTATGGATTTCATTGGGCTGCTGTGAGGTTAAAAAAAATGATGTGAATATGATTTATATAATAATATAAGCACTCATGAATGTTCCTTTATGCCCAACCATCACTTGGCATGTACTCCCCTCCTCTTGGTCCAGGACTGTGGGGCACTACCCCCTGGCTTCCAGGGGTGCTTGAGAGCCAGTCTGGACCAGAGAACCCAGTCCCTCTGGCCTCAGGATTGGGTCGTAGATGGGTTCATGACCCAGGGCAAACAAACAAGCCTCCATCCTCAGACTTTTCCAAAAGTGCTGGGGAAGCAGAGTTCTCTCTCTGTTGGGGCTGCTGAATGAAAGGAGATGACACTGGAGTGACTGGGGGCTCTCTGAGCCACCACACAGGGACAACGTGCCTGAGAAAGAAGCCAGCCAGGGAAGGTAAGGCATGATGGAGCAAGGCAGGTGCTGATGTCCCGTTTCAACACCTGGATCCCACCTGCCTGGGTTCTGCAGTTACTGAGCCAATCAACACCCTCTTTTTCACACAGGCCTGTGAGCCTATTTGAGTTGCGTTTCTAGAACTTGCCAACCCCAAAGAGTTATTGCTTTTCTTGTAGAACACTAATTAGCTTGTTCACTAGGAAAATTAAAATTGCATGCAGAGAATTTTATTAAGGATATTGGAGAATGAAAGGGTGGAGGGTGACAGGAGAGACAGCCTTGGGATGAGTGGGTAACCCAGGAAACTGTTCTTAATCATTAACAATCTTGCCTGAATTACTTATCAGGTCTTAAGTTGGCTTGATGCTAGCTGGTGGAGGGGCAATCTACATTCCATTTCTTTCTCCCTACTTGGCTGAGACCACTCTTTTCACCTGAAATGTCAGAAAACCATAATATTTTAAAGCTGGAGAAGGCTTCGATCTATCATTCCTCACTTACAGAGGAGAGACTGAAGCCAAAATTGGACAAGGAACCTGCTCAAGGTCACACCGCTCGTCACCAGCTGAGCAGAAAGACCAGTGACTATTTTTGCTATGGGACCTCAGGATCGTCACTGTAGGAAAAGGAAGGCTCCAGCTCTGGCTCTTCTAGGTCCAACAAACTAGCAATGGGACGTATAGCAAAGTACTCGTGACAAATGGTTTCCTCTGTAATACATACCATCTCTGTGCTCCCACAGCAGGCTGCCAGGCCCAGGCGCTCAG
Source organism: Halichoerus grypus (assembly GCF_964656455.1). Classification (NCBI taxonomy): domain Eukaryota; kingdom Metazoa; phylum Chordata; class Mammalia; order Carnivora; family Phocidae; genus Halichoerus; species Halichoerus grypus. Next base: position 159,802,765 of record NC_135712.1, on the reverse strand, counting down.
GAGCCACTGACTCCAGACTCAGCTCCACTGTGAGCAAGCTGTGCAGCCTCGGTCAAAGCTCTTACCCTCTCTGGGCCTGGGTTTCAGCATCTGTGAAGCAGTGACAACTCCTGCCTGTGGTTGTAAAGTTCAAATGAGCTAATCAAAGAGGAAATTCTATGGAAAAAGATGGTGATATTTATTACATAAGATATAAGACATTACTGCTAGTCTCTAGTAAAATCGTTGAGCTGAGAGGCAACCTAATCGAAAGAGCCAAGGCTATGGAGTCTGAGAACTCGGGTTTGATTCCTGGTTCTTACACTTAGTAGCTAGACTGTTATGCAAACTCCTGGAGCCTCAGTTTGTTCACTGGTCAAATGGGAGTAACAATATATACTTGTTTCTGTTGAGATTAAATGAGATAATATATTGAAACACCTAATATGGCACCTGGCACATGCTAGGTGTTCATATATGGGTCAATATCATAATTACTAGGAAGGTAACGGGTCTGAGATTAGGCCCATCCACAGCACGGCTTTCAACAGTCATTGCTCCTGGGCACGGATGTATCCATGTCCCCAAGGGCTGTGTTAGGACAGCATTTAGCATGGTCACTCTGACCTCTGGACAGACTCCTCCTCCAGGCAGACCCTTTGAAGGTTCCTTGAGTCTCCTCCAACCTGAGGAGCAAACCCCAAGAGGCAATGCCCTCCTTCCTTCCGGAGAACCCTAGATGGAAGCCTCGGACTTTTAGGGTCAGGAGCAGAAGAGGGCAGAGGCAGAGGACACTGCCTCCCCGTACAAATGAGCCTCACACCTGGAACACTTTCTGTCTCTGTTATGGCCTCACACCGTATTATCAAGGTACCGTGAGGGCGCAGGAGCAGGAACAACTAGCTGCACGTCAGGGCCACTGCTAGCTCACAGAGATGCCCCTCTGGGCAGATGACTTAGAAAAAGGCACTCCTTCCATCCAGCCCCTGACCTGGTGAGTAGTGTGCAGGCTGCACTTCAGCCCCAGCTCCCCTGCTCGGCAAGGTGCCCTTAGACAGGCACCACCCGCACAACCACGTGCAGTCCTGCCCCTTGGTAGAGATGAAAAGGCCTCTCAGAGGCTGTGTCTTCTGAGCTGGGTGTTGCAGGATGATGACGACAAGTCTGCCAGGCAGTTGGGATGGAGAAGAGCGCTTCAGGCAGACAGGACAGGAGGAAGGGCACCACAGGCTCAGGGAACAGGCCTGAGGAGACACTGATTCTCAGTCCAGCTCTGTCACATACCAAGTGTGACCTTGTTAAAGCACTTAGCTTCCCTGTGCATCAGTCCCACCTCTGCCAAGCGGGGATGATAATAGGCTAAGGAACCGATGCAAGCGGGAGAAGGGAAGGAGATGAGGCCAAGGGGAAAGCTGGGCCAGAACATCAAGAGCATTTTCTGCAGTACTAAGATGTTTCGCTTTTATCCTGTGGGTACTGTGTTTTCACAAATCGCCTTGGGGGTGTATAGAGAAGAGACTGACCCAAGGAAAGGCAAGGGCCCAGCGGGAAGGTGAGTGACGAGGGAGCCTGGCAAAAGCAGCCCTCCTTCCACCCCCTCCTCTGGGGCTCTTGCCCATTCTTCGTGCAGGGCACCTGAGTCCCCATCTCACAGTCGTTCAGGGCATCTAGTAGAGATGAGGAGACAGACCACGCCGTAGAGCTGGCACAAGGAGAGGAATGGACGCGAAGTGCCCAGAATACATATTCAATGAATGGCAGCTCTTTTCACTATTAAGAGACCCAGAGAGGCTAATGGGAGAAGAGAGACGAAGTGAGAGGAAAAGGAGGGGAAGGGAAGGGAGAGGCAGAGAAAATTTGAGTTCATTAAAGCCTCAGGGCCATCCCACTGTGATCCTGAGGAAGGTCCTAGGCTCAGCGCCGTAGCTTTCTCGGCCAAGGCCCTCGGAACGACTGCTTGTCTCAGACTAGAATCTCAAGAGTCTACACAAGAAGAAAAGCCCAGAGAAAGACCCAAGTACATCTAATTGCTGAGTGCTTCTTTTCCATGACGAGGGGATAGATTTATCAGCCTGTGCTGCTGCGGTAACAGGCTAGCTTTATGGGGGAAATGAACTAAATCCCTATCTTATACCACATACCAAAGTAAATTACTGCTAGAATAAAGGGTTAAATGCAAAAATTTAAGATGAAAAAAATAAAGGAAATAAAGATGCATATATCTCAGGGAGGGAAAGGATTTTCTAAACATAAAGCAAAGAATAACACATAAAAACATTTCATATATTTCAAAAGAAAGACTGTCCAAGTTTGTAAAAAATTAATGTTATGTCAAAAATTACTAAAATAAAAAAAGTAATTGATAAACTGGAAAAATGTTTTTTATATATATCAGAGAATGTATCCTTTTTATATGAGGATTGGTACAGTGGTAAGAAAAAATTAAAGCCTCAATAGAAAAAAATGGAAAAGTAATAATAGGTAATATTGAGTACTTATGATGTACCAAGTGCTGTGCTAGTGCATTAAATGAATTACTGCATTTAAACCTCACAACTCTATGATACTATTTCCTAGATGGGAAATCTGAGGCTCAGGTTGCTCCTTGCCAAAAATCACACAGCCGTTAACTGTCGGTGCTGAAACCTTGGAATCTGCCTGACGCCAGAGCCTGCTCTTCATTACACTATGCCTCAAACTGGAAAGGACTGTAAGTGGTCAGAATATGTACATATACACACACACACATATATGCTAACATTCACTAGCAATCAAAGGCCATTTTAATTTACCTATCAAGTTGACCAAGATTTCTAAATGACAAAATGCAATGGGGGGAAGGGTCCAACAACTTGGCATTCATCCCACCTCTGGTGGGTATGGAAACTGGAAAGACCTTTCTAGAGGCCGATTTGGAAATATTTAACAAAAGCCTGTGGAAAGATTGCTTGCTATCCTTTGTGGCAGACATGCTCCATCCCCTCCAGATCCTCTCTCTACCCTTCTCTACCCTGTCCTCTGCCCTGGGAGATGGACCCCAAGAGTCACCACAACAGGCCGTGTCCCTGCTTCCCGACCAGACTCCTCAACAGAGGCAGGGGAAGAGAGAAAGACAGGGATCCTGGCAGAAGATGGGAGGAGAGGGGATCAGATATTTCCTCCCCTGGTTTCTCCCCTGCTGGGTCATTGCTCTTGCCAGGATCACTTGCTTTCCACCACTCTCTGTCCCTCCTGGTTCCTTTCATCCCTCCCTCCCTCCATCCCTTTGGGTGTAGGGGCACTGAGTGCTCCGCTGCCACGGGCCCTGGACTCCTCTGTGGTTGGCCTATCACCTGCCCATACCTTTCTAAGTTCCTTGTTCTATAAATAAAGCCTCCCTGGACTATCTCAGTTTGGTCGCGTCTTCTTTTTCCGGGTGGGATGCCGACTGATACGTCTTTACACCTAGCAATTTTATTCTAGAAATCTATCACGAGGGGCGCCTGGGTGGTTCAGTCGTTAAGCGTCTGCCTTCGGCTCAGGTCATGATCCCAGAGTCCTGGGATCAAGCCCCACATCGGGCTCCCTGCTCAGCGGGAAGCCTGCTTCTCCCTCTCCCTCTGCCCCTGCTTGTGTTCCCTTTCTCACTGTGTTTCTCTCTCTGTCAAATAAATGTATAAAATCTTTAAAAAAAAAAAATTTATCACTAGGAAACAATCAGAGAAGTGCAAAAATACATAATGATAGTTTTAGCAGCGTTAAAACTGGAAACAACCTAAATATTCAACAACAATAGGGAGCTGGTTTTTTTTTTTTTAAGATTTTATTTATTTGACACAGAGAGAGAGACAGCGAGAGCAAGAACACAAAGAGGGGGAGTGGGAGAGGGAGAAGCAGGCCTCCTGCTGAGCAGGGAGCCCAACGTGAGGCTTGATCCCAGGACCCCAGGATCATGACCCAAGCTGAAAGCAGACACCTAACAACTGAGCCACCCAGGCGCCTGGGAGCTGGTTTTATACATATGATGAGCCACATGACGAAATACTATGTAGCCATCAAAAATCAGGTTTAAAAAGAATATTTAATGATGTGGAAATACATTTATTAAATATTTTACGTGAGGTGCGCCTGGGTGGCTCAGTCATTAAGCGTCTGCCTTCGGCTCAGGTCATGATCCCAGGGTCCTGGGATCGAGCCCCACATCGGGCTCCCTGCTCAGAGGGAAGCCTGCTTCTCCCTCTCCCACTCCCCCTGCTTTGTTCTCTCTCTCGCTGTGTCTCTCTCTGTCAAATAAATAAATAAAATCTTAAAAAAATATTTTAAGTGAAAACATTCTGATTCCAATTTGGCACATAAGTGACTACAAGGATGTATCCCGAACTATTAATAGTAATTCTCTTTTAGTTGTGAGATTATGGGTGACTTTTGTTTCCTTCTTTGCATTTTTCATATTTTCTACAATTTCCAGGGATTATTTTCATAATTAGAGGACATAAATCCAAAATATTATATACCCTAAAGAGAAAAACTTGAACTACGTTCCGTAACAGCCTGCCACTGTGTGCACGGGCGAGCACACACACCATGCGGCAGTCCAGCATTTACAAACAGGCTCCTGCCGGCCAAGAACGTGCACAGTTGCTGAAGCCAGGAGCATGGCAAGCTGCATCCAGCCCCCAACCGCGTGCATTCCAGCGTGGCCCCAGGCCTCGGGTGGCTGGCCCCCACAGGTCCATCAGCCATGCTCTGGAAACCCACGAACCAGCTCTGGGGTGTGACCTTCTGAGAGAAGGGAGGTGCCTTGATCAGGGGTCAGAGAGACCTCAGGAGGGGCACAGGAACCTTCGACAGGGACAATATAGCACAGCAGGGAAACGGCACCCCTAGACCTTGGGAAGCCTCGGCTTGGATCACGGCTGAGCATACGAGCATCTGTATGAACTTAGGCAGGCTTTTAACCGCTCTGAGCAGCAGTTTTTGCATGTTTACATGGGGAGAAAGTTTCGCTCCCAGGCTGTCACATTATATGGAGTTACATGAGCACAGAACATGGGCTCCCTAAACAGAAGCAAATGTTAAAGAGAAAAGAGCCTCTGGGACCAGTAAGACACTGGGGGTCCCAGAGACTCGGCTCTGGTGTACAGGCGGGCAGCAGCACGGTAAAAGCTGGCGGGAAGAGACAAGAGATGTGATCGGAGCAAGGAAATGGTCCTCTGGAATTTTGCCTAGCCAGCCCGACTCCCGGCTACAATGAGCACCTACTCTTAGGTAAGAAGAGCTACCTGCAGTGGGTCCCAGGTCCAGACTGGAGTCATTCAGCTCCTCCTCCTCTTCCCAGAAGTACTGTGGTGGCTGCAGAATGCGTGACTCTTCACTCTCTTCACTGGGAAAACCCGAGCCAGGGGCTCCCAGGCCAGCTCCCAATCCCATGGCCTCACTGGGCTCCTCTGAGTCCAGTGGCTCCAGGCCCGTGGGTGGCAGGAGGTCCAGCAAGGAGGTGGAGGTGAGGCCCTCTGGGCCAGGCTCATCGGACCCAGCTGCACACGTGCCCAGGGACGCTCCTGCACAGACACGAAAGCCAGATGGTTAGGAGAGGCCAGAAAGGCCAGACTGCCACAGGGTTAAGACACGTCTCCAGGGACGCCTGGGTGGCTTCATCGGTTAAGTGTCTGCCTTCGGCCCAGGTCACGATCCCAGGGTCCTAGGACTGAGCCCCACATTGGGCTCCTTGCTCAGCAGGAAGCCTGCTTCTCCCTCTCCTCCCCACTATGCTCTCTCTCACTACCTCTGTCTCTCTCTCTCAAATAAATAAATAAAATCTTAAAAAAAAAAAAAAAAGACATGTCTCCAACAGCAAAGAACCCAAGGGTGCCGGTGGGGCCTTGCGGGGAGACACTCCTGACACCCAGGGGCTGCCAGGGGATTCTGAGATGCTGTTCTCACTCCACAAAGGCCAAGCTGTTTAGCCCTCCCCATGGCAGGGGCAAAGGGGAGACCAAGGGAGGTGGGCAGGAGAGAGTGAGGTTCATCTGACTCAGCACCTGCTGGGCATTTGTTCACTCAGAAACAGCCACCAGTACCCATCTTCGCTACAATTGTGCTGGGTGCTCAGGGCACAAACGCAGTGAAGAACAAGTCCCAGCTTTGAAGGACCTTGTGTGCACTCTGTTCCCCAGGCTTCTGTCCTAAGCTGAACATTTTCCAAAACTGCATTAAGAATGAGATTTGTATTTCAGCAATACGATCTCTGAAACAGTCTTTAAAGACTATGTGAGATTGCAGGTCAGACTCAGCCAGCGTTGGTAATAACATATTGTTTAGCATCTTGGATCCCTCTCTCCTAATTTATAAAACAAACGAACAAAACCCAATAAATTAAAGGGCATCTTTTTTCTGTCTCTCTTACTTCCATTCACTAAGAAGACGAAGACAGCACTATTGGCCAGTTTCACACCTTAATTGCTAGCTTAGTCACACAAATATTACTAACTTGCTCTATGTCTTCTGGAAAGTTGCTTAAAACCTCTGGGTCTATCTCCTCATCCCAAAAAATAAGGAAGGTGGTTGAAATGACCTCCAAATTTTCTTTTCTAAGACCAATGTTCAACGATGCAGTAAAGAGTTACGTCCTGCTCTCCCCGTTCCTCACTGTGCCCTGGCCTGAATAGTTCACGGAAAATTTTCATGATGTTTAAAATAAAAAACGAGAGCTGACGCTATTGGTGCTGTGTGCTAAATGCTCTGCAAGCATTATCTGAAACTGAATCTTCACAACCACCCTATGAAGTCGTGGTAAGCCCTAAGCTCGGCACCCAGAGTATGGTGGAGACTGCGCGTGCTATGTATGCATGGTCGGACAACACAGGACCACGAATACAACATCTGATCGAAAGGAAAGCCTTCCGAGTGAAAGGGGCTTAACACAGTTAAAAGGTGTGGATGAGGATAAATAGGTCTTGAAATCAAACACAGGAGGATGTTCTAGTAGAGAGAGCTTGGGCCAGGGAAGCAGGTTCGCGTTCTGGCTTCCCTGAGTGAGCCACTCTGGGTAAGCTACTTTTCCACAAGGGGCCCCAGTGTCCTCATCTGTAAAGCAAAAATTCCACAGCCCTCAGGGAGGCAGGGTCTCAAATGAGGTAAGCTCTATGTGAACAGTGCTCCAGTGAGCAGACTTCCAGAAATCTAAGTGTTATTAGCCTTCATAAAGAACAGAGAACTGGGACATTCTTGGCCAGGAAAAAAGAACATTCAAGAGAGACAATGGTCAGTATCTTCAAATATATTAAAATAAAAGGTTGGGGCGCCTGGGTGGCTCAGTTGGTTAAGCGACTGCCTTCGGCTCAGGTCATGATCCTGGAGTCCCTGGATCGAGTCCCGCATCGGGCTCCCTGCTCAGCAGGGAGTCTGCTTCTCCCTCTGACCCTCCTCTCTCTCATGCTCTCTGTCTCTCATTCTCTCTCTCTCAAATAAATAAAATCTTAAAAAAATTTTTTTTTAAAAATAAAAAATAAAAAAATAAAATAAAATAAAAGGTTTATGTGAATAATAAAGACCAGAGTTATTCTACGTGACTTCAAAAAAACAAAACAAAACAAGGACTGATGGGTGGAAACATGGGACAGCCTCCAAACCTCAAAAAGCCTTTAACCAGAAACAGGTAATGCCTAGGGCTACCTGCGCCCACCTGCCCAGCTCCTGCTCCTGCTTCCAGCCCCGGCTTCTGAGAATTACTCCGTGGCCACTCCCTGTCTAGGCTAGGCACCACACCTAGTACCACAGCCTTCTGAACCAATCACTGCACTTTTCTCTCAAACTGTAACAGGCCATCTACAGCCTCCTTCCCTCACTCACTGTGTCTCGTGTCTTGGTCTGTCCAGTGCCTCGACAGCCTCTGAAAAATGATAGGAACTCAGTAGGTGTTTGAATAAATGAACAAATAACCGTCTTGTTTCATAGGTGAAATAAGGGAGAGCTCAGGCCCTAAGGTCAAATAGCTAGTTAACAGAAGCACTGTAATTAGCTGGTTTCTCCCCTCAAAAATGACCATTGTTTGAAAAGTGTAGTCTAAGTTTTAAATGTGATACCAACAAATACAACAGCCCTGTTTTGTAGAAGTGGTACCCCCAAGATTGGGGGAGCCAAATGCGATAAACTTACCTGGAAAAAACTCACAGTTCACAAAGAAAAACGTCAACTGATGAGAAATGTTTATAATAATTATATAAACATTTTACAGATCTCCAGGTCACCTGAGCAGCCAATCTTTGAAAGGGCCATTGGGTGAAAACCTTTATCAACAGATACCAGCCTTTAGCGGGTATGTTTTATGTCAGCCTCTTTAGAAAAGTGCAAACTGGTTTTCTTTAGGAATTCTTGGGATTTTAGCCACTGGAGGCTCAAACTTGCATTGCCTCTTCAAAAACCTGAGAGCTGCCTCTCTCAGAGCTGAACTGGGGTATGGTGGGAGAGAAGTCAGTCCCTTCTAGGCCTCCACGTAGCGTGGATCTTGAGGAAACTACCTCAGCCTTCTCAAGGAAAGTCTGACCAGGAGTCCTGTTGATTTCCCACCTCTGGAAATCAAATACTGTGTAGTCAGTGAAGCTCTCTGTGCAGAGGACTAAGTGAGGTCTGGTGAGTTCGCTGGGACCACGCCCTACCATTTCCACAATGAGGTGAGTTTCTCCATTCTCTGAAGGTCTCTCCTCCACCTGTCAGGCAGAGAAGCCCCTGTCTCCTTCCACCTTCTCCCCCCTCCCTCCTTCTCTTCCTTTCCCAACCAACTGATATGAATGAACAGAGATTTTGATAATCTTGCTGAAAAGCTGTGTGTGAAAAAAGGAATCTGGGTTTTCATTCCTTCTCCAGTAAATAGTTCCATTTTCTTGAAGTTCTTTTTCCCTGTGATGATTATTTTTTCTTTATATAGACCTTGATATTTTCAAAAGCCTTGGCAATGGGTAATTAGGTAATTTCGAGAGGTTGCTTATTTTCAAACTTGCCCACCAAAATAGTAGCTGAGCCCTAAGCATTCTGTGTATAATTGCTTTTGCACTTGATAATTAATCTGCCTTAATTGAGACTCCATCTGATTTAAAATTTCAGAATTACATTCTCTGTGACTGATTTTCTTTTTTCTTCTTAAAGATTTATTTATTTATTTTGAGAGAGAGTATGCACGCACATGCACACACACATGCGCGAGTGGGGGAGGGGGGCAGCAGGAGAGGGGAGAGAATCTCAAGTAGACTCCATGCTGAGCACGGAGCCCAACACGGGGCTCAATGTCACAACCCAGAATCACGACCTGAGCCGAAACCATGAGGTAGACGCTTAACCAACTGTGCCACCCAGGCGCCCCTGATTTTCTTTTTTTTTTTTTCTCTAGCACCTATAATTTTCTGATACTTCGCCACTCCCAACAGAGAGAGGGAGAGAAAAAGAAGGCACATGAAAACGATTTGGGGACCAGCCTCAAAGAATTGAAAATCTGACCCAAACTCAGAAAAAGAGGTAAAGAAAGCAGGCTTGTATCTCAGGGGGTGAAAAAAACAAGGCCTTAGTAATCTGCATGTTTTATCTCCCCTGCAATCTGCTCCTGATCCAAACATCCTTTTCTGATTTCCACCATCAGCTACACCCCCACCCTTCCCCTCATCAGCAGCTTTGAAGTACAGCTCTCCCTAAGCCCTTGCCAGACACCAATACGGGAGCTGCCCAGCAGCATCTGCCACACAGCCCCCACACCCTTAAGTGTCAGCTACAACAGAAATTGTCTAGAACAATCACCCTACCACACACACACTTACACTCATGTGCGTGTCTGGATGTGTCTGAGAAGCAATGCCCAAGGCTTCTTGAAGAGTTTCTACAGAAAAGTATGTAAGAAAGAGACATACCAACAGACACATACATGTCACCAAGAGGAAGGTAATAATGTACATCACGAAGTGTGTAGGGGAGGGAGGAGGTGGGAGGGAACGTAGAAGGAGTAAAGCTGCCCACAGTCATCCATGGCTAGCCACAGCTGGGCATGGGTCCTGACACACTTTGCTTGCCAGTTCTGGCGTGGCTGTTGCACAAAGAAAGAGCAGACTAATCAATATATAATTTATTTGTTGAATCTCACCTCTTCCAGAGGATTCAAGCTATGCAAACATAGACATAGGTGTATGTGAGTGCATGAGACAAATGCCAATGGACATATTTCTGTGCACACCACTTAGGTCCTTACCCATCTCTGGACTGATGGTGGCGAAAAAGTACCCTCGCTGAACTGACCCTTCCCAGGGCATGCTCAGGAGCATGAGGTCCCTTTCCCCTCCCAGTCATTTTCCCTGGGATTCTGTCACTATGGGCCCATGGCAATGGCCCATCTCACTGCCACCATCAAGCAAAGACCACTCTCCCCCTTCAGGCAGAGACCCTTCAAAGGCCTCTCCTTCACTCACACAGATGCACACCTGTGCCTGTGTCTTTGGGGGTTAACTTCACGGGAGGTGACTAAGTAGCCAGTGTCCCAGGTCAACTCCCACGTACACACGCACACACGTTATACTGTGTCCATCACAAGTGGAGTCACTCAAGGCCATCTGATAAGTGAGCATGTACACCATACACACACATGGGCGCACACACTCATACCAGTGTGTCTTTCCACCAACACCAATTAGCAATCGCCCCTTAATATGTACTCATGGCATACTCTCCCCTCTGCTGTGTTGGCCACATGGAGAAGCTGTTCAGTCATGTCCTTATTTGACCCACCTCTGCAGACAGCACTTCTACCCATCCCCATTCAGTGGTGGTGGCCTATCTGGGAGGCTGCTACATACCCTGCGCCCACCTGCCAGGCACACACCTGAATCCCGTGTCTGCCGCTGGGAAGCTGTTCAGCAGGCTCTGTCACAGGCACATCTATTTCACACCTGCCCCCCACACCCAACCTGTCATCGCCCACGCACACTGCCCTTGTGCACTGCTGAATGGAAACCACATCTGAGTGTCTCTCACACCCATCCCTGCGTGGCAGCTGCGCAGGCTATCCAGCAGTGTCACTGTCACAAGCAGAGACCTGGTTGCTGTCATACCTCTTCTTTTTGTGAGCTCCTAATAAAGTTGCCCAGCAGTCTAGACAGCCATTCACAATGACACACCCCCCCTCCTGTCCGGTAGCACCACACGCGCGTAAACACACCCCTCATTGTCGCAGCAGCTGTGTGTACGGCTCTTTGGCACTTTCCCCCTCGAAGCCGCAAGACACCCGCGCCCACGCTCGCTGTGGTGACCCAACGGGACCTGTAAATGCCGTCTCCCCATCCCTGTGTGGCTGTCGCGGAGGTGGCAGCCAGGGTCCGCCCTCCTCTCGCCAGTGTTCCCGCCCTCCCCAAAGGCCCCCTGAGCAGAGCCCCCAGGGAGCGCGTGCAGGCGCGCCCGCCGCCACACTCCGCGCGCCTCCCCTGCGTGTGTGTGTATGTGTGTCTGTGTGGGCACACGCACGCTCCCGCGCCGGGGAGCCGCTCTCACACTAGGCACACGCGGTGGCCCCACGCCCCCCCGGCCCTGGGAGCGCGCGTGTCGCGGACCGCGCAGCAGCCCAGCCGAGCCCCGCGCTCCCGCGCCTCGCGCGCCGGCCCCTTTGTTGGCGGCCGGGGAGCTGTCCAGCACCGCGGCCCGCCGTCACCGCTGCCACCCGCCTGTCCCGGCCCCGCTGCCGCCCGCCCGCGCGGCGCGCACTCACCCCCAGCCAGCAGCAGCAGCAGCGGTGGCAGCAGCGGCGGCAGCCCGGCGGCCCGAAGCAGCCAGCCCATGGTGCAGCCGTCGCCGCCCGCAGCCGCAGCGGCGCGGCGCCTCGGCCGGCGTCAGGGGCCGCGCGGGCGGCGGCGGCGGCGCGCGCCCGCCCCATTGGCCCGCCTGGCTGTCACTCACCCTCGGCCCCGCCCGGCCGCGTGCCGCGGGCGCGCCCCCGCGGAGACGAGGCGGGCGCGCGGGCGGCCGCCCCTCCGCTTCGTCCCTGGCGCCCAGCCGGCCAATCAGCACCGCAGAGGCCTGGAGGGGCGGGGCCGCGACCACGACCACCTGGAGGTCCGGGCCTCGCACCTCGCGGCTTCCGGAGCAGAGGCCACCTGCCCGAGGTGCAGCGAAGGAGGAGGGCACGCAGGAGCCATCTAGTCATCCATTCCACAGGAAACATTTCCTGAGCGCCCAAAAGGCCACGGGTGGTCACTTGCATGGAAGGACACTGATCAGAGAAAACAGGAGTGACCCCTGACTCTGTTGACACGAAGAGTGTCTTTAATCCTACATCAAGAGGTTGAATGCGGACTCTAGGAGGAGTGGGGTCAGAGAAGGCTTCTCAAGGGCACTTGAGCTGGGCAAGCTCTCCTTTGCGCCTTGGTTGCCTCAACTGTTATATATGGGCTTTCCATTATCAGAGCACTGTTTCTTAACTTTTGTAAAGTGTTTGATCCCTTTTGGTGACTAAAGTTCATTCATGTGCCAGGCACCATGGTAGTGAACAAAACAGCCACAACCCTTATCCTCAGAACTTAGTCTAGTGGAGAAGACAAACCTAAAGAAGACCAACACGACATACATATGATTGCATGATTAAATTGTAGTAAGGTCCGTTAAGAAGTATAAAGGAATATGAGACAGTACAGAAGAGAACCTTTACACATGCCTTCCTGAAGAAACGACATTTAAGCTGGCACCTGGATGGATGAATGAGTATTAGGTAGGAAGTCAGGTTAGGGAGAGAATCTTCCAAGCAGAGAGAAAATTGCATTAGTAATTGCTGAGTTAGGATGGGAGCTCAGCCTCTTTAAGGAACAGAGAAAAGTCCTGACCCTTTGGGGATAAGTGAAATTTAAACATCTACAGCAGCGATAATTTCCTGGAGTTTTACTTTATATGTAGTATACTCGGAAAACATTGCTTTAAAATAAATTATTATATTGAACCTGCTTTTTCAAATTATATTCTCATCCCTCTGTCTAAGGGTATATCACTAGGTATTGTAGATGATCCCAAAGGACTCTCCTAAATACTTAGGAGAAATAGGAGTTGGGGAGGAGAGGGATAGGGCAGAAATGGATCCCAGGCAAAGGAAAGAACACGAAGAAAATGTAGCACAGTATGGTAATAGACAGCATATCATACTTAGGGGGATAATGAGTTTCATGATTAGCATGGGGTCAGGAGACAAGATTAGAAAGATGACTTACAAGCTAAATATCTTGATGAGTTCTTGGTTAATCTGTACAAAGTAGTAAGCCCTCACGTTATAAATGAGGAAGTGAAACACAAGGAGAAAGTGACTGGTCTAAGAATATAATAAAAAGCAGTACCATAAAATTAGAAACTTTAGGTAAAGATATTCTCATTTAATTAACAGGACTACATCATTTTATTTAGCCCATGGTCAATTTAAACTCCATAGGCCATTTGAGTCAATGGACATGATGGGCTCTAGAAAAGTAGGTGAGGACCTGATAGTAAAAGATCTTGAACATCATAAGTTTGGGCTTCCATTTCTTCTGTAGGAACAGAAGGCATGTATTTTAGAGAATTCTGAGGGCAGCAGGGAGGAAGAGCAAAATGGCCAGTGGAGAGAATGCTGCAGTAGTCTCAGTGGCAGATGGTAGAAGTCTGACTTACGGCTGGCATAGCAGATTTGAGAAAACACTCCAGAGGCAACCAACAGGACTTGGAGAATGACTGAATTGAGTCATGTTGACTGTGTTTTGGGGTGCTATTTTCTATGCTATTTTCTATGCAAGTACAAGTTAAAGGAGACCTAATTTATAACAGTTCATACAGGGGTGCCCGGGTGGCTCAGTCAGTTAAACATCTGCCTTTGGCTCAGGTCATGATCCCGGGGTCCTGGGATTGAGCCCCATGTCGGGCTCTCTACTCAGCAGGGGAGCCTGCTTCTCCCTTTCCCTCTCTCTCTCTCTCTGCCTGCTGCTCCCCCTGCTTGTGCACGCTCTCTTTCCCCCTCTCTCACTCTGTCAAATAAATAAATAAAATATTAAAAAAAAAAAAAAGCAGTTCATACAAAAAGCCCACAAATAGGTAATGGTTGCAAAGTGTAAAGCAATTTTGGATTTAAAATGAGTACAGTATCCAGAACAAGGAAGTTAATAGTCCTATTATTCTGAACTGTTTGAACTTCATTAACATTATATTTTTATAATAACCTTTTCGTTTTTAGGAAGAACCAAGTAACAGAAGAGAAATCCAGAAAGATCCAGAAATCCAGAAAACCAACTGTTAAAACTAGGAGTATTTGACTTGGAAAAGAGAAAACTAGGGTGCATCTGGACCTGTCTTCTATCTCCTTCTTTCCTCTGTTACAATGAAGGAAACATCCCCTCTTTATCACTGGCCAGTCTCCTCTGTCATTGCATTCTTTATCTCCTCTTCAAGGACTTCCATATTAAGGTATCCCTTTTCTGACAGTGTCAGTTTTTCTTTCTCTGGATCATTTTCATTAGATACAAATGTGATCCAGAACCTCCACCTTAAAAAAAAAAAAAAAAAGAAAAGAAAAAAGAAAAAAATTGAGGGATATGAAATCATGCTGCTGGTACACTGAATACATGTTCCTGCTTTCCCCTCTTGCTCTTGATTCCTAGAAATGATAGGAAAGATAAATATATACACCTAAGTCCAAAACAACACTAGAAAACAAGATGGGATCAATTGGTGGTCTAAAATGAGGAAGAAACGCTTGGAAGATAAAAAGGAAGTGATATTTAATTGATGGAGGAAACCACAACCTAAAATGCATACCTGTCTAAATAATCTTAGGTTAAAGAGTAAATCACAATATAAATTTTAGTCTATTTAGAAATTAATGACGATGTGAGAACACTGCACATCAAAATCCATAGGATATAGCCAACAATTCACAGAGGTTTTATAGCTGTAAATGCATTTGTTAGGGGAAAAAAACACAGGTTAAATGTAAATGTACTAAATGTAAATGAACTAAGAATTCAATTTAAGAAGCTTTAAACTGCACAAAAACACACACCCCACACACAGAATCAATAAATTTCTATTGTTGTTAAAATAACAACAAAAACCCAGTAGAACTGATTGCTAAAAGCCTGTTATTTGAAAAGATAAATAAAACAGTCAAAGCTTTAGTATAAGATAAAAAAGAGAAGACATAAGTAAATACCATTAGGAATGAAAAAGGGAACAAAACTAGAAATAAGATTTCAAAATTATAAGCAAAACTTGATATTTAACTTAAAGTATAATTGAATACTTTTAAGGAACAAATTACTGAAATTGATTCAAATAGTGGAAAAGCTAAACAAACAAATAACAGTGGAGAAAATTAAAAGACAGTAAAAAATCAACCCTTAAAAAAGACATAAGCCCCTTTTGGAATGAGTGTATTCTGTCAAACCTGCAATGTATAAACTCTTATAAAGCAAAGTTAGAAAGTGTCCCAGTTCACTTTATGAGGTTTGTGTAACCCCAATGCCAAAACCAACTAAGAATAATACAAATAGAAAAAACCCTAAGCCAAACTTCCTTAACACAGATGCAACTTGCATAAAGAACATATAAGCAAGTTGATTGCAGCAATGTACTAAAAATATATTATGATTAAATAGGGCTTAACCCAGGGACATAAGATTGGTTGAGTATTAGCAAAAGTCACTAATATAGTTCTCTGCATTAAGAGAGTCAAGAAAAAAAAAATCTCAAGAGATTTTGTTGTGAATGGGATCTTTCCTCCTATTTTTCTAACTGGTTATTGATGATGCATATAAAGTTATTGATTTCTGTATGTATCTTGTATCCAGAAATCTTGCTGAACTCTTTTTTAAAAAATTATTTATTTGTTAGAGAGAGAGAGCAGGGGGAGGGCCAGAGGGAGAGAATCCCCAAGCAGATGCGCTGCCAAGTGCAGAGCCTGACATGGGGCTCAAACCCATGAACCATGATATCATGACCTGAGCTGAAACCAAGAGTTGGACACTCAAACAACTGAGCCACCCCAAAAGGGGCATGTGATAAGACTTAAAACCTACTCCTTTTAAAAGGAACACACAAAAACTTAAGAAGTAAACAAAAAATAGAAGGAAACTTCTTTCATTCAAAAAGCATATCTCCCAGAAACCTACAGCAATCACCAAACTTAATGAAGAAACATCAGAGGCATTCCCATTTAAGTGAGGAATAAGGAAAGGATAATCATTACTAACACAAATATTGAGTATTTGTAAGTAAGAGACAATGCAATAAGGCATGATAAAGGAAATGGATTAAAAATATTGGGGAAAATTTGGTAAAACTAATTATTTGCAAGTGTACTGAGAAAATGCAAGACAATCAACAGAAACACTAATTGAAAACATTTAATAAGAGTTCAGCATGGGTGCCTGGGTGGCTCAGTCGTTTGAGTGTCCAACTCTTGGTTTGAGCTCAGGTCATGATACCATGGTTCATGGGTTTGAGCCCCATGTCAGGCTCTGCACTTGGCAGCACGTCTGCTTGAGGATTCCCTCCCTCTGGCCCTCCCCCTGCTCTCTCTCTCGCTAACAAATAAATAATTTTTTAAAAAAGAGTTCAGCAAGATTTCTAGATACAAGATACATACAGAAATCAATAACTTTATATGTATC
The DNA here is from genome assembly GCF_964656455.1 of Halichoerus grypus. Classification (NCBI taxonomy): domain Eukaryota; kingdom Metazoa; phylum Chordata; class Mammalia; order Carnivora; family Phocidae; genus Halichoerus; species Halichoerus grypus. Next base: position 159,786,161 of record NC_135712.1, on the reverse strand, counting down.
ATCAATAACCAGTTAGAAAAATAGGAGGAGGAAAGATCCCATTCACAACAACAACAAGCCAAGAATAAACAAAACTAGGTGTATGAGAACAAAATGGAAAAAATGCTAGAGCTTCATATAATACCAGCACAAAGGCGAAAATGTATCTTGTCCCTGGATAGGATGATTCAATATTGTAAAGATGTCAGATTAATAAAATTTGATGCAATGCCAACAAAAAAATCTTAAGAGACTATTTTATGGAATTTGACAAGATGATTTTAAAATTCATCTAGAACAGAAAACATCCAAGAAGAGCCAAGGAAATTTTTATCAATACATAGTATAAAATATAGAAATTAAAATAGTGTGGTATTAAAACCAGAATAGATGCATAAATTAATGAAATAAAACAGAGAGGTCAGAAACAGACCTCAGTACACACGGAAATTTATGATAAAGAAAGCTTTTCAAAGTAGTGGGGAATAGCTACTCACTTGGTAAATGGTGGTGTGTCAATTATACTTGAAAACATGAAGTTAGATCCATACTTCATATCATCGTATCAGTTAGACTGAAGAACTGAATGTAATAATCTTTAAAAGCTACTTTAAGTAATGGTAAGTAATATGGGAAATATATTAACCAATCACAAAATGCACAAATGAAGTGATTGAGTTTTACAACTACATAAAAATAAACACCAGGCATTTAAAGAAGAATTTTTCACAATTTTTCACAATTTTTCACAAACTCTTCCAAAAAAAAGAAAAGGAGGAAACACTTCTCAGCTCATTACATGAGGCCAATACTACTCTGATACCAAAACCAGGCCCAGATATGAAAAAAACAAAAACAAAAACTACAGACCAATATCTCTTGTGATTATAGATGCAAAAATACTCAAAGTACTAGGAAACCAAATCCAGCAACATATAAGAATAATTTTACACTGTGACCAACTGAGATATATCCCAGGAATGCAGAGTAATTCAAAATCTGAAAATCATCTGAAAATTAACTAATGCAATACACCATATCAATAGCGTAAGGGCCAAACCCACATGATCATCTCAATAGATGCATAAAAAGTATTTGACGTAATTCAACACCCCGTCATGATAAAAAGAAAAAATACTTAAGAAACTATGAATAGAAGGCAAGTTTCTCAACCTGATAAAGGACACCTGTGAAAACCTCCAGCCAACATCATACTTAAAGGTGAAAGACTGAATGCTTTTCTGCTAAGATCAGGAACAAGACAAAGATGTCCACTCTTGCCACTTCTATTCAATATTGTACTAGAGGTTCTGGCCAGACAATTAGGCAAGAAAATCAAACAAAAGGCATCCAGATTAGAAAGGAAGAAGTAAGCCATCCTCATTTATAGATGACATAGTCTTGTGTATAGAAAATCCTGAAGATTCATCCAGTAAAAAATTATCAGAACTAATAAATGCATTCAGCAGGATACATGATCAATATACAAAATAAAATGTATTTCTATATACTTGTGTAATAGGCAGAATAATGGCCCCCCAAAGATGTCCCCCGTCCTAATCACCAGAACCTGTGAATGCATTACCTCACATGGCAAAAGGGGCTTTCAGATGTGACTAAGTTAAGGATCTTGAGATGGAAAAGTATCATGGATTATATAGGTGGGCCCAATATAATTACAGGTTTCTTACAATTGAAAGAGGGAAGAAGGAGGGGTGCCTGGCTGGCCCAGTTGGTAGAGTATGTGGCTCTTGATCTTGGGGTCATGAGTTTGAACCCCACATTGGGTGTAGACATTGCTTAAATAGATAAACTTGAAAGAAAGAAAGAGACAAAGAGAGAAAGAAAGAGAGAGAGAGAAAGAAAAAGAAAGAAAGAAAGAAAGAGGAAAGAAAGAAAAAGAAAGAAAGAAAGAAGGAAGGAAAGAAAGAAGGGAGGGAGGGAGAGAGAGAGAAAGAAAGAAAGAAAAAGAAAGAAAGAGAGGGAGAAAGGGAGGAAGGAAGGAAAGGAGGAAAGGAGGGAGGGAGAGAGAGAGAAAAGAAAGACAGAAAGAAAAAGAAAGAAAGAAAGAAAGAAAGAAAGAAAGAAAGAAAGAAAGAAAGAAAGAAAGAAAGAAAGGGAGAAGGGGGAGGGAAGGAGGAAGAAAGGAGGAATGAAGAAAGAGGGTCAAAGTCAGAGAAGGAGATGTGATGATGGAAGCCTAGCACAGAGTGATGCAATTGCTGGCTTTGAAAGTGGACTAAGGGGCCATGAGCCAAGGAATGCAGGCAGCCTCCAGAAATCACAAAAGGCAAGGGAATAAATTTTCCCACCAGAGCCTCTAGAAGGAGTATAGCCGTATGGACACCATGATTTTAGCTCAGCGGGATCCATGTCAGACTTCTGACCTCCCAAACTGAGATAATAAATATGTGTTATTTTAAGCCACTGAATTGCAGTAATTTGTTACAATAGTAATAGAAAACTAATACAAATTGCAATGAAATTAAGAAAATCCATTTACAACAGCATCAAGAAGAATAAAATACTTAGGAACAAATAAGTACAAAGCTTACTTTGAAAACTACAGATGTTATTGAAAGACATTAAAGAAGACCTAAATAAATGGAAAGACATTCCATTTTCATGGATAAGAAGACTAAGACTGTTAAAATGGCAATCCCCAAATTAATCTACAGATTCAACACAATCCTCATCAAAATTCCAGCTGGCTTCCTTGTAGAAACTGACAAGATGATTCTAAAGTTCATGTGGAAATTCAAAGGGTCCAGAATAACCAAAACAATCTTGAGAAAGAAAAACAAAGTTGGCACTGGCACAAAGATAAACACATCCTTGAAAAAAACTGAGAGTTTAGAAATAAACCTTTCCACTATGGTCAATCGATTTTCAACAAGAGTGCCAAAGCATTCAATGGAGAAAACACAGTCTCCAGAAAATCATGCTGAGACATAGGGATATCCACATGCAAAGTAATGAAATTGGACCCTTACCTCACACTACATACCAAAATTAACACTAGGGGAGCCTGGGTGGCTCAGTTGTTAAGCATCTGCCTTCGGCTCAGGTCATGATCCCAGGATCCTGGGCTCCAGCCCCCCTTTGGGCTCCCTGCTCAGCAGGAAGCCTGCTTCTCCCTCTCCCACTCCCCCTGCTTGTGTCCCCTCTCTCACTGTCTCTTTCTCTCTGTCAAATAAATAAATAAATAAATCTTTAAAAAATTTTAACTCTAAATGGATTAAAGACCTAAATGTAGGAGCTAAAACTATAAAACTACTATAAACTATAAAACTATAAAACTACTAAAAGAAAACATAGGGTTCATGACCTTGGATTAGGCAATAGTTTCTGAGATGACATCAAAAGCACAAGCAACAAAAGAAAAGATATAAAAATTGGAAATTGAGAAAATTAAAAACTTCTGTGCTTCAAAGGACACCATCAAGGAAGTGAAAACAACCCACAGAATAGGAAAAAAACATTTGGAACCAAGTCATAAATCTGATAAGGGACTTGTGTCTAGAATACATAAAGAACTCTTATAATTTATTAATAAAGAGACAAGCCAATTAAAAATGGGCAAAAATCTGAATAGGTGTTTCTCCAAAGGAGATATACCAATGGCCAATAAGCACAGAAAAAGATGCTTAACCTCATTAGCCTCAGGAAAATGCAAATCTGGATCACAACAAGAAAGTACCCCACCTGCACTGAGATGACTAAAATAAAAAAAGAAAGACAGCTTGTGTTAGGCAGGATGTGGAGAAATCAAAACCCTCATGCCCTAGTGATGGGAATGCAAAATGGTGCAGCTGTTTGGAAAACAGGCTGGTGGCTCCTCACAAGATTAAAACCTAGAGTTGCTAACAACCCAGCAATTCCAGTCCTAGGTACGGATCCTAGAGAACAGAAAACATATGTCCATACAAAAACTTGTTACAGGAATGTTCATGGTTGCATGACTCATAAGAGTCATAAGCAACCCAAATGCTCATCAACCAATGAGTAGGTACATAAAATGTGGTGTTTTAACCACATTCCATCCAATGGAATGTTATTCAGCCATGAGAAGGAATGAAGCGCTCATACAGGCTACTGTAGGGATAGAACTTAAGAACATTATGCTCAGTGGAAGCAGCCCATCACAACACCGTGTATTGTTAAGATTCCATTTATATGAAATGTCCACAATAGGCATAGCATAGAGACAGAAAGTGGATTAGTGTTTGCCTAGGGCTGGGGAGGGGAGTGAACGGGAGGTGAGTTGACTGTTAACGGGTATGGGTTTTGGGGAGGTGATGAATATGTTCTAAAATTGATTGTGATGATGGTTGTACAACTCTAAATATGTTAACACCATTGGACTGTACATTTTAAATCATATGGTATATAAATTCTATCTCAATAAACCTGTTCTGTAAAAAAACACAAGAACGTAAGCATACACTTTGTATTATTTTTTTTTTTTTTTTTGAGAGAGAGAGCGAGCACGCGCGATCAGGGGAGAGGGGAGGGGCAGGGGGAGAGAATCTCAAACAGACTCCATGCTGAGCATAGAGCCCAACATGGGTCTCGATCTCATGACTCTGAGATCATGATTTCGGCTCGGACACTTAACAGAGTGAGCCACCCAGGAACCCCTGCTTTTTATGATCTTTAATACATGCACACACATTAACAGTATGTAGTATCAGTATACTTTTAAATTTTATGTATTTGGGATCACATCCTTTGACATCTTATTTTTTCACTCAGTTATCTTTCAGATTAATCCATTAGTAAACTCTTATTGCATGAATACAAGTTTTGATTATCCAGTTCTAAAATACATAAACTCCCTTAATCCTATACACCTTGACAGCTGCCCATTTCTCTGCTGCCCCTTCAAAGCCAAACTTCTCAAGACTTTTCTAGATGTGCAACTTCTATTGCTTTACCACTTACCTCCCCCTTATTCTATGAACAGTGCTCATCAAGGTCACCACCAGCCTCCATGTTACCACAAATACCCCATTTCCACTTAAGATGCGTATCTGAAACAATTCCCCAGCATCTCTAAGCTGGGATGTGTTATGGTTGATGGCATCTAATCATTCTAAATGTTAGCATTTTTGTCTTAGCAGCACATAAAATAATGGTGATTTTTATAGTAGATGGCATCTTAGAAGCAATGAAACTTAGTACGGTGGACAGGCTTGTCATTTTACCTGAACTTACAGCTGTTGGCCCCAACTGACCTCAACCTTCCTGAATTGTTTTCTTCTGGCTTCCATAAGCACCCCTCCCTTCATTTTCCTCCGGCCTTCTGCCCACTCCTAAGTGTCCTTTGTTGGTTCAGATAATGGGCCCTCAAGTCTCCTTCAGTGCTCATTTCTCATTGCGCTCTGCTGGATGATTACACCCAGCCCACTGTGATGGCTGTCAGATGATTATAGCTCATGCCCGAAACTCTATCAGCAGTCCAGGCTCAAATCTGCCTGCAAAGTTCACACTGCTACTTAATGTCTACAAGGCATTTCTAGCCAATACACCCACAGTGAAGCTCCTGGTTCCCCCCACTAAACCTCAACCTGTTTCTCAAGCTAGAAACCTGGTTACCATTATCCAGTTTCTTCTTTTCTCCCACTCCCACTTCTTATCCATCACTGAATTTTGCTGAAATTGCAAAATCCATCTAAACTGCATCCACCTTCCCCTGCCCCCTAGTTCAGACCACTGCCATCTGCTCCCCTCTTCCTCCTTTCTTCCTGCAGTCGACAGGGGCCAGGAGCTCCTGTAATACACGCCGAACCCTGTTACTCCCCTGCTTACCACCCTTCAAGGGCCGGCTCCTGCAATCAGACTCAAGCCCTTATTAGGTCTGTGTGATATTGTTGGGTAGCGTTGTAAAAATATATAGTACAGCATGGTGACTGTAGTTAACAGTGCTGGATGGTAGATTTTAATGTTGCTAAGGGTAAGAAAGTCTTTAAAATTTCTCATCACAAGAAAAATATCTGTAGCTATGTGGGGTGATGGATGTTAACTAGACTTACTGTGATCACTTTGCAACACGTACAAAGATCAAATCATTACGCTGTACATTTGAAACTAATAGAAGGTTATATGTCAATTATATCTCAATGAAAAAAAATTAGATCTCTCATCTTGGTTTCTAAAGAATAGGATAAACAATGTATAGTATATGTATTTTGTCTTCACCCCGGGCTCCTGGTCAGAGCTCCTAATGTCTTTGTAATTTCCTAAGTGATAAGAGGATAGGAGCATCTTTTGTTCTATTTTCTTGGTTTTATCTTGGCTCCTGAAGCTCCAAGTAACAAAAGTGAAAAGAATGTCTTTACTTATTCCTAACAAGCCCTTTCAACTACACCAGAGCTTAAGGAGGTGACTTTTGGAAAACCCCTAAGGATGAGGGCTGGTTGCCATGGGAACCAACCCTGGAATTAAAGGATTGGAACTTTCAGCCCCAGCCCCTGACCTCTGGGGAGGGGAGGGCTAGAGGTTGAGCTAATCACTAATGGCCAATGATTTAATCATCATGCCTATGTAATGAAGCCTCCAGAAAAACCCCTAACTGAAGGGGTTCAAGGATCTTCTGGGTTGGTGAACAAGAACACAGCCATGTGCCAGGAGGGTAGCGCACCCCAAACTCCACAGGGACAGAAGCTCCTGCACACAGGACTCTTTGGGACCCGCCCTATGTCTCTCTCCATCTGACTGATCATTTGTACCCCTCAGTATGTAGCAAGTCAGTCACAGCAAGTCAGCTGCTGCCCTGGGCTCTGTGAGCTGTTACAGCAAATTATCAAACCTGAGGAGGGGGTCATGGGAATCTCTGATTTGCAGGCAAGTTGGACCTAAGTGTGGGAGACCTGGGGTCCCACTACTTGCAACCAGTGTCTGAAGTGGGTGCAGTCCTGTGGGACTGAGCCCTTACCCTGTGGGGTCTGCATGCTGATTCCAGGTCATGTCAGAGCTGCCTTACATTGTAGGACACCCAGGGGCACCTGGGGGGCTGTTGGTTAAGCGTCTGCCTTTGGCTCAGGCCATGATCTCAGGGGTCCTGGGATCCAGTCCCACATCCATCTGGGGCTCCCTGCTCCCTGGGGAGTTTGCTTCTCCCTCTCCGTCTGTCCCTCCCCCTTGCTCATGCACTCTCTCAAACAACCTTAAAAAAAAAAATTGTGGGCCACCCAGTGTGTGACTGTAAAGTGAATTGAGTGGCGTGGAGAACCCACACATCTGGTGTCAGAAATGCTGTGTAAAGAAAATCTTTCCTTTCAGGTCGCAACTGCAAGGCCCAACTCTTGCCCCAGCTCTTCCCCTCCACCCCTCAAGCTTCAGCCACACAGACTGCTCTTTCCTTGGGGCTGGCTCCTTCCCATTCTTCTTCCTAAAGATCTCACCTTTACAAGGGCCACTTCCTCATCCCTCTTGTCCCCCATTCAGTTTCCCAGTACTCGACACTGCTTCCTTAGAGATCTCCCCACATTCCTCAGGGCCTTCCCCTTATTGGACTCCCCAGGATATGTGCAAGGAACTGAATAAGGAAATCAAACATACGAGGTTCATCAAACATCTGCAGGACTTTCACAGGAAGGACTCATCCTGGAAGTTTCCAGAAAGGACATTTTGGACAAGAGAGAAGCCATAAGGATACATTTCTGCTTCATCTCAGGTAAGAAACACTAAGAACTGTAGATGTCCACCCAACCCAAGGGCAGCTGAGCAGAGCTGGGCGTTTCCAGGTAGAGGCCAGATGGCGATGCTGTGGAGATGAACGACACGGCTCCATTTGGAGGCAGGGCCAGATTACCTCCAGTCCCTCCAGGTGTACAAGTCGGTTGTTCGCTGGTTCTCATGGATTCCATAGACGTCACAGAGGCAGCAACTACCAACTGAATTCCCTAGGCAAAGCCACACCATTTTTGCTTTTTGCACACCCACAAACAAGATAGCTCTTACAGACAAATCTACCTCCAACAAACACCAAAAACGGAAGATGGGAAAGGCCTTCAAGGGGAGTGCTGGAGAGCCTGTGTGATGACATGAAGATATAATTCAGACCAACAGCCACCATTATTTAGATTTTATTAAAAATAAAAACTACAGGAACAAAAACTGAATGTACAACGAGAGGACGGGGAGTGGCTAGTAGGAGAAAACAAAGGAGCACAGCAATGGTGACAACCAGCCCTTGCTAGGCACAACTGGAACCAACAATAAGCCTCATTCCCGTCTCACGACCACAGCAATCCCTGGCGCTGGGGGTGGGGAAAGCACTGGGCCACGTGTTGTGTGCTCTTCTGCCCACATTTTCTCTACTCACAGAAGCCCAGAGAAACCTGCAGGACAGAGTTCAGAAAAACACTACGAATACCTTGAACTTGCTCTTTGGCCAAAGCGGTAGAAGCATCCAGGACCGGAACTCACACCAAGAGGGCAACAAGTTCTCCTAACACCCTCATATGCTTGGTCATCTAAAACGGACTGCGGTACCCTGAACACAAGGGACTCTGGTCCAAGGAACAAAGTGGAGACCAACCTCCCATAGGCGGTGGGCTGCCAAGCAGGGGAAAGAGGAACACTGGCAAAGCGAGCCCACCCAAGATGGCATGAGGAGCAGTAAGTGGAGCTGAAGAAAGAAACAGCCTCGTTCCCAGCCCAGCCTGAGCCCAGCAAACGGTGGGGGGAGCTGGATGGTTCAGCCCCGGGCCCCGCACGCCCTCTCCGAGTCCCTCAGCAGTTGGGTTTTGTGAGCCTGAGAGCGTGGAGTCGGCCCCACCAGCATCTCAGCGAGCTACTGTGGATGGCCCCGAGCCTCAGAACTGCTGGAGGATCATTTTCCGTTTCAGGTCATGACTGAACCTGTTCATCCTGAAGAGCTCACTGTCATAAAAAGCAGACAGGTTGTGGATGTTGATCTGACGAGCCTGAAAAGAGAAAACGTCAAGTGAGCCACGAAAGTGAGCTTCCACTGGTCTGCCGCAGAGCCTCTGCACGGTGCAACGTCTAAGGCCCATTTGTGGGGGCGGTAAACTGAGTCGGGGTCTGGAGTCGGGACACAGGGCTTGAAAGCTTAGCTCTGCCAGTTGGCTGTGTCTGTCTCCTCTGTGAGACGGGATGGCAGTAACAGGACTCACCACGGTCAAGTGTAACTGCACAGAACGGGGCTCAGCGCATCATGAACACTTCATACATGGCTCCCATCCGAGGCCTGCCCACTTAATGATGGAGCAAGGACTTCTTGGCCCCACAGACGCCGCACAGCTCCCCACGGAGCAGCCCGCCCTCCCATCTGTGCCCATACCTTGTCCACCAAGTCCTTCTCAGGCACTTCGATAGTGTCCTGCTGGGCCCCAAAGCGGTTGCGCTGGTACGTCACCTGTTCTGCCACTAACTGCTTCAGGATGAAGAGCAGCAGCTCATTGTTGTCACGCCGGAATGAAAGGTAGCGGGCAAAAGTCTGCAGGGAACAGCCACAGTCAAATGACGCCCTTCCTCACCAGGACCCTCAAGGCTACTACAGAATGACCAGTCCCCGCCACGCTCCCGTCACGACCTGCCCGAGCAGCCAGGCAGGACAGCAGAGCCCAGATCCAGAGCCTCAGGATGCCCGCCGTGGCCGCCACACAGCTCCCACACACCTTCCTCATGCTGCGCATGACGCTGAACTTTTGCGTGTCGATGAAGCTCTCCAGCATCACGCGGATGGCCATGCTGACGTCATCCTCGATCACGTAGTCCCGCAGGTGGATGCGTGCGTGGGCCTCTGCCATGCGGATCATGGACTCGATGTGCCGCACTGTGATGGGGATGCTGCCTGTGGCCTGCAGGAAGGACAGTGTCCGGCCTTGTCAGTGCGGCCAGCAGCTCCTACGTGGCCACACGCTCGCGGCCTGCCGCCATCCCGCCGGCACCTTCTCTGCCCCTGGCACACCGTGGGCAGCCCAGCTGCCCGTTTCTGTCATGCGCAAGTGCTGCACACACCCGTGCAACATAAGTGGGGAAAAAAGCTGTTTGTATAAAAACTAAGTCAAATGCTCTCCAAGGACCTCATGCAGTTGAAAGGTTAAAAACAAACAAAAAAAACAATCAAACCAACAAAAAAAACAAAGAAGCTGCTGTCTGGGTTAGGTGGGTGAGACCTACCAATCTACAAGAACTCTGCAATCCAGGGGCGCTGGGTGGCTCAGTCGGTTGAGCGGCCGACTTTTTTTCAGCTCAGGTTGTGATCTCAGGGTCGTGAGATCGAGCCCTGCGCCAGGGAGTCAGCTTGGGGATTCACTCTCTCCCTCTGCCCCGCCCCCCGCTGGTTCAAGCTCTCTATCCCTGAAATAAACAAACAAATCTTTAAAAAAAAAAAAAAAAAGTTCTACATTCCAGCTGCCTTTATATTTCACTCCACTATGAAAGAACTGATGCTTGTTCAGACCACATGTTTGGGTGAGATTCACAAAGTCAGCACAGAAATTAACCAGCGGCCAACACTCAAGGGACCTTGGCCCCATACCCAGATAGACAAATGCACGCACATTTACGTTCCATCTGAAACAAAATGGCTAAGGTATTTACGTATCATTTTTTAAAGGCGTTCCAGCTCTAGCGCTTCTTAGATTAACAGACTGCACAGCTAAAGAAGCTTTTGCTGAGCTCCCCTCCCTGCATCCCCCCCCGCCCCGCCCAGCTGTGCCCTGGGCCCTCACCATGGACTCTTTCCTCAGGTCACTGTACATCTTGGCCACCTTGTCCTGGTCCATCTGGTTGAGCTTTGGGTGGACCCTCTCCTTAGCATAGATGATGTACTTCTTCAGGACTTCCTGCGGCAGGGGCTCCACACCGTACGTGTTGGGCATGGCGGGTTCGCGGGTGCCCGTGCTGCCCAGGCCCTCGTCCTTGTTGCTGGGGTGGTGCCTGATGTGGCTGCCAACCACAAAACGGGCCAGCATCTCATCCTAAGACAAGAGGGGAGAGGGCAAGTCACAGAGTGAGTCTCATGACCTGGCTTGGAGTAAGCTGGCTCGCTGGTAGAAGTGAAAGCTGCAGGTGCTGGAAGATGACATTCCCGCAACAGTATCATCCGATGCCTACTCTGTGCCAGGAAGCTGTGGGTGCTGGGGGTCACCGGTGCACATGACAAAGCTCGAGCTCACCTCTTGGTGAGAGAAGAGCAGACAGACACAGTTTTCAGAATAACCACAGAAAGGACCATGCACAGGACTGAGGGCCTGAGGAGACTCAGCCATACAGCCACCTAGAAAGAGCCTTCCAGGAAGAGCGAAGAGCATGTTGACAAGCCAAGGCCTGGCAGCTGCAAGGGAGGGAAACAGGTGGGGTGGCCAGAGTGGATGAAGTGAAGGGGGCAAGGAGGAGAGGCGAGGAGAGACAGGCCCAGAGGAGGCCTCTCGGGGCCAGTGGATTCTCTGCTAGTTACAGTGGAAGCTGCCAGCAGGTTAAGAAGAGGCATAATCCACCTTATGTTTTCAGAAGATGGGCTGGCTTCCAACTGGAGAAGGCCTTAACTGGGTGTGGGAGTGGAAGCCAAGAGACCGACCACAAGACACGGCAGTCTTCTGGATCTGAGCAAGAGAAGCCGGGACTCGGTTGCAGCAGGGAAGCGGTAAGAAGTGGGTGGGCACAGGTGGTCGGGCCAGAAGGGCCTGGTGGCAGAGACTGGACTCTGCCGGCTGGGCAGCGGACATGGGCCAGTGAAGGAAAGAGAAACCGAGGCTGACTCTCAAACACCGCGGTCCAAGTGGCATCCCGGTCTCTGCGCCTGACTCAACACAGGCCCCAAGCCTCGCTCAAGGTCCCCGGAACTTACTGCATGAGCCCCGGGACACGGGGTTGTGTACCTGGACTGGGTCCACTGTGTCCCTCACCACACACAGGACATCGAAGCGGGAAATGATAGGCTCCGTGAGGTCCACATTTTCTGAGAAGGTGAGCGAGGGGTCATAGCGGCCTCCTGTAACAAAAAGGCACCTCTCCATCAGGGCTCATGCTCCCTCGATCTGCTCTTCTTCTGAGCACAAAGTTCTTGCCAAACTCAAGGTGCTTCAGGGACGCAAGAGAAAGACGACTTCGGAAAAGGAAGGATGCTCAGTACCTGCATCTGCCAGGCCTTCTCGACAAGACAAGGAAAAGGGCTTTCCTGGAGCATTTGCCTGAAAGAGCCTTTAGACTAAAAGTCTAATCAACTCCCAGCAGGAAAAACCTAGAATAAGGTGGGTGAGGTGCCTGAGTTCCCTGCCCACAGGCTGACTGGGATCAACAACCAACTCCACCCAACCTTAGATAACGCACTAGATTTTTCTGTCTTCTGAGGAAAATGTCCAAAACTGGTTCTAAGAACATGGCTTAACAAAAGACCCCAAGTCTTGCTTCCATGCAGCCCCAGCAAGAACCGTGGAAGAGAGGAAGGTTTTCTGATGCTCAGTTCCTTCCTCAGACCTCGGGACTGGCCGAGGGACGCTGCAGGCTTCTATTCCCCAAGGTGAGGCCTCTCTGGGTCCAGCCCCGCTGTGGCAGACCCCAGCCCCCGTGGCCGTCGTGCCTGGCGTACCTATGGGGTTGGCTGCGGCAATGATGGTGCAGCGAGCCTGCAGGGAGGTGACGATGCCGGCCTTGGAGATGGAGATGCTCTGCTGCTCCATGGCCTCGTGGATGCTGGTTCTGTCCTGGTCATTCATCTGCAGGAGGTTCAAATGTGTGATGCTTGCCCCGACCGCTATCCCGTTAACACCTGTTCCCCCCACTCAGGGCTAAGCCAACACATCCCGAATCCCATCGCCACGGGGCCCAAGGACCCACCTTGTCAAATTCATCGATGAGACACACTCCTCGGTCAGCCAGAACCAGGGCTCCTGCCTCTAAGGTCCATTCCCTGCTGACGGGGTGCCGCTGGACATATGCCGTGAGGCCCACGGCTGAAGCCCCCTGGCCGGTGGTGAAGATGGCTCGGCTAGACACTTTCTCAATGTATTTGAGGAACTGAGACTTGGCTGTGCCAGGATCTCCACACAAGAGCACGTTGATGTCGCCTCGCACCTTGTGCTTACCCCCTGAAGGAGGCAGGGATGGAGGTGGGGATAAGAGGGAGGGGAGGGGTGCCAGACATAGCCGGATTATCTCTAATTTCTCAGTCTGCTTAAGCCGATAGCAAAGCATATTTTCTAGAAAGGGATGCAAGACCCTAGGACTAGCAATCCCACTTCTGAGAACTGAACCCAGAGAGATGGGGGCACAGGGCCACTACTATAAAGACGCTCTTAGGAAAGTTAAGAAACTAGAAGCAATGCAGATGTTTTCCACTGAGAAGAACAGCTCTGTATGCTGTGCTATAGGGACCTTGATGCACTCGCTTATGGGAATAAATCTGCTCAGCATGCACCAGTGCAATAAGATGCCCCACACATGCTAATGAGCAGGAAGAGGTAAGCTGAGTATTTTACAGTCACTTACACGCAGGTACAGGAAATACTGTGTTTATGAACAGAAATACACGCATGCCATGGAATTGTGTTATTGTGTAAATACACGTGTAAGTCTATGTGAATGGCCACGCAAAGGTCCACTAGTGCACACACCACACTGATCAGGAGTGACCCACCAGGAGGTGACTGGATTAGAAACGGTGGTCAGCAGGGACTTCCATCTTTCTGTGACTTCTAACAATTTAAGAAGAGGATGTAATTCTCTCTACATATTCATGTATTATTTTTATAGTTAAAACCGCCCAAGGTACCATAGCCACGGGCTACACTCTCCCTACAATGACCGAGCCACACATGGTCTGGCCATCTGCTAACATGTACTTTTTCCCCAGGCACCCAACCTTTAAATGCAAAGTCCTGCCTTGTCTGGTACCTGCAACGCAGAGGGAAAGGGGGTGGCACCCAACGCCACTCACCTGGGTTTTTGGGCTCCCCTCCAAACAGAGCCAGCGCCAGGCCTCTCTTGATGTCTTCGTGCCCATAGATGGAAGGAGCAATACTGGCAAAGATCTGCAAGGGAGGGAGAGCCAGTGAGAACGGGCGCATCTGCTCTGAGTCTGGGCCAACCCCCCACATACGGTAGGTCCCCCACCGGCTCGAATCTCAGGGTACAGGGATGTCTCCAGCCCCAGAATGCCCACACCACGGCTGCTGCAATCCCACCAGGCCCCAGCACCAAGCCCTGCTCTCTGACCTTGGGCGGGGCAATTAGTTGGCTTTTCCTGAGAATCACAGAACTTTAGAGCTTAACAGAATGTCAGTCGGACCCCCTTTCTAGTCAGATTTCAGAAAGGACTACCCAAAGGTCACAGAAAGGAGACAAGACCCAGGCCCATGAAACAGGGCCATGTGTGGGAAGAGGGTGGGCTTTGACAACACAGATGTAGGAAGACACCTCCCACAGGCTCTGTGGCTGCCTGAGCCTCAGTCTCCTCAAATGGAAGACAGGTATCACAACCCAATTCAGAGGACTGGGTGGGCCCTAAGTGAGAGGTTTATACAAGTTTATACAAGTGCCTGGCTCCCGGCTATGCTGTGATAGCCAAATATGATAAATATGGAACATTCAGGAGATGGGCCCACCAGGAAGTCGTCATTTCAACTGGTAAGTCACGGAGACATCTATTTGTGAGAGAAAGAGAGAGAAGAGGAAAAGAGAATCTCAAAATCTGCATGATTTTTAAAGATGAAACCAGAGACAACAAAGAAATGTCTTGCCAGTAGGAAGCAGCTTCCATCTCCTGCACGCTTTTACTGTTCTCGACCTTCCTGCCATCTGCATGGAGGGACTCCACAGAAGCAGTGCATGCCCCTCCTTCCCCCTTACAGGTTACACCGAGGCGGCTTGTACCGCAGCAGGCCCTGCGGGGGGGGGGGGGGGGGGGGGGAGAACGCCGAAGCAGGAAAGTCAGTGCTGAAAATCTGGAGGGCACCCACTGGATCCAGCTGTCCTGCCTGCCCACCAGCCAGACAGAAGAACTGCTCCCTCGGGGCTCCCTTGAAGCATGAAGGTGGGAGATGTCCCGTTCTTAAGAGCTGGAGTCAGGGGTCAGCAGTTTATCCTGCGGATGGCCACTCTGCACTGCTGCCAGGGGGCAGCATGACCAGCAGGTCCTTCTGGAAAGAGGATATGCCAATACCACTGGTACTGAGCTGGAAATGCCTCCTGTCGTTACTTTATATAATAAGTCAGGAGTGGAGGTCAGTTTCCACTTGGACACTTTTGCTGGTTCTTTCCTTGGCCCTAACATTTCCTGCAAAACCCAGCCCAAGGAGACACAGAACTGCATTAACTGGTGCACAGTGGTCCAAGCCTGATGTCTACAGAGGCTGGCCTCTCTTAATACTATTTCCCACTGAAAGAAAATTCTACTCTCCATGGGGCTATTTGGAGAAATGGCTGATCCCAGGTCTGGGCAGGAATTGTGTAAAAAGAACCTGCAGTGTCTTATATAAGAAAGAAGAAAGCTATCAGAGACCTGGGGTCACGCCAATAGGACTCAGAACGATGGGCTTCATGCTCGGCAACTAGAGGGACCCGCTGGGCATCACCCGGATGGCCACTGCAATGCTGAAGCCTCGATGTTGTTTAAGTCCGCTCATCTGTGAGGACACTCAGCGGTCACCTCAGAGGAGAACCGTTCATTATTTTGAAAACTGGTAAATGAAGGGAAAGGATCAAGCACAATCCTGCTTTTTCTACAGGACCTCTATCTAGGCACAGTCCAATAGTTAATAAAGAGAAGTTTCTCTACGCAGAAGCATTCCAGAAGATAAATGAAGGAGGATTTGGAATTAGAAGACCGTCATTTTGCGACCCCTAATGAATGAGTAGGTTTAGCCAAGGATCGTCAGTGGCTGCTAAGATCACAGAGAGACAAGGAGACGCCAGGTGCTACGGTGGGAACACAAGACCTCTAGCCCATCTCGCCACGGACCCCACCCAAAAAGAAATCAGCCTGGATACTGATTATGCATGTGCATCATTGACAATTCACAGAAAACAGATGGCCCAGGACTACGTTCGACAAAGACCATCTACAACACCCAGAGTGTCAAAATCTCAACAGGACAGATGACCCAGATTCTTCCACAAAAAGAGAGGGAGAGGGGACCTAAAGACGGAGACTTAAGAGACAGATCAACCAGTCCCAACGTGCGGGCCTTACTTGGACATCAACTCCAAGAGACTTTTAAAAAAAGAAAAAAGTAGGATAATCAGGGAAATGCGGACACCAAGGAAATACTTGCTACCACGGAACCGCGAACCCGTTTTTAAAGTGTGGCCTCGGTGCTGTGGTTCGGTGCAGTAGGGAGGGCCTGTTACAGATCCACGGCTGCAGGTCAAACACTGTGTGGGGAACTGGTTGCAGTCATTGAGGGGACTGGGCGTGAGTACAGAGGACACAGGGGTGGCCCGACTCCAGCTGCAGGTGGAGCCCGGGGGAAGGACATGCAGGGTTCATTGTACCCACTCCATGTGTATGTCTGCAAGTTTCTGCAATAAGGCTTCAATATTCAGACCAGGACTTATACTTGGGTGGCCACAGAACTCACCATAACCAAGTACCGCCCCAACACACACACGTCCTGCCGAGCTGCAGTAACTTAGGGAGAGGGAGCAGAGAGCAGTCCCTGGCGCGCAGACTCAGACCAGACCGTGTGAACAGGGATCCTGGCTCTGCCGTTAGCTGCTATGCTGCATGGCAGCTTACTTAACCCGGGCCTCCGTTTATTCACCAATAACACGGGCACCCGTAACACCTCCATTATAGGATTGTTACTGTTATTACTATCTGGAAATTACCTATGCAGTGTCAAGCAGATGCTTAGCGCTCGGTATGCAGGACTCTTCCATTGCACCCTCACCTGTGCTGGGAATGTCAGGAGAGACAGTCCGCCATGGATGTCTCATCTTCCTGGACGTCTTGTGGGTGTGCAAGGCTGCCCGTCCCTGACCTCTCTTTACCCAGACTGTTTCTCAGGGCTGTTCCCGTGGCAGGCACCCCTGCAAGGATGAGGTAATGTCTCCCTCCAGGACCAAGAGCAGCAGGCCCCCTTCTCGCCTGTTATGCACAGCTGCCCAGGCTCAACTCCCCTCCTGCAAAGCACCCGCTGCATCCAGATGGGCCTCCCTACAGACTAGAAGGCAGGGAAGCAACCATGCTAAGGCTAACGCTGCTGTCGCTGACCCAGCTGGTCTGAGAGAGTAATGGGCAAATGTACTGGCTAAGAAGAAAGGAAGAATCCCGGATGCCTGGGTGGCTCAGTCAGTTAAGTGTCTGCCTTCGGCTCAAGTCATGATCCCAGGGCCTTGGGATCGGGCCCCATGTCGGGCTCCCTGCTCAGTGGGAGTCCGCTTCTCCCTTTCCCTCTGTCCCCCCACCCTCTGCTCATGCGCACTCTCTCCCTCTGTCTCAAATAAATAAAATCTTAAAAAAAAAAAAAAAAAGGTGGGCGCCTGGGTGGCTCAGTTGGTTAAGCGACTGCCTTCGGCTCAGGTCATGATCCTGGAGTCCCGGGATCGAGTCCCGCATCGGGCTCCCTGCTCGGCAGGGAGTCTGCTTCTCCCTCTGACCCTCCTCCCTCTCGTGCTCTCTGTCTCTCATTCTCTCTCTCAAATAAATAAATAAAATCTTTAAAAAAAAAGGTAAACTCAAACCCAGACCTGCTAAGGAATGACACATTTGCCAAGAAGTATTCCACTTAACCCTCATAATGATCCTGGTTCCCCCACATCAAAAAGAAGGAAACAAACCAAGGCTCTGGTCAAACTGTCTGTTCCTAAATGAGAGAGGCAAGACCTGACCCCAGATTCCTCTGAATCTGAAGCTCATGCTCTTAATTCTCAATACACACTGCCCTATCCCCTGCCCCCGCCCCCACCCCGCTCAGAACAGCCCCGACATGAAGTGCGGCCAAGTTCCCACCCACACAGCTACTGTGAGCACAAGACAATGCACAGGAAATGTCTAACGTGCCCTAAAGCTATTTTTATCCTCCTACGGACCTTTATGCTTTCAACATCCATTGTCCCGGGCGGCACGCCCATCCAGTTTTTGTACAACTAGTTTAAATTTTGTACCGACGTGCAAAACAGCTAGCTGCTGAGCACGCAGCAGCGCACCATTCACACGAGCACATCCACGTAATCCTTGTAACAACTCTCCTGTGGGTGCTACCTACCGTCAGCTCATCCGTACAGAGGCGAGCAACTCATCTGATCACACCAATGATTAGGCCAAAAGCCAAACCTAAGGAGTCTGATTCTCCTGTTAGTTCTTTAAAATCTAAGTGTTAGACACGGCACTTATCCCTTGACTATTTCTACCTGTCAGCGGCCAGGGCTCACAAAACCAAATGGGCCGGAAGGCAAGCTGAGTTCATCACGCTGCAGAGGACAGAGCAGGGGGTGGCTGGGACAGACAGCAGGGAGCGTGCCCCACTGGCAAGGGCAACCGCCCCTTACTTAGCTTTCCCATCAGTCATCACTGGACAGAAACAAAGACCTAGCACTGACGGGTGCTTGGACGGCCAAAAACCGGGGCTTCCAGATTTTTAAGTGCAATCTCAATTCCTAAAGGATGATAACCAATTCAAAAAGAAAAGCAAACAAAAAAGAAATGGAAACACAGAACCACCTACCAACCAACCAACCAAAACCCCTCAGCAGGCTGCATGTGGTCCACAGGCCACCAAATTGCAAACCTCTGGCTTAAATAGTTCAAATGAGCCCCATCATGACAAGCCTGTCATCCTTTCAGTTTGTCCCCAAAACTGCCGAGTGTGGTTTCTGTCTTTGTCCAAGTTCTTGGTAAAAATATCCACCCTGACAGTGGGCTAAAGCGGTCAGTACAGACCAACGCTCCCTGGTATCACCCAGCCCTCCTTCCCCGACGGGTCTCAGAAAGGTGTCTTACAGAGATGTCATCGTCTCTAGAAGGATTCCCCTCTAGATCCTTCTAAAAGACCTCTGTTTAGAAGTCACCGTCTCCAACCCTGAGGGGATCACGGTGTAAGCGTGCAGGTGTAACTGACCTTGAGCAGTCACTACCATGATGCTGGGACACGTCTGCCTGGCAAAGTCAGCTGTGTGGACAAAGAGGCAGACAAAACAGCAGCTATCACCACACCAAAGTGTGGCAGAACCTTCTATGTTAGGGCCATTAGGGGCAGTTCTGGAAGTCTGGGGCACAAGGCACACACAGGGACTGGCCTGTCCAAAGCCTGAAGTCAAGCACATCCTGCCTCCCACGCTCTATCTGCTGCCGCTCCTGTCTCCTCAACAGAGCAGAAGAGCAGTGGCTGAGAACTGCAGCAGAGGGGAATACGGCATTAGCGAACTGTTCTAGAAGCACACTGCTCCTTCGGCAGCTCGGGCACACGTGCACACAGCTGATGCGTGCCAGGTTAGCGGCGAGGGCCGGGTCGCCAGCCCTGGACAGACTGGCTCAAATACTAGTGAAGAGTCTGAAAACATGTCCATCGTGTTAGTGCTAATCTTCCTCTGGGAAGAGTAGGCAGCAAAGAATCATGGGTTGTGGCTTTCTTCCCATGTTACTGATTAAGTGAAAAGATCCTGTGTTTTTGTCTTCTTTCTTATTATCGGGGATCCTGATTAACTATGAGCCCCAGGAAGGGAAGGACTGTGTCTGACTTCCCACCACGATCCTAGAACACGGCCTACAAGGTATTCAAGGACTGGGTATATTGGCAGAATGAAGTTCTTGTCCTCCCGAGGCTGGGGAAACCCCTGCCTCTCCTGGTGGAACCCCAAATCTCGGTGGCCCAAGTGAAGGTAATGGAGGTGAGTGCGTCAGATGTGGCCCTGCGCTCAAGGGAAGGATGCCATTTGCTCAGTAAGCCAAATGGAGCCTGCACTGATTGACCTGAACTGAGAGTCTGGCTCTTAAATCCCTAGCTCCCCAACCTTCAGCAAAAATGTCTATAATTAAAAAAAAAAAAAAACAAGAAAAAAAAAAAAAAAACCAAAACTCTAAAACCCTCTTGGGGTAGCATTCTTCCCAGAGAAATGGGTGTTGGGTCCTCCCCTGGTCTGACACCAGGGCATATACCCTCACAAGAGGAGTTATTCCTACTGCTCCACCTGTTTCAGCTTTGAGCCTGGGCTCGACTCAATCCACTGACTCCTCATCACAGCCCCATCCCGTCGAGGGGTGGGTCCCCGAAGACAGCATTCCAGCTCCTCCCCCAGAGCGCAGCCCCCCTCCTCCCCCCAGATCAAGGCAAGTTGATCGAGCCAATGCTGGGAAGGGAAAGAATGAAGAAACGGAGCCCAGACCCCAAGACCCGGGAATCAGGACCATGGTTCTGGGGCCTCCTCTGGAAGCACGACAATCCCGCCTGGACTTCCACCTGCCTTCTCCCCGATCTGCTGGTCCTTGGAAAGGCTGGTGATCATCTTCACATCTTCGTCCGTCAATTCCCCCACAGCGACCTTGTTGTCCTTCTTGGCTACGTGGTTGGCTAGGATGACGGTGGCGAAGACAGGGAAGCCATTGGCCGTGTTGAGGGAGCCGTCATAGTTGTTGTGGTAGATGCCAGTCAGCTCCTAGGAGAGGGGACACAACCCAGAGAGCCGGGCCGGGGTTAGACTCAGGGCCAGGGTCCTCCCCCCGCTGCCTCCACCGTCCGATCTCTCCTCCTCAACTCCTCCCTGCCAGACAGCGAGATGAGTAACCCGGAAGACCAAAGCAAAACTTCTACCCCCTACATTCCGACTGGCCAGTCCTTTACAAGGAGGAAAGGTTCCTCCTCCAGTGACCTCAGCCTACCCTCCCGCTGCCAGCAACCCTCTCTGCACCACAGATGCTCACGCTGATGTCCTTAGCAACTTGGCTCCCTGGCCTGCTTCTGGGCCACTTACTATCTCATCTCCTGGCTTACAGCTGTCCACCAGATCGGCGAGCAGGATAGCATCTTTGGAGCGAGGCAGCCGGCCAGCCGCCACTTTGCCGGGACTCTCCTGAATTCGGATGCGCTGGTAGTTCTGATAAATGGTCTGCGTGGGACAAACAAGAGGTCACAGGGGCCTGTCTCTGCATGGCCGACTTCGCGCTCCTCCAAGCACAGACTTATTATGTCACCTGACCCTGGCCACAGCCCCATGAGTAAGGAGAACAGATAGGCTTCCTATATCTCCATCAGCTGACCAGAAAATGGACAGCCAAAGCAGAAAATGAGACTGCTGTGACCAACACATGGATGGTCCCCACTCCTGCCACTACCCCTGTGGATGCCTCCTTACTGCAAGACAGTCAAGCACCTGCTTGTAGCCAAGCCCTGGTGCATATGGACGCCACAGCCATGCTGTCTAAGTTCAAACCCTAGCTCCATGGCTTAAGCTGTGTGATCCTGGGCAATGATGTCCCCTCTCTATGCCTTCTCTGCGGAATGGGGATGCTAAGGCTCTGAGTGCAACTTCACATTGAGGGTTAAATCACGTCATACATGGGGCACCTGGGTGGCTCAGTCGTTAAGCGTCTGCCTTCGGCTCAGGTCATGATCCCAGGGCCCTGGAATTGAGCCCTGCATCGGGCTCCCTGCTCTGCGGGAAGCCTGCTTCTCCCTCTCCCACTCCCCCTGCTTGTGCTCCCTCTCTTGCTGGGTCTCTCTCTGTCAAAATAAAATAAAATAAAATCTTTAAAAAAAAAAAGCAGTTGCTCTGGATCCTGAGTTCTAATCTTTTGGGCCTCTTTCTAGCTGGGTGACTTTGGGGTCAATAATATCACCTGCCTCAAAAGGTGTGATGAAAACTGAATTATACATCACCCACCCACTAGGTACCTTGCAAGTATTCCAGAAACTTCAGCTGTAATTATTACTTACGTAGAAGCAGAGCCTGAAACCCTGCTCCTATGTAAGAGCCTTCTCAAGGAGCTTCCGGGAAAGCAGACTCTTAAGGAGGATGAGCTGAACAGGCAGGGGAAGACTCTGGGCAAAGGCATGGGCTCACCCTCCCCAAGGCAAGGTGCACCTGAGCTTTTGAGCAGGTCTGTTTTCGGCTGTGGGCTGCCACAAGCAGAAACTCTCAGGCGCTTTCTGGTAAGGACGTCCCAGCTAGGGCACTTCTCAGAGGTGCAGAGTACTGAGAGCTCAGCCACCGGCATTCACGGCAGCAAGGCGGTAAACGGGGTTTGGGCATCCCCCGAAGGTATTGCGATGACCCCGACTCTACAGATGAAATCATTCAAATACAAAGGCAAACAGCCCAGAAGCTTTCAGCAGGGCCTCCTGAATCCAGCACAGCAATGTCTAAGCTAGTTATAATCCAGAGGCCCCCAACGAGAGGCCCACAGAGAGGCAGGTATCAGAAATGCCAAGGGGAAGCCCCATGGGAGTGAGGGATGGGAAAGCAGGTGCCTTTCTAAGGAGACAGCTGAACAAGGAATCAGCCCAGTTTTACCAGAACTTCCCCTTTTTTTTTTTTTTAAAGAAAAACCATCAACTTTGACATATTAAACAAAATGCCCTGGTTTTAAAATATTGGCTTGAATTTTTGAAAAACACCCCACGGGCCAAACTAAACAGCTGGCCAGACATATCTGGTTCGCCTCAGGGCATGGTCAGTGCACAAGTCCATCTTATTTCCGGGGGCTGCCATGCTCATCTAACTGCCTTAGAAGTGGGGCAGGCCCGGTGTAGACAGGAAGGGCAGCCACCAGCAGGCGCGGACTCTCACCTCTTCCATGTTAACTTCAAAGGGGCCAGCCGACTGGCACTCAGGGCAGGAGCCCGGCTTCACCTCCTGGTTCTGGGACTGACAGAAGGGCCCCAGCACGAAGTTACACTTGTTGCAGTTGTACTTGACCATGCTGAGCTGGGGCAGGACGCCCGTGCAGCTGGTCACCACCCCGCTGGTGCGGATCAGCTGGTTCAGGTGCAGCTGCCTGCAGGGACAAGAGGGCCTATCAGAGGCCTGGAGACCGATGACTGACCCATGCCCTCCAGAGGTCAGGCTCTAAGTGAGGTGGATCCAGAAAACTTGGATCCCACCAGATCCACACCATCGCACCTGGTCCAAGCCAGAGTGCCAGGCGGGGAGGGCGCTCCTTGGCCACAGCCAGCCCGCCCAGAAACCTATGGCCCTGTTGGAGCTCCCCTGAACGAAGCTGGGCCACAGGGTGCTGAGGATGCAGGGCCTCAGGCTCACCCTGCCCTTGGCTCACCTCAGCGAGCGCAGCTCCTCTACAAGAGGCAGGTGGGAGATGCGCACGTGGATGTGGCTGGCGATGCGGTCGTACTTCGGGTACATGGCCAGCACGACCTCCAGCGCAGCCTCGTCGAAGATCTGCAGCAGCTCTGCCGGCGCCTCTGGCAGGAAGTAGGCCAGGACGTGCTCCCGGGCCGCCAGGTCCTCATAGTTCACCACCAGGCTCTCGCGGTTCTCTGGAGGCGGGAAGAAAGACTAAGCACAGAGCTCAGCCGGGGACACGGCAGGCAATTTCCCTCTCCCTGTGCAAGGAGAAAGGCCTGCCCCCCACCCCCCCATCCTTGACTTAGAGCTGGAAACCCCAGCCCTGACTTCTAAACCTGCCCTGCTTTAGCTGTGTGACTCAGGCAAGTGACACATCTTAAGCCTCAATTTCCCAATCTAAAATGCAGACATCACACGACATATGAAATCACATTAAGTGGAACGATATGTGCAGGAG
Source organism: Halichoerus grypus (assembly GCF_964656455.1). Lineage (NCBI taxonomy): Eukaryota > Metazoa > Chordata > Mammalia > Carnivora > Phocidae > Halichoerus > Halichoerus grypus. Next base: position 159,762,511 of record NC_135712.1, on the reverse strand, counting down.
GACTGCAAACTCAAAATGCCTAAAAGGACCAGGAAGGAAACCTGTGAATAAACTGTATCAAATACAAGACAAAAGGGAGCGGTGTGTACAGCAGCGGACCAAGATCCACATGCCTCCTTTTAATTCCTGTCCACAGAAATGTGCTATTTTCTGACTAAAGTAGTAATCCAGACTTCTACATTAAATCTGCCACCTTTTAAGCATGTCAGATACTTTTGTGGTTCAGCTGTCCAGCAGAGCGTCCTAGTGCAGACATGCAATGCTTTTTGTATCTGCTGATGACGGACATCTCAGGCTTCAGGTGCTAGCTCCTGTCCAGCAACGGGCAAGTGGCTCAGTATTCCCTGCACTTCATATTTCTATTAAACATGCTGTTAAAAGGCCCAAGTGAATGACGCCCTACGGGAAAATTCTGCAAGGCAGACTGCGGTGAGCAGAGAGGCAGCGGGGACACGTGGAAGCCACACCTTTACACATGTCGCTGATGCGCTCCTTGAAGACGTTGTGGCCGTGGCCATCCACATGAGTGCGCAGGAAGTTCTTAAAGCGGTGGTGGATCTCCAGGCGTGGGCCCGCCATGCTCACCCACTCACGCACGGAGTGGCCCTTAAGGTCCTCCAGGTTCTCGATGCTCTCGATCATGTCTTCGTCCTCCTCGCCGTCCTCTGTGGCCCGCTCTACCTGGCGGCGTTTCCGGGAGGGGCGCTCCTCATCCTCCTCATCGCTGTCTGGGGGCCAAAAGGGTACCCTCAAGTGAAATTTTCCTACCACCTTCCACCTGCCTTCCCCAGAACTCCTTTTCCAGCCCCCTGAGGCTCTGGAAGCTAGGACCAGCCTTGCACCCTTGGAGGTGCAGACATTTGAACCTACCGTACAGGAGCCCGCGACGCATGCGGCCCAGGCCCCGGCCGGCCTCTCGGTCACGCTGCCGCATGGCCCGTTCTGCTGCTTCCCTTTGACTGGCTGTCAGCTCCTCGACGTCCTCATCGTCCAGGGCCAGACCCTCAGCCTCGTAGACATCCAGTTCTGGGATGGCACGATAGTCCCTGAGGGAGCCCCAAAACAGACCCCGTTAGTATCAAAAACAAAACAAAAGCGGGCCTAGGAACTGGGCCTACTCCAGCCTGGGCAGGCCAGAAGAGTCCCCAGGCAAGAAATACAAAGGCTCCAAAAGGATCTCCAACAGAGACAAAGTGTGGTCTGTGCATACAATGGAATATCATTCAGTCTCCAAAAGTAAGAAAGTCTGACTTTCTTACTACAGTGCTACAGTGTGGGTGAATCCTGAGGACAATGGGCTCAGTGAACTAAACCAATCACAAAGGACAAATACGATAGGATTCAGTTTGGGGAGGTGAAAAAGTTCTGGAGATTGGTTGCACAACAACGAGAGTGTACTTAATGCCCTTGAACTGGACACTTAAAGATGATTAAGATGGTAAATTCTGTGTTATGTGTATCTACCACAATAAAAAACAGAGGGAGGGGACCTCCAGACAGCTCTGAGCATCCAAAAAGAAACAAATCTGAAGAACCAGAAAACCTTCAGGCAGAAAGGCCCTTCAGCCAGCCAGCCCCAGCTCCCCAACAGGGCAGAAATTCTCCCTGCACCTTCCCCTCCCAGACAATGCCACGTCAAACCCCTTGAAGTACTGGGAAGGTCTTCTATTGACATCAGCCAAACCAGCTTCTCTGAAACGCCTGCCCACTGGCTCAACCCTCTCAGCTACTCCAACACCTCCAAGGACCTGTTTTCCACGATGTCACCTGTCAGGTATCTGAAGGGGAATGCTGTCTGGACAAAGAACCCACTGAGAGCAAGGACGGCTTTCCTCCCTGCAATTCTGGGAGGCAGACATCATTACTCCATCTGAAAGATGAGGAAACAGGATTATGGGGATGATAGGGCTTTTGCCAAGAGCCACTCAGCAGAGCTGGGTGTCAAAACACAGTCCAACCACAACCTTCAGGCTTGTTCTCTGATACCACACTACCTCCCCAAGACGATCCTCTGGAATTCTCCCTTTTTTCAGAGTAAATGGTGATTGGGGGGGACCTGCTACCTTTTTTTTCTTTTTTTGAATAAACTCAGAGTAAGTAATCCCATGTTGCTGATGCCAGAAACAGATCCCAGAGGAGCCAGGTAAATGTGTGGGCTGATCCATTTCTGAATTCTTAAATGTTCTCAGTTAAAACATATTTGTCTGACTCATTGAGAAAATGTTAAGTCACACGAGATGTCCTCTGTCCTCAGTGAAATTCTAATTGGTCCATAAAAAATTAATAAATTGGGTTTTATCAAAATTAACAACTTCTGTGCCTCAAAAGACACCATTAAAAAGGGAGGGGGGGCCTGGGTGGCCCAGTTGGTTAAGCGTCTGTCTTCAGCTTAGGTCATGATCGTGGGGTCCTAGGGGATTGAGCCCCGCGCTGGGCTCCTTGATTGGTGGGGAGTCTGCTTCTCCCTCTGTCTGTGCTGTTCCCCCACCTCGTGCTCTCTCTCTCTCTCTTGCTTGCTTTCTCTCTCAAATAAACAAAATCTTAAAAAAAAATAAATTTTTAAAATAGCAAGACTGAGAAGAAAATATTTGCAAATCACGTATCTGATAAGGGACCTGTACCCAGAATTTTAAAACCTCTTACAACTCGATAATATTAAAAAAAAAAAAATCAAGCAATCCAATCATAAAATGGGCAAAAGATCTGAATAGACATTTCTCCAAAGATATACAAATAGCCAATAAGCACATAAACAGATGTTCCACATCATTAACCACCAGAGAAATACAGATCAAAACCCCCATGAGACATCGCCTCACACCCACCGGGATGGCTATCACCGAAAACCAGAAAATAACAGGTGTCTGCAAGAACCACAGGAACTAGAACCCTCATACACCACTTGTGGGAATGTAAAATGGTGGAGCTCTTCTGGAAAAAGGTCTAGCGGTTCCTCAGAAGATGAACCACAGAGTTAAACATATGAGCCAGCGATGCCATCCCTAGATACATGCCGAAGAGAATTCAAAATGTGTGTTCACGTAAAAACTTCAGAGCTGGCTGATTTGTCCAAAGGCTCCCAGTTCCTTCCATAGTGTGGCACATACGGCGCATCTGCTCTCATCATCTGGGGTGATGGGACTTAAAGCAAAGATCCGAAAGGTCCAGGGAGCCCTTGCAAGTCCCTCCGGTGGCTCACCCCATGGACTGTGGGATGGCCTGGACACCATGTTTGGAACCCCTGAGTCAGGGTAAAAGAAGGCCCCAAAGGAGAGTCTTCATAAGGCTCTGGGCATTCAAACAATTCTCCTACTAGCATATCTACCAAATCCTGCTTGTAAATACGGGGTAGAGCAGCAGGAGAAATCTAACCCTGCTCCCTTGCAGAGCCTACTCCATTACCTTACCATTAACTCTCATAACCTTTAATACATGTTTCTATTTTTATTAATAAGTGTGAAAATATCTAACTCAGGGCCAGGTACAGATCAGGTGTAATAAATATTTTCTGAATTGCATCAAAATCTTAATTAATCAGATGCCCCCTCCGCCCCCCCACCCCAGTTTCTTTGAAGTTGCAGAAAAACACTCAGCTGCCTGCTTCCTGTTCTTCCAAATCATCCTTGGCATCCCTGATGTGGTCCACCACAGGAGAGACTCCTTGCATCCCCTGAGGTGCGCATCTTAGAGAGTTGAGGCTTACCCAGGCCTTAGGGCCCAGTCTATGATACAGCAAGTTACTCGGGCCTATGTTGTGGTTCCTTGGACTTGTCTGTTCCCCCTAGATTCTGCATGAAGGTGCACTCATAGGCAAGGATACTGATTCCTCTGCTTCCCCTGTACCCAAAGCAAGGTCGCTGGATACACAGTGGGCTCTCTGCAAAACTACCTGCTGAGTAAGCCACTTTGAATGAAAATACCTCTCCATGCCATCTCCGATAAGCTCCTCTCCATCTTCTTCCTCTTCATCCAGGGGTCCCTCTGTACCTAGAAGCCCCTCAGACTCATCCTCAAAGGGGGGAAGATCACGGCCAGGGCTGGAGGTCAGGGCATCCGTGCGACGGGAGCTTCGCCCAGGGCTGGAGGTGAGAGGATCACTTCGCAGCCGCCGGGCTGGGCTGGATGCCACGGTGAAGGACTCAGATGATTCCTGCAGGAGAGGACCGAGAAGGTGAGGGCTGACTTAGCATCCTAAAGGGGGTCCTCTCCACCTGTGACCCTGTTCCCCCCCACTCCACTCCAAACCCCTCCAGCCTCAAGACTTTGCATCTCACGTTCCCTCTGTCTGGAATGCTCTCCTGTGAGCTCTCTGAGCCAATGGCTTCTCAACACACAGGAACGAGCTCAAATATCACATCCTCAAATACTCCAGGCACTGACATTTCCCTGTGTTTTCTCCATGACAAGTCACTAAGGATACCTCATTTGTTTATGTACCTGTTTCTCTACTCTTCCCACATTCCTCTCCTGTGAGCATGGCTTCCCACCCACAATATGCAAGACATTGAGGCAGGAGACAGAACATGAGAGTGACCAAAACATAAGCGATCTGGAATTTACAGATTGGTGGAGAGAACAGACAATAAATAAGACAAAGAGACAAAAAAAACACTACAATAATATGTGCACGAAGATGCGGGGCCTTATCGGTCTTGTGTACTCCCGGCGCCAGGCATAGAGAGGGCGCCCCACAAGCAGGTGCGGAGTAAAGTAAATGATGGTGGTCGGGTAGGCCACTAAGCTCGGGTTAGGGAATTCGAGCTCCCAGCTTGGTGCGGGAGAGGAGGCATCCCCAGGGGGACTGGGGCGGCGTGGGGCCCGCTGGCTTTGCAGACCCCGCAAGGGAGGAGTAAAGGGGAGACATCAGCTCCAAACCAGAGCCCAGCGACCCAACCCCATCTGGAGGCCCGATCCGGCCGCGGCGGAGCGGGGCGAGGGCCTGAGGACTCGACATGCGCGGCCCCTCGCCCCAGGTCCCGGAGCGCCCCGCACCGCCCGCGCCCCCGGCCCACGCCGACATGCTGGCTCGCCGGGACCACCCGCCGGCGCCCCACGCCCGCGCCTCCCTCCCGCACGGCAGACGCGCAGGCCGCCGGGGAACACCCGCGCCCTCACCGCCATCGCAGCTCCACGATCCCCGCCGCCACTCCAGCAACAACTAGTTTTCGCGCGAAAACCGGCTCACGTGACCCTCCCGAGCCCGGGAAGCGTCTGAAGGAACACTGCGTCATGACGTCGGCCCCATCGCCGTGCCCGGGGGGCGGGCCAAAGAAGGAGGCCCCGCCCACGCCTCCGAGGCGCCCCGCCTGCCGGCCTGGTGAGCAACCGGGCTCAGGGCGGCTTTGACCTCCAGCAAAGGGGTGGGAGCTGGAGCTGCGGGTGGGGGCAGTGGGGACCAGCCCCACCTGCCGCCTGCGTGACCTCGCTCGCCCTGTGGCTGTTTTACAGATGAGGCAACTGAGGCCTGTTTTCTGAGGTCTCGTGAGCAGAAGGTCTCTTTCAACTACTCCAAAAGCTCTCTGGTTGAATACTTAGAGCACCCAGACAGCTCCAGGATGGTAGAAGGCCACAATTTGATGTTTTAGTAGGAGTTATTTTCACCGAGAAAAGCAAAGATGCGGAGGCGTTCAAGATAGAAAGAACGTCATTTGTAAAGATGTAGAGGGCATGGCACAGCGGGGATCTCTAAGCAGTTCTGTAGTTTTGGTTAAACAGCTTGTGATGCCCAGGAAGGGGGAATCCCTCAGGCTGCTCCTGGGTGGTGGTGGATTGAACCAAGCTGCAGGCTGTTGCTGCTGTTCTTTCCCCAATTATACAAGCACCTCAGGCTAGGGCAGGTCCCTTGGTGAGCAGGGCAGGACTGGAGGTCGGTCAGCCCTCAGTAGTTTTGTGCAGCAAACAAGCATCTCTGGGTGGAACCCCGTGTAGGTGTAGGAGGGATCATGAGGACTGGAAATCTCCAAGAGACATTTAGGAGGTAGAATCTACTGGCGTTGGGTATTGAGGACAGCAAAAGGGAAGCATCCAGGAAGACACGGGGATTCTGGCTTGGGAGACTAGGTGGATGATGGCACCACCTCTGAGATGGGGAGTGCAGGAGGGAAAGAGGAGAAGTTTGTTTCCGGCTGTGTTGAACGTGGGCCCTGAGTGGAGATATCCAGGAGGCCATTTAATGTTCAGGTCTTGAGAGAGAGTTCGGGCTGTGGCTGTAGATTATCTTGAGAGTGGTTGCACCGTCCAGCGAGTGAGTGCAGTGAGAAGAGAAGCCCAAGCCTCAGACCTGGGATACCCGAGCACATAGAAGGCACCAACAGAGGACTCTGGACAGGAGATGGGGTACTGGGAGTTGCTGAGGAGAAGCCAGAGAAGAGATGGTGGGTGGGATTGTATTAGTCATCTATTGCTGCATAGCAGATTATCCTGGAATCCAGCAGGATTTCCCACGAGGGCTTGCCATAAATTTTACACAGCATCTTTACCCACCGCATATGGCTCTAATATGACAGGGTCCACGGTTCCTGTGGCCTAGGGGACAGCCCCTTTCTGCTGTGAGCCTCACTCAAAGCTGGAAGCTTTTATGTTGCCCAGAGATGTATGGGTCAGAGCAGAATCCTCAGGTGTTGAATATACTGCCCCAGAACCCAAAGAGTAGGTTCTGGTATTGTGCTTCCTTCCTTGCAATGGGGTGTGCAAGATGCAATCATTTGTCCTTTGGAAGCGATGTCCTGGTGTGTCCCAGACCGCTAGACTCCACTGAGGTGGCGAGCACCCACACCTTCACAGGGGTTATCCTCCACCTTCTGGAGCACCGATGTCTCACCGAGGTCTTCATTTACTTGTTACTTCTCATTCAGCCAGCCAGATTAGTAGGATGTCATTGATACAGTAAACCAATGGACCATAAGATGACAAAGGTGGGGGAGGGACCACTGGCCTGGGGCGAGACCATAAATGTGAGTGGCTGTCTTTCCCTGTGAATGTCAACAGTTCCTCATACAAACGGTCAGATCTCAGGCCAGCAGATGGGTACCTGAGGCCATGCCGACCCATGCCGGCAAGGATGCCAGCCCGGAAGCTGCAACTGGGGCTACTCCTTGGTTGAGTCTGCAGCAGTCCACTACCATTCTCTGTATTGTTTTAAGGTCAGATTGATGAATTCATTAGGGATATGATGAGGTCCACCCCCAACTCCATATGCTTTAGATCTTCATGGGTAGCACTAATCTCTGCATTTCCCCTGCTAGGTGATGTTGTTTTTTTACCTACTATCTTGGCTGAGGTGGGTGGGTGGGGACAAGTTTCAGGGGCTTTCACTTGACCTTCACCTCTGGGAAAACTCTCCTCGTACAGACCAAGGAACCCACGTGACATTCTGCCAGCCCATCCCAGAGGTCTAGTCAGCCTTGCTGGCTGCTCCTTTGGCTTCGATGGTTATCCAATTGCACCGACTTTTCTTCTGACAGCTGAGCACTGTCGTGTTGTTTCTGTTATTTGCAGATTTCCCTTTTTTCTTTTTTTGCTTTCAAGGAGCCCAGCTCTGTAACAGCCATGGCCCAGAGAGCATGACCACCCCCGAGCCTGGTGTAGAGCAAGGAACAGCACTTAGGAGTGCTGTTTGTTTTGCTTTGTTTGTCAAACTACCATTTCTTGAACTTTGCTGACACCACATCTGTCCTGTGAGTAGGGGATACTGCAGCGAATAAGACCCTGATTCTGCCTTGAAGGGGAGGGGATGAAATAGATACCCTCAGTTATTCCACAAATGAAGTCCTGCAGAAACCTACACATGAGGCCCCAAACTCAGAGTATAGAATGCAGAATTGTCCATTGCAATAGTAATAGCAAATTCCCCGCCCTGGAAAGTCTGTACTGTCTCAAAACACACACACAGACACACACAATTAAGATGGAGGGTAGTCTTTTGGCCTGGTCACAGATATTCCATTTCTTCTTCCTGGAACATGGTAGGAGGGACTGTTTCTGCCCCCTGGAGGTTAGGAGTGGCCTAGGACTTGTTTTTGCCAATTAAATGTGAGTAGTGCTTCCTGGCAACTCTAGAAGTGACCTTGACTCCCCATAGCCCATTCAGGAAGGCAAGCATCAGCGTGGAGCACAGCTCCTCCCGGCTGATACAGAAACTGTGCACGCTGAGCTGACCACGGTCCAGGCTGGGAAAGTCCCAGACAAACCAAAACCCAAATGGTCATGAGCTGGTGACTTCCTTCTCCTGTTTTAGAAGATCGGGGCCAATCTCATTCCAGCCCGACTGTGAAGCAGCTGTGTTATCACGGGGTGTGTGTCTTGGGGTTACTGTGATAATGGGTGTCTACAATTTGCACCAGGCGCCAAGTCAGCCTCAGGATGTTGCAGGGAATGTGACAAACATGGTTTTGTCCTCATGACACTAACAATTCTAGTGGAGGATGGCTGATGAACTAGGAAGCAAGTAAATGAACATAATCATGTAAGAGAGATGGTGCTTGGAAGGAAATAAAGGGGCATTATGTGACAGAGACTGCACAGTTACTTTAGCTAGGATGTCAAGAAGGAGGTCATGTGACAAGGAGCCAGCCAGACGGGACAGATGCAAGAGAGTGGGAGGCAGGAACAAGCTTTGCTATATTCAAGGAAGAGAAACAGAAAGCACTGTGGCTGGAGCACGCTGAATGAAGAGGGGATGGGTGGGAGAGGAGGACTCAGACGGGAGGGCCCTGCAGGCCCAGCGTAAGGAAAGCCCGCAGTGAACACAGCCGTAGATGTCAGAAACGCAAGGATGGGGCAATCACGGAAGGCTTCCCAGAGGAAGTTGCCTGAAGAACCGTCGAAGTTAGAGATGAGAGGAGGGTTGGTTCAAACCCCCCGCGTCTAGGCTTTGCCACTTCCTAGTTGTGTGGCTTTGGGCAAGTTATTTAACGTCTCTAAGCCGCAGGTTCCTCCTCTGAAAAGGCGACTAATAATAACCGCCCTGCAAGGTTGTTGTGAAAATTAGTGCCTGAAACCCGGATGCCAGTGCGCTTTGATGGTGGACGTGGAGGCAGCGTGGCGTGCGGTGGAAACGCGTTGTTCCGGGGGAGGGGTTGTCCCTACCCTTCCTTCCTCAGCCAGGTGACCAAAGGTCACCCGGCCCGACTGCCGCTGCGGGGCGCCCGAGGCGGCAGGCACGCGAGGGGGCGGTCCGCGGAGGCTCCTCCCTGGACCGTCGGGCCGCGGCCGGGCCCGGGAGGAGGAGCGCAGGCCGGAACGAGAGGGTCCGTTGACAGCTGCTGACAGCTGGCAGGAGCGGGGGCCAAGAGGCGGCAGTGTCCTCAGCTCTCCGGTCCGCGATCCTGGCCGCCTTCAGGCTAAGGTACGCAGCAGCCTCCCTACCCCGAAGCTGCTTCCCTCCCCCGCAGTGCCCGCTTCCTGTCGTTTTAAGAGGTCAGCGGGTCGCCCCGCCTCTTAGGGATCTGATTGGCTTCTTCCGCGGCTTGGGCCCTCTTTTTGGGGTAGCTTCATTTCTATAGGCTACTGGGGCCTGGGGGCGGGCCTGAGTGCCATAAGTAGGGGCTGTGGCTGTTTTCGCAGTTTTGGCCGAACGAAAAGGACGCGCCTGCCTTCTGGTCGCCGCTGCCGGGAAAGGCTGCATGCCGTCCTGGGGGCCGGTGGGCCCGGCGCGCTGACCGCGTTTTCCCTTTCCCGCCGTCCCCCGATTCCTACGGAGCCGGCTGCCGGCGGCTCTTGCGCGACGCTCCCTGGCCCCGCCGCCCGCCCCGGGCGCTGGAGGCTGGAGGCCGGAGTCCCGGGGCCTGTGCCGGGTCGGCGGCGCACCCTGCGGTGGCGGATGAGCGGCCCGGGCGGCGGGGCCTGAGCACGGCCCGGGGCCCTCAGGTAAGGAGGTGACCTTATCCCGCCACACCTGGAAGGGGAGCCCCGTCGCCGCGCGTCCTGAAGCCCTACCGCGGGGCTCTCTCTCTGCCGCGGCTGGGACCACCGCTCCAGGGACGCCCCCTGGCCTCCGCTGCACCTACAGCCCCTCCCCGGCAGGGAGCTCCCAGAGCCCGGGTGCATCTAGTGACTCCCCGAGACAGCTGCGGGAGAGCCGGGAGCTGATCGGCACCTCCACCCCCATCGCCACAGCTGGACCGGGGCCCACCTGTCGCTGCCCCTTCCTCCGGGAGTGACCCCTTCCTGCTCAGGGCGCAACCTCAGAGGACCCCCTTGGGGAAGTTTCAGAGGGCCAAGGGGCCCCTGGGTGAGGACTCAAAGGGAGAGGCGACGGGTAATTGGGAGGCCCAGAGGGGATGGGGGTGGCAGAGCGCTCGGGGAGGGGGAGTGAGCACACCCATATAGCTGCACGGGGCTCGGACTGGCCAGTTAGCAGGGCTGGTGGACCCTGTGGCTTGAGGCTGTGCAGGAAGAGATCTAGGCTGTGGCCCTGCATCTGGGCCTTGTCCCCGTGTACAAACAGTGGGGCAGGACCTGCCTCCAACTTTGCCGTGGCCTTCAGCAGCCGGAGAGGGGCAGGAGGTGTTGTTTATGCGGCTGGGGCTGCTGTTGCAGGAGGGGCCTTCTGGGAGGCTCCGCAGGGGAAGGAGGGTGGAGAGTAACTTTGCCTTCTGCCTCTGTAGTAGGGATGGGGCTGGGGGTCCTCCGGGGCGATCCTTCTCCTGCTCCCCCGAAGGGCTTGGCTGCACTCTCTAGAGATTCATCTGTCCACATTATAACATTTTGTTGAGAACTTATTCTGTGCCAGGCACTATTCTAGGGGATTGGGTCATGAGCAGCCTGGGGTGGGCAGCCAGTAAACACAAACACCCAGCTAGGGCCACTCACTTCAGATGGAGGCCAAGTGCTGTAAAGAAAACACAGGGCGGGCTAGCCGAGAGAGATGGTTAAGGAGGACTCCGAGGAGGCCCCCTGAATGATGAGACTGGCAGAAGGGCCAGCACAAAGGCCCTGAGGTAGGAGGACGCTTAGCAGCTTGGAGAACAAGGTGGAAGCCGGGGGCTGGGGGACGGAAGGCCTGAGGCAGAGCAGCAGGCAGGGGCCAGATTGGGGGGGGGGCTTCCCTTCATCCTGGGGGCTCCTGCCTGGGCTGCTGGCAGTGTACCAGGAGTGGCCTGTCTGGGACAGCGTCCACCTCCCCCCAGCCTCAAGGGTGAAGGATGAAGGGCTGGCCTCGGGCCTATGGAGCCTTCTTAATCTGTTTTGGTTCCAGGGTTTAGAAGCTCAACAATCTGCTAGGGGTCAGAAGCACTGAGGGGTGTTACAGCAGCTATGAAGTATATAGCCTCTCTCTTTTGCTCAGGGCTTTCTGTCTCCCCTGGGGTTTTCCATCCAGGCCTGGTCAATCCCATTGCACAGATGAGAGATGGGAAAGCTGAGGCCCACAGAAGGGAAGATCCTCTCCAGGGGCTCATTGCAGGTCTGGCACTGCATGACTGGCGCCAGCCTGGCATCCTGCCCCATAGGCTGGCTACAGAGGGAGGGTGGGAGGGAGCTGGAGGCCCAACTGGTGGGTGGGAAGATGGCCTCTGGAATGTTAACAAGGTCAGGAAAGTCCCTCCCAGGTGGAAGAAACAGTCTGTCCTAGTTTCCCTGGTCCGGAGAGGTCTGGGGTTGCCTTAGGCCACTCAGCATCCTGGAAACTCCTCTAAGAATTCCCTTCCCCATCCCTCGAGTCTGGGCTCTACCCCTTCTCCCTGCCCTCAGCCAGCCTTCCCACTATCTCCTGTCCCCTGTCCCATCATCTGTCCCCCATTTCCTGAGCCTGCAGACCTCTTAGTTCTCTGTCACTGCCCAGGCTTCTGCCCCCACGCCCAGGAGCTTGCCTGAGGTGGGGGGAGGAGAATGTGGGGCCAGTGACTTAACCCTCTTGTGCCTCTCCTTTCCCCCTCTGTACAGTGGGCACAAGAGTAGTTCTTCTCATGCAGAGGCTGGTGTGATAGTTAAGAGCGTACTACATGTAAAGCACTTAGCCCTATGTCTGCGGGTAGTGTGCACTGTTTTATTTTTTATCATTGCTTCAGTTATTTTACAAGGTCTGACACATAGTGGCAATTCTGGTATGGCCAACAGTGCTTCTCTGGGATTGTATTAGCAGTGTGGCCCATCAGCCCTGGCCTAGGCCTGCTGAATCAGAATCTGCACGTTCACAACACTCAGCTGTGCGAAGCATAGCTCTAGATGGAGCCCAGAGCCTTCCATCTATAGGTGGAGCAACTGACGCCCAGAGAGGGGCACTTGGCAAGTCGCCACTTGGGGGCCTGGACACTAGAGACAGACAGCCTGGCAGGTGGCTGGCGGGCCCCGAGCTTTGTCCGCGGGGGTAACAGAAGTACTTCCCTCGTCGGGCTGGGAGGGCTCAGCGAGTATGTCTGCCGCTGTCACCGAGTCAGCAGAGGCACTGGTGGGGGGAGGGCAGTCGGTACTGTTTCTTCAAAAGGGGCCCTTGCACTCGGAACCAAACCCTTCTTCCCTCTACACCCCCCAGGCCCTCCTCTGGGAAAAAAAGCAGCAGTTACCTTGGTGTGACCTTTTGTAGGCATTTACTTCTCTGTTCCTGTTTGATCCTCTGGGCAACTTTATTGGGTAGGTGTTATTGTCCCTGTGACACTCCAAGAGGAGAAATGACTCACTCAAGGTCACATAGCAAGTACGTGGCAGAGCCAGAAGTGCAACCCAGAGCTGCCTGGCTCCATAACCCATGTCAGTGAGAAGGTTTTCATTAGTGAATTAGAGAAATCAGACTCAACCGGACCTAAGTAGAGAAGGGAATTTGTTGGATTTTATACCTAAAAAGAAAGTCCAGGGGTTGCACTAACTTCAGGTGTGGCTAGATCCAGGAGCTCACATGGGGCTCTGTCTCCTGAGATGGAGTTCCATCTGTCTCTCAGCTCTACATTCCTCTGTGTTGGCTTTATTCTCAGGTGGGTAGCCATGTGTGGGGTCAAAGTGGTCCAGCTCTGTACAGTACCATGACACTTTTAGCAGAAAACGTATCTGTTTTAACAATTACAGCAAAAGTCTCCAGGCTGATGCTCATTGGCCAGAACAGTGGAGTATCCTGATTGGCCAGGCTTAGATCACGTGTACACTCCGTGGACTTTTGAAGGGCTTGAGTCGGCTGTACCTCAACTTCATGGACAGAGACTGGGGGAGCTGAGATACCCCCTCAGAAAAATGGGGTGCCAGACAGGCAAAACCAAGGGATGCTTCCCCCTTCAGACTCTCAATCTGATTCTTCCTGCTGATGGGCCCTGGTCATCCTCACTGGCTTTTTTTTTGCCACAAGGGACCTCTCAGCTTCTCAGCAGCTGCTGGGTGCTTGGCCTGCTCTCTGGGGCCCGCCCCTTCTGGGGTCGCTTGATACCGCGTCCTAGGCCAGAGCTGGTATTGGGCTGCTGGGACCAGAAGTTCGCTCCACAAGGAATGGTGATTGGGGCAGAGGGGGCGGTGGAATCTCTCTCCTTCAGCTCTAGTCACTTACCAGTCATCCTCTCGTCCTTCTCAAGCAGAAGTCTTGAGGGGGGTGGCACACACCCCTGCCAGCTGTAACGCCCTGTGCTCAGCATGGCCACATTCACACAGCAGACCCTCAACGGCCACATGCAGGTGCAAAGAAGGGGCTTTCCTCCTGGAGGGTGTCTTGATGGTCAGCAAGGAAGACGTTTCTTGGGAGACTTTCCCCATATTTCATCATGTGCCCTTGCTTAAACTTGCCCCCAGCAAGGAGAACACCCTTCCTGACATTGACCAGAGCCTCCTTTCAGGGCACTCTTGGCAAAGACGAAGACGATCATTCATTTGGTGGACTGTCCCACGTGTTGCAGGACATGTGGCAGCCTTGGACTCTGTCCACGAAAAATCATAGCACCCCACCCCCATCGTCCCCGTGTCAAACTGGAGCACCCCTGCGCACTGCTGAGGTGTCCGGTACTGTTCCACACTGCCCCTACCCCAAGGCCCCTGGCTACCGTAGTTGAGATTCAGCTTCTGGCCCAGGGGAGGGGCCCCTGCCTGTGCGGCAGGGCATCACGGAGGGGTCCTGGAATAACGTTGTACCTTGATAGCTAGGGAGAAGGGGGCAGTGTTTGGTGGGGACACATTTGTAGCATTGGCCTAGCTGTTACAAAATATCCAGTGGCCAGGCCAGAAGCCACCACATCCTTGTTCTTCCCGCATTCTCTGGGGGTGTCTCTGGGCTGCTCAGGTTGGCTGACCCTCCCCAAGGTATCCCAGATCCCTCCACTCCACCCCCACTACAACCACTGGTACAGTGGCTCCTCAGTCTCCCTGCCTCCACTCTTGCCCTGCTCCAGTCCGTGTTCCCCAGCAGCCTGAGCGGTCCTCTCCACGTGGACATGGGACCCCGTCACCTGCCTTTGTGACACCCTTCTCTTGGCGTTCAGAATGCAATCACATTGCATGTGGTCATATGGGCCCGTGTGACCTGGCCCTGCCAACCTTTCTGATCTCCCCGCCAGCCACACTGGCCTGCTTCTTGCCCTTTGAACAGGCCAAGCCTGTTTGTACCTCATGGCATTTGCATTCACTGTTCTCTCCCCGGTGTGCTCTTTGTCCAGATTTTTCCAAGTCTGGTTCCTTCTCAATTATTTAGACCTAGTGCAAATGTCAGCTTGTCTGACAATCCAGTCCAAAGCAGTACCTCTTTATATTCATTGGGATTCTGGCTTAGCTGTTGAAACAAAGGTCAGGATAACAAGATAGAAGATTATTCCTGCGTATTGCATGGTGGTCTGTGTGCACGCTGTCCAGGATATGCCTGGAGGCCCATTGGGTCTGGGACCCAGACACTTCTCCTCATTTCTCTCTTATCCTCAACACATGGTTTCAGTTTTGTGGTCTAAGATGGCTACTGTTGTTCCTGCCAGCACATCCCTGTCCCAGGCAGTAGAAAAGGAGATTGCTCGGCCTGAAACTCACCAACCCATTAAATTAACTGCTCATTTCCGATTGGATAAAACTTGGTCATGTGGCCTTAGCTAGTGGCCAGGGAAGCTCGGAAAATAGCCATTATCCTGGGAAGCCATGTGTGCACTAAAATCCATGGGCTCCAGTACTAAAGGGAAGGGTGGATGTTGAGGACCCTGGTAGTCTCTATTGTGTTACCCGTTGTTCAGTTCCACTCCTCTGTTAGCATGGTTTTCATGCTGGCTGCCTGGCTCCCCTCCTGGATGACCGCCCTGGGAGGGCAGGTGTGTCCCAGCCCCCAGACTCATCCCTCGCTCACAGTAAGTGGTGCTTGGAAGAATATGCATGAAGAATGCATCCTTCCTTCAGACCTACTATGTGTTGGGCATATGTTTTCCCTGTTGGTTTGGCCTCAAGCTGCAGATGGGCATGTGATCCCAGAGCCAGCGAGTGGCCTGTTGAGGAGAAGGACGGAGGAGCCTGAGCCCCAGGTCTCGGCCCATCTGCTTCAGTCTCCTCCCCCTTTCAATCAGAGGCAGCGCTCACGTTTCGTGGCTTGGAATGGTAGCAAGGATGCCCCTGCAGCCCTTGCCCTGCACCTGTTGCTGCTCAGGGCTCGTGTTAGTGACAGCACAAGCACGGGTGCCTGTGGCATTTGCAGATCCTTGCAACAGGGTGCTCAGCGGCCCGGGCTGCTCCTTGCTGAATGGGAGACCTGCGCTTGTGGAGTGTAAACAGAACACATCTTTCTAATTTTTTAAAACTTACTGATGTGTAACCCATACAGAAGAGTGCACAGATCATAGGTGGGTGACTCAATAAATTTTGCCATGGTGAGCACACCTGTGTACCCCCCAATCAAGCACCAGAAGCTGGTGTTCCCCACCCCCCACTATGCCCTCCATCCTCCACAAAGGTGACCCTCACCTGGATCTTTGTGTGGGGTCAGGCCGCACACGTGCATTTGTAACTGGCCCCGTTCAGCCCCATATCTGTGAGGCCCTTTCCTGTTGCTGCCCACAGCAGTAGCCTGTTCTTTCTCTTTCTGTTTCACTGTGTATGTGAGCGCCACCACGTACGTGTGCATACTGCTGATGGTGGGCCTCTGGACCGTTGCTAGCCTGGGGCTGTTACAAATGTACCCAGAAGTGAAGACTCTAGGTCATAAGGCCTCATCTGTCCCAGTCATCATTTTAATGCTGGCATCTGTTATGTCCTGGTGCCCAGGCCACGCCTCACTCACCTGCCCTGCACCCCCTGAGCTCCCTGAGGAAGTCCCTGCTGCTATCAGTGTGGGCCCAGCTCCTCTGCTCCTGTCCCTGAGAGCCCAGAGACCTGGGAGCCCACCTTGTCCAGGGTGGCTCCCAGGGCCCCAGGCCACCAGCTCTCCTGTCTTCTAGGCTGGACTCCTAACCTCTCATTCGGAGGTGCTTGGCTATGGGCCCCCCTGCTGATTCTCGTTTCCCCCCGCAGCCCCCCATCCCTGCCTTTGCAGACACAGCTCCCTCTGCAGTGGCCCCCTCTACAGTGGCCCTCTCTACAGTGCCCCCCCCCCACAGTGGCCCCCTCTGCCGTGCCTCTCCTTCCCTCCCCTTCTCTACTTAAAGACCTCCGTGCGTCTTCCTGGCACAGTGCATGTCCCCCCGATTTGCGTCTCCCTTTCCAAGGTGGCAGCAGAGGATGACAAGCGGTGTGGTCTGCCTGAGGTGTGCGTGATGCCCCACTCTGGGGCTCGGTGGCTGTGTGATTGCACACCGTCAGTCACTGGGCCTCCTGTGGGCCTTGCGCCAAGGGCTCCGGACTGTGCATGCGTGGGCTGTAGGAGGCGCTAGACATCAGTGCCCACCACAGCCTCCCAGGGTGGACGCTGTTGTTAGACCCATTCCAGGGGCAGGGGGACCCTGGCTCCTTGCCCTTCTGCTCCCTGTCTGTCCCCGGGACCCCCAGGATCGGGGCGATGAGCTGGGGTCATGCCGAGTAGCTTACTTTGCTGTACCTGGCACAGTGTAAGGCTCAATCACTGGGAGTGGCATTTCCTGTGTGTGGGTCATGAGACAGAGGCTGAGGCAGGGGACTGGGCCCCTGTCCCGGCGTTGTGTTGTGGCATGTGGGGGGGCCACACCTCACCCTCCGCCTGGTGGGTGGGAGAGTGGTCCACAGGCCCACTGTAGGGAGCTGCTCTTGGGTCCCTGAGACCAGAGACCCAAAGCCCTGCGCTGCTCACATGGGGGCTTTCACTCCCCCAGGGCCGGCTGCTGGCGGGATGGGCATCCTGGAAGGGGTGATTTGGGCCAACGGGAGCACAGCCCTGCCCCCACCCGTGGCACCCAACATCAGCGTGCCGCATCGCTGTCTGCTGCTGCTCTATGAGGATATCGGAACCTCCAGGTGAGGCAGGCCGTGGCCCTGAGTGGGTCTCCCCCGTGCGTGCGTGCATGCGTACATAGGTACGTGTGTGTTGGGGGGCAGGGCTGAGGGGTCGCAGACAGAACCTTACCAGTCGGCTGGTTTCTGTACCCATCTGCTAGGGTCCGGTACTGGGACCTCTTGCTGCTCATCCCCAATGTGCTCTTCTTCATCTTCCTGCTCTGGAAGCTTCCGTTCGCTCGGGCCAAGATCCGCCTCACCTCCAGCCCCATTTTTATCACCTTCTATATCCTGGTGAGTTCACTCCAACTGGCTTAAGTGAAAAAGGGAATTATTAACTGCTTCTGTAATGAAAACCAGCTTCAGACGTGGCTGGATCCAGGGGTAGATGGACATCATTAGGACTCTGTCTCTCTGCCTCTCTGCTCTCCTCTGGCCTTGTCTCAGATGTGCTCTCCCTTGCCTGGTGTCAAAAATAGCCAAGAGCAGCTGTGAGCTAACATCCTGCCTCCCTGCCAATACCAGCCAAAGAGGAGTGGTGCTAGTATAGACCTGGGACTCCCTCTGACCGGCCCACCTTGGACCCCTGTTGGTCCCTGAGCCAATCACTGTGACTAGCTGGGAAGGGGCACTCTGAGGCTAGGAGGGTAGGGTCAACTCAGCCAGGCTCTGTAGACTGAGGAGGGTGGTGGTCCCTGGAGGAAAACTGGGGAGCCGTTCGTAGAGGGCAGGGGAAGAGATGCTGGCTGGTGGAAGAAATGGCCACGGCCACCTCCATCTGTCTGTCTGTCCATCCAGCCGTCCATCCCCATTGGGTTCTATGAGACCTCTTTGGAGCAGACTTCCTGCCTGTCGGGAGACCCCGAGTTCTCATCATTCAGTGGAGCTGGTGTGGGCTGCCTGGGAGAGGTAGTAGGGGTGCGGTTGGGAAGGCGGCCCTGGGTATGGGCTCCAGGTGTGGGTTCCGGGTGCAGACTGTCCAGCTCCCGTCCTTCAGGGCTCCGGCCTGACTGACCGGAGTCCTCCCCTCTCTCTGCCTCTTAGTTACCACTCCCTGAGAGCTGAGTGGCTCCTTGGGCCCCCTCTTTGTGGCCTGGCTCAGAACTTCACAGTCAGAGGAGTCGCCAGTGGGCAGGCAGGGGCAGGAGAGGCTGTGGGGAACCCCTGGAGGCTGCTGGTGGAGGCCCCAGGGGCTGCCAGCTGATCGGAGCCCCCGCCCCCGTGAGTTGGTGGTGGGCAGGGGTGGGCATTGAGGCCTGCTTTCTTCTCTCTCCCACTGCTTCTCTGACTCGTTACTGTATTTATTGAACAGGTAAGCAGGCAGGCAGATGCCCTTTCTGGGGGAGCATGAGGGGAGAAGGGACCCAGGGCCGAGGCCTGGGAGCATGAGGCAGGGCCAGGGGACTCAGCACTGCCCCTGCCCTCTTATTCCTGGGGACTTCTTTCTAGAGAGCTCAGGAGACAGTGGTGAGCACGGGCTGTGCTGGATGACCTTGGGCTGGTGGCTTGGCTTCTCTGTGCCTCGGTGGCCCCCTTCCCACACCATGTGTGCTGGGCCTGCTTTAGCTTGCGGCGGTCCTGTGAGCACCGGAGAAGACAGCGTGCATAGCTCTAGCCCGGCGGCAGCCTGGTATACAGTAGGCACACGGCAGTTTGTTGCTTCTATAGCCTGCCCTGTTGAGTGGTGTCAGTCTCCCCAAGGGTTCCATATGATTTTTGTGGCACAAAGGACAGACTGTGCATGGATCTGGACTCTTCTGTTTGCATATGTCAGAAAACCAAAGTGAACTCACAGAAGCTGGAGGGAATGTATTAATGGAGAAACTGACAAGTCCCAGGGCTTCAGGCATGGCTGGATTCAGGGGCTCCACAAGGCTGTGGGGGCACAGTCTCAGTGTCCCTCTCAGCTGGGGTTTCCCCAATGGCCCTGTCTCTCGCAGTCTCATGTTCATGGAGCCAGGCAGCCCCAGCATCTCCAGGCTTGCAACCCCGCCTCCCCCCAGCTTCCTTTCCCAGTGGCTGCGCTTGGTGTCCTGGCTGTGCCTGTCACTAGACTCCCTTGGGTCCCACCCCCATCCCCAATTCAGGGAATGGCATGTGCCGAATGGCTAGCCCTGGGTTACAGGCCCATCCCTGAAGCTGGGAGGGGGGGCAGGCCCCCCACGCCCCACCCCAAGCCATGTGAGAGGAAGGAGGCTGTTGCCAGAGGAAGAGTGGATACCGGGTGACAAAATCTGTCGATGCTGAGCACAGGCACATCTGCAAGACGTGCTGGGGCAGCAGCCTTCCCCAGGGTCTCTGAGGTCTCTTCCCTGCAGCCTCCTTCCCCCCATGGCTTGGGATTAAAAGCGCTAATAAGACGAAGCTAAAGGCAAATGTGTACCTAGCCCTTACCGGGTGCCAGGCTCACTTCCGCTACATCGATTTATGCATTTGCTCCTCCCAACCATCAAATACAGTAGGTGCTAGTTTTACCCCCTTTCATAGATGAGGAAACTGAGGCACGGAGGTGTAGCTTTTCGGCCGAGGTCACAGAGGCAGGAAGCAGCAGGGCTGGCATTCGATCCTGGCAGTGGGGCTCCACCACGTTACCCCTGTTAGCCATTCCAAGGCTGCCAGTGTAGCCAGGAAACTGAGGTCCGAGAGGGGAAGGCCAGGCGGAGGTTACCGGCAGTGGAGGATCTCCCCACCTCCCTGCATCCCACTCCTGACTCTTCTGGTTCTTCTGGTTTGGAATCCTTCCATTCTCAAAGAATCCAAGCCTCCTGCAGAGGCCCTGCAACTCGCAGAGGTCTCGTTCCCTGACCTCATCATGGCATCCCCACTCTCGCCCCACCAGGTGTTCGTGGTGGCGCTGGTGGGCATTGCCCGGGCCGTGGTGTCCATGACGGTCAGCACCTCGGACGCTGCGACTGTTGCCGATAAGGTGTGGCTGGGCCTGCCAACAAGGGCGGGGGGGATGCTGGGCACTGGGGAGAGGGGTGACTGGGCCCCCAGGCTGACACTCTGCCCGCTCTGTGTCCAGATCCTGTGGGAGATTACCCGCTTCTTCCTGTTGGCCATCGAGCTGAGTGTGGTCATCCTGGGCCTTGCCTTTGGTGCGTGTGCTGCTTGGCCAGCGCTCTCCCTGTCCCTCCCTAGCGGGCACCGACCCCACCACGGTCACCCGGCTGGCTCCCGCTGACTGACCAGCACGTTTCTTCCAGGTCACCTGGAGAGCAAGTCAAGCATCAAGCGGGTGTTGGCCATCACCACGGTGCTGTCCCTGGCCTACTCTGTCACCCAGGTAAGAGGGGAAGTGGGGCAGGTACAGCTCTGGGGTCCCCCTGGAGGAGGCCAGGGGTCACTGAAGGCCAAGCATCCCCTGCTCCCTAGTTCTGGGTCCAGGTTTGAACGTTTATTAGGTGCAGTGTTCTCAAACTTTAAATGCGCCTAAGGAATCACCTGGGGTGCTTGTTTACAAGGCAGGTTCTTCCCGCCCTCCCCACTATTCCAATCCACTTCCAATTCCAGGCTGGGGTGGGAACGGGGAGGATGCCTAGAACCTGCTGTTGTAACAAGCAGCCCAGGTAGGGCACATACAGGTTTGCAGACCACACACAGAGCTGCACATCTAGAGGCTCCTTCCTTAGGAGCCTGCTCCGGGTGTTGGAGCTAGGTGGGTAGGGAGCAGGGCAAGGCCAGGGAGCAGTCCGGAACAGGGAACTCTGAAGGCCAGGCTGGGGAGCTGGGCTTGGTGTGGTGGAGGGCTCTGGGTACTTTGTATCAGGGAGCCCCCTAGGAGTGGGCTTTCCATGTGGCAGGAGACTGAGGCCCTCCCCTGCCTGCCCCTGCAGGGGACACTGGAGATCCTGTACCCTGACGCCCACCTGTCGGCTGAGGACTTCAACATCTACGGGCATGGGGGCCGCCAGTTCTGGCTGGTCAGCTCCTGCTTCTTCTTCCTGGTGAGGCGTAGGGTGCCCCCACCCCTTTCTGGGTCTCGGCACCCTGGGGGTGGCCACATGAACCTAGAGCCTGAGGCAGGCCTGGATGTCTTGGTCCTGGGCTTAGCTCTGGGCCTGGTGTGCCCAGCATCCTTCTCAGTCCTGCTCTGTCTCTGCAGGTCTACTCTCTGGTGGTTGTGCTCCCCAAGACCCCGCTGAAGGAGCGCATCTCCCTGCCTTGTAAGCAGTTGGTGGGTGGCTCTGGCACAGGGCTGGGTGCAGGGCAGGGTCTGTTTGGGCAACTGTGACTCTCCTGCTGGAGAGCCCTTGGTGAGAGGGAGGGGTCCTCCTGGGGGCCCAAAGGGCTCAGGTGACACGCTGGGGATGAAGGGCGGAGGCAAGGGCAGGGCCTCACGGTCCCCAACCCCCCAGCGCGAAGGAGCTTCTACGTGTATGCGGGCATCCTGGCGCTGCTCAACCTGCTGCAGGGGCTGGGAAGCGCGCTGCTCTGCGCCGACATCATCGAGGGGCTCTGGTAGGTGGGGCGGGGCACGGGGTGTCCGCTGGCTCGGGTGTGGGGCGAGGCCTGAGTGGGAGCGGCGCGCAGGGGGAGGCTAAGCCCAGGTTCCATCCAGAGGGGGCCCCTCCCTGACCCGCTCCTCCTGCCCCCCAGCTGTGTAGATGCCACCACATTTCTCTACTTCAGCTTCTTTGCGCCCCTCATCTACGTGGCCTTCCTCCGGGGCTTCTTTGGGTGAGTCTTCCCACGGGGATGGGGGGCGCGGGGAGCCGGGAGCAGCGCGGGCAGGTAGGGGGCGTGGGACAGGGGTGGTAGCTGGTGCCTGGCTTGCCACCCAGCGGCTGGTGGATTGAGGGCCGCGGGCGCCCCCGCGTGGCTGCCTATGGAACTGCGCCTCCAGCTCCCTGCGCATGCGCATCCTCAGCCTCAGGGTCCTGCGCCTCCCTCCTCCCAGTTCAGGCTTGGACACCGGGAAGGATGAGGCAGATGAAGTGTGTATGTCTGTACTTACACATGCATACACACATATATACATATGCACACATGCGTACACCTACATACATATACACATTTTATATGCAACACACACAGATATATATATATACTTTCCCCACAAGAGAGTGTATGCACATGGCTCTACACTGGCTTGCTTTTCATTTTAGAATACTTGGCTCACTCTTTCAGCAAGCATTCATTGAGCACCTACTAGGTGTTGGGCACTGCTGCAGCTGCCACACACAACAGGGAACAAAGAAGACACAAATCACCACGCTCACGGATTCTAGCTGGGAGTGGCCGGGGAGAGGAGCAGGGTTGCGGGAGGCGGGCGTGTAGTGGAGCATAGCGTGAGGTGCACGTTGGTGCCCGTGTGTGTTTGGAGGCGTGGCAGGGAGATGAGATGCTAAGGACATGGGGGATTGAGGGTTGGATCCTGGGCCCCTGATGTGGCAGAAGTGCTGGGTCCGAGGAGGTGCGGGGGATCTGAGGGGGGGGAATGCCAGGAGAGGGCATCAGAGGTGGGGTGAGAGGGGCTAGACTGGCTCTCAGCCCAGCCCTGATCTGTGTGGGACCTTGTACACGCATTTATGTCTCTGGCCTTGGGCTCCTTTTTGTAAATTGGGTACAGCGCTTCCCCGTCAGAGTTATCCTGAGGATTGAGGGACTAAGTAAGTGCAAAGTAGGTGGTCATAAAAGCTGCAAGGGTGGAGGTTGCAGCTGGTGTTTGCTGAGCACCTCAGGCCAG
Source organism: Halichoerus grypus (assembly GCF_964656455.1). NCBI lineage: Eukaryota > Metazoa > Chordata > Mammalia > Carnivora > Phocidae > Halichoerus > Halichoerus grypus. The sequence continues at coordinate 159,739,542 of NC_135712.1, read as the reverse complement.
AATTTACCTCTGTTTACCCTCTGCTAAGAGCCTCTCGAGGTCAGAGTTATACCCATTTTACAGTGAGAAACAGGCAAGTGAGAAACTTATCCTTGTCCGAGCTCACACGTGGGCTGAGTTTTAAAACAAGTCCCACTGGACTCCAGAGTCCAAGCTTTGGGGACCTCCTGGGGTGGCCGTTAGGCAGCAAGCCTTGTTCAGAGAAGGAAGCCTTCCTGACCAAACAGTGGGGCTCCCCTGGCCCTCTCCCCTCCCCACCAGCTCGGAGCCCAAGATCCTCTTCTCCTACAAATGCCAAACGGACGAGGCCGAGGAACCGGACGTGCACCTGCCCCAGCCCTACGCCGTGGCCCGGCGGGGAGGCCCCGAGACAGCAGGGGCTGCTAGCACACAGTTTGACTCGGCCGGTGGGGCAGCCTGCCTGGACGACGTCGCGTCCATGCCCTGCCACACGGGCAGCATCAACAGCACAGACAGTGAGCGCTGGAAGGTTGTCAGGGCCTGAGTGTGACCACCGTGGCCGGAAGGCCTGCTGGGGCCTGTGCAGGCCAGGCTGGAGAGACAACCAGGGAGTGCCAAGTCGCTGGGGGAGGAGGACGAGGTCACGGGACCTTCTGTGGGCAGCAGCCCCACGCAGGCCCTGTCTCGCCTTCTGTGCCCCCAGTTGCCTTTGGCCACCTCTGCTCTAGCTGGGGGCTGCTTCCCCCTTCCACCTTCCACCTGCCCTCTCCCTGCTCAGCAACATGGCCCAGACTCTGATCTCTCAGGGCCAGGCCTGGCTAGGCTGGCTGAGGGCACCTCCTTTCTCCAAAGCCTGGGCACCCAGGACCGGTCTGGCCCTTCTCATCCCTCTGCCTCCTCCCCATGGCGCTTTGGCCTCCTCAAAGCCCACTCCGGCGGGTGGGCTGAAGTGTGTATATTTTCTTGATCTATTTTTTAATAAAAAAACCAAAGGAGCAGAAGGTGTGGCTGTGGAGGTTCCTCTTAGGAGCCCGAGGGCTGGGGTGAGAAACTGCGACAATCAGAGGTCCTGGCAGGTCCCTCTGCGTCCCGAGCCCTGGGAGGTTCTGGGCTCCTTCTTTTGCTCAACGGAGAAACACTGGCCAGTGCACAGGCCCTAGGCTGGCTGCTGGGGAAGTGGGGAGCAATCGGATCCCAGTGCTCCGTGTCCCGGGCCCTTGTCCGAGCAGACAAGAGGGACGTGGAAAGGGAACCATGGTTCTGTGAGCGGCTGTTTCCCCACCCTGTCGCGGAGAATGGGGTTTGGAGTGAGCCCTGCAGGTCCCGTCCTTTCTCTGTGCCTTCTGCTCTGCCCTCCTGGACTGGCCGCTTCCCCTCCCCCAGCTCCAGCTCGCCATCCGTGAAATGGGGATAAGGAGGCCCGTCTTGGCAGGGGCTGCTATAAGGATTAGGAAGTAGTGAAGGGCCGGTAGATGCTTATGGAGCAGTAGCGATAACTCGATTGTTTTTAGCCCCTAGAGTAGTGCTTGCCACATAGTAGGCACTCAGAAGGTACGATGACAGGGACTGACATGATCAGAATCGATGTGATAAGCTAAACATGGGGCTAAGTCAGAATAAAGCAAGCTGTAAACAAGAGGAGAGAGGTGCCGTGTGTCCATGTCACTGCCATTGTACCTAAGCTTGGCCTTGAGTCTTTGGGCAGCTGGAGAAAAAGGGCGTTAACGGTTATGTCATTCCCACCGCCAGAGAAGAGGCAGTCTCAGTGGGACCACGGTGCTGAGGCTCAGGCCTGGCACCTGCCTGCATTGCCAGCCCTCTTTCGTGGCAGGACACCAAGGGCACTAGCTCCAACATGGCTTGTGACTGTGGGGCCAATGTGCCATGCTCCCTAGGATCCAGGGCCCAGAGGGCTGTCAGTGGGCCAGGAGGTTCCTTCTCAGAGCTTTCCTGGAAGATGGTGGGCGGGGGCAGGAGGCCTGCAGGGCATTCCAAGCAGGACAAGTGTTGGGGGACAGGTCGGGAGGCCTGGACAGGCCATTCCAGAGCCGCACTCAGTACCAGCGGCCTGGGACGCCTGTGCCGTCTGAGAGGCTGGAGTGACAGCCTGGGTTTGCTCAGTGCGATACCTGAGCAAACAGCCCTGTCGACGGGGAGGCACGCACAGAAGAAAAGAGGCTAGAAGCCTGCTGCCTTTTTGTTCTCATCTTAAAGTTTGTTTTTTAATAGGTAACATGCACATGGCAAAGAAAAGTTCACGTGGTGCAGGGAGGTGCACAGTGGAGCATGAATCTCCTCCCTGCCGTGGCATTCGCTTTCCCCGTCCCTGCCCCAGAAGCACCGCCAAGGCCAGGGGCTTCGCTGCCCGCCCGAGTGCCCGAGTGCCTATGTGTGTTCACACGTGTGTATGCACATTACCCCTGTTCCGGGAACGTAGACGTTCTGTCGGTTTTTTCTTCACTTCACACTTGATCTTCGGATCGTTCCGTGTCAGGTGGCGGAGCAGCTTCACTCCGGCAGCTGCATACATTACGGATATACGGCAATTTATTTAACCAGTCCCATTGGGATGGATTTTTGTTCCCGATACGTTTTGCAACAACAGACAATGCAGCGACAAACATCCTTATAAATATGCTTCCGGTAACTCACGCACGTGGAATGACGGGAGCACACGGTCTTAATTAGTTTTGTCTTACCGTCTTCCGGCAGGGACTAATAGCTGTCCTCCAGCGTGTCCCCCTTTTCTTCCACTGTAATAGAATCTCGGAGTTTTTTTAAGCTGGGCACACAGCTTCCTGGAACAAGACTGCATTTTCCAGGCGTCCCTGCGGGTGGGTGTGGCCATGCGACTGAATTCTGGCCAATGGGATGCAAGCACGCATGCGACTTCCTGGTGGAGAGGCTAGGCTCCGTGCCTTTCTTCCAGCGGGCATGTGGTAGGAGGAGCCCGTGTCCTGACGCTGGTGCAGCCACAGTTGCCTTGGACTGTCCACCTTAGGATGACTTTTTGAGGATGCGTGAGAAATAAACGTCCCTACTTGGCTTAAATCCCTTTGGATTTTTCTTTTACAGTTGAACCTAATCGGAACCAACAGGCTCTTCAGAGAGGCTGTACTCGTGTTAACTTCTCCCGGCACTGTCTGCCATTCAAATTTTTGATTTTCCTGAAAGACCTGCTCACTTCTGTTCTGCTAGGACCACATTCTGTGTGCTGTATCTGGATGGTAACAAACATCATGCCGAAGAGTGGCCAGAAAGTGGGGGTTTCTGAAGCCTTGGTACGGTGATGGAGTTCACTCTATGTGGCCCAAGTTCCAGTCCTACCTCCCTACCGCTGCTGCTCACGGGCTGTGGACTGGGGGCAAGTCATGTCCTCTCTCTGACCTTCAAGTTCCTCCGAGTGACTCAGGGTATCACATGACTGGTTGCCACCTAATACCTATTTTCCCTCCCTTAGTGACCACACCTGATATTTTGTGGTTCAGGGAAGCACCTGGATATAAAGAGACATTCCCTGCCCCTTTGCAGTGACTCATGTGACTAAGTTCTGGTCAGTGGGATGTTAGGAGAAGTATGATAAACTTTCTTTAGCACAGCTAGGAGCTGTGCTCCCTTTGTCCTTCTGCCTTTCTCCTTCCTGCTTCCTGGAATGCAGATATGATGACTGGCTCTCCAGCAGCCATCCTGGATGATGAGGTGACTTGGGGAAGCTCATTGTCATGCATCGAGGAGGCTCAAATAGACAAAACAGTAAGCCCTGTCCCTAGTGATGGTGGTGCTGCTGTATCAGCCGTGGGCTGCTACCAACAGGCTTCTTTAACCCGAGAGAAAAGCTATCTTGTTGACATCAAACTTGGCCCTAATGGAAACATGTGAGGATCAGAACATGCCCCTCAAGGGGTCACTTGCAGGAGACAGGATAATATTTTGAGATGGTGATTGTCTTTTCCTTCCTGAACTTCATCTTCTACTCCCTCCCATGTCAGTGCGAGTTTGGTCTTGTCCTTCCTTGCCCAGGGAAGCCCACAGCTGGTGGATGAGCTCCTGACTTTGTCCCAAATGCCTTGGGCTACAGAAGGCAGCAGGGGCTGTGGAAAGAAACAGGTGGGGATTCCCTTGGGAGTGAGGTCTATGTGTCCCTGAGTATTGAGGACCCAGGCATGGGTAAGGCCAGGCTCCAGATAACACAGTACCCTTGTGAGCTTAGGGAGGAAGACCCTGGGCACAGGGTCCTTGGCTGCTGCAAAGGGGTCTCCTGGCCCAAGTGTGATACGGACACAGCAGAGCTCCGAAATCTGCAGGTCCCCATGGCCAGGAGCACTGGAGGCCTCAGTGATAACAGGTGTGAACACAGGACCATTGGTGTGCCGGCCTGCTGGGCTTGCCGTAACAAAGTACCACAGACGGGGTGGCTAAAACAAGATGATTATTTCTTCCAGCTCCGGAGGCTGGAAGTCTGGGATCAAGGTGCGGGCAGAGTTGGTTTCTCAGGAGGCCAATCTCTCTCTGGCACGCTTGTTCTGTCCCCAGATGGCCTTTCCTCTGTGCATGCGCATTCCTGCTGCCTCTCTGGGGGCCTACATTTCCTCTTCTTCAAAGGCCACCTGATGGCCTTATTTTAACTTAATCAGTTCTTAAAGGCCTTGTCTCCAAATACAGTTGCATTCTGAGGTGCTGGGTGTTAGGGCTTCCCCATGTGAATTTGGGGAGGACACAATTCAGCCCATAACAAATGGCACTAGAGCTTTTCTCTCCTGACATCCTGGCACTGTGCCAGATCCTGGGAACTTGACCAGAACCACAGACCAGGCAGAAAGCCCCCAAGAATAACAGGGGTGTAATCTTCCACCTACTCAGCAGGATAGGGCTAAGTAGGACATTAAGTGGCATTCTAGAAAGTCACTTGTATGTGTGTGGACTGGGATTCACAGTGCCTGTATGGGGGGGGGGTTCTCTGGAGAATTGCCCACACATTCTGCTTCTCTTCCTTCTGGACACACCTATAGGATTATTGTCCTCCCCTGCCCCCCTCAGGGAGAGGGGTAATGCTGCTGTGTGACTTACTATGGTTAGTGAAATGTCAGGAGAAGTGACACGTGTCCCTTCTGGGTAGAAGCATTTAACTGCTAGTATGTGACTTGGTCCTGCCACGGTCATGGAAGCACCTGTCAAGATGGGGATGCAGGTAGAGGCTCTGCCTCCAGACTCTGCAGGGGCCAAGACAAGGCTCTTCTGGATCTTGGGGTGGGGTGCTCTCTCTCCGAGAGCTGGTCTGCTCTTCAGCCACAGGTCATCCACAGGAGGCAATTCCGCTAAAGCCCTGAGAAGTACCCGCGAGATGGGCGTGCTTCTGTCACCCCCACTTACAGGTGAGGGCACTGAGGCTCTGACTGGGCCAACTGCTGTCTCGTGGGAAGTGGAGCTGGGAGGGAGGCCCCAGGACAGTGAGCTGCCACACCGCACCCCACCAGCAGCAGGTATGAAGGGTGTGAAGGGGAGCTGACCGGCAGGTATTATGTTGGAGGGAAAGTCGGGGCCGTGGCAGGGGCCGTGTGTTGTTGGCTGGTTGTCCTGGGGGGAGAATGACAGTCATTTGTTATGCAGAGCCCTGTGATAGCGGCACTCCCTGACACTATCTGTGTGCAGGCCGCATTCTGGACGCTCCACGGGGAACAGAGTCCCACGCTGTTAAGATGCCCACTTTACAGATGGGGAAGCCGAGGGATAGAGAGGCCACATGGCCAACACAAGGCAGGGCAGGATGTGACCACAGGCCTCTGACCACTGCACTCCACTGCAGAGACTCACAGAAACACCTCCCACATAGAAAGGGCTCTGAGCCTGGTGGCTGGGGCCATTGGACCCAGGAGAGGGGCCTGGAGTCCCTCCACACACAGTCTAAGGGTGCAGTGAAATCCCCACTGGATTGCCCTGGAGGGGAGAGAGAGCCCCCTGGGGTGCTTATGGCAGAGCTGGGTCCAGAATGCACACTGTTCAAGCATTCCTAGACCCAGGTCAGCCTTTCCCTCGCATGTGACCTTGACCCAGTTCTGCCTTTCGCTCATATGTGACCTTGACTCAGGTCGGCCTTTCCCTCACAAGTGACCTTGGCAGGGCTCCTTGCTCTCTATGCCTCAGTTTCCCCACCTGCAACGTGGCACCGACCATGCCCACCCCCGATCCTGCACAGGACCTGGCACCAAACAGCTTCTCTGTCTCGGGGGCTGTCCACCTTCTGTTTCTAAGCAGGACCTTCCTGGGGGAGGCGCCGGGCCTGCTTGAGGGGAGCGGCCCATGTAATTGGCCCCGCGGATCAGGAGGCATCTGCTGGCCATCCGAGCGTGGCCAGCGTTTTATTTCTCATATTGTTTGGGGACAGTGACTCAGCTGAACACATCCAGCAAATCAAGACCCAAACACCTGCTGTGAAGAATGTTTAAAGCCAGGCTCCAGTCAAGATCTCGTTAGGAGCTCCGGGAGGCTGAGATGCAAAATCAGTTCCACTTGGCCAGTGTCGAATGGCATTCTGGGGAAGATGAGTCTGATTCGAGGTGGAAAATTGGAGACAGCCTTCCCAGTGGGCCAGGGTCTGCTCCTGGCCGTGGGGCTGGCCCGGCCCACACCCTCACGTGGTGGGCCTGCCCCCCTGGGGTCGGTCCCAGAAACCCCTGACTCCCAGAGCGGTGTGGGGTGACGGCACTCTCATGCAGCCATGGGAGCAGCCTCTGTGAAGGTGGCCTTCCAGAAGCTTCTATTTTTCCTTCTTGTGCACATTTCAAATACCAACTCTCGTTATCCTCATGAACAGGTGGCCCATGGCGTGCACGATGTTTAAAAAATGTTTTCTAATCAGTCATCAGAACTTAAATATTAGATATCACACACACTTCCAGATTTTTAGCTTCTCAAAAGAAAATTCACAAGATGCAACAATCCCAGTTTGGGTATCCGCCCCCCCCCCCCCCCCCCAGTTATGACAGGTCCACCTGGCCTACATCGATTCTTTGCGTCTCCAGTCTGGCATATGGGGGTTTGAAATAGCTGAGAAACTCTGAGGTGTGGCACCGAGGTGACACGTCCAGGCCTCATCTAGTGCTTCCCATCCATGTTATCCTGCAAACATTTACTGAGCACCTACTATGTGCCAGGCTCCCATGTTTGGCTGTCTGGACACAGAAGGGACACGTGAAAACGAATTACAAGCTCACATTGTGGGGGGCTTCTGTGCCAGCTCAGTGTACTGATGAAAACCACCCCCTCCCCCCTCTCCAGGACTGGCCCTCCCATATCATCAAGGCTCCCATGGTGGGCACAGGTGCAGGCCTAGCCCATGAGAAGCTGCAGTGAATGGCTCAGAGATGAATGTGACACTTGGGGAAGGGCCAATCAGAATCACAGAGCGGCTTCTGGCCCTCAAGAACAAGATGTCTCTTTCTGCCGGGTTGGTTGAATTAGTGGGCTGTGGTCCTGGAGCTGCTGTCACTCCCTTGCTAGAACCTCTCTGAGGATCAAGCCACCCCAAGCCACGGCAGAGGCTAGACAGGGAGCAAAGCACAGGAACAAAGCATCATCCAAGTGCCTGGATCCAACTGTGCCTGAGTGCAGCTTGGTCAGGGTTTCCAGGCACCAGAGCTAAGGCAGATCCTTCTTTGCTCAGGCTAGTTTGAATTGGGTTCTTATCCCTTGTAACTAGAGGAGTCCTGGCTGATGTGAGTGAGGAGGGAGTTACTCTGGGGAGATGCTGGGGGGCTGTGGGAATGGAGAAGGAGGCCCAGTTCTGCTGGGGGCAGGGTCCTTCCAAGATGGAGACTCTGGGCAAGTTTGAGGGGTGAGCTGATGTTAATGAAATGAAGGGAGAGCAGAGCAGGAGGACATTCTGGACAGGGGAACCCATGAACTAAGACTGGTAGATCAGTGTTGATTTAAATGAGACAAGAGAGGGGCGCCTGAGTGGCTCAGTCAGTTAAGTGCCTGACTCTTGATTTTGGCTCAGGTCATGATCTCAGGGTCATGGGATTGAGCCCCACATTGGGCTCCCCGCTCAGTGGGGAGTCTGCTTGTCTCCCTCTCTCTGCTCGCTCTCTCTGTCTCTCTCAAATAAATAAATAAATAAATAAATAAATAAATAAATAAGTAAACCTTAAAAAAAAAACGAGACAAAAGAGTCTCAGAATCTTGGTTCAAATAAAGAATCTAACAACATCTTAGCTTTTATTAATTTTTTCCTTTATGCAAGTGGCAATGATCCTCTTAGGTTTTGACCCAGAAATTCCAGAACAAAACAGATGCCAAGTTAAATATTATCGGCAGGGCGAGAAATGCTCCCATAAGGCACCCCCCAGTTCTGGGCCTTGCAGCCTGCGAGGGCTGAGGTCACATTTCACAGGTCACGGCAGGCAGGCCCAAAGGCCAGGCATCTTACAAGGCTCCTTTGTGCAAATAACCCTTCTAAGGACACGTTCATACTGACAGAAAATAGAACAGGGCTTTACATTTTCACATCAGTCTCCACACTGAAGAGGAGAACATGCATGGTTTTTTTGGTGAACATTTTCAATCCACCACTTACCGGAACCAGCTCTATGATTCTGAGGAGCGTCTGTGTTTTTGCAGCTGTAGGGGAAGCGGGAACATTTTTTGCTTCTTATCTTGCTGAGATTTCTTTTACCAGCAGTTAGAAAAGCTTAGAGTTTTCAAGGCTAAGTACTGAAATTTCATTATTTGGCACCAAGAGGAGGGAAAAAAAAGCAGCTCAACAAGATGGAAACATAGACTATGAAAAGGCAAAGAGTAGAGGGGGATTAACAAGTAAGGGAATTGGGGCAAATGCCATTTGCATCTGTGGTGAGAGTCAGCTTGCTCCCAGCGTGCTTGGGGAGCCATGGGTGCGGGACGTCGCCTCGCTGTGAGTGGACATAACTGGACTTGGCTTAAATAAAGAGGGATTATTTTTCCCTGACAAAATGTGAGGTCAGGAGGCAGCAGACAAAGGCTGGTGCGGGACTCCATGGTATCATCAGTGCCCAGGCTCCCCCTACCTTTATGCTGTGCCATCTTGCCTTCCATCCACACAGCGGCCTCATGATCACAAGAGGGCTGCTGTGACTCCGATGGTCTTCCCCACCCAGTTCTAGGTAGGAAAAGGGAGAACAGGATGAACGTGAGGGGTGAAGAAAACAGTGCTGTCGGTTGTCATCCTTCATCTTTGAGGATCTTTCCCATGAGATGCATTGAATAACCTCACTTTCACCTTCTTGGCCCAATTTGCTGATGTGGCCACTACGGTGCAGGGAGGCTGGACTATGCAGGGCTTTCTTTTTCTTTCTCTCTCTCTTTTTTGTTTTTGAGCTGGGCACATGCTGCCCCTGATAAACTGGTAAGAAAGAAGGAAAACAGATATTAGGTAGGTGGCTGGCACACTCAGTCTCCACTACACGTACTCACAAATGCGAACACTCAGTTGATGAACTGGTGGTGACACCACCACCCACTTGTCCCAGTTTTACGTTTCCCCACAGTCACTCAGGTACTTTAAAAATAACTTTATGAATTAAACATCATGGATACAATGAAACCCCCCTCTGTAAACTTCCCTTCCCATTTCTCTCCCCTGCCCCCACAGTAGGGAACCACGGCCTTGAGTGCTGAAATCTTGAATTTCGGGTTTATCCATGCAGCAAAGATGAGAGTAGCCCCAAACAACATGCAGCCTCGTCCTGTGCGCTTGAAGTTCATCGAGTGCCTTCATACCGATCCTTTCCCTCCTCAACGTGTGTTCTCATTGTTGTTTTTTTTTTACAAAGATTTTATTTATTTATTAGAGAGAGAGAAAAAGAGAGCATGAGAGGGGGGTGAGGGACAGAGGGAGAAGCAGGCTCTCCGCTGAGCAGGGAGCCCGATGCGGCGCTCCATCCCAGGACCCTGGGATCATGACCTGAGCCGAAGGCAGACGCCCAACCGACTGAGCCACCCAGGTGCCCCTCAATGTGTGTTTTTCAAGCAGTTTTATTTGGGGGACTTCTGTGTGTTGATACCGCTAGACACTGGCTAGGGTTCTGTCATACAAACAGCACATCGTTTACTTGTCAATTCTGTCCTTCAGGTCGTTTCCAAACGGTGGAGGCAGATGATGAGGTCAGGCACATTCTTGTGTCTGGCTTTCTGGCTCACAGGTGCGTGTGGGAGTCTCTCTAGGGTGTATCTGGAGGGAAAGAACTGCCGGGGGTCACAGGCGGATGCATCTTCCACTTCTTCCAAGTGGTCGTAGTGATCCCCGGAGCAGGGACACGGCATACGCCAGGGGTTCTCCCCCTGGGGTCCGCGCCCCTCGGGGTTTCTGAGACCCTTTGAGGGTACCCTTGAGGTCAAAGCTGTTTCTATAATAATATAAGGTATTATTGGCCTTGCTCACTCTCATTTGTCCTAAGTGCACAGTGGAGTTTTCCAGACATGTGATGATGTCATTGCTCTGACAGCCAATGGAATGTGTGCTTTAATTTTAATTAAAATTAAAGTTTGAGTACAGTAAATGTTGACAGACAAAATTCCCGTCCACAAAAGCTCTTTGGGGCCCTCGATAATCTTTCAGAGTGTAAAGGGGTCCCGGGACCCGAAAGCTTAAGATTGCTGAGAGACAGACACACTGGGTGGGACCGAGGGAGGGACCCTGCATACCTGAATTGCATCAGGGCTGTGGCAGCTGCGTGACCTTCTCCTCCCTCCCCTGCCCTCCCCTGCCCTCCAGATCTACTTCTTGGGATGCTGCTGATGAAGTGATTTCACAAGGTGCAGATGGAAAAAAACCCTGGTTGTGCCTACTGGTCCTGCCCCCTGGACCGTCAGAGGATAGCTCATGCGTCAGGAATGCTACCCTTGAACTTCTCAGTGTGTCTCAGAACTGCAACCGGCAGGTGGCTGCGGCGGCTGGCCAAACGTGCGTCACAGGTCTCTGACCTCTCTGATTCCATCCCCACTCAGGGAAACTTCACATCTGAGCAGAAAATTCTTTTCCAGGCTGGGAAGGGCAGAGGAGTGCAGCAGGAGGCCAGAAGCCGGAGAGCCTGGTATAAGTCGGACTCTGCCTCTAAGAGGGACCGGAGGTGAGTCATTTTACTCTCTGGCCTCAGTTTCAGACACACAGAAAAGATAAAGACAGGACAAAGAGCTCTTATTGCCCAGACAACCGGAGAGCTGCAGCCAACGTGATGCCCACCACCTAGAAGACTTTTTTGTGTGTTTCCCTCAGATAGACCATTCATAGCACAGCCCCCCAAATCTGGAAAGCCACACTGATAGGACACCCTGGTCTGATCCACAGACCCTGTTCACATTTGCCAATTGCCCCAGTAATGTCTTTTATGGCAAAAGCATCCAGTTCAGGACCATACACTCAGGACCCTGAGTTTTCCTATTCCTCGAGTCTCCTTTAACCTGGAACATTCTTCAGTCTTTCATTGATGTTCATGACTTGGATGCCTTCGAACACTATTCTGTTTTATAGAATAACTGCTTCCTAATGATTAGATCCAGCCGATGTGTTTTCAGGACAGATATCACAGAAGCGATGCTGCGTCCTCCCCACCGCAGCCTGTCACAGGGCTCCTGATGTCATCTTGTCTCTTTGTTGGCATTAACTCTCCTCACTTGAATATGGAGGCATCAGCCAGGCTTCTTCACTGCAGAATTACTCTTTTCCCCTTTGTAAGTCAGGCGACTGTGGGGAGGTACTTTGAGCCTCTGTAGACACCCTTGTCTCCCTCTACCTTTTCCCTGCTAGAATCTTTTGATTCTTGCCAGAAACAGTGGTGCCCAAGCTGGTTGCCAGATGGTGACTTTCCTTCCAACTGTACCATTTAATCCTTCCACATTCACAGGTTGGCTTCTGCTATCAAGAAGAACATCCCTTCTCCCTGTTCATTCATTCCTTATTTATATTTATTATATTTATTTTTATTTATGACTCAGAGGAAGACAGGGACCCCTCTGAGAGTGAAAGGGGGCACGATTAACAACAATGCAGGGATGATATGCATAAACCAGGACTGTCCACCCAGAACTGGCAGGTGTGCCCACCTATGCCATCCTCCCTCCCCAACGTCAGGTGGCTTCCTGCCGAGGAGAGCGCTGCTGAAGCCCTCCAAAGGGGAGCCCTGCCCACCCAGTTCTGGAAGCCAGGGCTTGAAGGTCCTCCTGCTGCCTCCTGCCCCCACACCCCCGACATCCATTACCAAGTCCTGTGCATTTTATTTCCAAAATATAACCTCAGTCTACCTGTCCCTTTCTCCTGTGTCAGCCTGGTCCACGCTCACCCCTCAGCTCTGGAACAATGTTGTCATTTCCATCCTGCCCCTGTGATCTTCCCTTTGCAGATTGAGGCCAGAGACATAAATGCAGCTCTGAGTCTGTGGCTCACTGTGCCCTCCTCCAGCTTCCGCAGCATGACTCCCAAAGGCCCCGCCCTTCACACCAGTCTTACCTGGAGCCACACTCCCCTGTCTACACTCTAGAACACTCCACTCTGGGCCCCTCTAACTTAGCTTTCCAACACTAACCTGCAAGCTATTGAGGGTAGTAGATTTTCATACCGGTAAATTTTTATAGTTATAAAATCACTTCTTTACAACCACTCGATTAAATTCGTTTGGAATGATATTGAGACATTATTTTGGCACTCCCTGCAATTCTACTTCAGTCCCAGAGACTTGGCCTTGTATGCCTCGAGCCTGCCACCAGAGGGCGCTCTGTAGCCCTCTCGCCTCGCTGCGCCCCCAGCCCTCCCTTGCTGTCACCTGCCCCTGCTGTTTCTCACCCACGAAAGAGCTGGTCAATGAAACAAATTCTTGGTGACGCAGCATATATAGCCATCTCAAGGATGAAACCTGAAACAGTGGTGTGAAAACGGTCATGTTTGTAGAGGCCGACTCAAGATCACTTGCATATTTGAAAATGTTTTATTTGGAAATTTAGTGCACATCAAACACTGAATATCTTCCTTAAATGCTTTGTATCTTGTTCCTTTGTATCCTGCTCCTTTGGGGCTGAAGGTCACGCTTTATGATAGAAAGAAAGGGTCATCCATTTTCCACCATACACCTCATGGAGGTTGCCTTGCGCCCCCTCCCCCCATTTCCTCTTGTCCAGGTGAACCGTGATGGGCTCGAGGTGGGATTCCACCGCACGACACCAGCCAGTCAGCGTCTTTGCACACACAGGCTCCTTGTGCTTGGAATGCTCCAAGCAGAAGGTTAATTCCCAACTATCCTCCAGCCTCCTGCTCACACACTAGCTTTCCTTGACCCACCAAAGAAGGGAGGCATGCCTGCTACATATGCTCAGGAGTTTGCTGTACAGATGTATGTTCGTTCCTGCTACGGGCCACGCATGGCTCTCGGGCACTTTTTCTCCAGTGACCCATTCAATCCTTCCAGTGGATGAAAAGGGCAGGCACTGTGGTTATCCCTATTTTACAGATGACAAGACTGAGGCTCAGGGAGGTTTAGTGACTTGGCCACATTCATCCTGCTGGTAAGTGGTGGAGCTATGTTTCAGACCCAGACAGTCTGGCTCTAAGCCCATGTTCTCAGCCGTTGTATAATGTTGTCTCTCCTTCACGCATTGTCCCTTGTAATGCTGCATTTATTTGTGGTATTATTTGGTTATTGTGATATCTGTCGGGGCACCTGGCACAGGCCTGGTCTTTGGTAGGTGTTCAGTATATATTGGCTGAATGAATGAATGCATGAATGAATGAAAACAATTTTTGTTCCTTTAGCTGATCAAAATATCCTCCTTACCCTAAGCTCCTCTTTCATGGAACAAAGGGATATGAGGCTGGGGGAAGTCAGAAGCCCTAGATCAGACCCAGAACCCAGGGTACTGATGATGGTGGATACTCAGCGGGCAGAGACAGGTCACTCTGGGCCAACTTTGCCAGAGGGAGTGAGGGAAGGCTTCCCTGAGAAAGTGACTTTGGGAGAGGTTTTGCAAGATGAGTAGGAGTTTGCTGAAGCACGGAAGTCCAGCCTGATAGGACCTGGGGTTGGAAGCATCACCTGTGGTGAAGGTTCAGTCTCAGCTTCAAACCGCTGCTCTTCATTCAGGTTGGGAGGGCCAGTGCAGGAAAACAGGAACAGCAGTGGGGACCAGTGAAACAGTCCACTGTTTTCTAGTCACCCCTTCTGCCAAATCATTTGGTGCTTTTCAAAGACAAGCAAGTCAAGCCTAGTTTCCTTTGACTTCTGTGACGTGAAATAACTGCTTCTCGTCCCCAGTTCCTCTCCTGCTCTGTGGCTGGAAGCCTTTGGATATCTGGAGTCCTCCCTTGAGACTACAGCTATCTCAGGAGTGAGGCAACTGGCGAGAGTTATCGGCGCCGACCCCTTCATTGTTGGCTGCTGGACGAGCAGGCAGGGGCAGGGATGCGGGAGCCCGGCTGGGCGGGGTGGGGCCGGAGAGCTGGCTCCAACCTTTGGCTTGTGGTCCCATGGTCCCTCGGATGCCATGATAGTTCAGGCGGACGTGCGATCTTAGCTGGGCCATCCGAGGAAATCCCAAGCCATGTCTGGAATGGCAGGGAAAAGAGAAGGAATTGGGGTCACAAGCGAGGAGCTGGACGCCTGGAACTAGTGGCAGGCTGTCTCTGCCTCCACGCGTGACGGCTGACCCGAGTGCTGCCGGCACAGAGCCAACCAGAATCAGTTCTGAATGGATGTCTTTCAACGCCTGCATCCACCTGGGCCGGAGGTCCCGCACTGCCGATGAGTCAGATGTCTCCCCCGCAATATAAAGCCAGTCTGGGTTGGGCTTCTGACCCTGGCTACCGGGAGGATCCAGGGAAGATGAGACTTAGCTCAGGAATCCGAGTGAGGTCTACAGACCCTCCGCCAGCTGAGTTCAGAGGGCAAGCATGGCCCTGAACACGGGAGACAGTCCCTCACTTCCGCAGATATTAGGCAGAGGAGGGGCAGTGCCAAGTACTCCTAGAGACTAAAGGTGGAGAGAGAGCACCCCCCCACACCCCCCCTTTATGCAAATCCACGCAACAGATTTGCTTGGGTACCTGCACGAACCTACGGGCACAAGCCCACAGACACACAACAGGGACACACACACACAAATACATTTCAAATGGTTTAAAAAATGTGCAGTCTCCCCCCACCCCCCAAAGTACACACCCTCTGACCTAGAAATTCCATTTCTGGGAAGCTGCCCTAAGGACAGAATAGAGGATGTGTGCCAGGACTTAGCTTCAAGGAATTTCCCTGCAGTGCAGCTTGTAATAACACAAAGTTGGCAACAATCTGGATTCCAATAAGGGAGTGGTTAAATCCACTGTAGTAGGAGAGCACACAACGGCATGCTATTCAGCCCTCAAAACCAAAAACAGAGCTATTTACTTACATGGGAAGATGAGCATCATTGATTGTCGAGTGAAGGAAAAAAGGAGCTGCTTGCAAAATAGTCTGAATGCTATGAACCCATTTGGGTGAAATAGAAGTCAGAATCTGCATGCACTAGAGTCTGGGCATAATTGAAATTGTTTCTGAGTCTGTAGGATTAGGGCACTTTTCCTATTCCTGTAGGATGCCAGTGTTGCTTTGTGGGTGGGAAAAGCCAATTTGGATTGGAAAAGGAATATGAGTTCTAAGCCCATGTACCCTCCTATGTGCAAAAATGAGGCATGTATATACATTGAGGTGGCACTGTTGCTTCTAAAGCATAGGGTTGGAAACAACCGCGACGTCCAGCAATAGGGGATTGATGAAAGACATCAAGGGCGGTCATTCAATATGACAAAGATGAGGAAGCTCGAGATAAGCTCTGATAAGAAACAGTCTCCGAGATACAGCAAGTGGGGGAGAAAAGCAGAACAAGGTTTATGGTATACGATCATCTGTATAAAAACAGTCTTATACGTACATAAGCATAAAATACCTCTAGAAGGACCCACAGGAAACATAGCAGTCTGGGTCTGGGGAAGGGAACTGGTGGTCTGGGATCAAGGTGGGGGCAAGGGAGGCTCTTGTTGCTGCAAACCCACTTACACCTTGAATTTAAACACCATTTGCATGTGTTCCCTATTTGAAAGTATGGCTTAAACATAAAGAAAGAGAAAGCACAGCCATGCTTAGGTAAGCACACAGCAGAGAGATCCAAACATGCTGGCAGAAGCACCTGCTCTTCCTAACACAGAGACACCGCTCAGTCCCGCATGCGTGTCTGCACGGACAGAGGCTCAGCTCTGGCGCTCCCGTCCCTTGTCCAAGCCCTGCATGAGAGTGACGCCTCGTGTGGGGCTGGGGGTGGTGGTGCAGGGGCAATGGGCTGGCTGGGATCAGTGGCAGTTCAGTGCTCTGCCTCTTTAATTCCCTCTGGCTGAAATGCCAATTTTCTGCTAGGCTGGCCTGGCTGCTGCAGAATCGCTTCTGTTAACAAACTGCACCAAAGAGCAGAGCAATTAGGCAATTAAACTGTTTTAAATTGAATTTAGAGCCCTGATATTTCTCTGGGAGGGTGGCCTCTTGGCCTCACCTCTGCCCTGTGCAGTGGATGAGAGAGCAGAGGGGCGAAAGGGCAGAGACTGATGACGGTGCCTGGGTGGGGGCCGCTCAGGGTGGACTCCAGAGATGGATAGTTAGACCTACAGCCCTGTGGGCACGCAGCCCCTCCTGGCTTGTCCCTGCAGGCTAGAGAGGCCTCTGCATTCATCCATCCATCCATTCATGTGTCAAACACCTATTATATGTCAGGCACTGTTCTAGACAAACAGCAGCGAATGGAGTAGACAAGGGCCTTGTCTGCTGGGGCTCATATTCTATTACAAGAAAAGCAACACATAAGCAAGATGATTCCAGAGTGAAATGGAAAGATGGGAAAGAGAATGGATGAGAGCTACGTTAGCTAGAGTATTCAGTGAAGCCCTGTCGAAGGAGGTCACATTCTTGCTCGGAAACTGAGGATGAGAAGATGCAGTCATAATGAGAGCTTTCCAGATAGAGCCAACAGTAAGTGCAAAGGCCCTGAGGTATGCCCAGTCTTGGCTAAGACCAAAGGCTAATTATGGCCAAAGCACAGAATAAAGAGAGCCAGGAAAGACTGGCTGGGGCTCCCTGCATGTGGGCCCTGGTCCTGTGAAGCTCACTGCAACCATGTTTAAGGGGATGTGTTATGCACATTGCTTCACAAAGGGAACGGGACCGGCCTGCATCACCCGACAGGGGGAGCCAGGGCTGCTCAGCCTGAGAAACAGCCCTAGGTGCCCTGATGTTTGTGGGCCCATGTGGCTTTCCTTGGCAGGTGGAGCAGGTGGCTCAGAGGGCAGAGCCAGGGGCAGGGAGGCACTCCTGCTGAGTGAGGAGGAGTTTTTAACTGAGCCACCTGGCCATGGAATGCCCTGCCTGTAAAGTGGTGAGCTTCCTTTGTGGGGAGGTATTCAAGCAAAGGCTGGGCAACAAGTTGAGTGGATTTTACAGAGGGAATGCCAGCGTTGAGCAGTGAGTGTTTGCTGTTTTCCAGCTGTGGGCCCATGGGTCCCCCGGGGACTCAATGGGCCACGTGCCTGTCCATGCGTGGTGCGGGGCACGGCGCCCCCCTCTTTGGGCCTCAGTTTCCTAGGCACTTGCTAGGTGCATGAAAGGAGCAAATGCATGTAAACACTTGGAACAGAAGGTGGCTCATGGCAAACACCACGCCTGGGGAGCTGCTGTATTATTTTAATGGCCCGTAGGCTCTCATCTGCCTTCTTCTATTTTTCTTTTGATTTGAAAACTTCAAATCATGTATATGGCAGAAAAAAAATAAAAAAATAAAAAAATAAAAAAAAATTAAAGAAAATCCAGCCATCCAAAAGGATCAATAATGAAAGGTGAGTCTCCCTCCAACCCCCGGCCCCGTGCTCCTCCCAGAGGCCACATTTGCGGACATTTTTCGAGGGGAGGGGGTTGTCCTTCCAGATACTCACACATAAGGAAACATGCATTTCCCCATACAAACTGTAGCAAGCTATATATACTCTTCTGGCTTCTTTCCCTCACTCCGCATCAAAGCCATAGTGGTTGATTTAAGAATTTTAAGTTTCTGAAGAGAAAATATATTCGTACAGCGTTTAAAAACTTCAACGATCTATACTGAGAATTCTCTCTCTCTCCTCCCTGCCCCTGACCACTCATTCCCCAGACGGGTAAGCACTTGTACTGGTTTCTTAGGGACCCTTTCTGTGTTTCTTCACACAAGTACAAACACATACAAATAGGCTCTTATTCCCATATCCTGTTCCTACACAAAAGCCTTACTCTAAATACACAGTTCTGCACTTTGCTTTTTTCCCTCTCAATGTCTGCCAGCGTGCAGATTTTCCATATCAGCCTTGGAGCCTCCTCTCTGCCGTTAACAGCTGTGTGATATTCCTGCATGCACCCAAAGCAAGGTTTCTGTAACTGGCTCCTGGGTGGGTTGTTTTCAAACACTGCAGCAGTGGCTCTCTGGCTGTAACTTTGAATCATAGCAGGGGACCCGGGTGTGCCTGCGGGATCATGCTCGGCCGCGGGGCTGCTGGGTCAGAGGGTAACCATGATGCACAAATGCACACAGCTTCCCCTGGGGAGGGTGTCCGCTTTGCACTCCCGCCAGCAGCACGGAGTGGACCTCTTTCCCATGGCATCACCGACAGAGTGTCTTGGCACTGGACAGAAGTGCCGTTCAGATAAGGGACAAATGAAATTTTCATTTCTTTTCTATGTGTGAAGCTGGGCATTTTTCATATGCGTAGGGGCCTTACAAGTTTTCTTTAAACTGTCTCTTCATGTTCTTTGCACATTTCTCCTTGGGTTGTCTTTTCGTGATTTCTAGGAGCTTTTTACATATTGGTTAAATTAGACAAACTAGGGCTCATACAGAGGCTACATCAGGCCCACTGCCTTATTTTTTGTAAACGCAATTCTATTGGAGCACGGCCACACTCATCGTTTGGGGCTGCTGGCAGGCTGCAACCTCAAAGTTGTGTGGTTTTGACCTTACGGCCTGGAAGATGAAAATGTTTACCATGTGGCCCTTTACACAAAACGTTTGCTGACTCCTGTATTAGACTTTTGTGATAGGAGTTGCGAAGATTTTTCCTGATGTGTCATTTATCTTTTGACTTCCAAGGTAGGTCCTTGCACATGTTTAATCGAGCTACAAACTTGAATTTGGAGGGTCTTGCTTCTTGAAAACCATTATCTTTAGTTAGGAGACCCTATAGTTCAACCTTACTTTTGCTTCATTCCAGAGCTGAAAGGAAATGCATGAATGAGACAGATTTTTTTTAAAGATTTTATTTATTTATCTGAGAGAGAGAGATAGAGAGACAGAGAGCATGAGCAAGGGGGTGAGGGAGAAGCAGGCTCCCCGCTGAGCAGAGAGCCAGATGCAAGGCTGGATACCCGGACCCGAGACCATGACCTGAGCCGAAGGCAGACCCATAACCGCCTAAGCCAGGCAGGCGCCCCAGTAAGGCAGATTTAAACTAAAACGATCTAGAAATTGCTGGAGAATTTAGCTTGGAATCTAACTCCTCAGATTTAATGGTTTGAGAGGTGAGATTTTAAGCTCCTTGTTTTACAGATGAGGAGACTGAGGCTCAGAAAGTCATGCAGCCTGCTGGCCTGCGCGGACAGCGCTGCCAGACAGCCCTGCAGGCAGGCCCGGCAATCTAAATGCATGACCTTGGCCATGTCGCACTGCCAAGTGAGATCCAGGGTTGGGGGGCTATCAAGGTCACAGGAGGGTAGCCAGGGCTGGGGTTGAGGGTGAGCCTCCTTCCCCCGTGCGGCTCCCCGCACTCCCTCTCTGGCGTTCTGCGCCCCCAGCTCCGGCCCCCAGGCTGCGCGGACTCCAGCTCCCGTCCCACCCGTGCAGCCCGCGCAGCCCGGGCGCGGCGCAGCCTTGGTGCGATACTCGGCGCCGGCAGCAGGGGGCGGTGCCGCACCGGGCACGGCGCGCTCGGCCGGCGGGGGGCGGGGAGGGGGGCGCCGTGGGGATGCGGCAGGCCCCCCTCGGTGGCGCTCGGTGGTTGGGGCGGCGTGCGTCCTGCTGCCTGGCTCCAGACGTGGGGGAGCGCTCGCTCAGACCTGAGCCCACACTGCCCGGCTTATAACCCCCACCCCTCCTCTGGACCCCAGCTCCGGGCCCTCGGGCACATCCCAGCCACGCCCCACCCCCAGGCCCCACCTCGTGCCCCCCACCGTAGACCCCAGCCCGTCCCCTCCCCCAGCCCCTGCTCCCTCCGCCCCGGGGGGGGGGCGGGGCTCCCTCAGGCTTCATTTTCTTACCCTGAGCTGTGGACTTGGGCCAGACTCCTAGGGTAGGAGTTGAGCGCTCGCTGGCCTCATTGTAAGATGGAAAGCCCACCGCTGAGCTCGACTTCAACCGTCAGGGGCTCCTATCACCTTAAAATAGAATCCCAGCGCTGGGTTTTACCGCTGCTTCGAGGCCTGCGTGAACGCCCTGCCGCCTGGCTGACACCATCCCCCAGCACGGTCCTCTCCGGACAGGGCGCGCATCCATCTTCTTTCCCTTCCAGCCAGACCTCGGGGCTGTGACTGCCTCCACGCCCACGGCTTGCAGTGCCCTCCACTGGGCTGCCTGTCCTGCTGCCCCCCTCCCTCATTCCTAACCTGTCTTCCTCAGAAAGCTCTCCCCCGACCACCGGCTCTGGAGGAGCCCTAATTCCTACCCGGATGTTTCTGTTCCACTCCTCCGCTTTATTCTCCTCTCCCGCCGCCCCTAAAATGTCAGGGGCAGCCCCCTCCAAAGACCGAGAGCGCCTTGTTCTCCACTGGACCTCTCTCCAATGTTGACAAGGGTGCCTGGCACACGGGAGGGACTCAGTAACATGGGAGTGAAGGGTGACCTCAGTCTGGGACTCCACTGCTCAGATGTTGGGACGCCGGCTGAGGTAGCCTGGAGCCTGGCCTTCTCTGGAAGCTGGCCTCCATGCCAGCCTGGGACATTGTGGGGTTGGCCATGACCTTGGCCTAAACCCTTGCAGAGGGGGGCACTGGGCAGCTCACATTTACTGAACACTTACTGTGTGTTAAGTGCTTTTCTGGAATCATCTGATGGGATCTCACAATAACCTCATAAATTACATCTCCATTTTATGGATGAAGAAACAGAGCCTCAGAGAGGTTAAGCCACCTGCCCAAGGTCACACAGACAGAAGTGGAAGTGGCTAAGTTTGATTCCAGAGAGGCAAGCTGTTTCTCTTCTCAGATAATTAAATGGGTGCTTGAGATATGAGAGGCCTCAGAGAGCATTACAATGAACCCCTTAGTGAACAGATGGGGAAACTGAGGCTTGTTGCCCAAGTCTCACAGTTGAACAGAGGCAGGGCTGGGCCTCTGAGCCAAGGAATCTAGGTAGAATGTACTTCTTTACAGTGTATCTCCAGAGGGTCTCCTGGGAAGACTGACCGTGACCCTGAGCCCTGCCAGGCCTCAGTTTCCCCTTGAGGGATGGTTTCATCCATGGTCTCTGGCTGTGAGGACTTCTGAATCCATTTCTTTAAAGCTGGGCTTGGGTGTCTCTGCTGCTGGGGCAGGAAAGTGAGGTGATAGTTGTGGAATCAGGGAGTGCGGGGTGGGGGTGGGGTGGTGGTGGTGGAAATCCCCTTAGAGAATTCCTGATGTATTCTCCCCTCATCAGCTGAGCAAGGGAGGGGCTTACAGTGCCAGTGGGCCCAACCAGAGGCCACGAGGATGTCAACCTCCGATGCTGTAGGGCTGGGGGGACACATCGAGGGATAAGACCAGCTGTGATACAGTTCGGAAAGGGGATCTGTGCCAAACCAGAGTGTCCCCCCTCCCCCTGTCTGAAGAGGCGGCCACCGTCGACCCCGTATAAGGCTAGGGATTAGTGCGGCCATAGACTGACTATCCAAGAGACACTGGAAAGCCGAGAAATAGTTTATGTGAGGTTTTCTAATTTTTCAATGTTAGCCACTGATTCACATTTTAAAAACGGCAGGGAAAACGAAATATCTTTCTGGGCTGGATTCAGCTGGAATGGCTGGACTCTGAGTCCCTGCTAACGTCAGCTTCTGATCCTTATCGCTTTGGTTCAGTAACTTCAACTTCCCGAGCCTGTTTTCTGACCTGTTAAATGGACAAGACCATACCTCCCCGTAGGGGGCAGTGTGGGCCAGTGGAAGGGCTTGGGGGCAAGGGTTGTGCATGGGTGGGTGGCACCGTAGCAGAGGGAGTGGCTCACAGCTGCTGGGGATGTTTCTGCCCTCACCTACCCTTCACGGCTCCCAGTGCATTCTGCAGAAAGTCTAGATTCTTCCTACCTGCTGCGTACCTGCTGACATCTCCCACCTTCTCTCCTTCCGCTCCCTCCCCTGCCCACTCCGTTCAGCCACATGACCTCCTTGCTGGTCCTGGGACGGCCCCTCACTTGGAGCAGGTCCTTTGGCTTTTACACCTGGCATCCTCTCTGCCTAGAGCCCCGTCCCCTGACACCATGGCTCCATCTGGCCATTCAGGTCTCAACCTAAATGTCACCTCCTCAGAGAGGCAACCCCCCCATCCAACACTGTTACTGCACCCGTTTAACTCTCTTCTTGCCACGTATTGTGTTGGAGCTCTTCCTGTGCACCATCGCGGCCCTCCCCCAGCGGCGTGTGAGCACCATCTGTGCAGTGCTTTATCTCGCTCACCACAGCGTCCCCAGAGCCGAGCTCAGTGCCCTCATCCACACTGCAGGTTCTCAATGAATGAATGAGTGAATGGATGGATGGAAGGATGGATGGGTTGGCTGGGGATGGTGGCCGTTCTTCCCCTGGGAGCCAATTAGCAGAAAGTCCCTGAGTGCCAGCGTGGCAGCCGGCCGGGTTAGCGCAGCAGGCTGTCCAGCCCTCCCTAGCCACTGAGGTCCATCTGGAGGCTTTGTTTAAAGATGCTGGAATCGGCCGCTCAGCAGCACCACCATCACAGACATGGCTCCCCCGAGGGCTGCAGGCCGGCCCTGGCTCAGTGTCGCTGGGCTCTGCAAGAAGTGTGGATTTAGGAGTGGCTGGCCCAAGATCAGGAGTCCTTGGGCTGACAGACCCTGGGGTCCGGCCCTTTCCTGGAGGCTCAGAGAGGGCAGGGGACTTGCCCATGGTCACACAGTGAGGCTGGGACCAGGGCTGAGTGAAGAGAGGGGCAGGGGGAAGTTCAGCAGGAAAGGGCAGGATAGGGGTCCAGTGGGGGTCTAAGCGGCAGGGCATGGGGGACTCTGTCCCCTTGGGGGAGTGTGTGGCAGAGGAGCCTTCCTTCTGCCCTCGCTCAGGCCAGGGCCCCCCTTCCCCACCACAGCCCGGTCCCTCCAGGCTCCTTGCAAGCGGCTGCCAGGGGGCGATGTCTCTGTCCTTCAGTGGCTGCCGGAGGCCACGGGACCAAGTCCACATCCTCAGCCAGGTGGTCGAGGCCTCTCAGGTCCTATAGCCTCATGCCCAAGCCCCCTGTTCCTCTCCTCTGGCAGGCCAGCCGCAGCCTGGCTGCACCTCCCCATCTCTGCTGCAGCCTTCCCTTGGTCCCTTCGTCCTCCAGGACTGGGCTTGCTGTCACTGCCTCAACGGGCACCCCCAGTCTGGTCAGGGGCCGCTCCAGCTCCACCCCTGTCCCTGTGGGTTGGGCGGGGCTGTTTTGTCTTGGGGCCTCAGGGCCACATGGCTCGGCAGGGTTTCTGGCTGGAGAAAGAGGGACGGATGGATTGAAAACTCTCCAAAGACCTGAACTTCAGAGCCGCTCACTCCTCTGTTGTATGGCTGAGCCACAGTTTACTTCTTACCCCATCGTTAGGGCCAGTATCTTATCTCCAACTTTACTCTTCTAATTAATGCTGCAAAGAACATCTTTGTTTCTCCCTGGGTCCCTCCCTGTCAAAAATAAAAGAAAAATACACGTATGAATAGGTGAATGAATGGGGATGTCTAGCATTATTTGGGAAGCCTGTGATCCGTGGGGTTCCCTCATCCCCACATCTGGTCTCTAAAGAAATCCTGCCACCTCTAGCTCACAAATACTTGCAGGTCTGACCTCTTTCCCTGCTCCCAGCATTACCACCCTGGCCGGAACTGCCCCACTCCCTCCCTCCATTGTCAGAATAGCCTCCCTGCTTCTGCCCTGGCTCCCTACAGTACTCAGGGACATCCTGTTAAGACTGAACCCAGATCCACACTCTCCATGCCCCCACCTTCCTCAGAAGAAAAGCCCACACACTCTGCCCCAGTACCTCTCAGGCCTCAGGGCTCACCTCTGTCCCCAGCCCTCACTTGGCTTTAGTCACGCTCATCTCTTACAGGTCAGTCCCTGAACATGGCAAGCATAGCCTTGCCCCAGGGCCTTTGCATATGCTATTCCTGATGGTTAGATGCTATTCCCTGGGATTCCCACTTGGCTCCATCACTTCCTTTGAGTCTCTGCCTCAGAATCTTACAGGTGCCTTTCCTGACCACTCTCTGTCACACTCTATCCCCCTCCTTACCTTGTGGTTTTTCTTCTTAGCCCCCAGGCATTTTGTATTTTTGTTTATTGTCACCATCCCCAATTAGGATGTAAATTCCATGAAGGCACGGCTTTTGGTTGCTTTGTTTCCTACTGTATCCCAGGCCCCAGGATTCTGCCTGGCACACAATAGGTGCTCAATTAATATTTGTTGGATGGATAAATGGATGCCCGTGTATGCTGCCTGCTTCCTGCCCGTGTGTGTGAAGCCTGAGCGCCCGAGTGTGGCCGTGGACCTGAGTGCGCACCTCTTCCAGGCTGGGAGGTGCGTCTCATTTGGCGGCGGCCGAGGCCTGTGTTTGTTTAGGCAGAGCGCTCTGCCTGTGTTGGAAGGAGAGGCTCTGCTGTGGCATACAGTGCCCCCATTGCAGGCTGCCCCTGGTGACAGCCAAGTGTCGCCACTGTCCCCGAGTGCACAGAGCAGGCCTGTCACAATATTTGTTTAACAGGCGGCAGCACGCGAAGCAAGGCTGCAAACACAGCGCTGCCAGGAGGGAGCCTCCTGCTGCCGCGGGGCCCCTCACGGTGCTAGGGACACGCTGCCCCGATTCCAGTGTCTGGCCTGACGGCCCGGCTGGGGAGCGAGTGACCCTCACTGCCCCTGCCTCCCCGTCTTCCTTCTAGCCCAGGCCCACCTGGGCCCCAGCTCTGACTACTGTTTGCTTGGGCCCCTTTGAAAGACTCTTGCCTCCTGGCCCCTGGCTCCCCAAGACCTGCAGCCAGGGCTGGGGTGCTTTCCCACAGCTGCCAGCTTCTGAAGGCTTCAGCAAGTACCTCCTGCCACGCAGGGTTCCTTGAGACTCGGGCAGGCCCTGTGCCACCTGGCAGCCTCAGACTTCCAGCCTCTCAAAACAAGACGAGGGCAGGTAGGACCTGCTCTGGACAGGCTCCTGCAGGACCGGGAGCGGGGAGACTCGGATCCAGCTGTTTGTCTATTTGGCCGTGTCTTGCTTGTCTGTGTGCCCGTGTGTCTGTCTCCCTGTCCATCCGACTGCTCCCCTGTCTTCCTGACTGTGCATCCCTCTGTCTGTGTGGTAGCCTGGCTGTTTGTCTGCCTGGACCTCCCTGGTGTCCCAGACCCAGGCTGTCTTGTTGGGTATGCGGGCAGCGCATTTTACAGATGAGACCCCTGCAGCCCACGGAGGTCACCTGGTGCTCACCCAGCACAATCCGGTGACCCTGTCCTCCCCTCCCCCGCTTTGCTCTTGTGGGGCTGGGGGGCTGCCTGCCTGTCCCCCTGCTCCTGTATGGCCACCCCACTTGCACAAGCCACCTCCCCAGCCACTCCAGCCTGGCACGACTCC
This sequence comes from Halichoerus grypus, assembly GCF_964656455.1. Classification (NCBI taxonomy): domain Eukaryota; kingdom Metazoa; phylum Chordata; class Mammalia; order Carnivora; family Phocidae; genus Halichoerus; species Halichoerus grypus. The sequence goes on along the minus strand of NC_135712.1, from coordinate 159,713,750 downwards.
TTCCACCTAGCGCTCCCGCAGTTCAGCGAGTCCGAAACACACAATTTAGCGCTTAATTATACACTCTGCTCACTAATTATTTTGTGCCTTATCTCCTCAGCTCGTGTGAGCTCTGCGAGGCAGAGCTGCGCTCTGGGGCCCGTGCGGGCGGGGGTCCCCGTTGCCTGGGCTGGGGCAGCGGCCATGCCCAGAGCCTGGAGCCCCCCGCGTTGGCACTAGTGGGCAGGCAGAGGACAAAGGCGGCGCATCCGCTAGCCTCACATCAGGTGTTCCCAGCCCTGTGGGCGCAGCAACACACAGGGTTGGAAAATGACCTGTCCCCTGCCTCCTGGAGCCTGCTGCGAGACACAGGCTGAAACCGACTGTCGTGGGTACATGCGGGGTCCGGAACGGGGCCCTGGCCACACCCTCATTCCCTCCTGAGTCCTCTCAGCCCTTTCGAGCACACAACCAAGCCACTGGGGGACCGTTGATTCTGCCTCCAGACTCACCTGCCACTACCATCACCCTGCACCTGGATGGCAGTGACCGCCTCCTCACCTTGCCTCCCCTCGGGCCCCCAACAGTCTGTCCTCCCCCAGGTGGCCAGAGGAAGCATCCCTCCCCTCCCACACCCGGCTCCGTGCAGAGCCAGTGCCCGTCTGTGCCCTGCTGACTGCTCGGACTTTCCTCACCACTCAGGCCCTTCTTGTTGTCCTGCCCCTGTGTGTACATGGGTGTGTGTGTGTGTGTGTGTGTGTAGAGAGATAGAGATAGACTTAGTTCAGGGAATTGGCTCACGTGATTGTGGGAGCTGGCAAAGTCTGGAATCTTTCGGGCAGACTCCAGGAAGAGTTGATGTTGCCAGCCTGATGCTGAAGGCAGCCTGCTGACAGAATTCAGGCCTTCGACTGATTGGACGAGGCCCACCCCCATTCGGGAGGAGAATCTACTCTACCCAAAGTCTATTGGCCTCAGTGTTAATCCCCTCTAAAAAATACCTTCCCAGCAACATCTGCACAGGTATTTAACAAAAAACTGGCTAGCATGCCCCAGTCAAGTTGACACATGAAGTGAACCATCACAGAGGCCTTCTTAGTGAAAACAGCACCTACGGGGGAAGCTGTGGCACGCTGCTCAGACAGCAGCTTTGGGGATGGGGGCCTCGTGCCCTCAGATGCAGAAACCTGCCTCCTGGAGGTCACCCCCCTCCCTGTGAGCGATTGATGTGGGGGCTTCTCCCCACGCAGGCAGCTCTAAAGGCCCAGCTGGCTGCAGAGGCTCCCGTAGGGTTGGCTGGGCTTCTGAGCAGCTGTATCACAGCGTGCTTCCCCCTGCCCAGTTCTGCCTCCTCCTCTTTCCTTCTGTGTGGACTGAGTGTGTGCCCTCCCACCCCCCATTCATATGTTTAATCCTAACCCCCAGTGTGATGGTATTTGGGGGTGGGGCCTTAGGGAGGTGATTAGGTCATGGAGGGTGGAGCCTCAGGAATGGGATTCTGCCCTTATAAAAGGGACCCCAGAGAGCCCCCTCGCCCCTCCCCCCCACCTAAGGACACAGCCAGAGGAGGGCCCTCTATGAACCAGACACTGAGTGTGCTGACACCTTGACATTGGACTTCCAGCCTCCTGAACTCTGAGAAGTAAATGTTGGTTGCATATGAACCACTAAGACCTGGCCCACCAGAGTCCGCCCTAATTAACCCCCTGCATGCTCTTCTCTATCTCAGGGTCCTCTTCCCACTCCCAACCTGTAGTAGTGTCCCTCTTCACTGCCGCTGGGTCTTTCCTTTGCTGGCGTTCATCTACTGGTTTGGTTGTCATATACTGTTGGTCTCCTGCCCTGGGACGTGGGTTCCACGAGGGCAGGGCTGTGCCCCCCAGAACTCTTGACACCTGCCGTGGGAGTACTTGCCTCCCGACGGGTGGATGAGCAGTCAGCGGTATCCACTCCAGGCTCTGGTCCGGATGGACGCCTGCCTCTGGGTGGCCTTGGGGAAGCTGGACTGTCAGGCACGCCATCGAGGCCAGACCCCAGTCACCGGCAGGCTTGGGTTCCGGAGTGGGGTGGGCTGTGAGCTTTCTGAGGGGCTGGGTCTGCCGGACAGCCTCCCGGTTCCAGCTGCAGGAGGGGGAGGCTTGAGGAGGTGCACAGAGGGAGGGCACTGTGTGAACAGACTAGGGTGGGTGTGCAAAGTGCAAGGAGGCACTCACTCCCCCCTGGGCCTGGGGCCAGAGGGTCTGAGACCCAGAGAGAAGAACCCGTTCATTCAAGGTGGTGAGGCAGGTCAGGGGCAGGACTGAAACCGGAACGTAGGGCTGTCTGACTCCAAGTTTGCCCTCTCAGGGTGGGGGAGTTTGTGTGGCCCTAGTTGAATGCAGAGACCCAGCCCAGGGCAAGCAATGGCCTTCAAGTTGCTTTGGGGAAGGGGGTAGCCAGTGGGAAAACTGAGGGTAGAATGGATTGGGCCAACACTGTGCAGTGGAGGCAGGAGTGGGGAGGTGACCCTGGGAGCAGGAGCCTGGGCTCACGCAGACATGGGGGCTGAAGGATGTGGGGCTGGTCTCTTTTCCAAAGGTAGTCCCATAATACTCTCCTCCGCCCCATCCCACAGGCTCTTCTGCTGTGTGACCTTGGCCCACCACTGCCCCCATACCCCTGACCTTGAATCTGGGTGGGCCTTAGTGACTCCCTTACCATCTGTAGAATGTGGTGGGAGAGCAGGTCCGAAGATTCCACCTGGATTCTTGGAATACTGCTTCTCAGGATGCTCCTCTGGGAACCCAGCCACCACCCAGTGGGGAAGCCCCAGCCCCATGGAGGGGCCACATGTGTCTGCCCCCGTCCATAGCCCGGCCTTCAAGTCGCCCCAGCCCGGGTGCCAGGCTCTCCAGATGATTCCAGCCCCTGGTGGTCTGCGTCACCACTAGCCTTCAATCTTCCCAGCTGAGATCTCAGACTCGTGTACCAGAGGCAGACCACCCCACTGGGCTCTGGCAGACTTCCTGACCCATAGACTCTGAGAACAGAATCAAATGGTTGCTGTTTTATGCTAAGTTTGGAGTGGTTTGTTAACACAACAAAAGATAACTCAGAATATGCTACCCACACACACTCCACCCCTGGGCCAGCAGACTTCTCGGGGCTGGTTTTGAAGGGGTGGGGAGACTGGAGGGCCTGGAGGCCCTGGGGTGGACAGAGGAGCGTAGCCTGTCCGCCTCATGCGACTGGGGCGGAGGAAAAGGCCTGCAGGATTTGGGGAAAGATTCGGGCTTTTGGCTCCACCACGACCCCAGGCCTGGCTGACTGACTGTGTCCCCTGGGCTAGCGTCCTTACCTCCCTGAATCCCCACACGGGGATCACCAGGCCCAGAACGCAGGGGAGCCCACCAGGCGGCTGCAGGCAGCTGGTAAGATGAGGTTTGTTTATGCACTGGCAGCGGGAGGTGCCTCCAGCTCTCTGCAGAGGTGGGGTGGGGTGCGGAGGGCAGATGACGTCCCCAGGAGAGCAACTTTTAAGACTCTCTGCTCCTTCCAGTGAGAGAAGCACCACTCCCAGAGGCTTCTCTGTCTTACCCCACCCTTGCTCTTGAATTTCCCCCCTCTTCTCTCCAGCTCCAGCCCTGTCACCTGGACATCACTGCTCTGGCCTCCCCGCTGCCCCCTGCATCTTCCCTTGCCCCTGGGCCCTCTCTGCACACAGGCGTCATCCCTACATTAACAGCTCATGGCGGGCCCTGCTGTGTCTCTGCCTAGCACTGCTCAGACTCCCTTTCCCTCGGAGAGAAGGTCCGAGCTCACAGTCAAGGTCACCTATGACCTGGCCCACGCTGCCTCTCTCCCCACTCCGGATCCCTCCACCCCTGAGAAACTTCACGCTGCTGGAAAACCGGCTACAACTGGACAGTGGGGGATCCTGGCAGACACCACCTCAACCAGTGCTCAAGGTCAGCAGCATCTGCAACCATCAGCCGTATGGGTAGCAGGCACCCCCTGATGTGATGTGATGAGGGGGCGCCCACCTCTGTGGTCTTCTCCCTCCAAACCCACAGCTCCGGTGTAATCATGAAGAAGCCACAGACATCCTGCAGAGGAACTGGCCGCTGCTCTTCAAAAGGGCCAAGGTCGTGAAAGACAAGGCATGCCAGAAGAGCTGTCCCAGACGGGGGGACCCTGGAAGACAAGATGACCAAGTGCGATACAGAGCCTGGACTGGACGTTAGTGGGTAAGCTGGGCAAGTCTGAACGTTCGTGAATGCTGCTGACCGATGTCTATGTCTTAGTCCAGTAAACGCACCATGGTTATGCAGCACGCTCGCGTGGGAGAAGCTGCGGGGAGGGTGTTCGGGAACTCTCTTTCATCTTTGTGATTCTGGAGTAAATTTAAAATTATTTGAAAATGAAGCATTAATAAATCAGATGCTTAACAATTCTTTATTGTGTTTCTTATTAAAATTGTCATACGTGCTCATTGTAATGATTCCAATCAGTGGAGAGGCTCGGTGCTGACAGCAGCTTCCCTCCCCTGTGGAGGGGAGCCTGGACTGGTGTCCCTCCCTCTGGGGTCTGTGCATACGTTAACATATATTATTCTCATTATTTTGTCTTTTATCACAAATGGGACTTAAAGTACACTCTGTCCTGCCACCTGTGTTTTCACCTGTTATTCCCCCGGGATGTCTTCCAGGTCAGGCCGGCGTTGACGGTCGCAGATGTGAACCCACATTGCGAATAGACTTCTCCGGGAGTTTTTTTTTTTGTGTGTGTGTGTTAGCTTCTCGTCAGAGCCGATTAGGTGGACACTGAGTTCACTGAGTAATGTGCTCCCTACATTCCTTCCAGGAGTGAAGGAAAATGCCTGCGTTACTATTTTTTTTGTCCTGAGCTCACGCTTGTATTAAATTCAGTCCGCATTTCCTTTGCGGGAAACTTCTTAAGCTACTTGGTCATTTTGTTAGGGTTAGTTTAATTAAAACCAGAGCCTGTAATCCACAAATCCACTTACCGCGGCAGTGCGCTGAAGGAGGATGAAGCTGTGTGCGCATGCCCTCTGCCTTTCAGGCCACCCCTCCCGCCTCTCCCCTCCTCTGCAACACCTGGGCCTTGCAGGGCCACACGAAGGTGAGAAGGTGACATGTCACTTTAGAGGATGTACTGATAAGCAGATTATATTCTTTTCTTTCTTTTTTTTTTTGAGAAACATACATTCAAAATAGAAGTTCTAACATTTTCTTCTCACACCCTGTCGGTACGCACAGAGGTTCTAGCTTACTTCTATAGCATTTGCTATGGTTTGGCCTGCACCGAGGATTGGGGTTCCATTTTGGGGATGACAGACCCCAATCTTTACCAGGCTAGAGTGCCCACTAGCCACTAGGTAAGCAGCCTGCTCCCCAGGAAGCCTTGCCTGGTTTCCCAGACTGCGTCAGGCCCCCACCCCTCCCAGTCTGGTCCCGTAGGCGCCAGCCTCCCTTAGGACAAGGCGCTGACCAGAATACAGGTCAGTACGTGCGAGTTGCCCAATGGAGGGCCGTAAGGGCAGGGCCCTGGTCCCTATGCTTATGTTGCCAGGCACGGGGCTTGTGCTGAAGGAACGGAGGAAGAGTTTGGATTTGCTGGGAACACAGAGGTGGTGGTCCCGGTGGGGAGAGGCGTGACACAGGCCGGGCAGGGAAGAGTCCGGGATTGGCCTGGCCCCAGTCCCCAGCCCCTGCAATATTTCTGTGTCAGTGAGCTCCCCCCCCAATTTATCCTGTTGCTTGAGCTGGAAACCTAGAGCCCCTATGAATGCTGCTCCTCCCCCCGCCCCCCTACATATGCCCAGGCACATGATCTCACGCCAGCCATGTAGTCATGGGGCTCAAATCTGCCCCTCTCTATTCCTGCTGTGCCTCTACTTCTCCCCCCACGCCCCCAGCACACAGTGTCCCCTCTAGACTTTCACCCAGAACTCACAGCACTTGCCTGCCTAGATTCATCCATGGCTCCCACTGCATTTAGAATAAATTGAAATCCTGACCAGGCGCCAGGCTCACCTGCTGATCCCAGTTTCACCTCAGCCCTGTCACTCTCTCCTTGCTTGCTCCTTGTGCTCTGGTCTCTGCTCTATCCTTTTCACCCCCACATCCTCTTTGTCCTCAGGACCTTTGCACATTCTTGGAAACTCCCCACTTCTGCCCTATCTACCCCAGCTCAAATGTCACCTCCTCAGGGCACTGCCCCAAACTAGGTCAAGGCTTCCTGTTATAAGCATGATGTGTTCATTTTCTACTAAACTGTGAATGCCACAAGGGCAGGGCTTTCCCTCACAGCTGTGTCCCCAAGTGAATATTCATTGAAGGCACACAGAAATGAACAGATGGGGTGTAGTGAGGAGCTGGCCAACGACACCGAGTCAAGGCCCTGGGTTTGGGCTGGAGGTGGCCCCTGCAGGTGGGGCTGGCATCTGAGACCCAGACTGGGGTGGGAAGTGGACCTGGAGGGCATGACAGTGTGGGCAATGTTGGAAGTGAGTTTTCTTGGGTGTCCCAGGTTTCCCTCCCCTGGGGGGGGGGTTCCCTTTTGTGTGTCCAGCCCCGGCCAGGGCAGCATGGTGCGGCCCCTTCCCTCCCTTCAGCTCACACGTGTCCAAGAGCGGGCAGCTGTACCTGCGTGTTCGTGTGAATCAGCCCTGTCTGTCGCGGGGAGCTTTGCGTCTGTCTGGATCCGTGCGGGGGTGTGTGTATTTGTGTACGAGCATGTGATTGTTTTGGTTCAGTTTGATGGTGTGGGTGTGATTCTGCAGGGGGGCTGCCGGTGCATCTGTGGGGGTGTGTCTGCGATCGTATTAGCCTGTCTGCCGTGGGGTGGGTGTGTCCCCAAGTGCCTGCAGCGCTGTGAGGAGGGGGTTTGTGCATTCCACCAGGGTCTGGAGAGTCAGGGCTCCCTACTATGGGGCCAACCAGACCCTGCCCTGCTCCCCATCTTCCCCTCCCCACAGTTCCCATCACCTAGCAACGGAGGGACTCCAGGCAGCGGGTGGTCTCAAAGACAAAGACGTGTCTCTGTGAAGGAAGAGCGGTGCTTGGAGGGGGAGGGTCTCTAGACTCGCCTCAGAGCGGAGCCTCGTTCCTGGCCCACCTCAGGCCCCCCGAAGGGCTGCCTCCACCAGCTCATCCCTTATCACTGTAGAGCTCTCTCTTGGTCAGCCCTCCACCCCCACCTTCTTCTTGGGGCTGGCACACTCGCTGTTCCCACACACCGCCCCCCGCCCCCCCAGGGAGCCTCGTGTGGGCCTCTGATGGATGGGGTGCGAGGACAAGATTGGCGTGAAAGCTGGATGCACCATCCGGTGGGTCTGGGCTCCACAGCCTGAGGCTTGGCATTGAGCATGTCTGGTGAGGACAAACCCATCCTGCAGCGGACCGGTGGATACTCCCGTCTGCTCCTCCAGGGATGCGCTTTCCTTCCTCAGAAGGCAGAGGTGAAGGGCATTCATTTGCAGCTTTGGGGCAAAGGGTTGGCCATCCTGGGGGGCCAGGAGAGGGAACAGCTCTCAATGCTCCCCGTGGTTCTCAATGCCCCATTAGACCTGGCTTCTTCTGGGGACCCCCAACCTCCTCTCCAGTGCACTCTTTCCCCATGCTCCAGCCACGCTGGCCAACAGGGTAGACCGATTCTTCCTCAGGGCCTTTGCACAGCCCTTCCCTTTGCCTGGCACATGCTTCCTCTAGGGCTCTGTGGAACTTACCCCACCATTCAGGGTATCACTCAGCTGCAATGGCTTTGGCTAGGCCTGCCCATCTAAGGCAACTCCCCTCCCAACCACCTGCATCCCACCCCTGCTTTGTCCTACCTGCAGTGCTTCTCCCTCTCTAAGATGACCCTATTGAATAAGTTATTGATAAAATAAAAATATTAATAAATAATAATAATAAAACTCAAAGCGCTTTTATTTAGCACTTACTTTGTGCTGAGCACTGTTCAAGCCCTTGATGCATTTTAACTCTGTTACCCTTGGAGCAACCTTGTGATATAAGAGCTATTATAATCTCCTCTTTACCCCTGAGGACACTGAGGCAGAGGGAGTAGCTCAGCATCGTGTCATGGCCACAAAGGGACTGTCCATTTTATTTGCTGTGTGTCCCTAGCACTTGGCACATGGAAGGGGCCCAGGGAATATTCTAGAAAGAAAGGATTGTGGCAGGGGAACCCAGGGCCTCCTAGCATCCAGGGAAGGGGCCCGCTGCCTCTCTGCCTATATAGCTCTTGCTGTAGCATCACTGGTGAGGGTCTCAGGCTGTTTCATGGGTCTGATCAGGCTTTGGAGAGAACTTGCCACACCTCTGGCTTTGCTCCTCTGAAAATAGTCGGACCCTGGAGATAGCACTCACTCATGCACTTAAGAGAAAATGTCTCTGACCCCCACTTCTTTGGCTAACTTCAATGCTGGTTTCTGGTGGTACAGAGAAATTGGACTAAGCCCCCACCTCAAAGGGCTCACAGTCTCAGGGGAAGACAGAAAGATTGCAGTGGCATCTCCCGGTGACCTGTCTTTTATTCACAGTTAGCAACATCCTGAGTGGGACGTAGATAGAACCAGCTTCCAGGATGTGTTCAGGTCTGTCACAGGCAGCCCACCTCTGTCTGGTAATCAAAACTGTAACATGCAGCAGAGATACATGGAAATGTTTGTCTAAAGTTGGTGATGCCTAGGAGTACAATGTTCATGGATATCTTTGGATGTGAACTCTAGTCTGCCGCTTAGAATAAAAGTTGATATTGTGGCACTTCTTTGGGCTTCTCCCTTCAAGGAGGGTATTCCCAGCATTCTAAATAAACCACCAAGCCGCCCATCTCCATCTCTGGGGAGAGCCCGGCCTGGGGTCTGCTGTCCAATCCAGCCTTATGAAGGCCAGTGTGGGTTCGGATATGGAGGAATACCTGTGCTGTGGGGAGCTGAGCATCCTGCCTGGGTTGGGGGGCTTGCAGAGGAGGTGACACTTGCTCTGGATATTATCTTGGACATAGCTCAGATCCTCATGGATCCCATGCTCATCTCTGAGCACCCCTTCCCCGGCTCCCTTGTGCTTTTGTTTCCAGAAGCTGCACCTGTGACCCTTCTTGGGAAGGTTTCTCTTGAGCTCCTGGAGCTGCTCTTCCATTATGTGCAGAGAGTGGCAAGGGTCCAAGGAGGCCCTCAGCCAATGGTGATGGGTGCAGTAGGAGGAAAACCCAGCTCCCTTGCCTCTGGCATAGCAGACACTCCAGTGTCTCCAGGCCTGGCCCTGTACTTTGCTTGCTTCCTCACCTGCTCTGTTTCACATTCCCTGCGCCCTTACTGTGCTTCCCTGGGAACACTTAATACATCTCATGCACTTAAATGCTTCTTCAGAATCTGACCAGAGACAGATTGGTTGACTGTGGAAAAGGCATAGCGAACAGCATTCTGAGCAGAAGGAAAGGCAGAAGCAAGGCAGGGAGTGGAAAGAACCTGGAACTGCCCTGAAGGGGGCACAGGGAGTTCAGGAGATGAAGGTGGACAGGGAAGGATGTTCCCGAGTTCCCAGTAGAAGGATGAAGGGCAAACAGGAGCCTACATGGTCCCGTGAAAGGGGATTGGCACCATCAGATTTGTACTTTCCAGTGGTTCCCACCCTGGTGCAGGCTATGTTCACACACATCATGTCTGGATGATTTGGGTGAGGTACCCCTTTCCCTCCCAAGCAGAAAAGGATTTAATATGGGGAGTGAGGGGCTTACAAAATCGTTGGAAGGGCTGGAGGATCAACAGTTAGGGATCGCTTGTGTACTGATAGCTTTCTGAGAAATAGGGGGTTGCTGTTGCATCTCAGGTTGGGAAATTGCTGAAAATTGCTGAAGATGCCAGATACTTTTTTCTTTTTTGGTACTCAGTATTTATGGAATGAATAAGTGAATACACATATGCTTTCATTTACTTGTGTACCAAATGGAACCAATTTTTTTCCAATTTAATAGTGTTTCATTACAGATTGACAAAATAATAAACCATGAAAACATCTTCACTGTTAACTTTTTTTTAACCTAAATACAAATCTTTGGGCTCTCCTCATTATCTTTATGAATACATATGGATGCAGTCAAAGTAAAGAAAGTAATTTTGCATTCTAATCTTTTTCTTAACTTTTTATTTCAAAATAAATGTAAAATTAAAGGAAGTTGCAACTATAATATAAAGAGATCCCTTGTACCCTTCACCCAGCTTCCCCAAGGCAACATCTTAACATGACTATAGTATAATACTAAACCCAGAAATTGACATTGCTATGACGTGTGTATCTAGTTCCATGTTCTTTTTTCACATGTAGATTCGTGTAACTGTCACTGTGATCAAGATACAGAACTGTCTCTTGCCACAAAGATCCCCCTCATGCTGCCCCTTACTGTCATGACCACCCCTCCCTCTACCATTTCTAACCCCGGCAACCACTAATTTAATCCCCATCTCTACAGTTTTGTCATCTCACAAATTTTATATAAAAGGGATTACGTAGTATGTGAACTTTTGAGATTGGCTTTTCCCACCCAGCATAATGCCTTTGCCATCTACCCAAGTTGTTAAAGGTATTAATAGTTTGTTCCTTTTTTTTTTTTCATTTATTTATTCATGAGAGACAGAGAGAGAGAGAGAGGCAGAGGGAGAAGCGGGCTCCCTGCCGAGCAGGGAGCCCGATGCGGGACTCGATCTCAGGACCCTGGGATCATGACCTGAGCCGAAGGCAGATGCTTAACCATCTGAGACACCCAGGTGCCCAAGTAGTTTGTTCTTTTTTTACTGCTGGTGCAGGTATGGCACAGATTGCTTAAACATTCACCTGTCGTAGGACATCTGGATTCTTTCTAATTTTCGGCAATTATAAATAAAGCTCCTATGGTCAATTATGTACAACTTTTTGGGTGTACATAAGATGTCTTTTCTCTGGGATGAATACCCAGGAGTATGATTGCTGGGTTGTACAGTAAATGTACATTTAGTTTTTTTTTTTTTTTTTTTTTTTAAGAATTTATTTATTTATTTGACAGAGAGAGACACAGCGAGAGAGGGGACACAAGCAGGAGGAGTGGGAGAGGGAGAAGCAGGCTTTCCGCGGAGCAGGGAGCCCGATGTGGGGCTCGATCCCAGGACCCTGGGATCATGACCTGAGCCGAAGGCAGACGCTTAACGACTGAGCCACCCAGGCGCCCCTGTACATTTAGTTTTATAAAAAACTGCCAAAATGTTTTCCAGAGCGGCTGTACTGTTTCACATTCTCGCCAGCAACTGGTGAAAGTTCTTATTGTTCCACACCCTCTCCAGCATTTGGTATTTTCACTATCTTTGCTACACTTTTACTTTCAACCTACCTATATCATTAAATCAGAAGTGAATTTCTTGTAGACAGCATGCAGTTTTTGCTCTTGTTGTTGCTGTTGTTTTGTTCACTATACCAATCTCTGTCTTTTAATTGATGTGTTAGACCTTTTATATTTAATATTATTATTTATATGTTAGAGTTTAAGTCTGTCATTTTATTTTTTGTCTTTTGTTTATTAATTTCTGTTTTCCTTTTTCTGCCTTCCCATGGGTTACTTGAAACTTTAAAAAATTCCATTTTGACTTATGTGTAGTGCTTTTCAGTGTATCTGCTTATATAGACTTTTTGGCATATTCCAGGTATTATACGAAGCATACATAATTTATCAGTTCACTGATGTGGCCATTTTATCAGCCAGAGTGCAGAGACTTAAATCCCATTACATCCCTTTAGTCTTTCAACTTCTGATATAACTGTCTTACATTTTTTCTTGGCATATATTGAGAATCACATCAGATAGTGTTGATTTTTGTTTCAATTGCCAAACACAATTTAGAAAACTAAAGAGGAGATAAAGTCTATTGTATTTCTTCATATTTTTTATTACTATGCTCTTTCTTCCTAACTGATGTTCCAAGAGTCCTTCTTCTATTATTTTTTCCCTTTTTGTTTAGAGAACTTCCTTTAATAATTCCTTTAGGATAAATCTGATGGTGACAAATTCTCTTAGTTTTCTTTCTTCTGAGAATGTCTTGATTTCTTCTTCATTCCTGAAGGATATTTTCATTAGATATAAGATTCCGGGTTAACATTGCTTTCAGCACTTGAAAAATGTTGTGCCATTTTCTGCTTGTCTCCATGGTTTCTGATAAGAAATCTGCTGACATTCAAATTTGTTTTCCCCTTACATGTAAGATGTCATTTCTCTTTCACCGCTTTCAAGATTTTGTTCTTTGTCTTTAGTTCTCAGAAGTTTTAATATGCTATGTCTTGGCGTAGATTTCTTTTGGTTTATCCTGTTTGGGGTTTTCTCAGCTTCCTGAATCTGTAGGTTTATGTCTTTTACTAAATTTGGGAATTTTTATTTTATTTTATTTTTTTTTAAGATTTTATTTATTTATTTGACAGAGAGAGAGTGAGAGAGAGAGAGCATAAGCAGGGGGAGTGGCAGGCAGGCAGAGGGAGAAGCAGGCTCTCTGCTGAGCAAGGAGCCCGATGCGGGACTCGATCCCAGGACCCTGGGATCATGACCTGAGCCGAAGGCAGCCGCTTAACCGACTGAGCCACCCAGGCGCCCCAAATTTGGGAATTTTTAAACCATTGTTTCTTTGATAGCTTTTTCAGTCCTGCCTTGATTTTTTTTTTTTTTTCTCCTGGGATTTGGATCACACAAACACTAGATTCTTCCGTTATAGTCCCTTTCTTAGGTCCTTGAGTTACTGTTCATTTTTTAAGTCTATTTTTTTCTCTGTTGTTCAGATTGAGTAATTTCTATTATTTTATCTTTAAGTTTACTGATTCTTTCCTCTGTTCCCTCTGTCCTGTTGAGCCCATACATTGAGTTTTAAATATGGTTATTGTATTTTCAGTTCTAAAATTTCCATTTGGTTCTTCTTTATAGCTTTTTAAAAAATTATTAGTTTCAGAGGTAGAGTTTAGTGATTCATCAATTGCATATAACACCCAGTGTTCATTACATCAAGTGCCCTCCTTAATTAATGCCCATCACCCAGTTATGAAATAAGTCTTCTTTACAGCTTTTATTCCTTTGCTGAGACTTTCTATTTTCTCACTTGTTCCAATCGTGTTCATTGCTGAAGCATTTTCATATTGCTGCTTTAAAATTTTTGTCAGATAATTCTAACATCCATATCCTCCGATTAGTTTCTTTTGGTTGTTTTTTCTCATCCAGGTTGAGATTTTCCTGGATCTTGGTACGAAGAGTGACTTGCGATTGAAACCCGAACATTTGGGGACATATGCTATGAGATTCTGAGCTTTATTTAAAACATCTCCTCTGATGCTGTTCTGGTGGGGATGGTGGGATGTTACCTCATTATTGCCAGGTGAGGGTGGAAGTCCAGTGCCCCACTAGGCTTCCTTTGATACTAGGGGAAGGGGAGGTTCTTTTTTTTTTTTTTTAAAGATTTTTTTATTTATTTATCTGAGAGAGAGAATGGGAGACAGACAGCATGAGAGGGGGAGGATCAGAGGGAGAAGCAGACTCCCCGCTGAGCAGGGAGCCCGACGCGGGACTCGATCCAGGGACTCCAGGATCATGACCTGAGCCGAAGGCAGTTGCTTAACCAACTGAGCCACCCAGGCGCCCCGGAAGGGGAGGTTCTTATTCCAGCTGGCAGGTCTGGGCTTTCCTCTGCTAGTGCAGCCCTTGCTAGGAAGAACACCTTGTTACCATCCCGTCATGGCCTCCGCTGACATTTCAGGGTGGCTGCCTTGTGCTTGCTAGGCTGTGGCAAGAGTCCCAGCTCCCAGTTACCTTCTGATGCCCCCTCCCCCGCAGTGAGGAGAGGGCTCACCTCATTACAACTAGGTGAGGGTGGAAATGTGGCTTCTCCTGGCCAGAGTGGAGGTGAGACCTCATTTTTTTTTTTTTTCTGTGTTGTTTGGTGGTGCAGTACAGCTATTGCCTATAACTTTTCTGGGTTTCTTCTTTCCTGGTTGTTGGACTGGAGGGAGCAGACTTCTCTTGGGAATTTTTTCTGACCCTATTGGTGTTTCTAGTTTACCAACTACCCCAGCATCCAGGCTGGGATATGTGAGGAGTAAAGAAGACTCAGAGAACTCACCACCATTTCATTCCTTGGGCCCTGAGGTCCCCAGTGGGTCTGCTTTATTCTCTCCACTTTTCAGAGTTTATATATAATGTCCATGACTTTGAGCAGTCCTTAGTGGGAGGAACAGGGAGGAACAGGGAGGAACTACCCTCTTTCCATATGTGGAAGTCCCAAAGGTCAGAGGTTTTTGCAACTGCCCAGGGTATCCTTTACCTTGGTTTCCCTCAAGATTCTGATATATGCATGACTGGTATTCATACTGGGTTTCTGCTCTATTTATTCAATTCTTATGCCAAAATATTCTTGTGAAAATTTTGAACATGGCCTACTTTGTATAGTACCCCTAGGGTGCATAGAGCAGAACTGAGCTCTTGTGAAAGGTCCCTTGATTCCCAAAGGCTGCATGGGGGCAGGGGGGCAGCTGGGAGGTGGCTGGGCTGGACAGGCTGGTGTCCAGGCCACAGGCAAGCCAGTCCTTAGATTCACTGGTAGCCACATCTAATTTAGGCTAACTCAATGCATTCACTGATTGTCCTCTCAAACCTATGGATTTGTCCTCTTCCCAAATTTCCCAAAGACCCTTTCCTCCATCCAGGCCAGTGTCCATCCTATCCCACCCTGCCATTCTCATGGTCATTTCTATATCACTGACCAGGACATTCTGCTTTCCAGGAAAGCCCTTCCTCCTCTTCAATGCCCAGATGCTACACAACTCCTGCATCACCTGCACTGGACCAGACCTCTTTCCCATTGAGCCTGAAGTTCTGAGGGCATTTCAAGCCATCACAGAGTAACAAGCATGGTGACTGCCTTGGGGTCTCTGGCCTGCCTTGCTGGAGTCCTGCCAGGCTCACACTAAATTTACATGAATTCACTGTTCTCTTTGAGAGGGACAGATCTGTTTCTTTACCTGTTGGGCTTTTCCTTGGTCCTACTAGGTCTCTAACACTCCAAGGAAAGGAAGACCACACCCCAAAGCAAATAGAAACACAATGAGTTAATTAAGAAGAGTTAATTTAGAATTAAGAATTTCTAACAGCCCCAGACCCTACAGTTTAAGGGATTTTTTTTTTCCTCCCTGGGCAAAATTAGGTAAAACTCATCACATATGGTTTCATTTAGAATTTTGTTCTCAATTTACATATGCAAATAGTGAGGTTCTTTGAGGTAAGAGACTCACTGCAGTAAGCCATGATGAGCACAGACAATGAGCATTCAGCTCAGGATACATATGACAGCTTTATGTTTGCTTTGCTATTCTGTGGTCCAAAGTGGCTGCTCTAGCTCCAGCCATCACATATGCTTTCCAGTCAGTGGGAAGAGGAAAGCATGACCCTTCATTTTAAGAATGCACTCAAAGTTGCACACATCATTCCTGCTTATGCTTCAGTGCCTAGCATTTAGGCACATGACCACAGCTAGCTGCAGGGGATGCTGGGAAATGTAATATTTATTCTGGGAAACCCAGTATCCAGCTAAAAGTCTAGAGTTCTATTTCCATGACAGAGAGGTGAGAGTGGATATTGGGGGGACAATGAACGGTTTCTTCCTCATCTTCTGGTAAGTGTGATGAGTGCTGCATTGGTCATGTGTTGTGTATTGACTCAATCCAGAACACACTGAGCACATATTGCATGTGAGACTTTGGCTTGAGCCCCATGGGAAATAGAAATACGTGTAAGGGTCAGAAAAGGGGAAAAACAACATTTATTGAAGACTTACCATGTTCTTACCATGTAAAGAAGATTTGCATGCCTCGTCTCCTCACCTTTATGACTGTATGGCCGCTGTACATCTGAGGAACTGTATCTCAGAGATGGAGTGTGTCTCAGGTCAGGTTTCCTGGGAAATGAACTATGAGATGTGGGAGGTTTATCAGGGAGTGAATGCGGGACCAACACCATGGGGAGTGAGGCAAGCGAGGCTGGTCAGAGTAAGCAGTTGGGCTGTGATGTGGCTGCCATACAGTCACAGCCAGGGCCAGCTGGGGATGACCCTGCAGAGTGGTCCTTCTCTCCTAATTAGGGGCCGGGATTTCGGACCCCTCATCAGCTAGTTCCTGGATGTGGGATGCCCACCCTCATTTCCCCCTCCTTTCTGGGAGGCGCATGATCTTGGGCAAAGCAACTGCCACCATCCAAGGATAATTCCTAGGGACCCGGCCACCAGTCATCCACCTTCAACACCTCAAGCCTCTGGGGGGATGAGTGCCTTGGTCCAGAAGTGGGGATCTGGGTTGCACAGAACAGTGTCTCCTACAAACTGATGTGCTCAAGGCCACATAACTTGCTGGTTCAAAGCTGAGATTCCAATCTAGTTCTGTCTCCAAAATTCATGTCCTTCCTCATGTCTTTTGCTGCCTCCCAGGGGGCAATCCAGAGGTGGACAGCGCTAGCAGGGGAAGGGCCTGGGGGCAGGATTCTTCCCAGCATGTTCTCCTGAGGGTGGGATAAGATGAGGCCCTCATTGCTCCTGGGACCTGAGATGGCTCCACCCTCATCTCCCATTCTCCCTTACGCTGTCAGCAATGCCCCACACTGCCCTCCTTCCTGTGCCTTGGACCTCCCACGCTCAGTCTAGCCTTGGGGATGTCTCTTACTGTTCTTTCCACCCGGACCATGCCTCCTCCAACCTTTCACATGGTTGGCTGCTCCAGATCATTAGGGTCCCAGCTCAAATGTCACCTTCTCCGACCACCCTATCTCAAGTCACCTCCTGCCACAGCCCCTCTCTATCCCATCGTTTGTGTTATTCTAGCATTACAACTCCCTAAAATGATCTTCTTTTACGAGATTACATGGATATATTCTGTCTCCCCTAGAATGTGAGCTCTGTGAGGGCAGAGATTTGTCTTTCTCATTCACTGCTGTCTCCCTAGACCAGTGCTACTATGTCAGTAGGTGCTCAATAAATATGAGTCAGGTAATGGAATGAATGAATACATGAATGCAAAAGGTACAAGTAGCCCTCATCCAGGCCTATAAGGGACCGCCCAGAGCTGGGGGTGTTTGAGGAGAAGGGAGTCTTTCCTTCCAGCTGCTCTCAAGAGGTGGAGCAGTGTTGAACTTACAGAGGATGTCAACCCCTGTCTCACTTTCCCCAACTATAAGCAAGGGGACAGTGCAGCCTTTCCACCTCCTAGGAAAAGTGTCAGAGTCTTTTTCAGAAAGTGTATGCAGTGGGGAAAACACAGTTGCCAAAGAAGAGCTGACCCAGATTCGAATCCCGACTCCAATCCCTCTCTCCACATACCCCCGACCTCCTGGAACCCCTGTGTCTGCATCTGTAAATGGGTTTGATCATGACGCCAGCTCCCCATGGTGCTTAGGAAGTGAAATGGATGATATGGGTACATTAGTTTCCTCTGGCCGCCATAACAAAATACCACAGGTTGGGTGGCTTCAACAGCAGCCGTGTATTGCCTCACTGTTCTGGAGGCCAGAAGTTCCAGATTAAAGCATCAGAAGGATCGGTTCATTTGAGGCCTTTCCTTTTGGCTTGTAGATGGCCATCTTTCTCCCTGTATCTCCACATGGTCTTTCCTCTGAGCACGTGTGTGTCCAAATTTCCTTTTATAAGGACACCAGTCACATTGGATAGCACCCACACTAATGACCTCATTTCAACTTAATTACCTCTTTAAAGGTCCTATCTCTAAGTACAGTTAAATTCTGAGGTACTAGGGGTTAGGACTTCAACATATGAATTTCGCGGGGGGACATAATTCAGCTCATAAAATGGGAGAACAGGCCCTCTCCAAGGCTGAGAGAGTCACTTCCAGTTTTTGTGTTTTTATTTTCTTTTCTTTTAGGATCTTGGCATGTTAAAACATGATGGCATGCCTCAATGGTTTAAAAAATTAGTCTATATTTTAAATGGTTATTTTAACAAATTAGTACTTTAAGCACACTTCACACAAATAATGTTCCACGATTGTGCTCATAACAAGATAATTCCAATATTTTAAATAAAATATTCATTTAGTGCATTACAGATAGTTTGGTCTGGCCACGAGACATGATTTGTAAGTTTTGCAATGCGCAGCTTATTCTTTGAGTCTTATCACACATCTCCATATTTAGGGATGAAATAGTCTAAACTTCTGACTCCTGGAGTCTGGGTGGCCAGCCCTCTGGGACCAGGCCTGCCAGGCACATGGCTGGGCACTACTGTGCACACAGGAAACTCGTCCCTGGCTCTCTTGGGGCATGAGCCTCCCTATACCTCCTTCCCTGCAGCCTGCAAAGCCTTTGCTTGGGCTGGTGGCCCCTGGGCCAGGAAAGCCGCTCAGCGAGTGGGAGGGGAGCCAGGCACCGCTTGGGTAGCATCGCCATGGCAACGTTCTCCCCACTCCACTCCTCGCTGAGACCCGGGCATCTGTGGCCATGGAGACTGGTCGCGCCACTGGCACATCTGCATGGCAACCAGAGACGGTGCCGAGCGCAGCTGGGCCCTGCTTCAGGAAAGCAGGTACACTTAGAGCTTTTATAAATCATTAAGGAGAAGATGGGCGCCTCGATGGGAAAACAGACAAAGGGCGCGGACAAAAGATGAAACCACAAGTGCTAATAAATATATGACAAGTGCTCAACATTACCAGCGATCATAGAAATGCAAATGCAAACACAATAAGACACTTTTTTTTTTTTTTTTTCTAACCAGAGCAATTGGCAAGAGATGAGGAAAACAAAGAGATAAGACCCGGTTTTGGGGGGTGTGTAGGGAAGTTGGGATTTGCATACCCTGCTGGTTTGAGTGCACATTTGTAGAACATTTCTGGGAGGGCTATTTGGCAATATG
Source organism: Halichoerus grypus (assembly GCF_964656455.1). Classification (NCBI taxonomy): domain Eukaryota; kingdom Metazoa; phylum Chordata; class Mammalia; order Carnivora; family Phocidae; genus Halichoerus; species Halichoerus grypus. The sequence goes on along the minus strand of NC_135712.1, from coordinate 159,694,861 downwards.
TATCAAAAACCTTTAAAATGCGCATACCTTTTGAACAAGAATTCCAGTTCTAGTAATTTATTCCAAAGTAATAATTAAGTGAGTAAAGATGTAGCTACAAGTGTGCTCCCTGTAGGGGCAATTATAATAGCAAAAGTTAGAAACATCCACAGTCTGGAAAAAAAAAAAGAGATGGCAGTTTATGGGGAAAGAGTGCTTAGGAAATGTGGTGGGCAAGTCCTCGGCACCCTTTGTGCCCAGGGAAGAGACATCAAGGCTCAGGAAAAACCCGCCCACAGTTCCTAGACGGAGCTTCCAGAAGTTTCTAAGCATTTGAGAGCCTATTTGAGTATACATCATGGGAGGGACAACACAATGCAGGGGTTGTGGGGACTCTGGAACCCAGGTTGAATCCAGCCACTGCCACCCTTTGACCTGGGGACAGCCTTCCTCGATCGAGAGCTGGTCATCAGGCTGAGGGAGAAGTCCCAGTTGGGTCAAAGGGATAAATCATGAAGGGTCAAAAAAAGTTTTTTTCAAGGTAACTATCCGGATTTGGGAACCTTGCTTGCATGAGAAAAATCAGTTTCCACCTGGGGCATTTAAAAAATTCAAAAAAAAATTGGGGTGCCTGGGTGGCTCAGTCGTTAAGCGTCTGCCTTTGGCTCAGGTCATGATCCCAGGGTCCTGGGATCGAGCCCCGCATCAGGCTCCCTGCTCCACGGGAAGCCTGCTTCTCCCTCTCCCACTCCCCCTGCTTGTGTTCCCTCTCTTGCTGTGTCTCTCTCTGTCAAATAAATAAATAAAATCTTTAAAAAAAATTCAAAAAAATTATTTGTGGTAAAATACATGTAACACAAACTTTATCATTTTAGCCATTTTTAAGTGTACAGTTGAGAAGTGTTAAGTACATTCGTACTGTTATGGAACCATCACCACCATCCACCTCCAGAACGTTCTCACCTTCCCAACTGAAACTCTGTCCTGATTAAATACTAACTGCTCTTCCCCTTCTCCAGCCTCTGGCCACCACCATTCTTTCTGTCCCCATGAATTTGACCACTCTAGATACCTTATATAAGTGGAATCATACAGGATTTGTCCTTTTGTGGCTGACTTATTTCACTGAGCACAGTGTCCTTCAGGCTCATCCATGGTGCAGCATGTGTCAGAATTTCCTTCCTTTTAAAGGTCGAGTAACATTGTCTGTAGAGACCACACTTTGCTTATCCATTCATCGTTTGATGGACTCTTATGTTGTTTTGCCTTTTGGCTATTGTGAATAATGCTGCTGTGAACCGGAGTGTACAGGTATCTCTTTGAGACCCAACACAGGACATTTATGATGAAAAACCATCCCATGGAGTAAAGCTACAAAGAGTGACCAGGATGAGCCTTGTTTCCCATGTGGAGAGGTCCGGCATCATAGGGATCAGTTAAAGAAACACAAAGCAAACCAGGAGACACATGTGAAGGAAGTGGCGATCATCCAGAAGAAAGCTTCAACTTATGAGAGAGCCAGGGAAGACCATGAGATCGAGGAGAAGAGTTTTGTGCATTCTCATTTTCTTACTCACATACCTAGCATATTCAAGGATTGCGTAAGAATTTAAACAGTCACCAGAGAAATGAAAATTGTGAGAAGCCATGTAGAAATAATGAGGGCGAAAAACCTCTCACAGTTTTTTCTTTCTTTTCTTTTTTTTAAAAGATTTTATTATTTGTTTGACAGAGAAGACACAGTGAGAGAGGGAACACAAGCAGGGGGAGTGGGAGAGGGAGAAGCAGGCTTCCCGTGGAGCAGGGAGCCTGATGCGGGGCTCGATCCCAGGACCCTGGGATCATGACCTGAGCTGAAGGCAGCTGCTTAACGACTGAGCCACCCAGGTGCCCCATCTCACAGTTTTTTCAACATAAAAGAACTCAAATAGAAGACAAATCCTGTGGAACTAGGTCAGTTTGGTAGTCACAGTACATGTATACAGAAGCAATTCACAGGGAAGGAAATATGTATAAGGTGTGTGGGCAAGTTTGGAACCATGGTTTTAGTGGACATTTGAGAATTTGCATGGAAGAGGGTCCAGATAAATGATAGATGGACTCCATCTAAAGTCTTTTGTGCTGTTTCTGATCTTTTCTGGTTTCTGCCAGCTCATCATGGTTTGTCTTCTTTCTCTAGCTATATCTTTGTTGAGCTCACGTATCTACTTTGTTGTCTTGTTTTATATTGGCAGTGACTTCATTAAATCTTCATACTTTATGATGTAAAATTCAGTATTTGTGTTCTGCTCAGAAGCGATATGTTTTCTGGTGAGTGATATTCATCTGCTATTAATTTTTCTGTGAGACTTCTCATTTTTCATTTATTGTGATATCTTTATAAACATCTGATACTCAATTATTTTTGATTACTCATCTCTGCATAAGGAATTTTTCATGGATGAGTTGTTCATTTCAGGTTCAATGGAGGACAGGGTTGAGCCTAGGGCTGGCTGTAGTTAACGTGTGCATCTTTCAGTGTCCACTTGTTCCCACCTGACAGTGCAGTCACCTGTAGGTCTGGTCACAGAATGAAGTCTCTCTTTTTAACCTGGCCACATGGCCTGGTGGCTTGGAGCAAATATCTTTTTCCTCTGTCTGGGATTGCTTATGGAGCTCAGCTCACTGTTTTTCAGACCCAAACTGAGTACAGAGAAGGTGATACTTTTTTTTTTCTTCATCAGAAAGGATTTTGGTTTTATGATAAAGGATTTTAGTTCTTACTTGGGTACATGTACCTTATCAACTCTCTCTGGTACCTGCAGCCATGGGCACTTTCTCTAACACTGTTTTCCCCCACATTCTTGCTCAAATTTTATTGCTTCTTTATACTTCACCTAATTTTTGAAGATTTTATTAATTTATTTATTTTAGAGATATAGGGAGAGAGAGGAGAGAGTGAGAGTGAGCAGGGGGAGGAGCAGAGGAAGAGAGATAAGCAGACTCCACACTGACATGGAGCCTGATGCGGGGCTTGATCCCATGACCCCAAGATCATAACCTGAGCCAAAATCAAGAGTAGGATACTCACTCGGCTGAGCCACTCAGGTACCTCCATATACTTCACCTATTTTTTGATTTGGTGTTTTAGCTAAATCCTAGTTCTAATCAAGGTAATGTTTGATTTTCTTGCTGTTTCTGAGAGATTTCAGTGAGAAGAGGAGAACGCCAACTTAATGGGGCTATTTTCAAAAGTCTTGTTTGTATTTTTAAATTCTGTGACAATTTTGCTGCCAATCGATGCCATCTAACTTATATATCATATTTTGTATAGGTGATAAGACAAATTCATACCTAGGTCTTTAGAAAGTACAGATTTCACAAAGAAATTCTTGGTTATTCATTGAGGTTAAATGAAGCATCTTAGAAGACAGTGTCGTTCTCATTACTGCATAGCATGTTACTATTTTCATAGTCTAGCAATCTGGCTTCTTAGTTGGAAAGCTCAGGAACCAACTCCAACTAATTTACTCAGAAAGAGAGCTTGTGACAAGGATACTGGGTATCTCACAAAAGTATAAAAGGATCACAGAATTGTTTACATGGCTAAATCTCTGGACACCACTTCCAGAGTCCTGCTGCAGAAACTGGGACTGTTCCTCCAGCCCCTATCTGTACATCTTGGTCTGCAGATGCTGGGTCATGTGCACTTGCTAACTATGAGAGAAGCTGGAAAGCAGGATCCTGGTTCTTAACTGCTTCTAAGTAGTGGGTGGGCTCTGTCTCTGCTACAACTCATAAGGCAGTGATTTGTCACTCTCAGGAGGGTGTCTTAGTCAGTCCAAGTTGCTATAAGAAACATACCATAGACTGGGTGGCTTAAACAACAGAAATTTATTTTCTCACAGTACTGGAGGCTGGGAAGTTTGAGATCAAAATCCTGGCAGACTCAGTTCCTGGTGAGGACTCTCTTGCTGGTTCGTAGATGTCCCCCTTCTTGCTGTGTGTACATATGGTGGAGAGAGAGATCATCTCTCTTGCGTCTCTTCTTGAAAGGGCACTAATTCCATTCATGGGGCTCTACCTTCATGACCTAATTATCTCCAAAGACCCCACTTACAAACACCATCACACTGGGGAGTTAAGGCTTTGATATATGAATTTGTGGGAGACAAAAACATTCAGTCCATAGCTGAGGGTGATTCATTTGCTAAGCAGCAAAACAAGCCAACAAACAGGTTTCCTTCACTACCCCATTCTTTGACTATCCAGTATCAAGCCACACCTACATTTCCACATTTCCCCATATATAAATGCATGTTTGTATTTGCTGCTGACACAATACAACTATCTTATTACCGAAAGCATTTATCCTTTAAAAAGAGGGTCTCCCAAAGTTTCGAAGCCCAGGGTCTTGAGGAGATGCCGATTCTTTCTCTGGTGAAATTTCTCCTAACACTAAAAAAAGATTCAGATGCTGGGTATCCAAAAAGAATAAAAGAGTCATCAAACTGGGTCTAATTACCAACCTAAAAGTAGGACTTTAGTTGGGTCCCTCTGACTATTTCCAGTACATTTTTTGAGATGCTTTCTTTAAAAGGGGTTTATAAACTATAAACAAATTGGTGAAGAAGTAATTGTTCACTGGCTAAGATGATTTTAATTCTTGCTTGTAATTCATTTGGCATCTGACCAAATCAGTGACTGTGTCTTTGCTACAAGAATTGTGTTCCATAAAAACCAACTTTTCCTAGGTTGTTCTTGGTACCCTAAGAAAAGATAAAAATAGCTTGTATTATGGCAAAGGAGGTATTCATACATAACCCACTGGGGACATGATCACCTCATCCCAAGGTTATCAGGTCACTTGTTCTTGGGTCTTAACATGCCGTATTTCTCCTGAAAAGGGTTATGAAGATCACCTTGATGACTACCTCTCTCCCCCAGTGGTAATTCCTGGATTTCAGATGTTAGATCAAGTTCTTGAAATCTGTCTTTCTCCTGGCTCCTCCTTTTTGTCCTGGTAACTCAAGCTTACTCTCTGATGGTGCTGGCTTGGTTCTGGATCATTGATATTGATCATTGATCAAGACCTCACTATCTTGGGGAGTCATCTGTCATCGGTCCCCTTCTCTCCCTCATGCCCTGTATTTGCTTTCCCCCACCAGTGCCTTGCCTTTGGAGAGGACAAGGACAGCTCTACTCCAGACAGCAGTGTTCTGGCCAGATATCATCTCTTTCTGGTAGGTGCAACTTACCAAATTTTCTATTCTTTGAAAAGTAATGAGGTCCTGCCAGCAACCTGGGTTGCTAGTGTAGGCTTTCATACAATAGAATATATCCATAGGATTATAAGCAGAATGTGCTGAAATTCTGGTAGTGAGACTTGAATCAACAGAGAACCATGTTACCCAAAGGCTGGAGGAGAATTTTGGTGCAATCTCAAAGGTGATCTGGAGAGAGTTGTCTGTATATTCTTACTGGCAGTTGTCTTGTAACTGTATGTAGTTCTTTGGGTCTCTCCAGTAGTGGGGACTTGAGTCTCTGCACAGACCCAGTGCTGTGCTCAGCTGACGGTGATGACGGAAGTCATCTGGGGGTGGGTGCACAATGAGGTCACTCCTGAGACAGTGTCCTAGGAAAGGGATACCCAGTCACCCCGGCATGTGCATGTGATGCGTCCCTAATCTGTGCCTGACATCTGTAGTCCTCCCACCCAAATCAGGAGTGGGATGGCTCATGTATTTGAGATACTTCTCTGTTTTCCTGGATAAATTTCAATTAGATGTTTAAAATAAAAAAAAAATTAAAGTTAAAAAGAAACTTAAAATGATTCCATTTTGGTTAGAAAAATATATACATGCATAGAAAAGACATAGAGACATAGACCAAAATGTCCACAATGGTTATCTCTGGGTGGGTGGGATACAGGTGGTTTTCCTTTCTTCTTTTTGTTTCCCCCTATTTTCTAAATGCTCTACAGTTTTGCAGAATATGCGCTACTATTGGAATAAGGAAAAATAAACAGTAAAAAGTTAAAATGTATCAATATCTGAAAATATAGACTTGTATAACTAATAAATTAAGGCAGGGTTTATTTATGAAAAAAAATTTTTTTTCAAGATTTATTTATTTGAGAGAGAGAGAGAAGAGCACATGAGAGGGGGCAAGGGCAGAGCGAGAGGGACTGAATCTCATGCAGACTCCCTGATGAGCACTGAGCCTGACACAGGGCTCCATCTCACCACCCTGAGATCATGACCTGAGCCAAAACCAAGAGTCTGATGCTCAACCAACTGAGCCACCTAGGTGCCACTGAAAAAAAATATTTTTATGAGAAAATTTAAATAATAAAGTAAACCTAACCTTAAAACACTGACATACTGGAAGGCATTAAATACATATGGAATACATTTTACATATGTAAAATATACATTTATGTGGGATACATGTTGCAATATATTAAATTAAAATGAAGAAATTCTAGGAGCACCTGGGTGGCTCAGTCAGTTAAGCGTCTGCCTTCAGCTCAGGTCATGATCCCAGGGTCCTGGGATCAAGCCCCGCGTCGGGCTCCCTGCTCAGCGGGAAGCCTGCTTCTCTCTCTAGCCTCCTTCACCCCTGCTTGTGCTCACTCGCACTCTCTCTCTCTTTTTCTCAAATAAATAAATAAAATCTCTTTTAAAAAATGAAAAAATTCTATACATCAAAAGACACCATTAAGAAAATTAAAAGGCAAGCCTTTGAGGTTTCAATGGGGTTCACAGTTCTGTGAATAAGATAGGCACTTGATAAACATTTGCTGAATCAATTAATAAATGAATACACTCTGGGGTTTCCTGAAGTGGCAGGCTCTCCAGTGCATTTTAAATGAAATGAAATCAATTTACGAAAACGTGATTTGCACCTCTGTTCTCCCCCCAACAAATTAATTGTGTAAAGCAAAAGATCAGATGTGACTGAATGCTCTGTTACTGCTCTACCCCTGAGCATGGTCATGGCCCTCTCCCCCATGCCCTGGCCCACACTCGGTTTCCTTATCTGGAAAAGGATAACAGCCCACCTGCTAGCATTGTACTTTAAGAGTGTAAGAGTTAAGAGTCCATGTGAATATGAATATATCAGGGCCAAAGAAACAGAAGTAGTTAAAATAATTTTTTCATCATGAATTTTGAACACATACAGAAAATTGTACCAAACAGAAACGTACATCGGGAGTGAGTTACCACAAGGCAAATACCCAGAGAGCCACCAGTCATGGCAGAAAATTGAACACTCTAAGTATCAGAAATCCCTTTGTGCCCTTCTTAATCCTTTCCTTCTCTGTCCTCCTCCCAAAGGACCACTATCCTGACTTTATGGTAATTACTTCCTCTCTCTCTTTTTAAAATAGTTTTATCACTGTATGAAGCTTACATCCCTAGAACATGTTTGCATCATTTTGTGGTTTTTAAAAAATATAAATGGAATCATGCGGTTTGTCTCCTTTTTGTTTGGCATCTTCCATTTAGCATTGTTTGTGATATTCATCCATGCTGTTGTATAGCTGCTTGTTCATTTTTCTTGCTGTGTGGTATTTCTTTGTAAATGCCCTTTAGCTTACATTTCCATTTTCTTGTTCATGGACATGTGGCTCATTTCCAGTTTGGAGCTATTATGAACAATGCAGCTCTGAACATTTTCCCACCTGTCTTGAACACTTCATGTGCTGCTGTGACCTCTTTCGTACATGTGCATGCATTTCTATTTGATATTTCTATTTGATGAGATAGATATTTCTATCTATCTCATCAAATTTGGGAACAAATTTGGTGTGGAATTGCTGGGTCACACAGTATGCTTGTCTTCGACTTTAGTGGATAATGCTAAACTGGATTCCAAGAGTTGTGTCCATTCACAGTTTTGCCAGCAGAATGTGAGAATTACTATTATTCCACATCATGCCAACACTTAATTTTGCCAGAACTTTAAATTCTAACCTATTCTCATGCATGTGTAAAAGTATCTATCTCATTGTGGTTTGAATTTGCATTTCCATAATTACCAATGAGCTGAGCATCTTTTCATGTGTTTGTAGATCTTCTGGATATTCTCTTTTGTGAAGCCCTTGTTCAAGTTTCTTGCCCATTTTTCTTTTGAGTTTTCTGTCTTTCTTATTGAAATGTGGGAGTACTTTTCCTATTCTGGATGTGAGCCTTTATCTGTTAGATGTCACTAATACCTTCTCCCATTCTGTAGCTTGCCTTTCAACTTTTTAAAGGTGTCTTTGATGTCTAGAATTTCTTATTCTAGACATTTTAACTTAATATATTCCAATATGTATCCCACCTATGTATTTTTATACACAATATAAATAACATTCATATAATATGTATAATATATAAAAATATATATTCACATATATAACATGTATTCCATGCATTCCAATATGTCAGTGTTTCTCTTTAAGGTTAGGTTTTCTTGTATCTTATTGAAAAGAGATTTTTTTGACCCTGAGATTACATATTCTCTTTATATGATCTTCCAGAAGCTTTATCGTTTTACCTTTCATATTTAGATCTACAATTCCACCTGACCTGATTTTCTTATATATGGTGGGAGGCAGGGATCAGTTTAATATTTTCCTCATAGAAAACCATGGATAACCAACAACTTTATTTATATTTATTAAAAATAATTCCCCACACCCCATTCTGAGCTGTTAACTGTTTTAAAACAATAAATTGAGCATCTGATCTATGTTTCTGGAAGTCTCTTCTCCTTCGTTGGTCTATTTGATTACATAACCTTGCACAGAACTGTGTTGTCTTAAGCAATGTAGCTTTATAACTTCCTGATAACTGGTAGAACAAGTTCTCTTACTTTGTTCTTCTTTTTCTTTTTTTCTTTTTTTTTAAAGATTTTATTCATTTGTTTGACAGAGAGAGACACAGTGAGAGAGGGAACACAAGCAGGGGGAGTGGGAGAGGGAAAAGCAGGCTTCGCGCGGAGCAGGGAGCCCGATGTGGGGCTCGATCCCAGGACCCTGGGATCATGACCTGAGCCAAAGGCAGACGCTTAACGACTGAGCCACCCAGGTGCCCCTGTTCTTCTTTTTCAAGATTGTCTTCGTTATTCCTGGCCTTTTGCTCTTCCAAAAAAATATTTGAATCAGCTTGCTAATTTCCACAAAAAACCTGCTGGGATTTTGGTTAGGACTGCTTTGAAGCTACACAGGAATTAGAAAGAATTTACATTTTGGGGCGCTTGGGTGGCTCAGTCGGTTAAGCGTCTGCCTTTGGCTCAGTTCATGATCTCAGGGATTGAGCCCCACATTGGGATCCCTGCTCTGTGGGGAGCCTGCTTCACCCTCTCCCTCCACCCCTCCCCCCTGCTTGTGCTTTCTCTTTCTCTCTCTCAAATAAATAAATAAAATCTTAAAAAAAGGAAAGAATTTACAGTTTTACAATATTGAATTTTACAATCCATGAATATGATATATATCTTCATTTATTTAGGTTTTCTTTAGTTTTATTTGTAAGTATTTGATATTTATTGATGCTAGCATAGTGGCTTCTTTAAAAAAACTATTTTCAGTTTGTTACTACCTGTAGAAACTCAGTAGATTTTTATATATATGTTGTATTAATTCAATTCCAGTTTTAGTTCTTTTTTATTCCTTTTCTTTTCTTTGCCTTGCTGCACTGGTTAGAATCTCTGATAAAATGCCAAATAGAAGTGGTGATAGTGAGTCCCTTTGACTGATTCCTGATCTCAAAGGGGAAAGAGTTCAATATTTCATCATTAAATATGATGCTTGCTATATGTTTCTATATATTTCCTTTTTCAGATTATGAAAGTTTCATTCTATTCCTACCTTGATAAGGTTTAAAAATTAATGAATATATGTTAAATGTAATCAATTTTTCTTCATCTTTGGAGATAATTATATGCTTTTTCTACTCTATTCTGTTAATATGGTGACTTCTAGATGTTAAACCAACCTACAAATTTTGGAATAAATTTGAGTTGCTGTGATTGATATGTCACTGGATGTGATTGGCTAATGTTTGAGTCAGGATATTTTCCATTTATTTTCTTTTTTAAAAAATTTTATTTATTTATTTTTGAGAGAGAGAGATAGAGAGTGGGGGGGGGCGGTGGGCAGAGGGAGAATCAGGCTCCGCATTGAGCAGGGAGCCCTATGCCGGACTCAATCCCAGGGGATCATGACCTGAGCTGAAGGCAGACACTTAACTGAGCCACCAGGTGCCCTTCCATTTATTTTCTTAAGTGATATTTCCTTTTTCATTATGTCTTTTTGGGTTTTGATATCAATCATATTCTCCTCATAAAACAGGTTGTGAAGTGGTCCTTTTTTCCCCTCATCTCTGGATTTAAATTTCTAGTAAAAATTATTGGCGAAGGCATCTAGGTCTCAAATGTACTTTGTGAAAGATTTTTACTTATACTTTCTTTTTCTTTTTTTTTTTTAAAGATTTTGTTTATTTATTTATTTGACAGAGAGAGAGAAACAGCATGAGAGGGGATAGGGTCAGAGGGAGAAGCAGGCTCCCCGCTGAGCCGGGAGCCCGATGTGGGACTCGATCCCAGGACCCCGGGATCATGACCTGAGCCGAAGGCAGTCGCTTAACCAACTGAGCCACCCAGGCGCCCTTTACTTATACTTTCAATTTCTCTAATAGTTTAATAGAACATTTAATATTTTATATTTCTTCTTCTTTTCCCCCTGAGCTTTATTGAGATATGACTGACAAATAAAAATTGTGAATATTTAGCTTGTACAATGTGATTTTTAAAAAGTGTACAATGTGATGATTTAATATACATATATTGTGAAATAATTATCACAATCAAGTTACCTCACAGTTACCATTATGTGTGTGTGTGTGGCAAGAACAATTAAAATCTACTTTCTTAGCAGATTTCCAGTATTCAATACAGTATTATTAACTATAGTCACCATAAACTTATTCATTGTATAACTGAAAGTTCGTACCCTTTGACCAACGTCTCCCCTTTTCCCCTATCCTCCCATCCTTGACAGTCATTTTTTAACTCTCTGGTTTTATGGGTTTTACTTTTTTAGATTGTAAGATCCTGTTTTTAATTCATTCTGCCACTCTGTGTTTAATCCATATACATTTAAAGTAATTTAAAGTTAGGGTTAGGGTCAGACTCAGGGTTAGGGTTGCTGTTATTGATGCATATATTACACATGATATTATTACATTTCTCCATGTCAAAGACCCAATATTATATACATACTATTTTATACAATTGCTTTTAAAATCAGTTATGAGAAAATGTATACTATTTTTTATAATTACATAATTACTTTTACTAATGTGTGTGTGTGTGTGTGTGTGTATTTAAATTATTATCTGGGGTTATTTGCTTTCACCCTATAGAACTTTCTTTAGTAGTTCTTGTCAATCAGGTCTAATAACAACAAATTCTCTTGCTTTTTGTTCATCTTGAAAAGTCATCTGCATTTTAGAAAGATAGCTTGGCTGGACAGGTTTCTTGGTGGGCAGTTTTTTCTTCAAGCACTTTGGATATATTATTCTCTTGCCTCTGCCTCCATAGTTTTTGTTCAGAAGTCAACTTTTTTTTTTTTAATTTTATTATGTTATGTTAGTCACCATACAATACATCATTAGTCTTTGATGTAGTGATCCACGATCCATTATTTTCGTATAACACCCAGTGCTCCATGCAGTATGTGCCCTCCTTAATACCCATCACCGGGCTAACCAATCCCCCCTCCCCCCTCCCCTCTAGAACCCTGTTTGTTTCTCAGGTCCATAGTCTCTCATGTTTCATCTCTCCCTCCAATTCCCCCCGCCCATTTTTCCCTTCCTTCTCCTAATGTCCTCCATGTTATTCCTTATGTTCCACAAATCAGTGAAACCATATGATAATTGACTTTCTCTGCTTGACTTATTTCACTTAGCATAATCTCCTCCAGTCCCATCCATGTTGATGTAAAAGTTGGGTATTCATCTTTTCTGATGGCTGAATAATATTCCATTGTATATATGGACCACATCTTCTTTATCCATTCATCTGTTGAAGGGCATCTCGGCTCTTTCCACAGTTTGGCTATTGCGGACATCGCTGCTATGAACATTGGGGTGCATATGGCCCTTCTTTTCACTACATCTGTGTCTTTGGGGTAAATACCCAGTAGTGCAATTGCTGGGTCATAGGGTAGCTCTATTTTTAAATTTTTGAGGAACCTCCACACAGTTTTCCAAAGTGGCTGTACCAACTTGCATTCCCACCAACAGTGTAAGAGGGTTCCCCTTTCTCCACGACCTCTCCAACATTTGTTGTTTCTTTCCCTGTCCATTTTGGCCATTCTAACTGGTGTAAGGTGGTATCTCAGTGTGGTTTTGATTTGGATTTCCCTGATGGCTAATGATGATGAACATTTTTTCATGTGTCTGTTAGCCATTTGTATGTCTTCTTCAGAGAAGTGTCTGTTCATCTCTTCTGCCCAGTTTTTGACTTGATTATTTGTTTTTTGGGTGTTGAGTTTGAGAAGTTCTTTATAGATTTTGGATACCAGCCCTTTATCTGTAGTGTCATTCGCAAATATCTTCTCCCATTCTGTGGGTTGCCTCTTTGTTTTGTTGACTGTTTCCTCTGCTGTGCAGAAGCTTTTTATCTTGATGAAGTCCCAAAAGTTCATTTTTGCTTTTGTTTCACTAGCTTTTGGAGATGTATCTTGAAAGAAGTTGCTGTGGCCGATGTCAGAGGTTATTGCCTATGTTCTCCTCTAGGATTTTGATGGATTCCTGTCTCACATTGAGGTCTTTCATCCACTTTGAGTTTATCTTTGTGTATGGTGTTAGAGAATGTTTGAGTTTCATTCTTCTGCATGTGGCTGTCCAATTTTCCCAGCACCATTTATTGAAGAGACTGTCTTTTTTCCATTGCATGTTTTTTCCTGCTTTGTCAAAGATTATTTGACCACAGAGTTGAGGGTCCATATCTAGGTTCTCTATTCTGTTCCATTGGTCTGTATGTCTGTTTTTGTGCCAGTACCATGCTGTCTTGGTGATCACAGCTTTGTAATATAGCTTGAAATCAGGCAATGTGATGCCCCCAGCTTTGTTTTTCTTTTTCAACATTTCCTTGGCGATTCGGGGTCTTTTCTGATTCCATACAAATTTTAGGATTGTTTGTTCCAGCACTTTGAAAAATGTCATTGAAATTTTGATCGGGATGGCATTGAAGGTATAGATTGCTCTGGGTAGCATAGACATTTTAACAATGTTTATTCTTCCGATCCATGAGCATGGAATATTTTTCCATCTTTTTGTATCTTCTTCAATTTCTTTCATGAGTGTTTTGTAGTTCCTAGAGTATAGATCCTTTACCTCTCTGGTTAGGTTTATTCCGAGGTATCTTATGGTTTTTGGTGCTATTGTAAATGGAATCGTTTCTCTAATTTCTCTTTCTACAGTTGCGTTGTTAGTGTATAAGAAAGCAACTGATTTCTGTGCATTGATTTTGTATCCTGCCATATTACTGAATTGCCGTATGAGTTCTAGTAATTTGGGGGTGGAGTCTTTTGGGTTTTCCACATAAAGTATCATGTTGTCTGCGAAAAGAGAGTTTGACTTCTTCTTTGCCAATTTGAATACCTTTTATTTCTTTTTGTTGTCTGATTGCTGTTGCTAGGACTTCTAGTACTATGTTGAACAACAGTGGTGAGAATGGGCACCCTTGACGTGTTCCTGATCTTAAGGGAAAGGCTCTCAGCTTTTCCCCATTGAGGATGATATTCGCTGTGGGTTTTTCATAGATGGATTTTATGAGCTTGAGGAATGTTCCCTCTATCCCTATACTCTGGAGAGTTTTAATCAGGAAAGGATGCTGTATTTTGTCAAATGCTTTTTCTGCATCAATTGAGAGGACCCTATGGTTCTTCTCCCTCCCCTTATTAATGTGTTCTATCACATTGATTGATTTGCGAATGTTGAACCACCCTTGCATCCCGGGGATAAATCCCACTTGGTCGTGGTGGATGATCCTTTTAATGTATTGTTGGATCCTATTAGCTAGGATTTTGTTGAGGATTTTGGAATCCATATTCATCAGGGATATCGGTCTGAAATTCTCCTTTTTGATGGGGTCTTTGCCTGGTTTGGGGATTAAGGTAATGCTGGCCTCATAGAATGAGTTTGGAAGTTTTCCTTCTGTTTCTATTTTTTGAAACAGCTTCAGTAGAATAGGTATTATTTCTTCTTTGAATGTTTGGTAGAATTCCCCAGGGAATCCATCAGGCCCTGGACTCTTGTTTTTTGGGAGGTTTTTGATCACTTCTTCAATTTCATTACTGGTTATTGGCCTATTCAGGTTGTCAATTTCTTCCTGTTTCAGTCTTGGCAGCTTATAGATTTCCAGGAAGGCCTCCATTTCATCCAGATTGCTCAGTTTATTGGCATATAGTTGTTGATAATAATTTTTAATAATTGTTTCTATTTCCTTGGTGTTAGTCGTGATCTCTCCCCTTTCATTCATAATTGTATTAATTTGGGTCCTTTCTCTTTTCTTTTGGATAAGTCTGGCCAGTGGTTTATCAATCTTATTAATTCTTTCAAAGAACCAACTTCTAGTTTCATTGATCTGATCTACTGTGTTTCTGGTTTCTAATTCATTGATTTCTGCTCTAATTTTAATTATTTCTCTTCTAATGTGTGGCTTAGGCGTCGTTTGTTGCTTTTTCTCTAGTTCTTTAAGGTGTAGAGTTAGTTGGTGAATTCGGGATTTTTCTATTTTTTTGAGTGAGGCTTGGATGGCTATGTATTTCCCCCTTAGGACTACCTTTGCAGTATCCCATAGGCTTTGGACCGATGTGTTTTCATTCTCATTGATTTCCATGAATTGTTTAAGTTCTTCTTTGATTTCTTGGTTGACACAAACATTCTTGAGCAGAGTGGTCTTTAGCTTCCAAGTGTTTGAATTTCTGCCAAATTTTTTCTTGTGATTGAGTTCCAGTTTTAGAGCATTGTGGTCTGAGAATATGCAGGGAATAATCTCAATCTTTTGGTATCGGTTGAGACCTGATTTGTGACCCAGTATATGGTCTATTCTGGAGAAAGTTCCATGTGCGCTCGAGAAGAATGAGTATTCTGTTGTTTTAGGGTGGAATGTTCTGTAAATATCTATGAGGTCCATCTGGTCCAATGTATCATTCAAAGCTCTTGTTTCCTTGTTGATTTTCTGCTTAGATGATCTGTCCATTGCCGAGAGTGGAGTATTGAGGTCTCCTACAATTAACGTATTGTTATCAATATGACTCTTTATTTTGGTTAACAGTTGGCTTATGTAGATGGCTGCTCCCATGTTGGGGGCATAGATATTTACAATTGTTAGATCTTCTTGTTGGATAGACCCTTTAAGAATGATATAGTGTCCTTCTGTGTCTCTTATTACAGACTTTAGTTTAAAATCTAATTTGTCTGATATAAGAATTGCTACCCCAGCTTTCTTTTGAGGTCCGCTGGCATGGAAGATAGATTTCCATCCCTTCACTTTCAGTCTGGATGTATCTTTAGGTTCAAAATGAGTCTCTTGTAGACAGCATATGGATGGGTCCTGTTTTTTTATCCAATCTGCAACCCTGTGCCATATTATGGGAGCGTTTAGGCCATTCACGTTGAGAGTGATTATTGAAAGATATGAATTAATTGTCATCATGTTGCCTGTGAAGACGTTGTTTTTATAGATTGTCCCTGTAAATTTCTGTTGTAGATCACTCTTGGGGTCTTTCCCCTTTTATAGAACCCTCCTTAATATTTCTTGCAGGGCCGGCTTAGTGGTCACATATTCTTTCAACTTCTGCCGGTTGTGGAAGCTCTGCATCTCTCCATCCATTCTAAATGAAAGCCTTGCCGGATAAAGTATTCTGGGCTGCATGTTCTTCTCATTTAGTACCCTGAATATGTCTTGCCAGGCCTTTCTGGCTTGCCAGGTCTCTGTGGATAGGTCTGATGTTATTCTGATGTTCCTCCCTCTGTACGTAAGGAATCTCTTCCCCCTAACTGCCCTTAAGATGGTTTCCTTGGTTCTAAGATTTGCAAGTTTTACTATTACATGCCAGGGTGTTGGCCTGTTTTCCTTGATCTTAGGAGGGGTCCTCTCTACCTCTAGGACTCGAATGTTTGTTTCATTCCCCAGATTAAGGAAGTTCTCAGCTACGATTTGCTCAAATACATCTTCTAGCCCTCTCTCTCTCTCCACTCCCTCCGGGATTCCAATTATTCTGACATTGGAATGCCTCATGGTGTCACTTATTTCCCTGATTCTATTTTCATGGATTCTGAGTTGTTTTTCCCTGGCCTCCTCTTTTCCCTTTTTATCTATTATATTGTCTTCCAGGTCGCTTATTCTCTCTTCTGTCTCAGTTACCTTAGCTGTTAGATTATCTAGATTGGATTGGATCTCATTGATAGCATTTTTTTTTTTAAAGATTTTATTTATTTGACAGAGAGAGACACAGCGAGAGAGGGAACACAAGAAGGGGGAGTGGGAGAGGGAGAAGCAGGCTCCCTGCTGAGCATGAAGCCCGATGCGGGGCTCGATCCCAGGACCCTGGGATCATGACCTGAGCCGAAGGCAGACGCTTAACGACTGAGCCACCCAGGCGCCCCTCATTGATAGCATTTTTAAGTTCTGCCAATTCCCCTTTTATTTCTGCCCTTAGAGACTCTATGTTGCCATTAATTGATTTCTCCATTCTAGCCATTGTCTTCACAATTGCTAGCCTGAATTCCATCTCCGACATCTTGGTTATATCTGCATCCATTTGTAAATCTGCAGCATAAGTCATAATCTCTGAGTCTTTTCTGTTTTGGGGGTTCCTCTTCCTAGTCATTCTGTTGATGGGTGTTTGAGGGAATGTATAGAGTCCAAATTATTGACCAGAACCCAAGCAAGATGCACCTGTTTTCTTGGGACCTTAGGGTTGCTGGCGTGTTTTCCCAGCCTGTCTTCTGCGGGAGAGGCCTGCCGCGCTGTTACTCAGGCAACCCCGTTTGGGCGGAGTTGCCCTGCGCCCCTGTGGCGGGGGATGGGCTCAGTGGGAATCAGTCTTTGGGGCTTTTGTTCTCTGGCGCCTTTCCCTGGCGGCTTTCCGCGTCTCTTCCGCGAGTCAGAGCAGAAGAGACCGTTTCCAACCCTCTGCCTCAGAGCAGAGAGACCTCAGTCTGTTCTTCAGTGAGCCCTCCAGGCCACACCGTCTCCGTTTCTGTCTGTGCTGCTATAAACTGCAGCGTCCTGGGTTGTGCGCCCCTCTGCAGCGCCCCCAGTCCTGCCTCCAGGTCGGGGCATGTCTCTGCCCTTTGTGCTTCTAAAGCCGCCAGCCGCTCCCAGTTCGTGCACGTGTGACTCTGCCACTTGGGGTTTCCACCCCGGGGGTTGCAGTTCACCGGCGCACCGGGTTTCCGTCTCAGAGGCTGCAGTTCGCATGTGCGCGGCTGTCGCTCCGGGTTTCTGTCGGGGGGCTGCGGTTCGCGTGCGCACGACCCCGCCGGTCTGGTTTTCCACCCCGGGGGCTGCCCTAAAGTCCTTTCCCGACGCTACTGGTCTGTGAGTATGTGCCCCGTCCGCAGTGCGCAAGGCTGTCACTCACCGGCGGTGTAGGACCCCACGGCCAGGCACCCTCCCGCTGCCGTTTATCCTCCAATATCTGCCCGCAGGATCATGGCTCTCCGCTTCGTACCTCAAAACCAACCCCCTGCGATATTCTGTTTGTAGAGATCCAGATCTTCTTACATCTCAGGCTGGTTTCGTGGGTGCTCAGAGTGGTCTGGTGGATATCCAGCTCAATTCCGGGGACCAGTTGAAATAGGGTCCCCTACTCCTCCGCCATCTTTCCCCCCTCCCCAGAAGTCAACTTTTAATTTTATTGAAGTTCCTTTGTAAGTGACAAAGTCACCTTTCTCTTGATGCTTTCAAGATTTCTTGTCTTTGACTTTCTGCATTTTTACTATGGTGTATGTTTTTACCGTTATCCTATTTGTAGTTCATTGAGCTTCCTGGATGTGTACGTTATTGGTTTTCAATGAATTCGGGAAGTTTCTGCCATTGTTTGTTCAACTATTTTTTCTGCCCCTTTCTCTCTCGTATTCCGGCAACGCCGTTATGTTTATATTGTTGCAGTTGATGGTGTACCACATTTCTTCGAGACTGTTTGTTTTTCTTCATTCTTTTTTTGTCTCTGTTCTTGCATAATCTCTATTGATGTATCGTCAAGTTTGTTAATTCTTTATTCTGCCAGTTCCCATTTACTTTGAGCCCTTTTAGTGAGTTTTAAGTTTCAGTTATTCTAATTTTCATCTCCATTACTTCCATTGGTCCTTTACGATAATTTCTACCTCTTTATTGATATCATCTCCGTGATGCAGCATTGTCAGCACACTTGCCTTTACCTCTTTAATTATGCTTCCCCGTAGTGCTATGAACATGGTTATAACGGCTACTTTGAAGTCTTCTATTAACTCTGACATCTGGTCACTCTCACAGGCAATTTGGATTGTTTGCTTTTTTACTGGTGTAGGGGTCATACTTTCTTATATCTTTGCCATCTATCTATCTATCTATCCGGCTGGAAATTGGACATTTTAGATAATACATTGTATTGCTCACCTCCGTACTCCAGGGTTTGTTATTGCCATTGTTTAATTTTTAGGGGTTGAATGGAAGAAGGGAACACCCACCTCTTGACCATAGTCAGTTGGGACTAAGTCTCAGCAATGGGTAGCTGGGGACAGGATGAGAATTGTTGAAGTTAAGCTCCTCCTGACAAGAACGCCCTCTGAATAGGAGCTGGGGGACAGGGAGCACTGTGTTCTTAGCTATAGGCGTCTGGAGTGGAGTCTCTGCCTCACTCATGTGGGATGGTGGAGGGATACCGTGTACTCTCACCTTTCTTACCAAATTTTCATAGATTTCCTCGCATAAATGTTTCTTTATTTGCTGTTTGCCATTATGACCATTTCCAGAGCCTTTAGAGTATCTTGCTCTGTTTTATAAGTTTTAGCAGGTTCACTGGGGAGTGGGTCAGTAAAACTCCCCACACTCCTTCCAGGTGGCCAGAATGTGAATGCAATGGCTGGAGCTTGCACTAGGGGGTGGAAGCCACGTGAAAAGAGTGAGTATCAAGGAGAAGGAGCCAGCATGCCAGCCGCCATCCCAGCCTGGGACAATGTACCTGACAGAGAAATTAGTTCCATCGCTTTTAAGCTATTGTTATTTGAGCTTTCAATTTTTCCACATTCTAACCCCAATCATACACGTTTTGGGGGCATTTTTTTGGGGGGTCTTTGCCTCTTTCTGAACATTATCTTCAGTGTCTCCTCATACGGGTCCCAATGTCTCCTGCTGCTCAAGACTCCTGACATTAGAAATGATTGAATGGCCACCCCATCTCTCTGCACCTGGACCAACTACCTACGGCCAGGGAGGCAGTGAAGAAGCACAGATGGAAGAAGCTGAGGGTCCTCCCGGAGAAGAGGGATCCCAGCGGTCAATTCTAACGCAAGGGTCCCATGCTGTGCTAGTCCCCCCTGCCCCACCACCTGGAGGGGTAAGCTTGTCATGCCACTTTGTGAGCATGTCTCTGAGGGCACGCTAGGCTGCACCACCTGCGCGCCCCGGGACCCGACCTCCAGGCCCTTCTAGGACTGGAAGCTGCCAGCCCAGGGAGCACAGCAGAACAGTGGAAAGCGTAGGTTCTGGATGGACTCTCCACTTCTCCACACACCTGCCGTGTAAACTGGGCATCATTTCACCTCTCCGAACCCAGTTTCCTCATCTGTACCTCTCGGTTCCTGCTTCGCAGGGTGTGGTGGGAATTAGACATAGCCAGCAGTAAAGCAGTGGGCAATCTGTCAGGATCAGAGGAGCTGCTCCCACTGCCCAGTGAGGGAAGAGGCGCAGAGTGATGCCGAGCTCCTGACTCCTCTCCTTCGGAGGCCCCGCCTTCCTGCAGCCTCCAGCTCCCCTCCCCCATATCGTGTTCTTCTTCCTCCAGAGGGAAGGGGCACCTGCTTTGCTGGTGAGGGCAGGGAACCCACCCACCAAGCTCTGCCTTCGCACTCCCCATGCCTCCGGAGCATGAAGCTCATCCCCCTGCCTCCCCTGCCTGGAGTCTGTTGTGTTTTGTTTGCCGTATGTTATTGTGGTAAAATACACATAACGTAAGATTTAGCACTTCATCATTTGTAAGTGTGCAGTGCAGGGGCGTGAAGCACACTCCCACTGTTGCCCAGCCATCCCCAGCATCGTCTCCGGAACTGTTTCGTCTCCCCAAATGGAAACTCAGTGCCCCATCCTCTGCACCCACCATCCTACTTTGTCTATGAATTCGGTGATTCTAGATACCCCATGTAGGTGGAATCATACAGTAGTTGTCCTTTTGTGACTGGCTTACGTTACTTAGCATGAAGTCCTCAGGGTGCTTCCATGTTATAACGTGTGTCAGACTTCTGTTTCAAGGCTGAATAACATTCCATTGTCTGAGTTTTTCCATTCATCCATCGATGAACAGCAGAGTCATTTCATATCCCTTTCTAAGCAGGCTAGGAAGGGGCTGGGGTTCCCTTGAGAGTCTGCTCTCTGATGCTCAGATGTTTCCTAACTGAATATCCAGGCAGAGATATGCATCTAGTTCGGGAGCTTTTAAGCCTGGCTGTCACTTCAGACCTGGATGGGGGCTGGGGCAAGGAAGGGGTCTATGTGCGGAGGCAGCAGGGGTAGGGTAGGGGCTGAGAAGCTCAAAGATGTGGGAGATGAGCAATCCACTTTCCTTGTGGCAGGTGCCTCAGGGCTGGGTCTCTATGTCCCTCACTTGGGATGGGGCAGTCACAGGCCCCAGAGAGAGGAGAGGCCCTGGGGTTCTGGTCCCAGGGTTGCTTGGACAAGCTGGGAAGCCTTGAGTTCCTTCCAGAAGAATCCATCCCCTACCTTCCAGCTGCTTGAGTAATGTTCTGGGATTCTTCCCATGGTCCCCCGTGGCTCTCAGGAACAGGCCAGGGCCAGAGCCAGAACTAGAAGGAAAGAAAGGAGGTGGGTAGGCACAAAACCTGTGCAGGTGTACACTGTCAGGGCCGTGTGTAATTATAGCACGGAGGGGGAGGGGGACTCTGCACCTGCAGCTGGGGGACCATAGGCAAGTTACTTGGGGTCTCCAGGCCTTAGTTGCTCCATCTGTAAAGTGAGGGTGCAAATAGTTGCCTCCTCTTGGTGCTGGCTTGAGGGTGTCTTGGGCAACCCCCACAGACTTCTGTGGCTGGCAGTCCCAGATCGGGGTGCTAGCATGGTGGGTTTCTGGTGAGGTTCTCTTCCTGTCTTGCAGATGGCTGCCATCTTGCTGTGTGCTCACCTGGCCTTCCCTTGGAGTGTGAGCGTGGATTGAGGGAGAGAGAGTGCGAGCTCTCTGGTATCTCTTCTTGTAAGGACACCAGTCCTACGGGATCAGGGCCCCACCCTATGACCCCATATAACCCTCCATTAACTCCTATAGGCCCCATGTCCAAATATAGTCACATCAGGGGTTAGGGCTCCAACATAAGAATTTGGGGGGATGCAATTCCGTCCATAACAGAAGGTTAATGAGTTAGTCCCTGTGGAGTGCAAAAGCCCAAGGATTTTGCTATTACAGGTGTCATCTGTAGGTTCTTGAGCATGCCCTTTCCTCTCTTCTCTGGAGCACACTACCTCACCTCCTCCAGGAAGCCCTCCCTGACCACCCCCTCCGCTGCCCTGGAGCTGGGGAGTTGCCTCCTCCCCTGGGCTCCCACTGCCCCCCAGGCCTCTTATTGAGCCCCTACCTATTACAGCAACGCTTCTCTGACTTATGATAATCTGTTTGCTTGTCTGATGCCTCCACTCACCTCAGAGTGCCCGCAGGACCTGGGACTCTTCATTTTCTTGTTTTCAGTTTGCAGCACAGGCCCTGGGATGCCCCAGGGCTCCAGGAGTTATAGGCTGGGGAAATGATGGTTGCCAGTCTGTTTCCCTTGATGTCCACATCACTCTCTGGTTGTAGTCAGGTGTCAGCTCAAAGGCCACTACATCAGAAAGGCCTTTCCTGACCACCCTCTCTAATGGGGCTCACCTCTCCAATCATTCCTGAGTCCTTGCTCTGATTTGTTTTCTTCCTAGCACTTACTGAGGCCTGAGTTATCCTGGTTATTTTTTCTGTTTCCTTACTTATCTCCTGGAGTGAAAGCCCCCGAGAGCAGGGACCTTGTCTGGAATCCCTGGAGCCGGGCAGGGTGCATCTGACAGGTGTTGACTGCATGGTGAGGTGGGCAGTCGGGGACTCTGAGGCTGGAGCAGGAAGGTAACATGTTTCCATGTCCTGCTGGCTACTTGAGGCAAAAGGAAGATCCGGGCACAATGACAACACCCCCAGGCTCTCATCAGGAGAGGGTATGCAGCATTTACAAAGCACTTTTCTTATCCCTTTTGATCCCTGTAATGTTCCATTTCACAGATGGGAAAACTGAGGCTCAGATGGTATGGCAGCCTGCCCAAGGCAAACTACTGGGCTGAGCCTGGCTCAGGGCAGCTCTGGCTGCTAGATGCCTTCTGTTTTCCTTGGCATCTCTCCTCCTGGGAAGGTTACAGCCCCACCTTCCCTCTCCCCTGCTCCAATGCAAGTACCCTAGGCCACCAGCTCCTCTCCGCAGCCTGGCACCTCACTACCTGGGCTCCTGCTCTCCAGCTCCTCCAGCTTGGGTGCTCGGGAAGCAGATGCAGAGATGGTTTCAGTGTGTATTATATAAGGAAGGGGGAGAAATTGGGCAGAGGGAGAAGTCAAACTGCAGTGCAGACCCCGCAAACCTTGGTCACCCTGCCGGGTGTTCGGGACTGGATACCGCCCACCGGAGCTGTCCCGTGTCCGGCCAAGGTGCCTGGGCCTTTCTATTGCTGAGTTGTTGGATGTGGGCTGCCCTGGGGAGACGGTCACCTCACACCAGGGGACTCTGCAGCCGAGGCAGACCCCGAAGAAGGAAGAGCTGGAGAGTGTCTGCTGGCCACCCCTGCCCCCAGCTGGGCAGCAAATCCTTCCTGGAGACAGAGCTGGGCAGCGCACCTCCCAGGCCGCCACAGTCTGCCTCCACCCATGTCCCTGGTCCCCAGGGTGTCATCTACTCTGATCCTGAGACCTCTGTGTTCTCCCTCACTCTTCACTGTCCTTCAGATGATGATCTGAGACTCAAGTGGTTTCATCTTGAGCACCCACTTCAACCAACAGGAGGAGGCAGCCTGAAGTGCTGTGTTGAGAAGGATTCTGAGGCTGGCCCAACAGGAAATGAATGTTCTAATTGATTAGCAATGTCTGCCGTGGGCTTGGGAGGGACACAGTGGTAAGTACACGTGCCAGGATTTTTCTAGGCCTTCCTTCTGCCATTTCCTCACCTGGAGCTGCTTCACCTCTGGGATCCACAGGTCTGAAAACCTCGCTCTGAGCTCAGCCCACTGTCCTTCCTCTCCTACTTGCTCCTGGTCCCACTGGCCACCAGGTGAAGGCCCAGGGACTTGGCTTTGGAAGACAGGTAAGAAGCCGAGGGAACTTGGCCAAAGTTACCGTTCTTTGAGCCTCAGTTTCCTCATCTGCAAATAGCACCTGACCTCCCTCCCAGGACTTGGTGGTATGAGGCTCCAGGCAGATGGGTGTTGATGGGAGAGAGGTGTCCATCTCTGATCCTGGGTCCCAGGCAGCCACCACCACGCTGGGGGGAGGCAGGGCAGGTGGGTGAGCTGGCTGGGAGTCGCTGTGCCATGCTGGAGGGAGGGGATGTGGTGGAGGCAGGAATGAGGTCTCCAAGCATTGCCACGAAGTGGTATTGATCCAGTGTGGTCCCTCACACACTCTCCCTGTGGTTCAGATGCCCCGTTGCCTTGGAGACCAGCCACAGCCTTCCTGGGAGTGACTGTGGAGGTGATGTCTTCGGGAGGAAGACAGGGCCACAGGTATACACACTACCAGCCCTCTGCCCTCCATTGAACAGATAGGGAAACTGAGGCCCCAAGATGGCAATGCCAGGACCACAAACTAGGCTACCTGCCTTCCAGCTGCTCAGAAAACCCTCAACTTCTCCCTTCACAGACACAGGTTGCCAAACGCAGGTGTCCTCAAAGGGAAGAGCGGGTGCTGCTGAGGCCCAGCAGGGGTGCTGACCATGATGCTGGATCATTGGGTCCAATCTGCCATGGCCCCTTTTAATGTTGGTTTTGCCCCTTCCAGAATAAAAAATGCTACCTTCCTGGGGCCCCTGGGGGGCTCAGTCGGTTAAGCTTCAGACTCTTGATTTTGGCTCAGGTCATGATCTCAGGGTCCTGAGATCGAGCCCCGCGTTGGGCTCAGTGGGGAGTCTGCTTGAGGATTCTCTCCCTCTGCCCCTCCTCACCGCTTGCACATGCTCTTTCTCTCAAATAAATAAATAAATCTTTAAAAAAAAAAACGCTACCTTTACATGGCACTTACTATGTTCAGGTACTGTTCTAAGTGATTTACTTGTCTTAGCTCATTAATATTCAAAGCGGTTCTGTGAGACAGGCACTTTATGATCTCTATTCTACAGATGAGGAAACTAAGGCACAGAGAGTTTAAGAAACTTGCCCAAACTCACACAGCTAGTAAGTGGTGGAGCCGGGATGTGAACTCAGTAGGATACTCTCCATTTGCCCTTCTGGGTACCCTCCTCTGTCTTTGGTCACTTTTTGGACTACATGCTCAGGCTCTCTCCAGTTGGGTGTGGCCAGTGGGAGGCAGCAGTGGGACCTGGGAGTGAAAGGGGACAGATGTCAGGGCATTTGTCTCTGGCTTCTTCCTGCTGTTTGCCAGTGGCTGCAACCTGGTCCCTCTCAGGTAGCTCCAAGCTCTGGTTGGGTGCACTTTTGGGTACACACTCCATCTCCCAATTTCCTCCTACTCCTCCCTTCCTTGAAATTGCTACAGGGTGGAAGCAAGTTCTATGTGCTCTCTGGTGGTCAGAGAAGAGAGACAATAGACATAGGGGTGAGGATCGACATTTGAGAAGAGATCTGAGTGCCAGTAGAAGAGCCAGCCATGCACAGATGACAGCTGTTGGTGGGAGAGCAATCAAGTAGATGGTGCAAAGGTCCTGAGGCAGCCATATTCTTGGCATATTTGAGGAAAAGCATAGAGGTCAGTGTGTTGAAATGGAGTGACAGGGAAAGTGGTGGGGGATGAGGTTATGGTGGGGGTTCAGAGCGTAGTGCCCTGTCAGCCACTGAAAGTCCTCTGCGGTTTAGGCATGAGGTGGAGGAACACTGGGGAGGGCTGAGCAGAGATGTTATCTGATGTACACGTTAAAGGCTCACTCTGGCTGTGGTTTGCAGGGCGGGCAGAGAGGGGGCTGCTCTAATCATCCAGGCAAGAGCCGGATGACTTGGGCTAGGGTGGTAGCAGTAGAAGGTGAAAATTCTGGCTGGGTTCTGGACAGATTTTTAGAGCTGTGCCAACAAGATCCCCTCAAGGTCAGATGTGGGTGTGAGAGAGAGGAAAGGATACGTCCCCGACTTTTGGCCTCAGCAGGAGGATGGAGCTGCTGTCCACTGAAATGACAGATGGCTGGAGGAGTTGACTGGGGTCGGGGTATCGGGGTTGAGTGTCCCCCACATTGTCTGAGATTTGTCTTGGATATGTGAGTGCAGGTGCTGAGGAGGCAGGTAGGTAAGTCTGGAGCTCTGGGGAGAGTCTAGGCTGGGAGTGGGGCCCACCAGTGCCAGAGAGGGTATGCAAATAACAACTCATGTCAGTGCTGCCGTGAAGGCAGGGAGGAGACAGTGGGCTTCCCTCTCTGCAGGCGACCGGGCAAGGCTGGCTGGCTGTGGTCATCCATAGCAGGAGGGACTCCCAGGCAGGTTGGGGGACGGGGCATGAAAGTTAGCCTCCCACGTGGGTTCTGCCGGCCTGTAGCCTATGCCTCTGTCCTGAGTCTAGGCGATTGCCCACCGGCACCAGCCCGCCCTTCACCATGGCCGGCCTTTGTCCCCCCGCTCTGCCATCCCAGTGCCCATCAGGCTCCAGGCTCCAACGACTGGACGATTATTACTCAGCTGTGCACTGAGGACTCCCACACCCCAGAGCTGCTTGTGTGACCACATGGGTCACCCGGAGCGAACCTCAGGATGTCTGCTGAAATCACAGGGAAGCAGAAGTCCTCTTTTGCCACTGGGGCCTCTAAGCCGAGGAAGGTAACTTGGAGCTGCTGGAAGTCACCTTCGCCACATTGCCCAGGGGAAAGGCTTTCCAGGTAGGAGCAACTTGGAGGAAAACAGAAAACAGGGGCAGAGAGAGACCGACGGAGCCCTGAGGACGCCCTGAATCTGGGATGCAGCTCAGTCTGGTCTTCCGGTGCATTCTTTGGTGGCTGAGACAGCCAGTCGTCCTGAAGCCTCAGACCAGGTCCAGTGGGCATCTGTTGTTTACAATGGAAAGAATTCAGACTAACGCCCAAAGATAGTCGAGTGCCGCTCTGGGGGTGCAGGGCGAGGGCCCGCTGGGTCCCCCCGCAGCTCCTGCCGCCGCTGCTCTGGGTCTGGCTGTGCATGTGGGCTTTGAGCTCTTGCCCGGCTCCCCCCGCCTGCCCCTGTCTTTCCCGGGCCCTCCTTTCCCCCAAAGCTGCTGCTCTTCCTGATCACGGCGGCTAAGTTTTCTGTATCTCATGTGTGCGACCACTCTCTGGCTTCTGACCCACGTTTCACGTTCTTCTCGTCCCTGGCAGATACTTCAGTGGCTCACCGGTAGCCCCCCCCCCCCGCCTTGCTGGCTCCCCGGCAGGTAAGATGGCCACGTGACCCACGCCTGACCAATGGGAAGAAAGGGCACACCTCCTGGGGCCTTCTGGGGAAAGGTCTGCTTCCCAGAGCAAAAGCTAGAGCCTCTCAAGGAGAGAGCATGTTGCCCCTGCCTCTTGCTTCCTCAGTTGGAACACGGCGTGGGCGTGGGACTCCTGGAGCTGCAGGGACCACGCAATGGCAAGGCTGAGAATGAAGAGCCACCACACTGAGAATGGCGGAGCGGAAGGGCGGGAAGGGCCTGACATGGCTGGGCCAAGGGAGGAGCTCCAGAACTGCTCCAGAACTTCCAGATGACTCGCTAAGTCAACAATCAACGTCCGTATGGTTTCAGCAACTGTTCACCCAGCCTCCTGCCATTTATAGACCAAAGCCTTCCTGATTAATGCGCCAGCCAAACCACCCCATGGACTCATTCAGACATTCATCAAACATTAAATCAAATGTCTACTGAGTATTCCCTGCATGCTGGCATGTTATCACATTTAATTTAACCCACTCAACGACTTTTGAACATATGTATTACCCCA
The DNA here is from genome assembly GCF_964656455.1 of Halichoerus grypus. NCBI lineage: Eukaryota > Metazoa > Chordata > Mammalia > Carnivora > Phocidae > Halichoerus > Halichoerus grypus. Next base: position 159,667,520 of record NC_135712.1, on the reverse strand, counting down.
TTTGAAAGATGCAGAATGTAGGTATGTCACGGTGATCCTAGTTTGCCGTAGCAGATAAGAACAAATCTCAGTGGCTGAAAACAATAGAAGCTTATTTCTCATTCTCATCAAGTTCAATGGGTGGCAGTGATGGGGTAACGCGTGCCTGTTCCATACAGTCACTCAGGGACCTAAGCGGATGGAAGCTCGACCACTTTCAATGCATGGCTCCTCAGCCACCCCGGGTGTCAACATCGGATGGGCAGACATGGGCAGGAAACGTGTGGAGGGTTGCACAGGAGGCCTCAGGGTCCTGAACTGGGTGGGATGGGTGTCGCCTGCACCCACACATGTTCGCTAGCTGCACCCATGAGCAAAGGAGGCTGGAACACAGCAGCTAGCTACTCCTCAGGGCCAGGAGGAGAGGGATGTAGGTTTGCTGGGCAGTTGGCCAATCCCTCTTGATGGGGCTCAGGGGGATTGTGTAACTCACCTAATGAGACTCTCAGGTGACCAGGGGAGACCGTGCCTGCTTTGTCTTCTCGGGGATCCAGGTGTCCAGGGCTGCTGTCTGAGCGGGGCGCTGCCCCAGGAGCAGTCCTCAGCAAATGCAGATGCCCCTGCTGGCCTCCCATCTGTTATTGGGGTCATACTCCTCCTTCTGCCTTCACCCATCTCGGGGCAGAATGTTTTACAGCCTGTAGTGAGCACTTCTGTTCTGTATGCTTGACTTAGAGAGGCGAGGCTGTCTGGAGTCGAGTGGAGAAGACAGGAGGGTGAAACGGATCCTCACCCCGAGGCCAGGGGCAAGGCCTCAGTTTCCCCATCTGAGGAGGGCACTGAATCTGCCTCCATCACAGTTCCTGGGGGGGATGGTGAGGGTGTGCGTAGGGAGAACTTAGAGCCATGCCTGGAGACAAGCTAGCATTTGCTGAGCGATGGCGAGGCCATACTCCCATGGAATCCTCTGTTATGCCCATCTTACAGAGGAGAAAACAGAGGCTTGCAAGGTAGGTTGGGGCCCTTGTTCCTCCTAGCACTAACTCTTCTCACAGGGATGGGCCGGGGCGCTCAGGACCACACGTCACAGGCTGTGGGGGAGGCCCTGCTCACCCGCCGCCTCCTTCACAGCTGCCTGCTCCAGAAGGCCCTTCCCTGTCTCTGGTTCCTGAGTCCTCCCACTTAGCGCTGGGTCCGGGGCAGGCCTGGGCCTGCCGTCTCCGCCAGCACAGTCACAGCATGGGGTTGAGCACAGTGTGTGACCACTCAGCCACTCGCCCCACGTGCAAAACCCAAAGAGCTTCCTACTTTTTGCTGTAGAGCAACCAAGCCCCCAGGCAGTTGAGCTGGCAGGGGAGGCCTCAGGATGTTTGTGGTGGGGAGATAAGGCCACCTGGGAATGTAAATTGTTAGATTGGAAGGATGGAGATGCCTCAGGCCTTACCTTTCCTAAAGTCCATCTCCTGAGTGTTTGTTTTCTTCATAGCAGACTAACAGATCTTCAGTATTCCTGGGTCCCGATCCTTCCCTTCAGATCTCCTTCCCTCCCTTGCATTTATTCAATGAATTTTTATTGAGTACCTACTAGGTTACAGTTTAAATGAAGGCATTCAGAGAAGGCCTCCCAGAGAAGGTGGTAAAGCAGCCATGTGCCCATCTGGGGGAAAGGTGTTCTGGGTAGAGGCAACAGCCAGTGCAAAGGCCCTGAGGCAGAGTGTGCCTGGCTTGTTTGAGGAACACTGAAGAGACTGGGGTGGCAGAAGCAGAGTGAGTGAGGGGAAGAGGAGGTCTGAGAGGTCACAGGGTGAGGGTAGGACAGACCAGGGAGGGCCGTGTGCCCCAAGTGTGCCAGGAAAGGATTGAGGGGCCTAAGGAGAGGAGAAACAGAATCAGGGTCGTGGGTTAGCAGTGAACAAAATAAATATCCTTGCCCTCACCTCTGCCCTGTCATCCTAGAGGGGGAAGAGAGGAAAGAAATGAAGTAAATAGGAAAATAAATCCTATTAGAAGTTGACAAGTCCTGGGAGGCTAAGAGAAGCAGAGAATGGTAGCAGGAAGCGCTGTCAGGGTGGGGGTTCAGTTTACACGGAGTGACTGGGAGGGCCTCCCTGAGAACCAACGTTTGAGCGAAGACCCCAGGAGGACAGGGAGTGCTCTTGTGGGTCCCCAGGAAAGAGCAGGGACACAGGGAACTGCCAGTGCAAAGGCCCAGGGGTTGGGCCATGCCATTATCAGCTCTCTCGTATTATCATTACCCAGAAAATGGGGATTCCATGATAAAATGAATGCAGAAGTCTTTCAAAAATGAACCAGCGTTACAACTAGTTCTTTTTATGATTCATTCTTGTTACAGATTGTCCCAATCAGCTACGGCCACAATGATGCTGTTTAACAAACCACCCCAAACTCAGTGGTCTCTGACAGTAAACCCTTATTTTTCACCCAGGCTTCCAGGGGTTTGGTTGACAGTAGGGGTTTAGCTGGGGAAGCTGGGGCCACATCAGCTCCTCTGAGTAGCTCCTCTGAGAGGCGGCTTCCCCAGGCTCGATCTCCTTGTGCACAAGAGAGCTAAGCCAGCCAGACACGCATGGTTAGGGCTTCTGCTCACGTTCACATCTGCTCACACACATTTGGCCAAGCCCAGCACTGAGTGGGTGGAAAACGACACTCTGCCTCCAGGTGATATAGGGAGGGGAGAGGCACGGGGTGAGACTGCAGGGTCAGCAAAACTGTTCGGCCACGGGACAGGTAGGAAATACTTTTGGCGTTGCGGGCCACATGGCCCCTGTTGCTGCCGCTGGGCTCTGCTGTGGTAGTGTGGAAGCCGCCACAGGCCATACCTAAACGAGCAAGGGTGGCTGGGTTCCAATAAAACTTTATTTATGGACACTGAAATTTGGATTTCATAAAATTTGCTCACGCCACAAAATATCATCCTTAAAACATTTTTTAAAAGATCTTATTTATTTCTTTGAGAGAGAGAGTGAGAGAGCACACGGTGGGAGGAGCAGAGGTGGAGGGAGAGGGACAAGCAGACTGAGCATGGATCCTGACCTGGGGCTCGATCCCAGGACCCTGGGATGACGACCTGAGCTGAAACCAAGAGCCGGACACTCAACTGACTGAGCCACCCAGGAGCATCCCCCTTAAAATTTTTTTTGTCCAACTACTTATAAATGTAAAAACCATTCTTAGCTCAAGGGCTGTACAAAAATAGGTGGCAGGTGGCATTTGGCTTGTAGGCCCTCATTTGCTGACTCCTGCAGCAGGACTCCAGCAGCCCCTGGGCCACTGCCCCCCTTCTGGAGCCTCCAGCCCTGCAGGCGGGGACACACGCCTTGCCCATGGCTGCTCAGCGGGGAGACACACGCAGAGCAGCCAGATAAAAACCACTGTAGGATTTGTGATCACATGAGTCCCCAGGGCTGGGACAGGGGAGGGTGTTTCTGAAGCAGTTAAATGCCCCCTGATAGAAAGGCATGGTGGGGGAGAGATCAGGAGTCATCTGTGACTTCTAGTGACAATGGGGAGCCAACGCTAAGACCCACTTCTCAGCATCAAGTGGGGAGACTGCCAGAGTGATATGAGACTCAGGTGAGGGATGGACATGAAGGAGCTCCGCAGATGGTAAATACTTGATGGATATGAGTGATTAGCGTGTTTCTGAGAGTTCAGTTTACCGTTGTGTATATTTCCTCTGTGTGTGTGTGTGTGTGTGTGTGCTCACACGCATGCACAGATTTTCCTGTGACAGGTAGTCTTAGCTTGCCCTCATCAGCACAACCTGGGGCTTCCAAAGCCGTGGATGCATCTGACATGGTATTAGTCTGGGTCATGTTCTCCGTGAGGTCGGAACCTGGGATTGGGAGCCTGGGACACAGGGGGCTCCATGGGACACTGCATTGAGCTCTCTCCCTCATGGTCTTCTGGATATGTCTCTTCCCAGGAACCCCAAAGAGTTCAACAAACACATCCTGTGTTCCAGCCGTGAGGTTGTGGGGAGTAGTCTCTGAGGGAGTATGGAATTGTGTGGTAGGTTAGGGGCTGGGGGCCAGAATGGGAAGCCGTCAGCCCTCAGCTCCCATTGGTGACATGGTTAGTTGAGCTGTGGTCTGTAATTCAGTCCCTAACTTGTGAACCCTTGGAGACTTGCTTAATCATCACAACCCTGTTGGCAGGTACTATCCCCATTTCACAGATGAGCAAACTGAGGCAACGAGGAAGTGGAATTGATGTCCGAGATCATGAAACAAAGACTTGGCCCAGCTGGGAGTGGTGCCTGGCGTTATCGGATCCACAGTCTGCAGGCTGCTTCCTTCTGATGCATTGTTCTCCTTTCTCAAAAGAAGCCTTGATAAAAATCGGAGTGTTTATGGATCAGGTTGAAGCCCATCACTTCGTATGTCATTCACATGGCTCCCGCCTCGCCATCTGTCTCCCCCTGGACAATAGAAGTCTCCTCCACACCCACATTCTGCTGTGAGGAGAAAGGGCCTGTCTCATTGTGAAGAGCCCTTTTCCTTCCTGCTTCCTGGGTTGGATGTAAAACCCCAGGGGAGAAAGCCCCCTCTTGTCTGGCAGGCTGTGGAGGGTGGGAGAGGCAGGGCCTGGAGCAGGACAGCTGTGGCGCCTTGTCCCTTGTAGGCAGACCAGAAAGCCGGCAAAAAGCTCCCAGCTCCGGGAGAAGCCCAGGGCCCCGGCATGCGGGGCCCCCTCTGTCTGCCAAGACCCTTGTGTGGGACTGTGCAGGGGGCTCACTCACGGGCCACTGGCTCACCACACCTGCAGAAGGGGCCCTCAGGTTCATGCACCTAAACTCCACATTCATCGGCAAAATCTGCGTTATTCCCCTGTTATTTGAAAATTATTGAGCTGGCAACTGCCCTGCCACCTTTCTTCCTTATTTTATTTTATTTTATTTTTTGTGGCAGGGGTAGGGGGCAGTGGGGAGGGGCAGAGGGAGAGGAAGAGAGAGATACTCCTAAGCGGACTCCCTGAGGATCACGGAGCCCAGTGTGGGGCTCAATCTCACAACCTTGAGATCATGGCCAGAGTGGAAACCGAGAGTCAGATACTTAGCCGACGGAGCCACCCAGGCGCCCCTTCTCTGTCCCCTTCCTTATGGAAACGCAGCGGAAATACTGAGACTGATTGAAAGAAATCTGAATAGCCTGGGGTTGTTGCTATGGCTTCGGGCCGGCTGCTCCACCTGTCCTCCTCCCTTGATGCGTTTTCTCTTTGCTGAACTCTCTGAACGTGAGTGACAGACATCATGACACCCCAAACCCTTTAGCCTGCATCTTTGGGAACGGGTTTGGAGAAACTGGACACCTGCATGAATCTCCAGATTTGCAGACAACCTGTCGTAGGGTGGCACTGGCTCCCTGTTTTCCTTTGGAGAACAAAGTCGACCTGAGTGTCCCCCGGCCTCTGCTGGAAGTCCTGGGGGGGCCCCCTGGCTGCCTGCACTCCTAGAATGCAGACCCTTGGGAGCTAGAGGGGCCTGTGACAGCCTTGTTGCATCCTCTGGGTCCAGCCAGGCCCCGAGCCAAGAGAGTCAGTCTGGTTGTTTTTGGTTTTGTTTTGTTTTGCTTGAACCAGGTTGAGCTACATTCTCCTAAGTTATATCAGCATCTCATTAACACCCCGCCCCCCGTCCCCAGCCCAAATGGCCTCTGTTAAGTAAAGATGTTACATTAATGAGACTGTTGGTTGAAAATGGTTTGTGGGATCATTTTAAAATGACTTTGGCCATTAAAATAAACTCTACACTATAGTTACTTTAAGTGATCAGTGTGGCAATGTGAACTGTGAACCCACCTAGTATCTTTGTATCAAAGGGATGGTAAAACAAACAATTGTATTTCCTTGTGAGGAGGGCTGAGGATGTGTGTGTGTTGGGGAAGGTAGCTGCCCTTGGAGAGGGACCTCAGCGACTCCAGGAGACCATGGACCTTGAACTAGTTTGTTGGTGATTACAGTTGCCGGTGGTCTGCTTGGATCTGTCGAGACCTCTGCCTCCTTGCTTAGAAAGAGGAAAAGAACCCAGGAAAGAAATTCATCAGAAAGGAAAATAAAGAACAGAGAAATAGAGGATGGTGGTGAGAGGCTCTTCTAGGGGGCCCAGAGACGGCCAGTGCTAGGGGGTCCCTTTGGATGTCACTTTGCCTGTCTGATTCACATCTGTAAAATGGACGCAGAGGCCACTGGGCCTCACTCATTCCACGCACTCAGGACCTCTGGAAGGACGGTCCCCTGCAGAGCCCTCAAAAATGTCTCCTGAGATGAGGATGCTCTTCGACCAAGACTGGGGAGCTTTGTGTCCCCAATCCCAAAGGTTCTACCGTAGAGGAACATCTGTTGTGAGTCTCTGCAGCTACCCCTCCCCGCGACCTTAGTGGAGATTGTTTCTTTCTTTCTTTTTTTTCTTATTATAATAGCCTGCGTGTCTTTAAAAAATTAAAGAGCCCTGAATTTGAAGTGGGAAGACCTTCACATTTACAGAGTTTTCCTTGATTCGATTTATAGGAGGTTTTTTTTTTTCTATTTTATTAGTTTCTTTTCAAAAGGACCAGGCCTGTTATTTATTTATTATTTTCATGCTTTTATGTTCCCTAATTTATTTATTTGCTTTTATCTTTATTATTTCCTTTCTCCCATTTTTCCTTTGGGTTTGTTCTTTTCTTAAAAATCTGAGGTTGAAAGCCTCATCTGTTCATGTTCTCTTTGTGTGTGTGAGTGGGTTTTTGACAATAAAAGCATTTAAAGTCACGGAGAAGCCTCTGAGGCCGGCGAGGACTGTCCCAGAGGTTTTGATATGTGGGGCTCTGTTTTCATTGTTTTCCAGGTAGTCTGTTGTGTGCTTGATTTCCTCCTTGACCTACATGTTATTTAGGAGAGGAGTTTTAAATCTCCAATTTTCTTTCTATATTTAGAAAGAATTTATTGCCAGCTTTATTTTATTGTGGTCAAGACTGTCAGCTCTAAAAGATCTGTTCAAACATCTTTTTTGACATTTGCACCGTGACTGACCAAAAGATCAGCTTTTAGAGCTGTTTCACGGAACTCACTCGCATGGCACGTTCCCTGTTGGGCATAATGATCGATGTTTATGTATTAATTCTGTCCTCTTAATTACAGAGCTCAGATCCTCCTTGCTCATTTTTTGTTTCCTTAATATTTCATAAAGGAGTATTAGTTAAAATGTCCCACCACAATTGAATTTCTCTATCTCCTTTGATATCTCACACGTAAGGTGTGTTTCGTAGCTATTTTGCATATAAAAGTGTGAGGAAAAGGAAAAGTCATGATTAATTGCATCTTCTCCTGATTCTCCAGGAGCGCGGACTCCGGCGGCTGAAACTCGGGGGTCACCCCATGCTGCTTCTGTGGCTCCCCGGTGTGCCTCTGTTTTCTCGTCTCGGGAGTGGGGTGGAGTAGTGTCCACTGCACGGAGCTGTGAGGAGGAAGTGGATAAGCCCGTGGAAAGCGGTTGGCCAGGGCTCCAGAAGTGAGTCCTGACCTCGTTAATGCCGTCAGACAGTCAGCCTCTGAACAATACTCTGTATGTTTGTTTCGTGGATATTACTAGGGCCAGCTTTGCTTTCTTTTGTTTAAATTTAAATTAAACACACGCATGCACATGCACCCCCTCCCACACACACGCATGCATGCAGGAGTCATAGACCCGTGTGGCTCTTCCTTGACCTTACCTTCCCCGCTCCCTTTCTGCACTTGATGTGGAAGCCTGAATCATATCCTTCCCTTCTGCCATCCCTCTCTCCGATTTTGCTGTGCGCCCCATAAACAAAGGAAAGGTTCAGCCCGCTGACCTGCGTCCTCCCGCCTGGCCTCCTCCAGAGGCTCCTGGCACCGCCCCCTCCCCGACCAGGGTTGTTCTGGAGGCGTCTTTGATTCTCTCTGCTTTCTGTTCCTGGCCTGAGAGGTGCCACCTGGACCATTTCTCTTCATCTTCCTGACTTCCCTCCTTCCCGGGGAGGTTGTGCTGGTCCAGGGGTGTCCACCTCCTGCCAACCCTCCAGGAATTTTTCCGTCTTAGCAAGAGACAGATCAAAGTGCCTATGTTGTTCTGGACTTCTGATCTTTGCTTGAGGAGTTGTCCCCAGGGCTGAGGGCATTCTTGCTGGATCCGGGGAGCCTGCTGGCTTGGCTGTTCAGAGGCAGAAGCAAACCAATTTAAGAGACAGCCCCTCCTTCCCTTCCCTCCCTGTCTCCCACCTTCCCTCTCTCCTGTTCTGTCTCCTTCCCTCCTTGCTTCCCTCTCTCCTTGCTTTGACAAATACTTATTAAATGTCTGCCCATGGTGTCAGGCATGGAGATAAAGGGTGAGTACAAACTGATGTGATCCAGAGTGGCCACGACCACTCATCCGAACGGCTACGGCGAAGAGGACAGACCCCAAGGGGACAGTGTGGCCGAGAACGTGGAGCCCCCTGGCCCGGGCCGGCGGGAGTGTGACTCCGTGCAGCCACACGGGAACCCGTGTGGCAGTCGCTGTTTACTAAAGTGGAGCACACTTTTATCTCACCACCTGGCAATGGCACGCCTGAGTCTACACGCAACAGAAGCGTCTGCACACGCTTATCAGAAGACTTGTACTTGAACGTGCATGGCAGGGTAATCCGTAACGACCCTGGACCGGAAGCAGCTCACGGGCCCTTCGGCCGCAGATCAACTTCCGGATGTCCCTCCGGTGGACTCGCACCCGGTGCCGGGAGCAGGCCGCCCGGATCCGAGCTCGCACGGAGCAGCTGCTGTGTGACTAAACGTGTAGAAAGTTTAAAAGCTGGCAGCATGAATCTAAGTTGGTGGAAGTCGGGATGGTGGTCACCCCGGGGGGGTGGGTGACGTGAGAAGTTGCTGGAGTGTGGTCATGTTCACACGGGTGTGTGCACTGTAGACATTCAGTGAGCTGCACTCTTGTGGCTTGTGCTTCTAAGTGTGTTAGAATAGAGTAAGATAGGATAGGATAAGATAGGATAGGATAGGATAGAATAGGATAGAATAGAATAGAATAGAATAGAATAGAATAGAACAGAATAGAATAGAATAAGATAGAATAAAAGCAGGGGCTCCCGGCCTTTCTGGAGCAAAGAGTCATGTGTGGGGAGGCAGACATGGGTTCGAGGCTTGGACAAATGACCATCAGAGGCACCGGCAAGTGTGTCCGAGGTGAGTGCATGTGCTCGCGAGGGAGGCCACTTCCTGAGGCAGTGATGGCCAAGCTCCCATGGAAGATGAACAGGAGTTAACCAGGTGGGGTGGTGCCAGCGGAGACGGTGGGTGAAGAAAAGCCTCCCGGGGAGAGGCGACAGCCTGTGTGAGAGCCTGGGGTGGGAGGGACTTGGTGGGTTCCAGGCAGGTGAACCTGGGGCATATCCACAGGGAGGTGGGGGCTGGGGGTGGCGCTGTGGCCATAGGAGGGGCCAGGCCGACCACACAGGGCCCTGCAGACTATGGGAAGGGTTTTCATCTTTACTCTAAGAGTGACGGGAAGCCCTTGACGTGCTTTAAGTAGAAGATGTGTGTGTGTGGCAGGGGCTATAGCTTGGGGTCCTTGGGGTGCAATCCAATCCTTGGGCTCCCGTCTCCACCCCACCCCCTGTGGATCCTTCCAGGTCATCCCTTGGCACCTGCATCTGCTTCCCTCTGGTGGGGACCCTCTTGAGGGCTGGTCCCAGATGCCCACCCCTAACTGGGCTCAGTTCCAGCTGGTAGGAGCCGCTCCCCATCCCCCCTCTTCCCAGGCACCTGGGGGCAGCATGGTACCACTGCCCGTCCTCCTGCTGAATCAGGCCCAGGGCCCTCCTTGCTGCTTCCTGCTGCTGTGCTCTCCTCTCCTGGGTCTCAAACATCTGTTACTATTTTACACCGTTAAACTTTTTTTCTTGGAAAGGTCATATAAATGAGAGTCAAAATATAGTGCTAACTGTCTTCCAGCCTTGACAGCTAGTTCCTGTTCTCAGAGGCAGCGACTCATCAGTTTTATGAGCATCTTTCTGGAGATATTTTACACAGACACACAGACCTATTTCCCCCCTGCCAACAGTAGCATGGCATACAGAGCGTTCTGCCTCGTGCTTTTTTATTTTAATAGTCTTCTTGCCAGGTTATTCTGTATTCACACATATAGATCTGCTTCCCTCTTTTTAAAATGGCTGTGGAGGGCTCCACTGCAACTCACGTGGCCAGTCCCTTTGGATGGGCACTGAGATGGCTTCTCTGTCCTCTGCTGCCCTGCCACCTATGTACACACATCTCCGAGTTCAAGTCCTTGTACCACCGCAGGCGGGCTTCTCACAGGCGGATGCTGGATACAGGGCATGTGCGTCTATAGTGTGGGCAGACATTGCCAAGATGCCCTGCATGGAGGGTGGCATGTCTGTTTGCCTGCATCCTCATCAGTGTATTATCAAACTTTTTGGTATTCACCAATCTAATAGATGAAAATGGCAGCTTATTGCATGTGTGTGTATATTATTATAAGTGATAATGACCATCTTCTAATATGGTTGAAAACCTCTATTTCCTCCCCTGGGGTTGGAGCAGGGAAGAGCTCTGAAGAATAAATCTCACCAGAGTTGTCCTACCTTGAGGGGAGGGGGCTGGGCTTTTGTGCTCCCCTCCACCAGACGTGGCTGCCCACTCTCTTGGGGGTGTGGCAAAGTGGCACGTGTAACCTCCCAGGCGTCTCCACCAGGTGGTGTTCATCAGCCAAGGGACATTCTCTGTAGACCACCACAGGCGGGAGCCTGGGGATCCCCTGGGAGATGGTGTGCCAGCAGGGAAGGGTGCCAACAATGTTGAAGATGGTTTCCTTAATTCAGACACAGTTCAGGCCTCTGCAGCTGGCATGGAGGAGACTCCCCATGTAGGGACTGAGGCTGGCTCTTACTGCCTGGCTCTTGACCTCTAAGGTTCCTTCCCCCGGGGAATCTCTCCTGGGTTTCATCTGTCTCCATCATGGTACCCTCTGAGGAGCACTGGGTCCTGTCTGTGCTTTGCTTCATAGCCCCATGTGCTGGGGACTTCCGACAAGCGCTGAAGGAGATGGGCATGACACAGGGAAGTAAGCTCCAGCAAACACCGACAAGGCTAGCCCCTCTCCGGGGCTGTCTGTGGCCTTCGCACAGCCAGGGTACCGGTGGGCCTGGACTCCTCACACTACCACATCTGCGTCAAGGGCCCGCCCCCGCCAGGTCTGTTGTCAGGGCTGAGAGTCTGTGTCCCAGGCGGGGAGGTAGACAATACACGAGATAGGAGTTTGGTAGTGTGTTAGAGGGTCATATGTGCTCCGGAGGAAACCACAGCAGGGGAGGGAAAAGAGAATCCAGGCGGGGTGGGGTGGAGTGGTTGCCAATGACCTGATGGGCAGAGATCTCCAGGAGGAGGCCATGGGGATAACGATGTCTCTGTGCAGACAGTGGCAGGGCAAAGGCCCTGTGGTGGGAGTGCAGATGGGCTGAGTAGCTGGCAGCCGGGAGTGGGGTGGGGGAGGGTAGAGTACATGAAGGGAGAGAAGTGGGGGGCCAGGGTGGGAGCCACAGACCAGCTGGGCCTCTGTGGAAGCCTTAGCCTTGCAGACTCCAGCCAGATAACCACATCTGGATGGATGCTATCAATTCACACACATAAAGGGGAGGGCACAGTGAGGGCCACTTTGAGACCCATTCTCCCTTTGGAGGGCTGATCCTGGGGGTCCTCTTTCAAAGATGCTTGGGTTCTGCTTTCTTGGCTGCTGGACTGTGTGCAAACACAAAGGGTCTGCATTAGCCAAGCTGTTGTCCTGCTGTCCCGCCCCTCTCTGCGTCCCCTCCCTGCCGTGCCGTGTCGTCTCCCCCGACCCACACACCCCTGCTGTCTCTGGTCTGTCTGTAGGCCCCAGCTGCCTGGCCTGGCTGATAGGACGCTGGTTCTCCACCTGTCAGGCCTAGGACCGCTCCATCCTTCTTATCCCCCTTATCCACGTAGCTAGAACCAGGCATGTTTCTTTCAGAAAAGTAATTTATTTTCTAATTACAAAAGACGATGGGTTGAACAAAAGGAAGGCAGATCAGAGCTCAGTCAGAAGGGCCTTCTGCAGACCTTTCTCCCCCCCCTCACCGACACAGGGGGGGATGCCGGGCTCTCTGGAAGGGGGAACTGAAGCTCAAGGCGTGGGGGGGTGGGGGGTGTTGATCAGAGCCTCCGGCTAGGCTGGAGACCTGGGTTTTAAGCTTGGTCCCGTCATTTATTTGAGGACTTGGGGCCCACTTAGGAGCTCAGTTACCTTTCTGTGAAATGGGAGGTCGAGTCTGTGACTCCGGAGTCTTTCCAGCTGGGATAATCTGTAATTGTGGAGACTCATTCTGGGAATCACTTAATCATTCTTGCAGATTTATTTCTCTGTCTTCTGTTACGACTTTACTCCAAATACTGCCCCCGCTCCATAACTCCGTACTGTGAAGGAAATAGCCATGAAGTTGCCATGAGGTCTTTGACAAGCCATTTCCTGAAAGGGAAAGAACAAAATCCACCATGAGGGCTGCTGGGTGGGCATCGGAGGTAACACAGTGGTAAGCCTGGCATACAGAGGGCCGCTCAGGAAAGACTAACGCAGCCGCCCCCCCTCCTTCCCTCCTTCCCTGTCTCTTTGCTCTCTCCCTTAATTCTGAGCCACGTTGCTGGGCATCCTATACAGAGCCTTGAGGACATGATCATCAGTTTGAGCTGAACTTTGTTTTCCTTTATGTGTGCCTGCTATGGAACTTCCCCTTTCCTCTCCCCGCTCCTGCTGAGCTCACACCTCTCTCTGACACTCCTAAGCAAATGCACATTCAGGTGTGCCAAGCCTGTTGAGAAGGTGGAGTGAAAGAGCAATTGGAGATGGCTGGAGACCAGGCTCTGCCCCCAGGAGGTTCTCCTAGCCCAAAAGGTCTAACCCAGAGGGCACAAGACTGGGGCTTCCACAAGAAGCCCGCTTGTAATTGGGTTGAAGGAGGGGGACACACAGAGGAGGTGGTGGGGGTGGGGTGGGGGGGAAAGTGGACCTTGGGTCCTGGCCAGAGATCTCAACTCCGGCAGAATTCTTGGGTCTGATGTGCCTGGACTCTGATTGGTCCTGTTAGGATGACCCTCCTACCCCCTGAAGCAAGCACTGTGGCCAGGGGAACGTGGGGGCTGTCATTGGCCAGGGTCCACGTCACTCAGTGTTGCATCACTGGGCATTGGGAGGCTGGGGATGGAAGGTGTGGTGTGTATGTGCAGACATCCCTCCAGCTCTGTGCTCCCTGCTTCCTTTCTTGGTGTGCCTACCCTCCCCCACCCCCACCCTGGCCTGTTTCGCATGCCCTGACCATGACCAGTGCTGCCTCTGACCTAAGCTCCAGTGTTCTCCTTCCTGACCCCCTGGATCCCTCATTGCTCTCCAGTCCTTGTCATCACAAGTCCTTCTTACGCTAAGCCCTAAAATGACCTAGTTAGGCTAAGCTTGGTTTGAGTGCCCACCCCTCTCATTGGCCAGGGACAGAATCCCAACTCAAACTGGCTTAAGCAAAAAGTTCAGATGGATCAGGCAGTGCAGCAACTAGGGGTTCAAACAAGGTCTTTGGATCTCAACATGGCTCCATTTCTTACCTCTGCTTTGCCCTGGATTTCTTTCATTCATTCATTCATTCATTCATTCCCTGGTGGTAACAAAGATGGCCACCCTGATAGACCCTGTAGGCACTGCACAGATCCCCCTTTGATGAAGGACTCATTGCCCCTTCATCTCCTGGAAGGGCAGTCAAGCAGACAGTTCTCAACTCTTGCTCTGCGTGCCAAGAACTGTGTTGCCTAAGGTCACATACTTTCCCTTGGTGGCCCAGACCCAGTGGCTGATAGATGGGGAGAAGAAAAGGCTTGGCTATCTCAGCCCAACTCAGGACAACCCTGAAGAGACCACTTGAGCTCCAGGGGTCCCCGTGGGGTGGCCAGGCCTGTTGCTTCTCCCTCTGCTCACCGCGCTGTCTTCACCAGCCTTCTGAGGGCCTGATCCCCAGGACTCTCTTTAATGAACGTCCCCTTCACTGAACTCTGAGAGTCAACTTCCTGGGGAACCCAACCTGCTTCAAACACCGACGATCTCCTTGTCATGTCCTACCAGCTTAGGGACCCCCAGTGAAAAGGAAGGACCTCCTCTTTCCCCAAAGTGTGGCAAAATCTTAGTCGGATACGCTCTGTCTCTGAATGGCTCTGTCTGGGTCACATGATCACTCCTTGACCCAATCGCAGTGACCAGGGACATACAGCACTCTCATTGGCCAGGCCTGGGCCATCTGGTCAACCTAGAGCCCCCGTCCATTAGCTCACCTGAGACCAGATTTAACCCGGGCAGGCTGAGGTCCCATTTCTAGAATGAGGGAATGGATGCCAGCAGAACCACAGCTGCCCCAGCACAAGCCCTGCTCTCAGAGGGCTCAGACAGAGGGTGACAGCAGCAGTGTGGGGCTTTACCAGGCGTCAGCAGGGCAGGGATCCCCCAGGGTTAGAGAGAGCTGCCCCTTGCCTGGCAGAGCAGAGTTGTTTGCCTTCAATTCCCTGTCCTTCGGGGGTGGGAGGGGGAAGCAGGGGAGAGTTTTAGGTGGGGCAGGAGCACAGCCAAACATTTTGCCAGCCTGTCCTTGAGTGGCTGCCACTCAGCCAGGAGCAGCAGTGCCCATTCCCACCACGGGCACAGACTCTGCGTCCCCTGCCAGGAGACGCTGAAGCCACCTCTTGATCAGAGCTCGCGGCTTTTTCCAATTGATCACCCAGGTGACACACACCAAATCAAAGTTGACACTCCAAATGGGCCAATCAATAGTTCCATTTTCCCCTTCCCACCCTAGTGGGGGAGAGAAAGCTAATTTATGAAACTTTTCTCCCCCCTCCTCTAGCAAGGACCAGAAAGCTCAAAGAAATTTGTTTCTCAGTGGCCCTCTGAGCTGGAGGTTTCCTCTTCCCATCCGCCTTGGAAATGTTTTGGGAAGCACCCATGGGGGCAGCCAGAATCCTACTTCCTGGTCCGAGCATCTACCTTTCCCGGGCACTGGGTAAGGTCCATGGTGGCGGCGGGGAGCGTTGTCTGCGCCTCTGCCTTTAAAGCAGATGGTGCCCTTGCTCTGCCAGAACTCGGGTCCCCTGTGGCACCTCGGCCGGATGGCAGTCCTTTTTCAGGCCCCTCGCTTTGTTCCTCTGCGTGATCAGACCGTGCCCTCTGCCCCCCAGGCTTGGCTGCTCACCTCTTCCCTGGCACCAATGGAGGCCTTGGCCCAGCAGGGCTGACACAGTCTCCTTGGACACAGGACATCTAGAGAGCCTGCCCTGCCCCACGGCCCATACATCTTGTGTGTGTGGCTGATGGGCCGTCCACGCTTTCCCGTGCCTCCCCTGAGCTCTGGTCCCAAAGCTCCCCGACCTCTGACCATCTCACCAGGTATCCTGGAGCACCTTAAAGCCAGCAGGCCCCAGACCAGGCTCAGCATCCTCCCCACACCTGTCCTTTCTCCATGTCCTCACCAGGGGGATGGCCCAGCTTCTGCCTGGTCCCAGGGGCAGGAATCTGGATATCAGTCAGGTCCCCTCACCTGGCGATTCCCACCCCTCTGTCTCCTCTGTATGTCTGTGGCTGCTTCTTGCTTCAGGTCCATGTCTTCCACCAGGACCATGGCCATGTCCCGACTGCTTTCCAGCCTTTGGACCCCTGCCCCAAACCCAGCTCCTAGCCAGGACATCACAGCATCCTCAAGACCCTAACTGTGACCACACTGCCCCTTACTGAAGACGACCCATGGCCTGCTTGTCCTGGTCCATCTCAGTTTGGATCCCGCTGGTTACCCTCCAGTGAGAGAATTGCTTTCATGTGCTGTCCCTTCTGCCTGGAATCCCAGCTCCCACGGCCTCCTGAACCCACCTGTCCTGGAGAACTTACCGCAGGGACTTGGGACTGCTCCTTCCTGCCTCCCAAGACTGTGAACTCTTTGGGAGGGGCCTGGGCCCCCTTCCTCCTGGACCTGCCCAGGCAAGACTCAATCCACATTTGTGGGCCAGCAGGGGAGCTGCTTGGTCACAGATGCTGTAGAGCGAATTCTCCCATGGGGAGGGGCCTGGCCTACGGGCAGCTGGGATCATGGCCTTAGAGAGCCTGCAGCAGGCTGGAGCTCCCTGCCCTAGACGAGTCTGCCTACCCTGGGCTGGAGGTGGAGGAGCCCTGGTTACGAGTCCTGTCCTGTGGGCCCCCACCCCCTGCTTAATTAACGCCTGGAGCGGCCGTCTGCTTCTTTGCTCCATCTCATCTCCGACATTTTTCATGTCTAATCCACCGAGGAGATCTCCTGAAGGCTTTGAAGTCTCCGGGCGCACGAATAAAGATGTCACCCTGGCACACGCAGCGCTTCTTAATGAGGACGGGTGTGATGTGGAAGCTGTGGGCCTGGAGGCAAGCAGCTCTCCTTCCTACCCCTCTTCTGCACGAGGGCGGCCAGGCCTGCCTGCAGCAGGCGGGCAGGGGTGCAGAGCCCAGGTTTGCAGCACAGCAGGCTAAGTGGGCTCTGGTCCCAGCAGGTCCCGGGAGAAAAGGGAGGTAGACAGCACTCCGGATGTCTCTCTTCATCCCTTTGGGTCAGGGACCCCCAAGGCCAACGCCCAAACTCGGAGACCCAGCTTAGTCAGGGAGAGTTGGCTGCAGGGGGAGTGCATGTCAGGGAAAGATGCCGAGAATATGGGGTACTCCAGAGAAAAGGGGCTGCAGATGGAGCCTGGGGGTGAGATGGTGCTTTGGGGGACACAGGGGAGGAAAGGGACCCTGGGGGAGGGGACCAGGCAGGAGATGGAGCCTGGGTGGGTGCAGGGAGGAGATGGAGCCTTGGGGGGTCGGTGCAGGGAAGAGGTGGAGCCTAAGGGAGGGACTAGGGAGGAGATGCAGGATCCTGGGTTGAGGCAGTGGAGGGGAGAGCTTCTGGAAAATGCCTCCCCCCCACCACCACCTTTCCAAAACAGTGGGTAAGAGGAGCACAGACTCAGGCAGGCTTGCTGGGAAGAACCATGGCTCTGCCCCCTGGGTGAGCACCTAATCTCTCTGTGCCTCAGTTTCTTTATCTGAAAGATGGACTGATTCTGGGCTCTACCTGATAGAACCTTGTGGGGACTAATGAAGTCACCTGTGTAAGGGACTAGACATTCCAGACACAGGACAAAGCTAACCAAGTTTGGGTCATATGCATATCTCAGAGCCTAGGCCTGCTTGGGGCTCAGAACACTCCCATCCTCCTTCCTCAGCTCACCTGTCAGCCGCTCATCAGCTGTGCCCCTGGGGCAGGCTCTGTTAGCTGCACCCTAACCTTCAGTTTGCTTGGAGTGTCATGGGTATGGGAGGGGGCTCCCTAGTGTCTCTGATGAAGTCAGCCATGGGGATATTATCTATCCCCACCTGACTTTAAGCTCCTGCCCCTCAGTGGCCCTGACATCTGGGATGCTGACCATTCTTCCAGCCTAGCACTATCAGCCAGCATTTTCTGAGCACTTACTATATGCCTGGACCCTTTGCATGGATGAGCAGTCCTCCCCCGCCAACAAGCCAGAAGGTAGGTACTGTTGTTAGCCCCATTTTACAGATGCTGCAAAGGAGGCACAGAAGGGCTAAGGAAGTTGCTAAGGTCACAGGGCAACTGGTGGGGAAGCAAATGAGGAGTCATTCTCTGATTGACTGGAGTATTAGATGGACCCTGGGATTCTAAGCCCCTTGCCTAGGATGGGCCTGTGCCAAAGCCCAGATGGCTTCATGGCTGTGCCCACTCAACCTTGGAGTACTCCTGGATTGGGGTGGTGTGGATTGCTGACCTTCACCCATGTGGAGTCCAAAAAGGCCAGCAGTGTTCAGAATGAAAAGCCCTCCTCTCCCCTGGTATCCACTGGGGGTTTCAAGGGGTCCTGGAGTCCCAATGGAAGATCATGTCCTTGGACCAGCATGGAGCCCAGAGGGCAGAATCCAGCCCCAGGCCTGGCAAGGGACAGCAACCTGCAGCCCTGCATACATGGGGTGTAGGTCTATCCTTTGCTCTGGGCCAGTGCTTGATGCTTAGAGGGTCCCCAGCACTGCAACGTAATGACCTATCCTGTTTTTGTCATCACTTCCCTTTAACCTCCTCCAAATCCTCTAAGAGAGATATTACTGTACCCAGTTCTACTGAGAAAGATCAGAGAGCTTAGGTGACTGGTTTGAGGCTGCATAGCATTGGTCTCCTTCCCTTCCTTGTCTCAGCCCCATTTCCCTACTGGTGCTACCTAGATCCACTTCCTAAATAAAGGACGTGAACTTGACCCTTGTCTCAGGATCGGCCCCACCCAAGAGAGACCTGGTCCGTGTCTTCATGAAGGCAGCTGACATTGCAATGGCCGTGGGATGTTGGCTTAACAGAATGCTAACCTTGGTCTTCCAGGGGACCTGATCATTCTTGTCCAGCCCGGCTGGGGCTGAGCTCAGACACCCCAGAACTCTGCATGCAGTCTGTGTGATGGAATGGCACTTTGGAAGTAATTGCTAAGCACCTGCCGTGTGCTGGGGCCTCACCCCCTTGTTTGGTAGGTGTGGTGCCACTAAAGGGTGCTGCCCTCTCTGATGACCACAGAACCATCTGGGAGGACGGGGGTGACTCTTGGGGAGAGCTGGGGCCTGCAGGGGCCCCTGGAGTTGATGCCCACTGGCATCAAAGCAATTCCACCACACTCCTGGAAGAGCCCCACAAACCACTAGACTCAAGGAAAAGTCAAGAGGATTAGAGCCGAGGAAACGGGGGCAGAGGACATCCACCCTGTACCATGCACCTGTCTCTGCAGAAGTGCTGGAAGGCTCTTTTCCCTGTGGCCCCCTGGAACGGAGCTCTGCCCCAGCCCCCTCAGGTGGAGACACTCCTCAGAGATAGCTGCCTCCACCCCCTTCCTCATCTGGAGAAATCCTCCCTGAGTCCAGCTCCCTCAGCTCATGGCCCTGGGCCCGCACCTCCGTAGCTCCTGGAGAATGCAGGACGGAGCCTGTGCTATTACTGCATATGGCTCTCAGACCCTACGCCTTGGCTCCCACTGACCTGCACGCTTCTGCCTTGTTCCCTCTCTCAGGTCTGGCAAACTCCCTGGCACCCGTTCAGTTCTGCTCCTCTGCACCTCCAAGCCATGTCCCTTCCGGCCACACCTCCCCTTTCCTGCCCCTCCAGCTCCTTGCTCTGACCTTTCGGAGAGGCTTATGGAATTGAGCCTGGCATGCTGGCCTCCCTGATTTCGCCTCTGACCACCCACTCTTTCCAAGCTCCTCTTTCTCCCTGCTTTATGTCCCCGATACTGAATCACTTAGAATTTCCAGAATGTGCCTCCTTGCCTTCTGCCATCCTGTCTTGGCACACACTTTTGGCCCTTCAGGGAGATGCACTTAGTGACCCAGAGGCCACTTTAGCGTTTCTAGTCTCAGGGATGCCAATGTTTGGAAAGGGCTGTCCCTCTTCTGTTACTCAACGCTGCCCTGACTGAGCCCCAGGCTGATCCCTGAATGCGGGGCAGAGATACTCTCCCTTCACCAGTGAAGCCCCCTCTCGAGAGCTAATCCTCCACATGCCTTAGGGATGACTCCGAATTCTGTTGGGTGCACAGGGTGAGGCAGGAAGGAAAGGCCCACAGCCCACACAGGCTTGGGGACCGGTCAGAGCAGGGAGCCAAGGTTTCTGACTGTCCGCAGCGTCTCTGAAGACACCCGGGGATGATCCATTAAGGGTCCCCAGGTATATGGGAAAGGCTGAGCAGTTGGTTGGGGGCAGATAAAGTGCGGGGAGGGGCTTCTGATGGCAAAGTGGCCTCAAGTTCAAAGATATGGGCAACAAAGGGAAAATCCTGATTCTAAGAAAAGAACTTGGAGTGGATTAAGATGGCTGGGCTACTTTTGCAAAGGCAAAAAACCTAAACCACCCCCCCAAAAAAAACCAACAAAATCCAGAACACTCCATACACAGATGCTGTGAGAGGCAGCATAGCACTGTGGTTGAGAGCAGGAACTTTGGAGCAAGACTACATAGGCTCAAGTCCTGGCCTTGCCCCTTATTTGCTGTGACCTTACCTAGGTCACCTACCCTCTCTGTGCCATGGTTTCTTCAAAACTGCAAAATGGAAATAATGGTAATGTCTATCTCATGGTTGGTTCATGTGAGGGATTAAGTGAGTTAATCCCTATTCTAAACACTTGTTTAGGAGACTGCTGTGGTGAGTATTTTATTATCAACTAGGGAATGGATGGATAAAATATGGTCCATTCATACTACAGAATACTATACAACATTTAAACAGAGTGAACCAGATCTATATGCATCCATAGAGATAGATATTTACAGTTTAGGTGAAAAAGAATGTTGCAAATTAATATATACTTCCCACTAGATGTCTTACTTCTCTGGGAACATATATATTACATGTAAATTAATGGGAACTGATTAAATTAATGTATATGTTAATTAAGAGGAAGAGGTCTGGAAAGATGTGAAATGTGCCGGCATTTGTGGTGGTCTGGGGGAGGTGAAGATGACATCTGTGGTGGGGCCTGGGGGAAGGATTTGCAATGGGGGATGGTGGGCATGCAGGACTCTACCTTCTCGGCAGTGTTCATTTAAAAAAATATTTTATTTATTTGAGAGAGAGAGAGAATGAGAAAGAGAGAGAGGGCATGAACAGGGGCAGAGGGAGAAGCAGACTCCCCACTGAGCAAGGAGCCTGATGCGGGGCTCGATGCGGGGCTCAATCCCGGGACTCCAAGATCATGACCTGAGCCAAAGGCAGATGCTTAACTGACTGAGCCACTCAGGCGCCCCTTTCTCTGCAGTGTTCAAAAGGAGAGTACAATTACTTGTGTAATGACAACTGAATTTATGGAAAGAAATTGTCGTGACCACTGGAGAAGGGTATGAGGGCATGGTCCTGCCTGGGGGTATGGGTCGGGGGCAAGATGGCCTGGTGGAGCAGGGAATGCACCAGAATCTCTGTGAAGAAATACCCAGTTTGAAAAAGCATTCCTGTATTATAGAATACTGTAATATTTGGAAAAAGAAAGGAAATCAGTTGCTCTTCTTGTAATGGAAGCAGCAGGAAATACAGCTATACAAAACCCTCTGGGCAGTGGGGCTTAGATTTGAAAAGACAGAGCAGTGCCTGGGTGACTCAGTTGGTTAAGCATCCAAGTCTTGGTTTTGACTCAGGTCATGATCTCAGGGTTGTGAGAGCGAGCCCCGCACCCGGCTCTGTGCTCATCGGGGAATCCACTTGGGATTCTCTCTTCCTCTCCCTCTTCCCCGCCACCCTGCTTGCCCGAGTGCATGCTCTCTTTCTTTCTCTCTCTCAAATAAATAAATCTTTTAAAAAAAGAGAGAGAGAGAGAGAAAAGCAGCCAGGGGGCTGGGGGCCAGCTTTGTCGTGGCATGCAGTGTGTCCCTCTGACCCTCATGCTGCTCCTGTGGAGTGGGGTCACCCCACTTGGTGCCACAGACACCCATGCATTGAGTGGGGAGTGAGTTGCCCAGGTCACACAGCAAGAGGTAGGCAGGACAGGGACTCACATCCCCGTCTGTGCTAGGCGTTTCCACTGCACCGTCGTCTCTGTGCAGGGGAAGGCCAGCGGCTTGGATGTTCGGCACCAGGAGTCCATCCCCTTCCCTGACACTAGCCTCCTTCTATTATTATTCGCAATAATAAGCAGACCTCCACTTTACCGAACACTTACGTGTGCAAGGAACCTCATGAGCTCCATCTCACAAATCTTGCAATAACGCCGTAAGGCAGGCCGTGGTAGATTGATTACCAAGGTGGGTCCAATCTCTCATCCCTCCCTGTATTCATGCCCTTTGCCGATGCGATGCAGGCCCTCCCATCAAGGGGTGCAGTCCATTTCTCCACCCTGGACTCTGGGCTGTCCTGGGACCTGCTTTGGCTGGTAGAATGTGGCCAGAAGTGACGGTGTTCTCATTCCCAGCCTGGGTCTCAAGAGGCCCTGTACATTTCCACTGTGGCTCTTGGAGCTGTCCAGCTGCCACGTGACCAAGCCCAGGCTCCCCTGCTGGAGGACCAGAGGCATGTGGTCCAGTCACCTGTTGCCCCAGCTGACAGCCATGTCACCAGGCATGTGAGTGAGTCACAGCTTTAGCCAAGCTACCGGCTTACTGCCAAAGCATGAGCAATAAATGGTGGCTTTTTAAAAGCCTCTGTGTTTTGGAGTATTTGTTAGGCAGTACTATTTGTGGTAACGCACACCGATGCAGTGTGGCTCAGCCCCCTTTGACTGATAAAGAAGTTGGTCTCAGAGAGGTTGGGATGCCCTGAGTTTGAACCCCAGCCTGGATGACCACACTGAAGAGCTGATTTGCCTGGGGATAGGGAAGATTTCTCCCTTTGTGTCTGTTTCATCTTCAGCATATTAAAGCACTTTCTATTTCCTGCCCTGCCTATTTCTCCTGTTGTATTTCGAGGCTCCAAGGACAATTCACATGTAAAGATGCTCTGGGAAACCCCATCAACCCCCTGTCCCTGCCTCGAATTTCCATCTTGGGCAAGAGCTCCTGCTTGATTTGGTTCTGCAGGTCAGGCTGGCCCTAGGGAATCAAGTTGGCGGGAATACGGGACTTTACTGAGTAATTATAGGATTAGGCATCCCCCTCGAAATTAAATGCTACCTCTTTACCTTCCAGAGAAGAATCCCACCCCCCACCCGCTACCATGTAATTATCTGGTGAATTACTCTACGGAGGTCTCATGGTAATTATGCGAGGAGTCAGAAGCCAGCAGTTCTTCCAGTCATTACAACTGAGGAATTAGCTTTCATTGTGTAAGCCTGCCTGCTGCCCAGCCAGCGTCGGTGCCAGAGCACGCAGTTCTCCAGCGCACGGCTGGAGGCTCCCTGCATCTTCCTTCCCGACCGCCCAAGGACAGGCTCCGTGCAGGAGAGGGGAAACCCCGTTCACAGCCCCGAGCCCTCCAGGTGGAAGGGTACCTTGAGCATCCAGAATCACAGGCTCACCTGTCACCAAGAGACAGCAGGGTGTTAAGAGCACAGAGCTTGGGGTCACGCTGCCTGGGTCTAGCCACTCACAAGTACGGTGTCTGCTTTCCGCCTCAGTTTTCTCATCTGTAATATGGGGTAGTTGTCAGTATTAAATAAACAAATAGACATGAGGGTCTTGCAAGAACATCTGGTATGGAGTGGGTCCGAGGAAGGGTTTGCTTCTAAGATGATGATGTGTGGGGCCAGAGGCTAGATCCCTGAAATGCTCAGCGAGAGGCAGAGAAGTGTGTCCAGGGCAGGTCAGGGCCAGGAGGGGTGGTACCCAGAGCGAGGTGACAAATGGGGCAAGAAGAGGATTTGAGGCTAGAAATGCTGGAGGTGGGCTTATGCCTGGAGCCAGCCTGTCACTTTCTCCCAATGGATGTCTGGCTCATTCGGACCAAGAGGGACAGGATTCTCCCATTTCCCAGCAGAACCTACGGCCAAGACCCCAAATGCCCAGAACCCAGCCCCACTGAGAAGGTCGGCAGTGCTTGATTCACAGTGGTCGCAGCTCTCTCTCAAGCAGGAAGCCAGTCCTCGAAGGCAAGGAGCTGGAGAAGGGGAAGAACAGAGGAGAGTCTGGAATGTGGGTAGAGAGCAGGGCAGATGCACTCTGATCCATTTGCCTGTGTCTGGCACATTCTGTAACAGTCCCAGCTCCCTTGCTAATTTGCTGGTGGCCTTGGGCAACTTGCTTTGCCTCTCTGAGCTCTGGGGCAAAGAGCTGTATTACAGCTGCACCCACCTCTGATGGCTGTTGAGAGCATTCAGGCCACTGACGTGCGTAACGGGCACACAGAGAAAGTGCTCGGCCAATGCTGTGTAAAAACAAAATGAGCCAGACATCTCCTCTCTCCATGGCCTTGAGATATGACTCATTTCCTCTCCGTCTCAGCTGAGACCAGCTGGGGCACCCCCATTTCCCAAATCCTTGGCCATGGAGGAGTGGCTGCCTCAAGCTACGCGGGACCAGGGCTAGCAAAGCCCGGCTGTGGAGTGGACTCCAAGAACCTGGTTTCTCTTCATCCTTTGGCACCCCTCCACACACATACACACTCACACACACACACACACACACACACACATACACACACTCACACACACACACACACTCACACACACACACACAATGAATGTCTCTGGTGGTGGGGACCTCACCTTGTGATAGCCTGGTGCACAACTGGGCAACTCCAGCCACCAGATTTGGTCCCAAAATGTGCTTTTGAACAAGGAGTGACAAAAGCCTGTTGGTCATCTAAGACCAGGTTCTTTCCCAAGGCTGGGGATCCTCCAAGCAGGCTGTAAGTGACACTCAAAAACCTCGGAGGTTTTGTCTGGCTGTGTTTCTGACTGGTGTTGTCCTCTGGCTCCTGCCAATATGCGGTTCACATCTCTTCCTTCACACACACTGCCCTTTCTGCCTTGGGGCCCTGTGCCTGCCTGGTGAGCTCTTGCACATCCTTCTTGGAGCACTGATGGCCCTGGCTGGTCTGTCTACTCCTCTGCCAGGCTCTCCCCAGTCTGCCAGCCTGGCTTTGTGTCTCAGCCTCTTCCAGCGGCTGCCCCCTCCCCCTCTATCTCCTCACCTGTCAATCTTGTTCCTCTGCTCTCCTCCGGAGCAGGGACTCCTTCTGAGCTCGCCAGCCCGTGGTCCGAGAATGGCAGTCTGAGGCTCCCCGCTGAGCCTTGTTCCTTTTCAACCCACTCTCCCCTCCATCGCTTCATCATTCTAGTCAGGCCGAGACATGGACTGAATGAAGCAGGGCTCAATTTGAGCCTGGTACAAAGAGTATTTTGATGTTTTCATTTCTTTCTAGTTCAATACTTCCAGAACACACATAGATTTGGCACCGCTTCCAACAGGCTCTCTAACTACTTTTTAAAACTTTGTGCTGGCTAAAAAGTGTATATGAGGTGGGGTGTGATTGATGGGAGGACCCTGGGGTGGGGATGCAGCTCTGCCCAAGGGACTGGCTTATTCTAGCCCTCAGATTCCTCTTCTTCCCCCTCTGCCCTGAGGTATTCCCCACTCAGACAAACCAGCTAAGTTTTCATGCCTTGAGAGTCCTGGCCAGGACAGAGCTCAGAGCCACCAGAGAACAAAGAAGCAAACCCAGAGACCCTTGGCCAAGCCGCAGGAGGCTGGCCGAGGAGCTCTCTGTGGTGCTGAAAGGGGCTCAAACAAGACTCCCCTCAGGCCGCCGCCCCCCGTCCCAATATGTGGAGCAAGCAAATCCTAGCCTATGTGAAGTACTAATAGTCACTCGTTTATCCAGCACACATTGACTGAGCTCCTAACACAAGCTTTGTTTGTGCTAGGTACTTGGGACCCATCTTCAAAAGAGTAAACTAAGGCCCCCACCTGCAAGGAGCTCATAGGCTGGTAATGATGTTCAGCAACCCTAGAAGAGCATGAGATGTGGGGCGCCTGGGTGGCTCAGATGGTTAAGCGTCTGCCTTCGGCTCAGATCATGATCCCAGGGTCCTGGGATCGAGTCCCGCATCGGGCTCCCTGCTCCTTGGGAGCCTGCTTCTCCCTCTGCTTCTCTCTCTCATGGATAAATAAATAAAATCTTAAAAAAAAAAAAAAAAGAGCATGAGATGTGCTATGATTGAGGAATGACTGGGCTATGGGAAAGAACATCAAAAGAATGTCTAGCCCAGATTTGGGGGGTCTGAGAAGTCTTCCTGGAGGAAGCAATATGTCAGTTGAGATCTAGTGGTGATCAGGATTTAGCCAAGTGAAGACAGAAACTAAAGAGAGTTCCATACAGAGGGAACAGCGTGTTCAAAGGCATAAGGAG
This sequence comes from Halichoerus grypus, assembly GCF_964656455.1. NCBI lineage: Eukaryota > Metazoa > Chordata > Mammalia > Carnivora > Phocidae > Halichoerus > Halichoerus grypus. The sequence goes on along the minus strand of NC_135712.1, from coordinate 159,641,651 downwards.
AGGGTGCAGTGGTTCAGGAGCCTTGGCTACAGGACCACTTTCACCACTAACTAGTTGTGCGACCTTAGGCAAATTACTTACATTTTTGTGTTTCAGCTTTCCATCCTACAAAATATAATACAACCAAAAATATTACACGCTTTTACAGGGCTGTTGTGAGGATTAAATGCTTTTAATAAATGCTGAGTGCTCAGAACTGTGACTGGAATATAGCAAATAGCAACAAAGTTTGTGCTGAATGGTGTAAAGGTGAGGTGAGAGAAATACAGTGGTTGGGAGCATGGGCTACTTGGCAGTGGACAGGGGAGCAATGAGATTTGAGTCTGCAGCGGTGACAAGGCCAGCTGAGTAGGAGCTTGGGAGCCATTCTGGGGGCTGGGCTTCGCTCTCAGAGCAATTGGGACCATGAGAGGGTTAGCTGTGTGGAGAACGGGCTGGGTGGGAGAACCCAAAATTAAACATAGTGTGTGTGTTTCAGGGGACCTGGAGGGCAGGTGGGAAGATGTCCCTGTCATCCAGACAGGAGTAGACATGTGGGGTGAAGAGCAGGGACGGGCTGAGGCCACCCCCACAAGTCCAGCTTTGGTGATGGGTGGATGACGGGACATGCATCATAACTGCGGTCATACATCTTCTGAAAGGCAGTCTGGATTTTTTATATCCTTTTTTTCTTGGTTCTCCTTCCCCCACAAAAGGTTTTCCAGAAGAAAACCCATGTTAACAGCCCAGTATGTAGCCTTCTGGATTTTTCTTCTGTGTTAATAAAATCCTATACAGACATACACAGCTGTCTGTGTGTGCTCACAGAGTATTTTGGCCATTGTCTTATAAAAATGGGATCGTATTATACATACTTATCTTCAAATTGCTTTTCTCATTCAACAATACTGTATAGAAATCCCTTTACGTCTATTGGTGGAGAGTTAATTAAATTTTGTATAGGTTGTCTAATATTCCGTGGCCGTACCAGGGTGCCACTGCGTGCCTGCCCCTCGCACCCACTGTCTCATCCACCTCCCGGTCTCTGCCCCAGTCCTCGGGCTTCACCAAGTCCCGGAACACGACATGCTGTTTCACACCTCCACGCCTCGGTGCAGCCTGTTCCCTTCGCCCAGTCTGATTCACACGGCTAACTCCTACTCACATTCTCGAGATCCATCTGCAGCCTGTTCACCAGGAGAGCAGGCCAGCGGGGCTGGGGTTGGGGGGTGGGGAGCACGGAGGTCCCAGGGCCAGTGAGTGGACAGTTACTGTGGGGCTTCCTAAGCACGCAGAGTTTGGTCTTGGTCCCAGAGTTGGGGTGCTCCTGGAAGGTTTGAAGCAGAGGAATGACTTGTGTAAAGAAGCCACTTTGCTGGAGATCCTCCCTCCTGGTCCACACACCATCCATTTGCTTCTCCTCCTACAGGATGGGCCCTAGCTCCCCTCTTCCCTCTGCTTCCTGCTATGCCCTGACTGGCATTTCCCAAATGATGGGAGCTTCACTGCTGAGCCTTACAGGAAGGATCAGGCTCCTTCCTTGCTAGGAAGGAACAAGGTCATCAGCCTCCACGGTGGGAATCACTGAGAAGGCTCTAGTTTGATCCAAGTCTCAGGCACTGTCTCTGAGCTGTCTCCCTACTTCCTTTCGGGCAAGCCCTGCTGCCTTCTGTGCTTTAATCTCTGAGGGCAGCGCCCCTCCCCCGCCTTCCACTTTGGTGGCTCTGAGAGTGACAGTGACAGTGACACAGATGGAAGAGCCTCTCTCGGTTCCCAGACTCCCAGAGGCCACTGCGAGGGTCCCGAAAGATCCCTTTTTTGGGCCCATCGCCACCGACCCTGAGGTCCTGTGGTTCATGACATCAGCAGTTCGCAGGTGAGGCTGTCCACCCAATGTGGTAATGTGAGAGGAACCGGACCAAACTTTTAGTTTTAATGGTCCTATTTTCCCTTCTAAGGTTACCTGGCTTTTATGGCAAGCAGGATACTGGGTTTCTAATTATAATAGAGATATAGAGTTTCCTTTTTCCATAAATGTATTTAAGTGAAGAAAACTCTTAAGGACACAGCCACAGAAGGCCCGAGTCAGAGGGGCGGCTGAAGTCTGGGAAAGAGCAGTTTAGGACGCTCCTCACTGCCGATGCCTGTGGGTGGCCTGTGGGCCAAATGCATTTTTTTCCCTTACCCTGTTTTGAAAAGCTATTGAATTGTGTGCATTCCCATAAAAGTCCAAATTTTCTGGCTTTTTTGGGAAAAATCTGAAAACTGGGCAAAGCTGGGTGTGGTGGGCTCTTCCCCGGAGGGGTTCGCTGGGCAAAAGCCGTGTCCCCTCGCCAAGGCCACAAGCCAACGCAGTGCCTGGCGGCTCTGCTTACCGATTGTGTTGCTTGCCTTCCGCGTGGCCAGCTGAGTTTTGCACAGGAGAGGGGGCGTGGATGGTGGAGGCAGGGCTGTGGGCGTCCTCCTGGGGTGGGGGGACCTCACTCTGCAGCACCTCTAGGACTCAGACTGTCCCCTGCGAGAGCCGGCAGGCATCAGCGCAAGAAGCACCAAACCAGAGGCTTAGAGTTCGGTCCTAATAGAGGCGCCGGCCGGCTGAGGTTCCCTCCTGTCCTCTCGCTGGGCCTGTTCCCCTCGTGCACAGCGAGTGGACGCCCAGGGCGGCGGGGCTCTGGGCGCCAGGTTTGAGTGCTCTCTGCCGTCCGACCCTCTATGGACGGCAGGGGGCGCTCCCGGCCCACGGGAACGCGCTCCAGCCACAGGACAAAGGCTGGGGGAGCGGCGGGCAGGCGGCCGGGGGCTCTGACCTGGGCCACCAGCCCGAGCGCAGGTGTGCGCAGCCCCGCCCCCTGAGCCGGCCCGCGCCCGCCCCTGCCGCGCCCCCGCCCCTGGCACCGGCTTTCTCCCTGTCTCCTCTCTCTCTGCCATTCCTTTCATCCCCTTCCCCCATTTCTCTGCGTCTCTCAGTCTCTGCCGCTCCATCTGTTTTGTACCTCATCCTCTCCACCCTGGGTCTCTCTGTGTCTTGTGCTGTCTCCAAGTCACTCTACCTACCTCATGTCTGTTGTCTTCGTCTTTAACTCAGACAGGGGTGATCCCGTGTCTTTGTCTTTGTGTCCCAGAGGTCTCGGGAGGTATTCCTAGCTTTGTGTCTCTGGTTGTTCTAGCTTCTAGAGGGGTGGCCCAGAGATCTCCTTAGCAGTGGAGGTGGGCACAGCCTCAGCCTCCTCCTCCCACTGCCTCTGTGGTGGGCATCTCCTGGAAACAAAGCCTCTGAACAGCCCTCTGGCTATCCACCATCTTCATGAAAGCACCAAGGCTTACTTGGGTTTCCCTCTCCCCCAACCAAGTCCCCAGGGTTGCCCAGGGACAGGGTGAGAGCAGGGGGCTTGGGCACACCCGGGGCACCCTTTGACTAGTTCTAACACACACATTTCCGGTTGCCCGTAGCTGAAGGCAAAGGTGGTGCTGCTTGGCAATGGAAGTCATTCAGGACTCTGGGGCGGGGCCAAGGGACACGAGTCCACCTCTGCTAGGGCCTCGAGGCTCCTTCCTGCCTCCTTCCCCCTTTCTGTCCCCAGTTCTCCACCTGAATAATAAAAGTGTAGGGCTCTGTGACTTTTCCCAATTCAGATCATCTAGCTTCTAATGAAATGGACCTAAAATCCCACACTCCTGGTTACCACCTCTGAAAAGCAGGTGCTTTCCGCAGTTCTCAAGACGATGTGGCGGCAGAGGCATCAGCGGGCCTGTTTTACAGATGGGGGCACTGAGGCCCAGACAGTTCAGGCGCTGGTACAAGGACACCAGCTCTGTCTGGTTCTCAGTCTGTCGCCCGCCCCTGAGGAAGGGGGAAAGGCTGCTGTATTAATGGCCAGAGGGCTCCAGACCCCAGCCCTCAGGGGAGCCCTCCACTCCTGGAGGTCATAGAAGCCCTGCGTTGCCGCCCACACCTGCAGGGCCCTGCAGGACTCCATACCTGAGAAGTCTTCCTGGCAGTTGGGATGAAAGATGATGCATGCGGTCACCTGGGGTCCCTGGAAACCAGTTGCCAAGACGAGAATTGCGAGGGATGTATGCCTGTGAAGAGTCAAGGAAGGAAGGGCTCCTGACCTCAGTGCAGGGCTGATCCTTCTGAAAGGAGGGAGTGAAGGAAGGACTGAGGCCTCAGCCTATGGCACAGCTCTGGGAAAGTCTTGCCAGCCCAGAGCTGTGGAGCAGAAACGGCCAGGCCCTCGTACCACCGCCGCACTCAGTTTCTGGCTTGTGAAGAATGTGGCGTCGTCCTACTGCCTTGGTGGGTTCTGAAGGCAAAGAGGCTAGAGGCTGTTGACTCACTGCTTCCCTCTGGACAGGTCCTCCCTGGAAGGGAGAGCCAAGCATGGTGTGCAGCTCTGTGGCTGGGACATTATTGCAGAAAGACCTCGGGATCTGGAGCCAGCAGACCTGACCATTCCTAGCTGGGCGAGCTCAGGCAAGTCTCTGTGGCCTCGATGACCTCATCTATAAATGATCAGATGGTTACCTTGAGGATCTGAGGTCCTGCAGCTAAAGCGTCTGGCAGAAACTTGGCAGTTGGCACATTGAAAAGGTAACTGCTTTTAGATAATTTTTCTTCCTCTGAGGCCGCCCTTCTCAGCAGAGAGCTGAGAAGACCCCAAGTGCAGCCTTGTACCTCTGTTTCCTTACCTGGAAACTGGGAGCACTAGTAGTATCCTCTTCACTGGGCTGCTGAGTGGGTCAGAATGGGATGGTGTGTGTGGAGCACTCAGCACACAGGGGCATAACTGTACCCAGTGGTGATCCCTCCCCTTCCTTCCCTTACTTATGTCTTCTAGCATTTGGTTGCTTATTATGACCCGGCACTAGTCGGGCCAGGCACACGCTCATTTTGTCTCCTGACCATCCTTAGAAAAAGGGAGTGATAGTATACTCATTTTACAGATGGGGAGACTGAGCACAGGGAGGTCAGGTGACTTCCCCAAGGTTGTCAGCTAGGAGATGGCAGAGCTGGGACTTGAACCCGAGCTGTCAGGCTCAGCACTGTCTGGTCGAGCTAGGATTATTGCTACCAATGTTGTTGTGTGGGCTTCCCTGGGATGGGCGTGGCATTCTGGCTGGGGCACAGCATGTGTGTGGGCTCAGGGGCAGGGAGTCACAGGCTTCCTCTCAGGCCCCGCAAGATGTGGGCCGAGCTCTAGGCTTACCCAGGAGTACTGAGACCCTAGAGACGGTGAGGGACAGGTGCAGAGGCTCTGAAGGCTAAGGACTTGGGACCTGATCCAGAGGGCAACGAGCAGCCAAGGAAGGATCTCAAGGTAACAGACTGGGCCTGTGGACTTGATTCAGGCGACAGAGATGGGGAGTGTAGGCTGCAGTGTTGGTCAGCAGGGGTCCAGCAGCAGGGGGTGAGAGTAGAACTACTAAACTGCCCCTCCCCCATCTCAGCCGGGGTTGCTGCTTCAAAAGGAGGAAGTGCCAGGAAGCTGGGCCTGGGAGCTCTGTGGCCTGGCAGACAGGGCAGGTGTCGGCTTCCTTTCCCCAGGAGGATGCCCTCATGCCTGCACTTGGTGAGCCTCCTCCCTGGTGGCCACCTCCTCCTTGCTGAGTCAGTCCCCATGCATGGAGAAACCCAGCTCCTGACCCTCGGTTGGAGAGGAGGAAGGAGAAGTTGAGACACAGCAGTTCCTCTGGCCCCCAGGGGGTTCTAGTCCCAGCTTGGCGCACAGCTCTTGCTGGGTTGGGGCAGCTTCCTCCCTGCCTGGGCCCCTTTGTTGTCTGTCTCATCATTAAGATCAGTTATGTTTCCAGCATTGCTCTATGGAGTTTCTGTGGGCCAGGCACTGTGTTAGATGTGAGGATGAACGAATCAGATAGAATTCCCTGGTCTAGTGGGAACGCCAAAAGATAAACAAGATAAGATAGTCAAATATATAAAAGATTGGAAGGTGATAGCCACTAAGAAGGAAGTCTAAAGCAGGGGGAGAGTAGAAAGTGGCAGGGGGTGCTGGCATTTCAGATAGCGGTAAGGGCAGGCCTCACTGAGGAGATGACACTTGAGCAAACCCTTGGAAGGACACTTGAGCAAACACTTCCCTCGAAGGCAGGAGCTGTGTGAGTATCTGAGGGGAAAGCATTCCAGGCAGAGATATCACATGTGCAAAGGTCCTGAGGCAGAAGTGTTTCTGGCATTTCCGGGAACAGCAAGGAGACCACTGGCACTGGAGCAGAGCGAGGAAGGGAAGAGGAGGAGGCGATGGGGGTCAGATCATATGAGGCCTTCTAAGTAAGACATAGGACGACCTTGGCTTTCATTCAGAATGACATGAGGACTAGTAGGGTTTTTCATAGATGAATGGTGCTCTGACTTACATTCTAAAAGGATCATTGTGGCTACTGCGTTGGCAGTTGACTACAGAGGGGTCAATGGCAGAATTGGGGATAGCAGTCACGAGGCTGTTAGCAGTAATGCAGGCAAGAGAGGAGGAGGGCTTGGTCCAGGGAGGTAGCAGTGGAGGTGGGCACGGGGGCCAAATTCTGGATAAAAAGAGTTCATTGAACCATTAAACTTGAAGATTCAGTTCTTCACTGAGCCTTGTTCACTTTTCTTCCTATTTGGAAGATTCCTGTGTGGTTGAACCGAAATTTCCATTCTTACTCATTCACTCACTCACTTGCTGGTCTGGCACATCACCTTGTTTTCCCCTCTTCATCTTAAGTGTTAATTGTTCATCTCTCCCACTAGAACATCAGCTCTGGGAAGGCTTGGCCCTTGTCAAGATTGTTCACAGCTATGTCCCTAGAGCCTAGACTCAAGTCCTGTTTGTTGAATGATTGTAACTACCCAGAGCCGACCTCTGCTCATGTAGAGATATAACATGGCCCCTGACCTCTAGGTGCTCCCAGCTGAGCGGGAAACTGGATGTGGTCTGGCCATGTCGTCAGAGCTGGGATGGAGAAGACATAGGGTTTTGCCTGGGAGCGGGAGAGGATGTGGGCAAGACTCTCATCTTTTTGAGCTAGCAGGAAAGAATCCCTCCAGGGCTGCCAAGTCAAGAGATGCACACGAATGAAGCAGCTGGCTGTGAGCATGCGTGGAGCAGTGGGTACGGGACCCACGGGGGCTCAGGCCTTGTCCAGAGTGCCTTCAAATTACATTTGAAAAACAGCATGTGAAGGTCTGCAAACATGTATGTGGCTGAGCAAGGCCCTTGAGCCCCTGTTTTGTGCTTGCTGGTCTAAGCCTCTGCTGCCTTTTTGGTGTAGAGAGCTGCCTTGGGCTGGGACATGGCAGGCACACGTTCGCGCATCAGCCCCCCAAACCAACTCTGCTTGATCAATACTGTGAATCACACTGGCCAGATGCAGGATCAGAAACACTGAGAGGTTGAAACAGCTCACCGAGTTTGCCCAGCAAAGAAGGAATTTGAACTGATAGCTGTCTGCGTTCATAAATAATGCTCCGTCCATGTACAGTGGCACCCACACATTGCCCCGTGGCTTCCCTCCAAGCAGCCCTTCTTCATCAAGAGGCTGCGGAGGCACGTTAGGCCAGGGCTGGAGCCCATGCAAGCCGCCCTGCCTGCCCAACCGGGCACCCTCCCCACCTCTGGCCTATGGACGGCAGTCTTGGTTGCCGGCAAAGGCCCTTGGCACCCGTGTCTCACAGCTCAGCTGCCGCAGATGGCTGCTCAGTGGGTCTGTGCCCACTGTCCTGGTTACCGAGGCACAGATCTCCAGCCTCAGAGGAGGGTCTCTGCAGGCCCCTTGTCCAGCACAAGGACCCCTGGTAGGCAGCGCTTGCAAACACAGCAGCCCTGCAGGGCGGGCAGCACCCCAGATGGCCTGAGTGCTGATATGTGGAAGGAATGCACCGCTTTTGTTTCCCCCGGATCAACCAGCTGCTGCATGGAGGCCACTGGAGCCTGCAGGCGTCAGTCAGCCTTGGATCTGCCTCCGAGGCTTGGGCAACCTTCAGCGGGAGTCACTTAACCTCTCTGGGCTTCAGTGTCCTCATCCGTGAAATGAGGAAGGGGTCTGGCCGCACAAGCTCTGAGATGAGCCTCTGGCTCTGACTTTCTGACACCATCCCTGCCCTTATGCTGGTTTCATTGGTCCTCTTGTGTGTGTGTGTGTGTGTGTGTGTGTGTGTATGTGTGTGTGTATATATATAGGTATATATTCATTCTTTTTGTTACCACATCAGAGTGAAATTAGCAACGTTTAGCAATTAATGCATTTTCTCCCCAAGACTCAACTCTTAAACAAAATTCTGAGTGTTTGACTTTCATTTTAAATAGGTGGCTGTCAGGAGGAATTACATGGCTCCTAAAGAAACACACAGACGTTATAATTAAAGAGATGCCAATCTTGACAGGTAGTAGGAGAAGAGAGGGGATGCAACAATGAGAATAGAGAAGGGGATAGGGGAGCTCAGGCCCAGTGGGATGAGAGGATAAGCCAGCGAAGTGTCCCTATCAGGGTGGAGAGCTTGGTTTCAGCGTCAGCACCCGGATGCTCACTGCTAATCAAAATGATAACAAGGCCGGTTTTGGGCACCTTACAGTTGGCAAAGCGATTTCATGACTCCTTTCAGGGTCCCACGACGTTCCAGAAGGGCAGATTTTATCAATCCCATTCACAGTGGAAAAACGAAGACCGATGGTCAGAGTCCTTATTTCTCCTAATTTCAGCCACAGATGGTACTCTGAACCCCAGACTGACAATCTTCTGGATCCAGGTTGAGTCCCGCCCCTTGACGCAGCCTGAGCCACCCCCCTAGCCCAACCGGAGCCCCGCCTCCGACCGAGGTTGAGCCCCGCCCCTAACCCTGACCCAGCCTGAGCCCAGTTAAACTGCCGTCAAATCCATTCCTCCATCTATGGTAGATGGGCTGCGAGAGTGTGGAACAGGCAGAGCAAACTCCTTCTCCTGCTGGGTGGAGACTCAGGGCCACCTGGCCTTAGGGAAGGAGGGCCCTGAGGGGTGGCTGGGAGAACCCGGGCCCACGGGGAATCGCCCCCCAGGGAACAAGGTGTGTGAACTCTGGAGTAGAAGAGGTGAGGGGAGGGGGACGGGAAGAGGGGGGACAACCCTCTTGAGCGGATCTCGTAAGTCCAGACGCACTTGGGGCGCCGCGTGGGCGTGGCCTCCTTCCCACGGACCTTATGCTCCTCTTGGCACCTCGGGGTGGTTCTGGGTGGACCTGCCTTCTGCCTGCGACAGGTCCCTGAGGGGTTGGCTGGTTGAGGAGCAGCCTGGACTGGATTCCATGTGTGGCTTTGGCATGTTCCTTTCCCTGCGCACCTCACGCCTACCTCCCGGGTCGCTGGCGATGTGTGAGATCACCTGGAAAAAGGGTCTCTGGCCCAGTAGCTCAGCAAAGGTGAGCTTCATTCCCTCTTCCCTTTGAGTCTTGCCTCTTCCCTCAAGCTGGGCCGCCTTCCCTCCCCTGCCCCCATCGAGGGCTCCCCCTCTGACAGGCACCTCATTAGCAGAATCTCTGTAAATAACGCCAACCAGTTAGAGTTACAACAAGGTAGCTCATTAAAGGCACTCTGCTTGTCTCACTTCCCAATTAGTGTTTCTGCGGGTGCAGCCGCCAGGACTGTGTGTGACAGGGCACCCTTGGCATGTCGGGGGCCTGGGCTGCCCTGGATCACCCCCAGGGAGCAGTATTGACAGCCCCAGGACTTGATAAGGCAGCACCCTCCCCGCTGTGGCCCAGGAGCCCTGGTAGTTAGCCTTGAAGAGAACCAGGAGCAGACAGGCACCAGCACCCACTGCGGGGGAGGGAGAAGCTGCTCCAGGCACCAGCGAAGGACGCACACCGGGGTTTGTCTGGGTTGGCGAGTCGGTCCCCTAACCCTGACCCTTCTATGGTCTGTTTCTCCTACAGCACTCTTGGTTCCAGATTTCCACTCCAGATGGCTCCATCAAAAACTTACCTGTCCCATGTCCTCCTCAGAGTCTTCCTCTTCCCTTCTTTCATGGGCAAACTCAAACATTCCCACAGGAACTTCTGGGGAAAACATTCTTCTCCTTGGGTGCCAAAGTCATTGGTGACAACAATGGGAGGGATTTCAGGCTAGAAAGGGAGAGAGCAGGCCAGAAGAGGTTGTGGGATGCAGGGGTGATGATGTCCCCAAGGCAAGTCTATTGGGCTGCAGTTTTTGTCAACTTTTTTTTTTACACATGAAGAAACAGGCTCAGAGAAGTTCATCCACTTGCCCCAGATCACACAGCTGGTAGCCTAGAGCTTGTCTTGGGAGCTGGGGTCTGATGCCTCGAGTGTTGCTTACATGAGACATTGGGTTAATGGGAGCGGAGAGCCCCTCCATCGCCTCTGCCACCCCGCTGGTAGGTGAGCGCCGCCTACCCCTGCTCCATCTTTTCTCCAGATAGGTTTCGCTCCACCTGATCATGCTTCCTTCCATTTTCACTTTGGGTCTGCACTTTGTGTTTCACTTTGGGAAGGAACCTGCTCCCAATTTCTCTCCCTCTTGCCGAATCGATAGCTTAGCTGGCCAAGGCAGAAAATGAAATTTACATTCAATGGTTTCCATGGTAACCACAGCCTGGACCAGCTTCTCCTGCTCTTGGGGCACTGTCTTCTGAGAAGAGCCAGGTATCAAAACCTCGGCTCCCGGAGAATGTGGCAAGGGTTTTAAACAGAACTAGAAAAGGCTCGAGTCCCCTTGACTACCACTTTCTCTGGCTGTGTGTGATATGGGGGGAGGAAGAGGAGCCCTCCTTTCCCACAGTCTATCAGAGGATCAAATTGCTTGTAACATTGTCTTTGACATCACCAGGCTAACATTTTGGAAGCTCTGCTACATGCCAGACTTTGTGCTAAGTGCTAAAGTATTATCTCCTTCCATCGTTGCTTCAACCCTACAAGGTAGGTACTATTGTTCTCCCATTTTACAGATGAGGAAATTGACTGAGGGAATATTATGAGCTGTGCTCAGTGGTTCAAAGAGTCAGAGCCCCCAGACCCTTGAACCTGTGGTCTTTGGCATTCAATGGAAGAGTGGCATTCAGAGCTCACACTGGGGACCCAGAGGCGCACCAAACCCACTTTCTGTTCCCCTGTGGTCTATAGAGAGGGCCGCAGCATAAAGGTGGAGAGCATAAGCCTATACCTGGTAGGCTGGGTTCACTTGAACATCTTGTCTGTGACTTGGTCTCTAGCCCTGAGCTAGGGATTCCTCTTAGGGGTGGTGAATGAGTTAAATAAGCTCTCTGGGTAGTGCTGGTCAGTGTTAGTAACTGTCAGATTTGCTGTTGGGGGGCAGACAGACCAGCTGGAGTTAACCACTACCACGCGGTGTCAGCGTGCGCTGGAGAGATGGGGAAAAGCCCAGGGCTGCGGGACCCCCAAAGAGGTGGCTCACCACGTCTGAGGGCCAGAGGGGCTTCGTGGAGGAGGCATGCCACGTGGGGAGGGGAGGCAATGGACATTTGAGGCAGAAAGATGACAGGGTGGAAGGAGGCTATGTGGTATATTAGTTAGGAAGTGTGACAATGTGTGGTCACTTGTCATTCCTGCCCCCTCGGCATCTATTCCGGCTTTCCTTTTGGAGCCTGCTCTTCTCTTACTCTACCCCCAGGGTCCATGTATGGGCATATGACTCCGTCCTAGCCAGTGAGAGACCTGCTTCTCCCTAGCTATAGTGTTTGGTTGGGAGGTGGGCACATGGCTAAAGGAGAGCCAATTATAGTCAATGCATTTCGGAGCTGAGATTTTTTGCTAGCGCCATGGTGAAAAAGACTCCTTCCACTGGGGGTGGCTAAGCTGGTAGAATGCAAGTTTGAATCTGCTGGGGCCTGCGTTTGCCACACAAGGGGAGAGCCTGCCTGAAAATGGAGCCAATGCAAGAAGGTGTAGCTCAAAAGTGGTAAGAGATGGATTCCTGGCAGTGCTCCTTGATCCAGATGTGCCTGAAGTCCCACAACTTCCCTGGCGCATGAGCCAGCAGAGTTTCTTTTTATTTAAGCCCATGTGAAATGGCGTTATGTCCTTTGCCATCGCAAGGGTCCTCCTTAATACACGACTAGTGACAAGCAATGGACTGAGAGGATAGCAGGTGCCAGGTCACAAAGTCCTAAATGCCATATTGCAGAACTGAAGCTTGAAGGTCATGGGGCCATTGATCAGAAGCAGAGTGTTGATGTGATCAGTCTGGGCTTTTTTTTTTTAAAGATAGATTTATTTATTTATTTATTTATTTATTTATTTATTTATTTGTGAGAGAGAGGAGGGGCGGGGCAGAGGGAGAGAGAGTCTTAAGCAGACTCCCCACTGAGCGTGGAGCCCGCCGTGGGGCTGGATCTCATGACCTTGAGATCACGAGCTGAGCCAAAACCAGGAGTTGGACGCTTGACTGACGGAGCCACCCAGCGCCCGGTCTGGGCTTCTGAAAGACCCTCTGGCAGCAGTGTACCAACCAAAGCAGCTTCTCGCAGGCTGGTGTGGCAGATCAGCCGAGAGAACTGGGTCAGGCAGGATGTGTTAGTTTCTTTTTGTTGCTAAAACAAATCATCACAAACTCGGTGGGCTGAAACGGCACAAATTTATTATCTCCCAATTCTGGAGGTCAGGGGTTTGAAATGGGTCTCACTGGAGACTCTAGGGAAGAATCGGTTTCTTTGCCTGTTCCAGCTCCCACAGCTCCTTGCATTGTCTTGGTGTGTGGCCTCTTCCTTCATTTTGGAAGCTCCAGCCTCTGCTTCTGTCATTTCATCACCTCTCTGACTCTGACCCTCATGCCTCACTGTTTATATAAAGACCCTATGATGACACCGGATGCACCTGGGTGGTCCAGGATATACTCCCACCTTCAGATCCTTAACTTAATCACACCTGCAGTTTCAGGTGATATTCCCAGGTTCTAGAGATTAGGACATGGATATCTCTGGGGCCATTATCCAGCCCACCACAGGGGAGGCAGTGGGGATGGAAGGGAGCAATGGATCAGAGACATGTCAAGGAGGCCAGGACCCTGTGGGTGTTTGGGTATGGGTGGCGAGGGAGAGCCTACTATTTCCCAGGGCACCCATTGTGGCACCTGTCTGTGGGTGTCTGATGTTTCCAATAATTTCCAGTGGCCTGGACACAGGCACGGGGAAGGCAGGCAGACAGGTGAGTCAAGGGTGACTAGACTGCCAGAGAGGGGGTGCAAGAGCTGGATGATGGGGCAGGGGCAAGAGAGGGGTTGAAACCATGAATTCTAGAATGTAAGCAGGGAAGAGAGGAGAGTGAAGACAGCACTAACAGGTAAGAAGGTGGAATCAGTAACAGAACGTCTCACCTCGGCTGAGTGCTGGCCGTGTGCTGGCCCCTGCTAGGAGCTGAGCCCGCAGGCTCTCTTTTGAGTGGCCCTGCCTCCTGCTTATCACACAGCTCCACTCAGAGTTCTGTTGGGAGCCTCAGACTCAACAGGCGCCAAACCCAGCTGCAGGCTCTCCCCCACTGCTCCTTCTGCAGCGATCCCCATCCACAGAGGCCTGGGCGGGAAGCTGGGTGTCCTTCTTGGTTCCCGTCTTTCTCTCACATTCCCACACCCAAGCCTGTTGCCTCCACCTTCAACATACTGGCAGAATCGGACCACTTCTGGACCGCCACTCGGGACCAGGTGACATTGCATCTTGCCTGGACTGTCACAACAGCCTGCTGAGGGGTGTCCTCTCCCCTAGGTCTGTGCCCCGCCCCTCCTTCCTCTGCTCCAAACTCCACCATGAATCTCACCTCATTTGGGGTAAAAGCTGGTCCTGACTCCTGACACTGGCCCCAAGGCCCAGCAGGCTTGGGCCCCTGATATTGCTCAGCATGCTCTCCCCATCTCTCCCTCTTGACCCTACCCCAGCCACTGTGGTTTCTTTCTTTTCCACAGACGTGCCAGTCTTCCTCCTACCTCAGGGCCTTTGCATCTGCCTGGGACCCTTTTCCTCTAGACATCTGCATAATTTGCTTCTTCTGCTATGTGGGCCTCTACTCAAATGTTACCCTTTCAGTCAGGCCTTTGCTGACCATCCTATATAAACTGACAGCCCTCTCCTGCATCACCTCAGCATGGCTCTACCATTGGCGCCTATCTGCAGAGGCCACCCAGGTGCGGGCTTGAACCGCACCCTAGAACGATGGCCTGTGGTCCTCCTGGAACACAGGAGGATGAGGCTCTCTCCCCTGGGAGCTTTGTATCGCCTCCCGGTTCCCACGATGCGTGGGGCCCCATCAGAACAGAGCTGCAGAATGGAAAAGCCCTCAGTTGCGGTCAAGATCTGGCTCCTCAGAGAGGGATGCCCCACATCTCACACTGCGGCCATCAGGCCCTCTGGTTTGGGTGTCATGGTTTCCGTGCAGGGCAAGGCCCTGGGGACCTGGCACCTTCAGTGCCTCTTCCTTTTGCTGTATGTAGGTCACAGACTGTCTGAATCTAAAACTGGCCTGGTGTGTTTACCGGGTGACCCGGTCAGGCCTTGCTGGGTGTGCTTGGCAATCACCGTTGTCACACTACGCATTTTAATTCTTATGTTTTATTATTTCTCCCTCTGTGAGGGCAGAGATTTTGGCCTCTTTTTACATGGCTCTATGCCCTGTTCCTAGACCTGGGGCTGGTACCCAGTAGGCACTCAGTAAGTATTTGTTGAATGAATGAAGAGAAGTCATCATTAGGCCCATTTTGCAGATAAGGAAACTGAGGCACAGAAAGGTCACAGCCAGTCAGTGGCAGAGGTGGGATGTGAGCCCAACTCCACAGCCTAAGCCCTCGGGCTCCCCAGTTCACAGCTCCCTGTTGGTGGGGCATTTCTGAAAAGGTTGGAGGAACAGGTGTGGCAAAGCTGTGAAGACAGCAGTCAAAAAGAACTGGGATTTGGACCCCAGGTTTAGTGGCGCTGACTGTAAGGGTGTGGCGAGGGGCTGGTGGCTGAGAGGGAAGCCAGAGTGCCAAATGATGGGCTGTCCACATGGCCACTGAGTCACCGGGTGGAAAGAGGGTCTGGGTGGAGAGGAAGTCTACAGGCTGGGGCCAGCCAGAGCCTTCAGCAGGAGGGCCTGGAGTGGAGGCGGTGGGCAAAGGCCCCAGGGAGGGGCAGAGAGGAGTGACATTGTGGCCCCTAGTTGGGATGGTGCCGGAGAGCGCATTCTCTTTCTGGGGCCCCTTAAATTAGCTACTGCGGGGCCAGGCAGGTACTGGCGAGGGGGACATGGTGCCCCATCTACAGGGGCTGCTGCCTCTAAGCTCCTGCTAACTGGTTCCAGGCAAGAGCCCCATCCCGGTGTTTCAGACTTGGATTTTTCAAGAAAACTGAGAAGTCTGAATGTTTAATGTGACATCTTCTATTTTCTGAACATTGACAACAAAATCGATTTTACTCCTAAATGTTTGACTTGCACATCCGCTCATGGGGGACAGTCTCCCTCCCTCCTGCCCCGTGTGCCCAGTGTCGGCCTCTTCACTGCCCCAGCCCAGGGCACCTTGGTCATTAGTTTCTCTGTCTCCTTTCGGAGTGTTGTTAGTGCAAACGAACAGGTATAAATATGAGTTCCTGGTCCTCTTGTATTACATAGAATGTGGCACACATGTGTTGCCCTGTGCTTACTTCACCGAGGAATAGCCCGGAGACCTTGTCCTGTTGGTCCACAGAGAGCTGCTGCTTGCCTTTCCCCCCAACACCTGCAGAGTATCTACTGTGCGGATGGAAGTGCCATAGTTTATGCAGCCCAGTGGCTCTCATCTAGGGGTCAGTTTGTCCTGACAATGTCTGGAGACAGTTTTAATTGTCACCAATAGAGTATGTGTGTGTGCGAGCACGTGTGTGCACAGATGCATGTGTATATGTGTGTGCATGTGCGCATGTATGTGTGTTTGCATGTGTATATGTCTACTTGCGTGTGTGCCTACGGGTTTGTGCATATGGGCGCGTGTGTGCATGTGTATGGGTATACGTGTGTGTTTGCATATGAGTGGGTGTATGTGTTGTGGGTGTGTTTGTGTGCATGTGTTACTGTCATCTAGAGGTTAGAAGTCAGGGATGCTGCTCAACATCCTACAATGCAAGAACAGCCCCCACCACAAAGAATTACCGTGTCCAGGTATGGTCAGCAGGATCGATGGTAGAGTAAGAAGCTGCTGAGCTCGCCTCTCACAGACACACCAAAACTACAACTACATATGGAAAAACTATGAGAACAAAATGAAGACTAGTAGAACAGATTTTTCACAACTAAGGATATAAAGAAAAGTCACATGGAACCAGGTAGGAGGGGCAGAAATATGATCTACTCAGGACCCACACCCCCAGTGTGGTGCCCACAAGTAGGAGGGATATCACAACTGTAGAGGCTCTCCCTGAGGAACAAGGTATCCAAGCCCCACATCAGTCTCCCCAGTCCGGGGGAGCTGCACTGGCAAGATGAGCCCCCATAATGTCTGGCTTGGAAAACTAGTAGAACTTATGTCTAGGAGAGCTGGGGGGTGGTAGGAAAGTGAGACCCCACTCTTAAGGGATCTCACACTCTCACACACTCCAAGACCCAGCACAGAGGCAGCTTAGGTAGAAAAGCACCTGGGTTACATGGGAAGGAGATTCATTGACTGATTTTAGGGTGTGTGCATGAGGGGCAGAGATCTTCTGGAATGTTCACCAGGGCTGCAAGAACTGGTGGGCACAAGTTTTTTCAATCTCCTATTTAGCTGGCCTGGCACCATCTCTGACACTCTGCATCTACCACACTATCACCACTTGCCTCGCCGTGATATTTCCGTGTGGACTTGCCCTGCCCAAGTAGTTCCTACCCGGCAGGGCCAGCCCCACACACTACAGCGCCTGCAGCAGTCACGGCTGGGCTTCTGAACCGGATGGGCCCGGGACTGCCCTGCTCACCATGAGTCCACACCAACTGTGGCCCACCCACAACAGGAGCGTTCATGTAGCCCTCACAGGGGGCACCCCTGAGACACCTAGCTCAGGTGACCAAGGGGGTTGCCCTACTGGGCCCCATAGGACCTCTTTTACACAAAGACACCCCTTTAAGACCAGAAGACGTAACTGATCTACCTAATCCATAGAAACGAACACAGAGAGTTAGGCAAAATGAGGACACAGAGGACTATATTCCAAACGAAAGAACAAGACAAAACCTCAGAAAAAGAACTAAATGAAATGGAGATAAACAATGTACCTGAAAAAGAGTTTAAAGTGATGGTCATAAAGATATCACCAGACTCAGAAGAAGAATGGATGAACCCAGTGAAAATTTCAACAAAGAAATAGAAAATGTAAAAAACAACCAGAGCTTAAGAACTCAATAAGTTAAAAAATACACGAAAGGGAATAAACAGCAGATTAGATGATGCAGAAGAATGATCAGTGATCTGGAGGACAGTGTAGAGGAACTCACATAATTGGAACTACAAAAAGAAAAAATAATTTAAAAAATGAGGCTAATCAAAAAAAAAAAAAAAGAAATCGTGCCATTTGCAATGACGTGGATGGAACTAGAGGGTATTATGCTAACTGAAATAAGTCAATCAGAGAAAGACAATTATCTCACTGATATGAAGAATTTGAGAAACAAGACAGAGGATCATAGGGGAAGGGAGGAAAAAATGAAACAAGATGAAACCAGAGAGGGAGACAAACCATAAGAAACTCTTAATCTCAGGAAACAAACTGAGGGTTGCTGGAGTGGTGGGGGGTGGGAGAAATGGGGTGGCTGAGTGATGGACACTGGGGAGGGTATGTGTTGTGGTGAGCGCTATGAATTGTGTAAGACTGATGAATCACAGACCTGTACCCCTGAAACAAATAACACATTATATTTTAATTAAAAAAAATAAAAAATAAAAAATGAGGCTAGTTTGAGGAACCTTTGGGCCAACATCAAATGTACTCACATTTGCATTCATTATAGGAGTTCCAGAAGGAGAAAGGAGAGAAAGGAGCAGAAAACCTATTTGAAGAAATAATGGCTGAAAACTTCCCTCATCTGGTGAAGAAAACAGACATCCAAGTTGAGGAAGCAAGGAGAGTCCCTAATAAGATGTACCCAAAGAGACCCAGACTAAGACACATTATAGTAAAAATGTCAACTATTTCAAACAACATGGATGACCTAGAGGGTTATCACGCTAAGTGAAATAAGCCAGACGGAGAAAAGCAAATACCATATGATTTCCCTTACATGTGGAATCTAAAAAAACAAAACAGATGAACAAACAAAACCAAACAGGACCAGATTCATAGAGACAGAGAACAATCTCGTGGTCACCAGAGGGGAGGGGGGTGGGGATGGACAAAACAGGGGAAGAGGATTAAAAGGTAAACACTTCCAGTTATAAAAGAAATAAGTCACAGGATGTAATGTACAGCATAGAGAATATGGTTGATAATATTGCAACAACTTTGGTGACAGTTGGTAGCTAGATTTATACTGGTGATCACTTTGTAATGTATATAAACATTGGATCACTATGTTGTACACCTGAAACTAGTATAATGTTGTACGTCAACGACACTTCATTAAAAAAAAATTATATTGCTCTAAGTGTTAATAGTGCTGAGGTTAAAAAATGCTGATTTGACCTATCTGGGGTTGCTGTATTTAGCAAATGATATTACAGGACATACTGTCTGCATATGTATACCAAAAGGGCATTTATTGTTTATCTGAAATTCCAATTTAAAGAAGCATCCTGCATTTTGTCTGGCAACCCTGAACCCATCCTCTATTGATGAAGGCATTGGCCGTTTACAGTCTTTCACTGTTACAAATAGTATAACATTGACTGTCACTGCACATCTTATTTTGTTCATGGGCAAGTATATCATCTCTAGGATAAATTCCTTCAAGTGGAACCATTATATCAAAGGTCAAAGGTTTTAGTTGTGTAACTTTTCAATTTTTGTCCGATTTCTTTTCATTTGGATTGTATGAATTTACATTACCACTGGCAATGTATGAGAGTACCTGTTTCCCCACAGCTTTGCGAACAGAGTGTATTATTAAACTTTAGGATTTTTGCCATTTTGATTGGTGGGAAATGTGAGTATTTTCAAAACATTATGAGTGAATTCAGGCGGAAATTGCAAATAAGAAAAATTAGCTCGATTCAGCCCATGGGAAACCAATTTGTTGTGTCCACTGTCTGCCTTTTATGTCTAACCTTCACTGTAGGTATGTGAAGTGAAACTTCCAGACCAGAGAGGTGCATTAACCTGCCCGAGGTCACACAGCTGCTGAGGGGTAGAACCAGTCTAGGATCTTCCAGCCACACTCACAGTGCCTTTGTACTAAGGTGGTCTAGGATGAGCAGGGCAAGCCTACCCTCTCCTCCCAAGCCTCACCTGAAACTCCTTCTTGTCCCATTATTGATCACCCGTTTAGCTGGGCCACTTGTCTAATGCACAGGGCATTAGCAGCAACTCTGGGCCAAGAGGGAGTGCAGAGGGACTTGTTGAAGGCTGGACGGTCATGTTCGACTCAGCTAATTGGTTAAATAGATTCTTCTACATGTGCAGCGTTGAGCTTTCTGCTTCGATAAGGCATAGTATTAATTTTAATTAAATCTCTGAAGGCTTGGCCAGATATTTCCATTTTCTGAGCATGTCCCTTGATCATGGAGTTTTATTCCCCTGAGGCAAGGCCACTGGGAAGTGCTGCCCTCCCCCAGGACTCTGCCTCTGCTTCCCCTCTGAGGGCAGGGGAAAGAGGTCAGAAGAGGGGTAGGTGTCCAGTGAGAAGCGGGAGGAAACACACAGAATCGAGGACCCACTATGTGCTGGGCACTGTGCTTGGGACTTTCCACATTTTGTTTAATTTAAAAACACAAAATGGAGATTTAAATCCCTGTAAAAACTGTATCAGAAAATGAAGAGGTTTGTTCAGGGTACATAACTGCTAAGTGTGGGGTCAGGAATGCCTGACCTCCAAGGTCATGGTGGTGACATCTGCAGTTTTGGGCCACCTAGCATCCACTCTTGTCTTCTGCTAATGGCATTGTGATTTTCCTTTTTTTTTTTTTTTAAGATTTTTTATTTATTTATTTGACAGAGAGAGACACAGCGAGAGAGGGAACACAAGCAGGGGGAGTGGGAGAGGGAGAAGCAGGCTTCCCGGTGAGCAGGGAGCTGGATGCGGGGCTCGATCCCAGCACCCTGGAATCATGACCTGAGCTGAAGGCAGACGCTTAACGACTGAGCCACCCAGGCACCCCAGCACTGTGATTTTCCTTTAGGGAACCACCCCTCCCTGCTCAATGCAATTCCGGTTGAGCTGACCCAGTCCTGACCCTTCAGAGCACGTCATCCTCTGCCAGGTGACCTGCGCCTGCCCTGAGGTTTAATCTTGAGACTCTGGTTCCAAGAGTTCGGGAAAAAAATTGCTCTCTTCCTAGTTGAGTCTGGAACTGGCAGAGGCTACCATATGGAGAGTGAAGCCAACACTGGGGAAGAGAGAGCCAAGAGATGGAGGAATGAGTGGGGAGAAGAGAGGAAATGAAATGCACAGCATAGTATCCCGGAGCCCCGAGATTCAGCCATGCCTGAAAGCCATGTCAGGGCTACCCTTGACATTTTGAGTTATTTATTCCTGTAAAGTATTGCACTATTTCTTTCCCCACCACCCACCTCCTCCCCCTCTCCTTCTTCCTCTCCTCTCCTTTTTGTATAAGCCATTTTGCGGAGCTTAAACACATTCTTTTCAACTTTAACTCCAGCTACTAAGAGGTGGAACACAATTAAGAAGAACCTTCCAGTCAGCTCTCTCAGATCCAGCTTCCTGCCGTACTCAGCCCCCTGGCTCTGACCTGTCTTTCTGAGATGGCCCAGTCCCTCCCAGTATTTTCACTGCTGACTTCTCACCAGTGTGTGTGCTCGCGCATGGGAGGGCTCTGGCACACACCTCTGGCCTCCTTTTTATGCAGCCCATTAGCTCATGTTCTGGGGCCCTTGGTAGCTGATTCTCCCAGCTGCCTTTGGGCCCCCGGCTCCTCCGCCCACGAGGCTGGGAGTCACCGCATCCTGGAGCTTTGGCACTGAGCCCAGACCCAAGGCTGAGGGAGGCGGTCCAGCTGCCCAGAGACCCCAACAGTGAGAAGAAATGGAACACTCACACATGGGCATGTGAACACACTGCGCACACGCACGCACATGTCCCCTGTACATCCGTGTGTGCATGTACCCGAAGGGAGAAATCTGGAGGACACACTCAGAAAATAGTGGTGATTGATTGCTCTGGGTGGTGTGACCTTTGCTTGCAGAGTATCTTCCCAAATTACCTGAGTTTTCTAAAATGAGCATGCATTATCTTTGCAAATGGAAGAAAATATATATTCATCATTTTGTTTAAAAATTAATTGCAAATGTAATACATGTGAACAGTTGCAAAAAAAGAAGATAAAAAGTTTCAAAGAAAATATAGTCAATATTCCCCAGAGCAAATGGAAGTGCTCATTTTATCCCAGCTTTTCCAAAATGAGAACTAATCAATTCTTATAATTTTTACCAATCCAATGGGCAAAACCTAGAATCCAATTTTTTTGATTTAATTTGTAGTTTTCTGATTAGTGAGATTGAGCATCTTTTCACATGTTTATGGGGTGTTTGTTTTTCTCTGTGTGTGAATTTCCTGTTTATATTCTTAGCCATTGTTTCTTCTGGGCTGTTTGTGTTTTGCTTATTATGTTAGGAGCTCTTTATCTCTTGTGGATATTAGTGCTTTTCCTGTAATAAATGTAAGTGTTGTCTCCCAGCCTGACATTTGTGTTTGAAATCTGTTGATGGTGTCTTTTCCCACGTCGTCGTATGTTCTCGAAAGGGCTTCCTTTACAGTCCCCCGTCTTTGGTTTTGCTTAGAAAGTCCCAAGTTCAGACAATGTGTGCCACAATTTTTCCTCATGCTTTTATAGATTCTTTATGTCTGGAATTTTGATCTATCTGACATTTATTGTTGTGTGTGCCGTGAGGTAGAATGCCAATTTGTGGTGTTCAAGATTCCCATTTATTCAGCTCTTCAGAAAAATTCTGTTGGGTTTTTGCTTGCTGTTACATTGAATTAATTTATTAATGACTGTACTTAGTTATTGAACGCCAGGCAGGGGTAAGACATTGAGTTAATTATTAATCCCTCACCTCACCATCTACTATCATTCCTCCATGCACTGTCTTTTTCTTATTTTATAGTAATTATTTTTCCCTTTCTTTCTTGATCCCATCGCCTACGTAGGCACCTACTAATTTGTTTGCTCAGTGTCTTTGGATAGTTCTTAATCCTTGTAAAATATTCAGTATTGTTTTGTGTCAAAATACTATACATTTTTTTCCAATCATCATGATGTTTTAAAATATGTCCACGTGGCTGGCTGGCTGTATATCAAACCCATTGCTTCTAGCAGGTGCATAGTATTTCTTTGGCAGCAGAGAACCGTTTTCTTTTTCTTTTTTCCTTTTTTTTAAAAAAGATTTTATTTATTTAAGAGAGAGATGGCATGCATGATGGGGGGAGGGGCAGGCTCCCCGCTGAGCAGGGAGCCGGCTGCGGGGCTGGATCCCAGGACCCTGGAATGATAAGCTGAGCCCAAAGCAGACGCTTAACCAACTGAGCCACCCAGGCACCCCTAGCACAGTTTTCTTAAACAGTCTCCTAGTGGTGGGTACCGAGGATGCCTCCAGCCCTCTAATTCCATAAGTGATACTCAGATGAACCTCCTGGTACGTGTCCTCCTGTGGGTATCTGCTCACGTTTTTCGAGGGCCTGTAATCGGGAAAAGCTTTACTGACTATATCACTTAATTTTCAGTAAACGCTGTCTGATTGCTCTTCAGAATGGCTGCACCCGTTTTTACTCCCACCCAATGCGTGAGTCTTCCTGATTCTCTGTATCTTTGCCAATGCAGGATATTTTCTGACTTCCTAATTTTTGCCTCTGTGATGGGGTAATTGTTGGAACGTGCATGCTCTGATTACGAGTGAAGTTAAGCGTCTCTCTGTGCACTTAAGAACTATTTGGGTTTCCCCTGCTAGGAGCTGCCTCATCATATCCCTTATCCTTTTGCTATTCGGTTGATTACCTTGTTGTTAGTTTGAAGGAGTTCCTTGCATATTCCTGGGTTTTAGATATTCCTCAATCTATCTCTTGGCTGTATCTTGGCCTACGTGTCCTTATGGAACAAAAATGCTTCATTTTGATATAGTTGAATGCATCTTTTTTTCTACTTTTGATTTATACTTTTCTATCTTGTTTAAGAAGTCTTCCTTCATCCTTAGGTCACAAATACATTCTCTTGCATTGCTTTTTCTATTAGCTTGACAGTTTTAGCATTCGTGTTCAAGTTCACCTTAGTAAACAATCAATATATACTTCGAATATGAAGTTCTCTTTAGTATATAGCCCAAGGTAGAGATTCAATTTTATTTTGCCACATGTAACGAGCCCATTTCCCCCACTACTGTCTTCAGCAGTGCTTGGGCGAAGTTGAACAAAGTGCTCAGACAGGCATCCATGACTGTTTTCTCATCTTAAAGAGAATATATCTACCATGTTTGTGTCCAGAGGATGGTGGCCTGGGGGTCTGGGTGCACAGCCTTTACCAGGCTGAGGAAGTTCCTGTGTATGACCCTACTTCTTGGAGTTCTTGTAATGCATAAATAGGTATTGGACATTAATAAATGCCATTTCTGTGTCTGTCGAGATAATTCTGTGATTTTCCCCTTAGGCCATAAATGGGTGGAGTTCATTGATAGATATTCTTATTTTATTTTATATTTTATTTTATTTTTGTTTTAAAAAGATTTATCTATTTATTTTAGAGAGAGAGAGCGTGGGGGGAAGGGCCGGAGTGTCTTAAGCAGACTCTAAGCTGAGTTGAGCGTGGAGGTCCATGCAGGGCTTGACCTCACAATCCTGAGATCAAGGCCCTGAGATCATAACCCTAGCCAAAACCAAGAATTGGACGCTTAACCAATTGCACCACCAGGCGCCTCTAGATATTCTAATTTTAAACCATCCTTCCCTTCCTTGTATAAATCCTGCTAGGTATGTTACTTTTTTTAAAAAAAAAGAATAGTTCAGGGGCTCCTGGATGGCTCAGTCGCTTAAGCATCCATCTTGATTTCGGCTCAGGTTGTGATTTCAGGGTCATGAGATCGAGCGCTGTGGCAGGCTCTGCGCTCAGTGGGGAGTCCGCTCGAGATTCTCTCTCCCTCTCTGCCCCTCCCCCCACACGCTCTCTCTCTTTCTAAAATAAATAAATAAATAAACAAACAAACAAATAAATAAATCTTTAAAAAAATAAAAGAGAATTGTTCCTTGAAATGTAACTTGCATACAGAAGAGAGAAAGAATAAGTGAGCCAATCATGGGAGCAGAAACAGAACAATGATCATCTGTCCCCTCCTGGTCCTCATCCGGCAAGGGTGACCACATCCTGATTTCTGACACCACTGATTAGTGTTGTCCGCTTTAAAACTTCATATAAATGGAATGGTAAGATGGATTACATTTGAAAATACACTGTTGGGTTTGATTAGCAGGTGTCAGATTTCAAATCTCTGCAGCTATATTTGTAAGTGGCACGGCTCTGAGATTTTCTTTCCTTGTCTTGTCGTCCCCCAGTTTTGGAGCCATTATCATTCTTTGTAAAATGACCAGGGCAGCTTTCTCTCTTTCCTTAGTTTCTGGAACAACTTGCTTCTTACTGAGATCTGTTCCTTGAAAGTTTGGTTGAACTCACTTGTAAAATGAGTTTGGTCCTGAGGTTTTTGCGAAAGTGGGTATTTGAGACTATTTGGGCTTCTTTAATGGTTATTGATCTATTCAAGCCTTCTATTTCTTCTTGCTCCAATTTTGGCATTTTATGCTTTGCCAGACATTTATCTGTTCTGTCCCGGTTCTCAAATATATTAGACATACGGTTGTTTGTAATATTCATTTACTTGGAACATTTTTTCTTGTGTCTGTGATTATTTTCTTTTTTTGTTGTTGTTCTGTATTTTATTTATTTGCAATTTTCTCCCCTTTTCAGGTATGTGAGGAATTTTAAAAAGTTCTCCCTTTGTTCCTGATTTCATTTTATCACATTATGGTTAGAGAATGGATTCATATGATATTGATTTCTTTTTTAATTTAGAGAGGCTCCATTTGTGCTTTACTACATGGTTGATTTTGTGACAGTTCCATGTGCCCTCAAAAATAACACATTTTCTCTTTGTTGGAATATCTCTGCTTCTGTTTGTTGTTTGGCTGATCTGTTTGTTCTTGTGAGAG
This sequence comes from Halichoerus grypus, assembly GCF_964656455.1. NCBI lineage: Eukaryota > Metazoa > Chordata > Mammalia > Carnivora > Phocidae > Halichoerus > Halichoerus grypus. Next base: position 159,616,402 of record NC_135712.1, on the reverse strand, counting down.
ATGTGTGAAAATTGTCAACCACAGTTTTGGTGTAATCTGTTTTCTCCATAGTTCTTTCAGTTGTTATATATTTTGAGGTTATATTTTAGGTGAACACATGCTCACTGTTATTATTATAGAGTCCAATCCATTGTCCTTTTTAATAAAATAAAATGTCTCTTTTTGTCCCTTATGAAGTTTTGGCCTTGAATCCTGTTGTTTTCTCCTTCTGAGGCTAACGTTGCTGTGCTGGTTCTCTTTTCTTCCTTATTTGCCTGTTTCTTTTTTCCCGCTATTTCTTTTATTTTCATCTCTTTAAGTGTGTCTCTGCCAGAATCATATTACTAGATTCTTTTTAAAAAATTCCTCTAAGACTTCCTGCCTTCTGTTTGGTGCAGTTATCCCACTTATACTTAGTTTAATCCCTGTTCTATCAGCATCTATTTCTCCTGAATTCTTTTTTGTTTCCTATTTATCATACTTTATTTTTACAAATTTTGCCATATTTCCACAGACAGATCTTATCTTCCACTGCTGGTGAGAAAGTTGGGCATTCCATTTTAATTTTCTAGTGCTTACCCCTGACACATTTAGACTCTGACTTAGGAGCGTTTTTATTCATTGCACATTATCAAAGTAGCTTCACCTTCTGATGGGAACTAGGAACTCCAGAGGGGACAAAGGCAGCATCCTGGGAGCCGGAAGACTTGGGGAGATGAGCAAAGGTAAACAAAGATCCTTCCTCGCTGTACTTGCCTGCTCTCACTCCTCGTGGTTCATAAGATAGGGCAGGAATGACAGTCTGGGCCACATCGTGAGAAAACTTCAAGCATCCCTGAGGCTTTTGGAATTCTAGCGCTCCATCCCTCTCTGGCCCTCGCTGTCCTGAAGGGAGAAGCCAAGCCCCACGGAGAGGAGGCACCTGCAGGCACTGGACCGGCCTCCCAGCTGACCTGCCAGCCCACAGTCACTTTGGGTGTCCGGCTCAGGCTTCTGTGGCCGGAGCCACCACCGGTGGGCAGCTGCATGTGAACCCCCCCCATGGGGACGGCGATGGCTACCCAGCGGAGCCCAGTGAGTGCACGAGTAAATCTTTACTTTAAGGCTCTGAGCTCTCGGTGGTTTGTTACCCAGCATTAGATACCCAGAACAAGTGCAACTAAGAACCAACCATTGAAACCCTTCTATTAGGGGCTCTTGGGTGGCTCAGTCATTGGGCGTCTGCTTTCAGCTCAGGTCATGATCCCAGGGTCCTGGGACTGAGCCCTGCATCAGGCTCCCTGCTCAGCGGGAAGCCTGCTTCTCCCTCTCCCACTCCCCCTGCTTGTGTTCCCTCTCTCGCTGTGTCTCTCTCTGTCAAATACATAAATAAAATCTTTAAAAAAAAATAAAAATAAAAAATAAACCCTTCTATTATAAAGACCTTGTCCTGAGGCGCGAAGGGGGAGGGGCAGGGGGATGTCCGGGACTGAGCCCTCCTTTTGTCATCTGCCCCACACTGCAGCCAGGAGGGAGAGCGGCTTCACTGCTGTTTCCCCGGATGGTGATGCTGGCCTTTCCTTCCTCAGAGAGGGGGTGAGTTTTCAAAGGTCCCCAGAGACAGAGAGAGAAAACAGCCAGTACAAAAGCATTTCCTGTCCTCAGCCACTGCCACAATACCTGTCTTTTCCACTCCGGAGAGTCATCCTTCCCCCTCCCTACACGCACCACTCACACACACACAGTCACACACTCACACACAGACTCACACACACCACACACTCACTGTCACACACACAATCATTCATACACACAGACTGTCACAACCACTCACGCACACAGACGCACACACACCACACACTCACACACAGACTGTCACACACACATTCACACACACAGAGTGTCACACACGCAGTCATACACACACAGACTCTCACACAATCATTCACGCACAGACTCTCACATGCACACACAGATCACACACACTTTCACACTCCACACACTCACACGCACACTCCCACACACACACCGGCACTCAAATGCCTTCTGTCTCACAGTTTTCTGCTAGCTTCTCGGATCCGTCACCCTCCCTTCCTCCTCTGTGGCGTCACCGGTGTTGGGTGTTGGGCGGGGAGCCAGCAATCTGTGCTGGGTATCTTGTTTGCACTGAATTTGTAGACTCTTTGGGGGGAGAATTGATCTCTTTGTGTCCAAGAACCTAGTATGTCTTTCTACTCAAGTTTTCCTTTATGTAAAGTTTGATTATTTCTTTCATATGGATCGTGTTACATTTATTACTAATGACTTTTTAGTTTTTGTTTCTTTTGTGAATGGGATACGATTTTTGCCCAAATATTTTCTAATTGGTCATGGCTATTGAGTCTGAGCACTTGCTTTACTCTTTTATCCATTGGGCAACCGTATCATTTGCAGATAATGACAGTTTAATTTTTTTTTCCTTCCAGAGACCCCTTTTTCTTGTTCTTATTGCAGAGCCTTAGGACCCAGCCTTCGGGATTCCAGAACATTAGTTTTGCTGGTCCACCCCCCCAACCCCAGCCTCCTGCAAGCCTCTAGGGCTAGCCCAGACCCTAGGGGGTCAAGCCTGGGTACACTATCTTGTGCTGCGCTTCCTGGGATCTCTGCGGCTGGTTGAGTAGTTGGATGGAAGTGGCATCCTTGTTTTGTTCTGGACCCTGACAGGAATGCTTCTCAAGATCCACTTTAGGTATCAGGTTTGCTCAAAGTTTATAATACGCAGTCTTCATTAAATCAGGGAATTTCCCTTCTGTATCTAGCTTGCTAATGGTTTTATAAGTCAGAAATGAATGTCAAATTTTATCAAATGCTTCTTTGGGGGTATCCATGTAACTGGTCACATGAGTTTCTGTTTTCATCTGTTAATATGGTGGATAATATTACATTCTTGTTGTTGAGCTATCCCTCAACCCCTGGATTGATCATGATCTGTTCATCTTTTGATTATGTTGTGGCTGTAATCCATTAAAATTTTATTTAGGCTTTTGCAGAATTTTTAATGTGTGAAACGGGTTTACATATTTCCATTTTTAAACTATCTTTTCTTAGTTCTCTCGGAAATAGGTAGAACGTTTTCCATCTTCCTCTGCCTTCTCAAAACTACGTGTACAATTGGAAAAAATTTAAAACTCCCTTTCATAAACAACTCTTGAGTCAAAAGGTAAATCAAAAGAAAAGTTGCTTAAAAGTGAACAGCAATGAGAGCACGATATCAAAATTTGTGGGCTGTTGTCGAATTAAAGCAAACACTTATTTGAACACAAAAGTGCATTTATTTGGAAGCAAAAATGCCTGGAAGTAACTAAGCATTAGCTGAGAATTCTCCAAGACACACTTTAAAGGAAAAATAATTTTTTAAACTCTAGGGACGAGTATATGAATACATATGTATGTGTAAAACCATGAAAAATACCCCCCAAACTATCCACAGAGATTAGCTCAAGGAGGAAAATGAAGTTGGAGAGAATGACAATGATTAAATGATTAATGATTATTTTCATGTTTGATTCTATAAACATCTGTGCTGTCTGACTCTTTTACAGGCAGAGTATATTTTCACATCACCTTTGCTTTTTAAAACCAAATTAATAAAAAAAAATTAAACAGATCATGCCAGCCACTTTGTCCAACCACAGTTCAGATAAAATGAACTGAACAAGAGGCTATTATCCCCAAATCTATCTGCTTGGAAATTTAAAAACAAATCTAAGTAACATGAATTAAATAATAAATCAAAACTGAATTACCAACTATTTTAATAAAGGCACTACATATAAAAACCCACAGGATACTGCCCCAGACCTGTGTACATAGAGGAAAATAAATAGCTTAAATGTAGTCATTAGAAGAAAGATTGAAAAGACAAGGGAACTAAGTGTTTACTTCAATAAGCTAGGAAATGAACATCAAAATAAATTTGAAGAAAGCAGGCCGAAGAAATTAATGAAGAACAGGAGCAGAAATTAATGAAATAGAATAAAACAACAGTAGACTTGAGCTATAAAAACGAAAAATAATTCTTTGAAAAAATTGAGAAACTAGACAAATCTAGCAAGCCTGATCAAGAAAACACATCAGTAACCATAAAAATGAAGAAGGGTGTGACAGATACACAGATACATGAGATTATAGGAAAATGCAAATTTTATACCAATTCATTTGACAATCTAAAGTAAAATGCACAATTTTTAGGGAAAAAACATATATATACCAAGTCGCAGATGTTGCAACCTGGCTAACCTGACATCCACCCCAGTTCCCTCTGAACTGCCTCTCTCCACTCCAGAAACTACATTTCCCATGTGCCCTTGCAGCTGGACTTGAGCATGGGACCTGGACCCAGACAAGGGGATGCACCAAAGCAGGACTCCAGAGGTGAAAGTGAGGAGCAGTGGGTGGAGGGGGTGGGGGGGGTGGGGGTGGGGGTGGGGCTGCTTGTGCAGAGACCAGCTCTTGTGGCAAAGGCATTGGGTCCCACTGCGGAAGCTGTGGCAGAGGTGGTGGCTGGTGGCGGGTGGCGGAGGCAGTGGGGTTTCTGCTAAGACAGTCTCTTGGAGGGGGTGGGAATTTCTTCTCTTGTCTGTGTCTCTCATCCTCCCAGAAATTCAGGAAATTGTCTAAACCCTGTAGTATATGAGTTTTCTGCCTTACTTAACCAGTTGTGGTCTACAACCAGGCACTTTGACCGATATACCAAAATTGATTCAAGAAGAGGAAAGGAAAAAAAAAAGATTTATCCAAAAAAAGAAATTAAATCTAGCCTAATGCAAACCAGGAGGAGGAGGGGGTGGAGGGGGAGAAGAGGGAGGAGGAGGAGGTAAAGAGGAGGCATCAGATCCAGACAGTTTGATGGGAAAGTTCTACCGAACCTTTAAAGGGGGATAGCTTCTATGGTGGTATGTTCAATCTCCCAATTTTTATATGTTGTTAATGAATTCAAGTTTACAATTCAAGTTTACATGTGTTGCATTCCAACACAGTGTATACTGAACAAAACCGACTTCCAGACTGGAATTTGCTTGTGTGGGCCTCTAGTTTGTCCTTCTAATGTGGTCCAGACCCTCATGGTAAAGGTGGGAAAAATGGGGCCCAGAAGATGGGGAATGGTTCCTGAGCACCCTGCCCTCCCTGAGCACCCCGCAGACCCGTGCCGTTCCAGGCATGAAGATTACAGCAGCGTGCAAAGCAGACAGATCCCTGCCATCACAGAGATCTGGGGATGCTCTCTTAGCAGAGGGAACAGCCAGTGCAAAGGCCCTGAGGCAAGAGCGTGCCTGTCAAATTCAGGGAACAGCCAGAAGACCAGGGTGGCTGCAGTGAAGGCCGGCCCAGGGGGAAGTAGGGGGAGATGAATCAGAGAGGAATGAGGTCAGACCTGAGCAAGCATGGGAAGCCACCCGAGGGGTCTGGCTTTTTCTTTGTGGTGCCATTGTCCAGATGAGGAGCTGGGGCCACGGAGGTAGTTGTAGTGGTGGGAGGGGGGGTCTCACCCCAGATGTCTAAAGGTAGGGCTCACAGCATTTGTAAATGGTTCCATGTGGGGCTGAGAGAAAGAGATGTTGAGGATGGTGCCCAAGAGATGTATGCCAGGTCCGGTGCCTGAGCTTGGAAGCCCAGGCCCCCACACTGGGTTGTGGGGAAGGGTTTCCCTGGGTCAGGACAGGAGTGTGCGGCAGGGCTGCGGTGCATGACTCTCCGCAGCCAGAGGGGCAAGAGGGGACGGGGGGGGGAGGGGGAGGTGATGAGTGGATGGCAGAATCAGGACCGTTTCTGGCCTTGATCATGCTTCTAACTGCATTTCTAAGCACATCTTTTTTTTTTTTTTAATTCGCGTGCTCGGAAGTGCAATTTTGCTGCTATTGAAATACAATGTGCCTTCTCTTTCCTCGGTCTCTCTGCTTTAATTGTATACCCCTGGCTCTGCGCCTCTGTGCTGGCCGGCTTGGAGATTCATAATTTCAGGCTGACACCATAGTAACCACTTAGTTTGATTCAAGATTCCAGTGTCATCCCTGGCTGCGCTTGAATAGGACAGGGGGGAGGGGGGAGGAGAGAGGGGGGCCATCTGAAGACGGCTCCTTACAGCAACAGCAATTATTTCTTCGTTTCCAAGGAAAATGTAAACAGAAGGTCAGCTTTGGCCAGGCCTCTTAATTTCCCTCCCTTTGTGGTGACAGGTTGATTTGGGGAAACTGGGTCTGTTTGTTATTTCTCCTCCTGGCTTCCCCTCCCCCCTCCGGTGACAGAGGCAGTGGCAGCTGCAGTGACAGAGAAGGGACAGGGCACTGCGGGGTAATGCGGGTCGTTGCAGCTGCAAAAGCTGCCGGAGCCTGCCTGGTGTCCCCAGCAGCCCCACCCCATGCTGTCCCCACCCTAGCTGCGCGGCCCTGGCCCCGAGCAGGCAGCAAGGCTGGCTAACGTTCAGGGAGTGGCCTGGAGTGGGCCCTGCCTGCCTACCTGCTCAGCAAAGGCCTGGAGCTGCCACCTGTGTGCCCCAGGACCCAGTCCCTGAGTTTGCAAGTCCTCTGCAGCTGAGATTCCGAAGTCCCCTCCCCAGCAGCTGGGGCAGGAGCCCAGGTAGCCACGATACCCCCGCCCCTCCCGTCCCCGCCTCTGGCCTCAGGAGTGCCTCCCTGCCTCAGCCGCAGCTCTGCTTCTCCAGGCCTCCTGTGGGCTCCGACCCCCTTGGCAGGACCGGGCTCTCTGGAGTCTGCATTTGACCCCATCTGTTCTGTGAGCCCCTCCAAACCTTGACACCGCCAAGGCTCCCCGTGGTTCTGATGTCTGCACCTGTCTGAGACTGTTTCCTCATCTGTTAAATGGAGACTATAATAGCACCTCCTTCCAGGGATGTTGAGAAGGTTTCAAGCTTCTCACGGCACTCAGAAAGGGTGTCTCTAAACAAAGCTGCAGCCTCTTCCTTCTGGAGGTCAAGTGGGTCAGCCTGCTTCCCCCAGCGTGCTGAACTGAAGGGGGCAGGAGTGGCCAACACTCAGCGTTTTCTCCCCCAGCGCCCCCACCCCTCAGCGTGGAAGCATGCAGCCCGGGTCCCAAGACGCAGCCCCTGATGGCACTGCTTGCCGTTTGATGCATGACAGGTCAGGGGCTGGGGCACTGCATGGCCTCCTTACCTCGTGACTCAGCCAGCTCCGCATCGTGGGGTCTGTCTCTCATGACATCCCCCCTTTCCAGGCAGCAGTGTCTGTGTTAATGAAGCCTCTTTTGGTTGTAAGTGGCAGAGCCTGGCAAGGCCAAGGGAAGTCCTTCAGGCACAGCGGGATCCAGGGCTCAGGTGATAACATCAGCTCCCCTTCTGTGTGTCTAGCTTTATCTCCCTCTAGCTGTCAGCTTCCTTCTGCGGCTCTCTACGGAGGGAGAGATGTGGCTGTTGGCTGTTCCAGATTTACTTCCTGCCAGTTTAGCAGAAAGAAAACTTCTCTGCCTCAGCATTTGTAGGTCAGTCCCAGGGAGGGCTCTGAGCGACCTGATGGGTCCTGTGCCCCCAGCTTGCTCTGCTGGGACCAGTCTGTTTCCAGGGGGTAGCGGTCCAAAGTTGGCCAGTCCTGGGTGGCACGCCTCTGCCAGGGCTGGGGCGTGTGCATGTGTGCATGCATGTGTGTGCATCTGTGTGTGTGTGTTTGCACGCACGCGCAGCTTTCCCGGGGCTGCAGGCAGTGGAGATCGTTTTCCTTGAGGCAGGGAAGGGATGTGACCAGAGGAAGAAGGGCAGACATGGGGGCCCTTTGTCCTGGCTGCCCAGAGCCCTCAAGGCCACTCTCTGCACAGGGCACCAGCCCCAACACGCTGAAACAAAGAGCTAATATGCCTCTCACTGGTCCCAAGTCCACCCATGACTTTCCGGCTAGCCCAGCACAGGAAGCTCCCTATGGACTGACTTCGCCAACCCCCACATGCCCCAGTCTGGTGCATGTTCCCCAGACATGCAGGCCCCCTCACCCTTATTCTCTCCTGGAGTTACTCTCTCTCCCCTCCTCCTCGCCCTTCCTGCCTTCCTTCCTGTCTACCTCCCTCCTTCCTACCTTCAGCAAACGTTTGCTGAGCATGTACGGTGTGCTAGCACTCTGCTCTAGGCCCTGGGTGCCCACCCAGGAGCCCCAGACACCTGTCCCTGCATTCCTTGCACTTACGGGCTGGTGTGGAGGAGAGAGACATGAATTGGATGGTCACACAATTATAGGATTATAAACTCTGGAAAGTTCTAGGAAGAAGGAAATTGCTGGGAGAGCATCCAGCAGGGGCCCTGGCCTGGCTTGTGGTGAGGGAAGATCTCCAGAGGAGAGAGCTAAAGTGTGAGTAAGAACTGGTTCTTCAGGGACAGTGGGGACGCAGGACTGCTCCAGGCAAAAGGGACAGCGTGGGCAGAAGTCCTGAGTTTTAGGGACGCACAGCCTGTGTGAGTATGGTGAGGGGGAAGGGGCAGCGGGTGATGGGGTGGAGCGTGGTGAGGCTGGGGCCAGGCATCTGGCCAGCTACTGCTCCTTCAGGAGGCAGCTGAGGTTTTGCCTCCTCCAGGAAGCCCTCAATGACTTCCCCAGTCCTTGCTGTCCGAGCATTTGCATGCCGAATGGTGTTTAGTTGAACACTTGTCCATTTTCTTCTCTAGGCATTGCGCTCTTTAAGGAAGGGGGAAGTCTGTATTATCTCAGAGTCCCTCGCACCTGGTAGGAGTCCTGTCGCAGAGTAGGGGCTCAGGAAATGTTAGGGGGGATCTGGAAAGGTTTCTTTCAAGTGGCAGCCGAGTCCTAGAGCACAAGCCAAAAGGACAGGAGCACTGGCAGTGGCCCTCTGGTTGAAGGACGTTTCCTTCCTCAACTCTTCTAGACTGTCATGTCAACGGGGCAGGGGCCAGTTTTAGGTCCAGGCTGGGGAACTCAGAGCCACAGTTTCATTGAAATAGTCAGGACAAAGCAACTCAAAAATCCTGTGTGTCATTTGCTTCCACCAAGAGCTGATGAACGACTAGGAAGCTGTGGCTTCTGCGTTTGGCTGAGCGGTAGACGAGAGTGATCCCAGTTTCCAACCGCTGAAGGAGGGGTGCTGATGGGGGCTCCTCTCAGGAAAACAGCCAGGTTTATTCTTTCTTGATTCTATTAAAAAACTGACCTCCTCACTACAGAACATTGGAAAATACTCAAAAGTAGAAAGGAGGTGGGGGTGAGGTACGGAGAGAGGAAGGGAGAAAGAGATGAATGTCTGTTGCTACGGCTCACGGATGATAGCGTCTTCCAGAAAGACTAAAGCAGTGACTTGAAATTCCAGCTTTGTCACCTGCCAGTTTCAGGGCTTGGGAAACTCCTCCCCGTCTCTGGGCACAGGTCCTTGCCCATGGGGCGTGGGGTGGGTGCAAGGGTGGTCACATGGAGGCCCCGCAGCCTGCAGCCAGGAGCCTGGCTCAGGAAGGGCTCCAGGGGCCTTAGCTGTTGGTATTCAGCACTCTCCCTGTTGCTAAAAAACACGTTTTAGCTACGTTTTAAAAAAGTCTTTCTATCGTGGAGATTTTGAGACCCCAAATTAACTGCATTCTGCTGCTTCATCGAGGCAGGCTGAGGGGCTGTGCCTTTGAGTAAGTTGGGCGCCTTTAGGGTCCCCGGATCCTCACTCCCCGGGGGTACTCAGCCAGCAGTGGCGGCAGCCTGGGGTCTGGGCTGAGCTCACCGGGCCTCCTGCCCCCACTTCTGGAGGAGCAAAGCAGCGCTCATTGCTCACACCGCAGAAGGAGGTGTGTGGGGGAGGGGCTGCCTGTGGCAGGATGCACTTGGCCCGTTTCCTAGGAAACCCAGCCTCCAGTGAGAAGGGACTGTTGGCCGCTCCCCGGACTCTCAGGGCACCAGAGAAGGCCCCATAGCCAGCCTCATGGCTGGCCCGGAGTGCTGCCAGCTCACTGGGGTTCCAGCACCCATGCCTCCTCTGCGTCTTAGTTCCTACGAGGTGTGCATGGGTGGAGGGTGGAGGGTGGAGGGTGAAGGAACCTCTGATGCTGTGATTTCCGAATGCACTGTGGGTCCTGCCTACCTGTGTTCCACGCTTAGTCTTGAGCCTGCAGAGGCACCGCCCCCGCAGCCTCCTCCTCCAGGAGCCCCTCGCTCCGGTGGACTGGCTGGATCTTGTCCCTAGTGACTCCTCAGCCCCAGCCTGCATCCACTGTGCCACAGATCTGCCCCTGCTGGGGTTCCTGGCAGCAGCCAGGGGCAGGTGGTCTTTCTCTGCTCAGGGTAACTTCCTTACCACTCCAGGACACCCCCTCCGAGGTCAAGGGAGCCCTTGTGCCATGCCTGGTCAGGGGCGGGGGCACTGTCGGCCCTCACCTTTAACCATGCTCATAATCTCATCATCTCCTACCTCGCCTAGCCTGATCTCTTTCCCAGAGCCCCTGGCACACAGCACCCTTTTCTGCCCACAATTTGGAATAATAAGAGTAGGTACCACTTTTACGCTCCTGCTGTGTGTCGTGTGCATTACACCCATCACCTCTGACTTCACAGCAACTGGAAAGGAGGACATGAACCCCATTGTGCAGATGGTGAAACTGAGGCTTGGAGAGACTTCGACTCTGGCAGAGCTGTGGTGCACATCAAGTTTTGGGAACAGACCACACAGACACCGGGGCCAGGCCACAAGAAACAGGTGCAGTGGGGGGAGGCGTGTACAAAAGCAATGCCCTTTCACATCTCGAACTTCAACTCAAGGCTCTGATCCCCTGAGAGACCACTGTGAGCACCCAGGTTTGTTCAGGGAGAAAAATAAACCCCAGGTTGTCAGCTGCAATTACTGAAAGCTACTGCCTTGTGCTGGTTGCTATTTTTGGTGATCTCTGTGACCAGCTTCTGCAGAGAAGGCATTTTAAGACTGTGTTTGAAGAAATTGTCATGACTTGTATAAATGTGCATTAATGAGCTATGTCCTGGCTAAGACACGGGTTTTTCCTTAACGTTCAGCTAATTTGCAGGAAGCACCTATACATTGGGAGCCTGGGTCCGGTTCACTCATTGCTGTTCCTCTTCGACGTGAGGGACAGGGAGTTTTACTGTCCTGTGCTTCACTAGGAGCCATCAAAGCCTGCCCTCCGCTCCCACCTGCTCCGGGGCCTCTCCCAGGGGCTCACGGGAGCGTGGGCAATGAGGGCTCTGCCAGAGCCAGGTGGGACGGCCTGCGTGTGGATGCTGGCTCTGCCACTTAGGAGCTATGTGGCTGTGCAAAGCCGCTTAAACTTTCTGTGGTGTCTCGGCTTCCCCATCTGTTAAATGGGGAAAATAATAGCGCCTACTTTAGAAATAGTGTTCTTAGGAAGATTAAAAGAGTTAATATATGTCAGGTGTTTAGAACCATGCCTGGCACTATGGAGGTGTTTATAACCAAAGTCAGTAAGCAGGTAGAGATGTACTGGGCAGGCAGCATGCCCCGAGGGGGGGCTACAGCCACAGCCTCCTGCAGAACCCTCCTGGGTTTTTTGCTTAAGGTGGCTGAGTCTCTGGCCATGCGCCAGCCCTCTGTCCTGGTGCCGCTGACTGCACCCCGGAGCTACGTGTGAGCCTAGGGTCCCCCTAGGTGAGGCGGCCATCCAGGCCGGTGCCCTGTTGGATGGTTGGTGACACACAGAGGCAGAGGGAAGAGGAGCCCCACTCCCGTCCCTGCCCTTGTCCGGTAGCGGTGGCGGGGTGCTATCAGAATCTCAGGGTGCTTACAGCTTTCACACTGGCTGTCATCCTCTTCCCACTTCTCCGCCCGGGGCATTCTGGCATTTCCCCTACGGAGTACTTCGCCGGATCCCACGGAAGTGGCCTGGAATGTGTAGTTGGAAAAAAGCATCTCAAGGAATTCTGATACATTTCCTCCCCTACTGAGAGCCACTGACATGGAAACAAGTTGACACTAGAGAAAAAGCGTTTGCCAAGACTTTTGACACAAACACGGCCTGAGGTCTTAGACATGAGAAGAGCCTCAAGCTCTGGGAAAGGATGGGCAAGAGAGTGGAGTGGGGCAGCCTGAGCAGGGCACCCACTTCCCAGGCCCTGCTGGGCAGGTCTGGCCTAACCTGTTCAGGCAAAGGCAGGTGGAAGCTCGGCTGGTCACCCGCCCATCCCCTGGGCACTGGAATCAGACGGCAGGTGCAGCCCCGGGCCTCAGCAGCATGGCTCCAGCCACGTCCCCTGCACTGTGAGGCAGACCCAGGGCGTGATGCCGGCACTGAGCGGGCGCATGGCCAACTCCCCTTACCTGTTTCCCAGGCAGGACCTGAATCCTGAGTTCTGCTTGTGGTCCAGCTAGTCTTAGGGGAGTACCAGGAGAGGTCAGTGGGGCCAGACGGTGAGGACCTTGAATGCTGGGGAGCAGAGCCAGGTGGGCAGTGCGTGGCCAGGTTTAGGGAATTCTCCCCTCAGCCGGTGTGGGGAAAGCAGTGAGGGTCGGGACATGGAGGGGGCAGCCCGGCGCTCTTGGCATTTGAGGGTAACCCCTCTCTTCTACTTTAGCTGGGGTATCTACCTGGGGCAGTGGGGGCATTGATGGGGATTATGGAGAGGTGAGTTCCCCTCCAGGGGAGATGTTAAAAGCATTTATAACTGGTGCGGCAGGGTCACAGTGGATCGGAAGTGGTTGTGGGCCCTATGCTGGAGCAGGGCCTTTGGGCCAGACATCAATGTACTGGTGCCTCCTGGAGAGACCAGGGGTCCCAGGCTTCACGGGCAGCTGGGTGATCAGGGGGTACAAACAGGGGTCATTTGCTAACCAGCTCTGAAGTGTTTCTGTGTTGTATTGTATTTTTTTTTTTTAAAGATTTTTATTTATTTATTTGACAGAGAGAGACACAGCGAGAGAGCGAACGCAAGCAGGGGGAGCGGGAGAGGGAGAAGCAGGCTTCCCGCCAAGCAGGGAGCCCGATGTGGGGCTCGATCCCAGGACCCTGGGATCATGACCTGAGCCTAAGGCAGACGCTTAACGACTGAGCCACGCAGGCGCCCCTATGTTTTAAACAACCGGTATATAGCTATCCTGGTGTGTACAACTGGAGACCAACTCTGACCCCCAAGCCCCCACCTTGGGGCCGCTGCTGGGTGAGGCGATCTTCATGGCAATTCACATGACGGAGGGTGGGGCTGAAAGAGGGGAGGCAGTGGGGCTGGAGAAGAGGGTTCAGGTGGGAGAGTGCTTTAGGAAGCTGATCTCACCAGACTTGTGAAGATGTGGGTTTGCTGGGAGGCCCAGATCCTTAACTGGGGCTCCTGGGCCATTCACTGAGGACGTCCAAGAGCTTCACAGTGTCCACAGGGCTGGGAGTAGGGTACGGATGCCAGACCCTCCCGGCAGCTAGTTGGGGCATGGCCCATCCACACTGTACCACCTGGGTGCTTCGTGTTCATCTAGAGAGAAGGGAGGTGGGAGCCCCCAAGGCTGGGCAGGTGTGATATGGGAGGTGGCCCTCTTAGGGAGGCATCTTTCTCTTTATTCTTTATCCCTCTTCCAGGCCCTGGTGCCTCTCCCCACCCCCACCCCCAACCCACCATAGGGATCAGCCTCTTGACAACCTTTAGCTCTGCCGAGTGGAGGGAATTTATCTGCTTGGCTGGGCCTGTTCCCAGCCCCAGAGGACCATGGTGCCTTCAATTACTCCAGGTGCAAATTCATTTTGTCCAGATTCACAGAACGGCTGCGGAGGGCTGTGCTCTGGCTTTATTGCAAAATGCATTACTCTCCCTCCTCTCTCAAAAATATTTATCTATGCTAATTTAGCACAGGAGCCAGCTAAGTTCTGCATGGGGAATTGCCCTATTAATTCTGCCGCCTGAAAATACTGCGTCCGGCTACAGAGATGTTCCTGCTGCTTCTGGCTGGAGGGTAAGGCTGGGCTGCCTCCTCTCTCAGATTGGACCCCCAGGCCAGAACAGGAGCCGGCTGCCTGGCTGACCATTTGCAGAGGTGCTGGGGAGCCCGTGTCTCCAGCATAACTCGTACAGACTGAAAAAAAAAAAAAAAAAGAACCCTTTGCACTGGGGAGGCAAGGTGGGAAGGGCCCAACTTTTCGGGTAGCCAGAGATGAGTTCCGTTCTGGGGCAGGCTCCACCGCTTACCCACTGGGTGACCTTGGCCACATGACGCGACTTTCCTGAGCCTCAGTTTCAGCATCTCTAAAATGCAATGATGACCTTGCAGGGAGACCAGGCAGGCTATTCCGCAAAGCCGCGGGCACGAAGCAGGTGGCCGTGAAGGGAGGTTAGTGACGCTGCTCGCTTGCGCAATTGCATTGTCCAGAGATTGTTTTCGCCATTTGCCCATGAGTTAGGTGTCACGTTTCCTGCCTCACGGAGGCACAAACTGCCTGAGACCCCCCAGGTGGGTGTCTCCGGGACACCTGAGCAGACCTGATGTGCAGCCCTGGCCCCACCTCATCTGAGCGATGCCACCAGGTTCCCAGATCAGAGCCCTAGGGTCACCCTGGATGCCTCCTTGCCCCCCACCCTCTCCCACATCCATCCAGCCAGCCCCCCAGCCCGTGACCTAGCCTGCTGCCTCTGGGGTCTTTCTCTTCACGCTGTCTCTCACCGGGAGAATGCAGTCCCCCGTTGCATTTTTTGCAATTCCAGTCCATTTCCCAACAGCTGTGATCCTCTTAAAATATAATGGGGATCATGTCATCCCACTGCTCAAAGGCTTTGTGTGGTTTTTGTGGCACTCGGGGCAAAGCCAGGCCCCCGACCTTGCCCGCTGCTTGCTTCTTCCTGTGTCTTAGGCACTTGCCCCTTTGCCCCCTCTCTTCCTCCATAGGAGAGGGGCCTTGCCCTTGACTCCCAGCCTTTGCCATGCTCTTCCCTCTGCCTGGGGCATTCACCTTCTGCTCTTCATGCCCTAGGACTTGTCCCCTCATTTGGGTCTGGGCTCCAAGGTCACCTCTACAGAGAGGCCCCCTGGCCAGTCCCGCTCTCTTTCCTTGTGCAGTGCACACCCCACCCTGAGCATTTCCCTTTACCTGTCCATTTGGGGTCTGTCTCTTCCCAAGTAGCAGCCCACCTAACACTAGTGTCTCCTACCTCCTTTCTTCCTAACAAGACCCAGGTTTGGCTCTGTTGCCCACCCTCTGGGTGCTCCCAGTCCCGCAGCTGCTGATGGGTCTAAACCAATTGCCATGACTCTGTTCCTCTCACCCCTGATTGCTTTTGAAACCACAGGAGGCCCAGGTCCAGCCCGAGGTGTGAGGTTGTTTCTGGGAAAGGTTGTATTGCTCTTATTTTTTCTTTTTTTTGTTAAGGTATAACGTACACAAAGCAAAACTCACTCCTTTTAGTGGACAGTTCGGTGGGTTTTGACACATGCATACAGCCATGGAACCACCACTACAATCAAACTGTAAAACAATGCATCACCCCCAGACTCCCCTGTGTCCTCTGTAGCTGCCCCCCTCATCCTGCTCCTGGCAACCACTGAGCTGAGTTCTGTCCCTATAGCTTTTGCCTTCTCTAAAAGCTGCAGAAATGGAATCACACAGTATGCAGCTTTGTGAATCTGGTTTCTTTGACTGGAATTTGAGATTCATCCATGTCATTATATACACCTTTCTTTTTATGGCAGAATGGCGCACCATTGCACAGATGTACCCGAGTTGGTTTATTTATTTCCCGGTTGAGGGATATTTGGGTCGTCTCCAGGTTTTGGTCATTAGGAACAAAGCTTCCATAAACATTCCTGTAGAGTTTGTGTGGACACGTTTCTGCTAACTTAGGTCAATACCTAGGAGTGGGATTACTGGGGCATATGGTAGACGTATGTTTAGCTTTACGAGAAGCTGCCAAACCCTTTTCTGAAGTAGCTGTCCTACTTTGCACGCCTCCGGTGAGGTATGGGGGTTTAGTTCCACATCCTCATGGACACTTGTTGTAAGTTTTTAAAAAATAGAAATAGATGTGTAGTGTTATCTCATTGTGGTTTTAACTTATATCTCCTTAATGACAAAAGATCCTGAGCATCTTTTCAGGTGTTATTTACCATCTGCATGTCTTTTTCATTGAAGTGTCTGTTCAAATCTTGTGTGCATTTTCAAATTAGATTATTTTTTCCTTTTATTGAGTTTTGAGAGTTTTTTATATAGTCTGGACACGGGCTCTTTATCAGACACATGATTTGCACATATATTCTTTGAGTCCTTGCTGCTCTTAACAGTGTCTGTGAAAGAGCAGAAGTTCTTATTGTGAGCAAATCCAATCCACCCTTTTTATCTTTCATGAAATGAATTGTGATTTTGGTATTGAATCTAAGGACTCTTTGCTCAACTTAGGTCACAAAGATTCTTCTTATGTTTTCTTTTAGAAGTTTTATTGTTTTAGGTTTTCATTTAGGTCTCTGTTCCATTGTAAGTTATTTTTTCATATGGTTCAAGATATGGATTGAAGTTGTAATTTTTTTCTTCCCCCATCCCCCTTCTTCTTCCTCTTCTTCCTCCTCCTCTTCTTCTTCTATTTCCTCTCCTCCCTCCACCCCCTCCTCCTTCTTCTCCTTCTCCTCCTCCTCCTTCTTCTTTCATATGATATATAATTGTTTCAGCCCCATCTGCTGAAAAGACTATCCTTCCTCCATTGGATGGACTTGGAAACTGTCAAAAATCAATTGATCATAAATGTGTGGGTCTATTTCTAGACTCTGTTCTGATCCATTGATCTATGTGTCTATCCTTTCTCTGATACCTCACTTCTCGATGATGGTGCCTTTATAATAATTCCTGAAATCAAGTAGTGCAAATCCTCCAACTATGTTCCTCTTCAAAAAATTTTCTCAATTATTCTAGTTTCTTTGCCTTCTCATATCAAGTGTAGAATCAGATTGCCAGTTTCTACAACAATCCCTCTGGGATTTTGATTGGAACTGCATTGTATATATGGATGAGTTGAGGGAGAATTAACATCTTGAATCTTCCAATCCAGGAATATGGCATATCTTTCCATTTTTTTCAGTCTTTGATTTTTTTTAAAGATTTTATTTATTTACTTGAGAGAGAGTGAGAGCGAGAGAGCATAGAGGGAGAGAGAGAGCAGAGAGGGAGAGGGAGAAGCAGACTCCCTGCTGGGCAGGGAGCCCAATATGGGACTCAATCCCAGGACCCTGGGATTATGACCTGAGCTGAAGGCAGATGCTTAACTGACTCAGCCACCTAGGCATCCCTCAGTCTTTGATTCCTTTTATCAGTGTTATTAGTTTTTAGCAGGGAAATTTTGAACATATTTTATAAGATTTATGATTTATATATAAGTATTTCATAATTTTTGATGTTATTGTAAGTGGTACTTCTTTTTTTTAATTTTATTTTATTTATTTATTTGAGAGAGAGAATGAGATAGAGAGAGCATGAGATGGGGGAGGGTCAGAGGGAGAAGCAGACTCCCCGCTGAGCAGGGAGCCCGATGCGGGACTCGATCCCCGGACCTTGGGATCATGACCTGAGCCGAAGGCAGTCGCTTAACCAACTGAGCCACCCAGGCGACCGTAAGTGGTACTTCTTAATATCAATTTCAATTGTTCATTTCTAGTATATAAAAATATAATTGATATTTGTGTATTGGCCTTGGGTCCTATACTATTGTCAAGGTCACTCATTAGTTCTGTCAACTCCTTTTTAGATTCTTTAGGATGTTCTACATCAATAATTATATCATCTGTATTTTTTCAATTTGTATGCCTTTTATTTGTGTTTCTTGCTTTATTGCATTGGCTAGGATCTCCAGGACAATGTTGAATAGAAGCACTGAGGGTAGACATCCTTGTTTTTTCTTGATCTTAGGGGAAAGCATTCAGTCTTTCACCAATTTGTATGAGGTTAGCTGGAGGTTTTTCATCGATGCCCTTTATCAGGTTAAGTTTTTAATCATGCATGGATGTTTTACTGTTCTTAAAAGGAGTCAGAAGGAAGAAACTCCCGTTTCTTCCGAACAGTTTTGTATCTGGCTATGATGCCTCGAACTGTGGCAGCCATTTTGTGGTCATGAGGAGAGCTATTTTGAGGAGCAAAGCCAACCCACTGACAATGGGAGTGTGGAGAGATGGAAATAACCTGGGTCCCTTCCATCACCAGGCCACTGAACTAGCTGGTCTTGGACCCTCTCCTACCACTAGAATTCTTGCTTTGGAAGGAAACAGTAAATTAAAAGCCTTATTGTTTAAGGCTTTGAGTGTTTGGGATTTTCTTTCTTGAATCCAAGAGCCATTAAATGAATACATACCAACACTTGAGGATAGAGACTTTTTCTTTTTCACTGTTTCATGCCCCATGCCTAGAATGGTGCCTGGAATATAACAGACACTTGCTAAAAATTTGCTGCTTAGACCAATGAAGGCCAGGACCTGGAGTATTCTCATTTGGATAATCATTTTTGCTTCAATCTAGTGGGAAAGCCCTGGGGAGAGAGCAAGAACATTAAGAATATGGCAGGTGAACAAAGGATGAGGATGACTGCTCTGAACTTTGGAAAAGAGACATCAGAAACACAAGTAAGAATGAAACAACAGGTGTTGGCGAGGATGTGGAGAAAGAGGAACTTTGTGCACTGTTGGAGGGAATGCAAAGTGGTGCAACCACTGTGGAAAACAGTATGGAAGTTCCTCAAAAAATTAAAAATAGAGCTACCCTGTGATTCAGTAATGGCACTACTGGGTATTTACCCAAAAATACAAAAGTAAATCAAAGGTATGCATCTCTATGTTTATAACAGAATTATCAATGATAGCCAAATTATGGAAAGAGCCCAAATGTCCATCGACTGATGAATGGATAAAGAAGAGGTGGTATATATATATATATATATATGATGGGGAATATTACTCAGCCATCAAAAAGAATGAAATCTTGCCATTTGCAATGATGTGGTTGGAGCTAGAGGGCATTATGCTAAGCAAAAGAAGTCAGGCAGAAAAAGACAAATACCATATGATTTCACTCATATGTGGAATTTAAGAAACAAAACAAACGAGCAAAGGGGAAAAACAGTGAGAGAGGCAAACCAGGAAACAGACTCTTAACTACAGAGAACAAACTGATGGTTACCAGAGGGGAGGGGCGTAGGGGGATGGGTGAGATAGGTGATGAGGTCTAAGGAATGCACTTGTCATGATGAAAAAAAAAGTGATTAAAAAAAGAAATAAAATAATTTTATAAAAAAGAAACCCAAGTAAGAATGGACAGGGGTTAAAATCAGGTCTCAGTGTGGACGTGTGAAAGGGAAAAGAAGAGGAGAAAGCAGCAGTTAATCCAGGGGAAGACAGGGACAGCTCCACAGAGCCCTGCTCAGATCCCCTGTACGGGTCTAAAAGCCGGATATCTGCCATGTAAAGAATGGCATTTTTTTTCCCCTTTTGGAGCAACAACCAGTGAGACTTGTTCTTCAGTCATGAGCCCTGTTATTCGGAAGATAAACTATACAGATTGCAACAGGGAAAGAGAACATGTAATGCTTGCAAAATTCCTGTGCGGAGTTGCTCTCTGCCTAGAATTTATGCTCGCTTGCAGTTTCATGTTTCAGTTAGATGTACCTCAGTTGAGGTAATGGCATTGTGACTGTCTGTCACCTCCCATCAGTCCATCACTCCTGGCCCCCAGGGAGGTGATAGATGGGGTCAGAACACGCCTCCCACACCGGCTTGTCGTGCCCGCTGGCAAAGACTACTGTGTGTGCTGGGCTGGGGGTGGGCAGTTCCTTCTCTGTCACCACCCTCTTCCCCCCACCTCACCATGACAGCAATTGACTCAGGCTACCTTGGAATGTTCCGGACTATTTGGATTTATACTTTTGGTTTTACAGTACAGGGGTTAACGTTGGAAGCACAAGGCAGAGTGTTTGAGTTCAACTCTTGTCTCTGCCACGTACTAGCCTCTCCATGCCTCTGTTTCCTCATCCATAAGAAAGGGGGTGCCATCTGTACGTACCCCAGATGCTCATGTGAGGATTAATCCACACACATAGGCTTTGGCACAGATCAACTGTCAGTAGGTGTTAGCTACTATTCTCCCTGGTGGAGGGTGACCGGGCCAAAGGATACTGTGTAGGGGAGGAGAGGGTGTGATTCCAGAAGGTGACAAGAATGAGTCCCACAGAGGTGCCAGAATCCCACAGTGGCCCCAGCATCTCAGCCCGGAAGCCAGGGAGGACACCCCCTTGGTGACACTCAAGAACTGATGGGCGTTCAGACAAATGTGGGTTGGAGGGGTGGGGGGGATCCCAGACCATCGGCAGAGTCACATGTGGGCATTAAGGTGGGAATCTCAAGGTGACAAGGCGACTCCAGCGGGGAGCAGGCATGGTCTGTGCTCCGAGGTGACACGAAGCTGAGGAGATGTGTGAAGTCAGGGCACGTGAAGCCTGTAATGGGGAGTCGGGCAGGACCACGGCAGTCAGCTTCAGGCTCAGCCTCGATGTTGGATGTGGGGGAACGCCTCATGGGGAGGGCCTTGGGGCACAGGTCAGAGGGACGCAGAGAGGGTGATTCTTCAAGTGGGGTAGGGTCGGCAGTGGAGGATGGACCCCAGAACTCACAGGCCCCTGGCCATCCTGACTGTGGGCAGGGAAGCCAGCAGCCCCATGGCCCAGAATAAAGATGCTTTGAATTCCTCTGGGGCTGTTGACAAGTGGAGAGAGGAATGGGAGATTGGGGCAGCAGAAGATGGGGACTGCCTGGCCAGTGCCGTTAGACTGGAAGGGCTCCTGCTTCCAAGGAGGGGCAAGGCACAGGCCACTTCCGGACTAAAGGGCTGGGTTATGGATGGCTCCCCTCATCCAGCTTGTCACCCAGCTGCAGATGCAGGAATGTCATAAGCTGAATAACCTGTTTATTTGAGAATAGCTTTGAATTGACAGAAAGGTTGCAGAGAGCGTAGAGAGTTCTGTATGCCCTCACCCCGTTTCCTCCGTTGTTACCTACACACCAGTGAGGTACGCTGTCACAGCGAATGAACCAGCGCTCATATGCTATCATTAATGAATGTCCACAGAGGATTCAGGTCTCCTTAGTTTTTACCTGATGTCCTTGTTTTGTCCTGGGACCCCATTCACGACAGACACCACTTTACATGTGTCCATCATGTCTCCTTAAGCTCCTCGTGGCTCTGACAATCTCCCTCACTTCCCCTGTTTTTGATGACCTTATCAGTTTGGGGAAGCGCTGGTCAGGTATCTTGTAGAATTCTCCTCAACTGAGATTTTTTTTTTTTTTTAAGATTTTATTTATTTATTTGAGAGAGAATGAGATAGAGAAAGCATGAGAGGGGGGAGGGTCAGAGGGAGAAGCAGACTCCCTGCTGAGCAGGGAGCCCGATGCGGGACTCGATCCCCGGACCTTGGGATCATGACCTGAGCCGAAGGCAGTCGCTTAACCAACTGAGCCACCCAGGCGCCCTCCTCAACTGAGATTTGTCTGACGTCTTTCCTCATGACAATACTGGGGTTATAGGTTTGGGGAGGAAGACCCCAGAGGTACAGGGTCATTCTCATCATATCAGATCACAGGAGCACGCTGTCAACATGATGTATCACTGTGGGTGTTGACCTTGAGCACCTGGCTGAGGTCAGGCTTGTCGGGTGTCTCCACTGTGAAGTTACTCTTTCTCCCCTTTTCTGCACTGAACTATTTGGAAGGAAGGGCAAACATTTTTAATGCCCATTTCATGGGGAGGGGGAAAGCAAAGCACAGGGGCACGAAGTTTCTTGCTCAGCGGCCAAGCTGGGATTTAAACCAGACAGTTCTCTTGAGTCTTTCTGAAAGTGCCACACAACATTGCCTCGAGAAGGCACCAAAGAGCTTTAGATAGGCAGGGTGGGTGCTAAGGAGAGAAGGAAGCTTAGGAAGCCCCTTGCTTCTTTGACAAAGGAGTGCACACAGGCAAAGCTTATACCTGTGAGACAGGGGACTTCACAGGTAACTTCTTCATGGATTTAGGGGAAGCCTGTGCTTTTTGCCTGCTTTGCGTTGCTTTTCCCTATTTTGGGAAAAGTTCTTGATTTCCCTTTGGGGAAGCACCCTCCCCCCATGAAGTCAGCCGTGGTGGGTCTCTCCATTAGCATCATGCTCCTCTGTCCATAGGGTGGACACAAGATTCAAGACAAGCCAGTCATACCTTCCTTCCCCCCAGGATTTTAGAGCATCAGGTGCTGGGTTGGCACTAATGCTGGGTTGGCATTAGTCGCCCACTCTGCTCTCCACGGGACGGATGCCTTCCCAGGCTTTCTTGCTCTCTGACTTCCAGTAGATTCCACCAGTGGGAAGCATACATAGATTAGCAAAGACGAGGAAAGGCAGAATCTCCCCCTTGCTGTAGTGCCTCCCATGGTGGCCCTAGATTCCAGGTGGAGACTCTTGTCTCCTGCTATTGCTGGGGTTCTAGCTCCCTGGGCAGCCCCAGACTCCAAGCCAGCACCAGCCCCTTCTTTTGTCACCTCTCTACTCTTAGGAGTGGCAGGTTGTTTGGCTTGTCCGTGCGCCATCAGCTACATAACCAACCCCCTGTACTAAATGCCTTTCTTCAGTAGACCTGGAGTGGTTTCTGTTTTTCATACTGATACATGTGAGAGCCAGTGACGTGGATGCTTCCCTGGGAGCATATGCTAAAGGCTGCCTGCCCGTTCTTATAGCCTCGGACTCCACTCTTCTGTGGCTCCTGGCCTTCCTGAAGCCTGGCTGTCCAGCTGCCCTAGATCCTTCTGTTATGTTCCTTTTGTCATATCTGTTTCTGCTGCTTTGGCCTGAAGACTGTAATGTATATGAGGAAAGGGCTTTTCCGGTTGGATCATGGTCTATGATTGATGGTTTCCTGGTGAAAATAACACCTTGAAGCTATCTTCTTTCTCTAATTTTCTCTCTCCCGGCCCCTTCCCAGAGTCATAGCATTGCTTTTGATCTGGAAGTGTTACAGGTAGTACTAGATTGATCCCAAATGTTCTTGCATATGGGGTTGGGGCTGGGAGCCTTGGGAGTTGTTTGCATCTTTGGGGAAATGGACACACAAGAGACAGAGGCTGGAATCCCTTATCTCTGAAGGGGCCGGCTCCAGCATGAGTATCCTGGGGAAGGCTTTGGATGAGGGTGACTTGGGCCCTGTGCTCATCAGACACCGTGGCCATGTGAGTGGTTGGGCCAGCTACCAAGGAAGGGTAGCTGCATGTACATGGCCCCTGAGGAAGCCAGCTGGTTAGTGTCTAGGCAGCAGGTAGGGAGAAATGCCCTTTGGACCACATTTAGCCAGGGCTGCCAGAGTTCTAACAATAAAGTGGCATTTTATTTCCATTTGCCTATGTTTCCCCTTGTACCTCTTCCTCAGGGACATTATTCCATGCTCGGACATCAGAGCCGCTCAGGGTTGCATGGGGTAACTGATAGGTAGGGGGCCCCGTGCTCCAGATGCCCTGCCATCATAGGCTTGCGTGCCTGGGGTGCCGTGCCGGCAGCCTCTTCCAGGTCTTTGCAATCCCCCACCCTCTGATTCCGGAACAGCGTTCCTTCTGTCGCTGCACTGTGCAGGCAGCGTGCTCCCCAGGGAGGCACCATTGTCATTTCAAGGGGACAAAATGAGCAAGGTCTCCGGAGCTCCATCTACACTTTGCTGTATTCCCAGAGCTCTCTCTGGAACTCGCTCCTCTGCCAGCTGTCATCTTTCCCCAGGAACGGCCAGAACCCTGCTGAACTTGCTCAGGAGTCTAGGTGGATCTGCCCAGGGTAAGGCTGTAGAGGCGTGTGGTCCCTGCTGTGGTTCTACTTCTGTACCAGCAGCCTGGGCTGAGAGCAGTGAGGATGATAGCATGGGAGCTTGGGCAGCCGAGAGCACCTTGTGTTTATTCTGAGCACCCACCAACTACTTACCTCAACTTTACCTGGACAAGAGCCCACAAAGGCAGGTGCCAAGATGCTTGCGGTTGTCCTCTATGCAGGAGGATGTCAGCCCAGAGTGGGCCGTGGCCACCTCATCGTAATACTGTGGGTCAGAGACATGCCTTCTGCTCCATGCCCCTCCCTCCGATGGCGAAGGCCGGCTCCCTGTTTCTTCTCCAGTGGGGAGTGTCTAGAACTGTGCCAGTAAGATCCCTGCCCCCAAACAGAAGCCACCCTAGGTCTTATAAACAAAGAGAATTTAATACGGGGAATTCATTAGAGAAATGATAGAATCCCTAAGAAGCCAAACAATGGCTGGCAAATCAAATAAAGCCAGAGATTAGTGACTACCATCCCCAAGAGAGAAGGTAATGTCACCACAGCCTAGAAGCCAGGCCTGGCAGGATCTGGAGCCATGGTGGGGGCTTCCTAGCAGCAGCTGGGGCCTTAGAGGGGGTTGAGTTTTAGTGGACCAGAGATCCTGCCCACCGCCCACTGAGAGGGCAGAAATACTCAGGCTGTTCTCCTGCCTTCCATCTTTCATCAGTGCCTCCCATTGGATGACGCCACTGGGAAACTGAGGGCAAGGGGGCCTGGGAAATGGAGTGCCTTGTGATGCCAGGGCCAGGGAAGGGAAGGGATCCGAGTGCAAAAAGACAAACCTCAGACATGGTATCCAACATCCTCACGGATGGGCATAGTCTGGCTCAGCTTGGGGTCAGAGCTCAGTGGTCTCCCGTGCTTAATTGAGGCCACACCCTTGGCCCTGTTAGCTCTGTGCTCTAACCTCTGAGTTACATTGTAGACACAGATGAACAGGAGGAAGATGAGCGGCTTGCAAAGTTTAGGAGTTGAAGGGAGAAACCCCACAATGGGGCCAAGAGGACACCACCCCTTTCCACACACACTTGGTTCCCTCAGTCCTTAGCTGTGTGGCCTTGACCGTCACAAAGGTGGTCCGGTATCTCTGGGAGCCTCAGTTGTTTCCATGTCTTAAATGGGAATAATATACCTTCATGGACATAATATTGTAGACACTGAATGAGACAGGATCCTTTGTGAGATGTCCCAGCTCTGCCTTGCTCTACCTTCCTTCCCTCAAATTGGTGACAGACCGTGTGGCTGCATCCTCTGAGGAGCGGCAGAGAAGGTCAGGCTCCACCTGACATAGGCAGCCAGCTACAGGGCCTGCCCTACTTTGTAGGAAGCAGAGGGGAAGGGGGTGAGGCAGGGAGGGAGGACAGACAAAGGAAGGGGAGAGCAAGATAAATGAGCTGTGGATGCTGGAGGGAGGCAGCTGGGGTGGCTGCTTTTTTTCCGGGAAGTCAGCTTTCTTTTTTCCAGTCCTTGGCTGGGAATGTTCCAACGCCACCTTTTACAGGCATGGAAAGTGTCTGTCAAGGTGGGGAGACAATTGTCCCCGAAGTGAAGGGACAGTGACCACTGGGACAGGTTGTCTGAAGAGAATGTCAGGAGGGGTTGGG
Organism: Halichoerus grypus; assembly: GCF_964656455.1. Lineage (NCBI taxonomy): Eukaryota > Metazoa > Chordata > Mammalia > Carnivora > Phocidae > Halichoerus > Halichoerus grypus. Next base: position 159,591,071 of record NC_135712.1, on the reverse strand, counting down.
GTTGCCAGGCAGAGAGGGGAGAGGAGGGAGGAGGACAGAGGAACTGGTGGGGTTGTGGGAAGAGGGGACCCCCACTTTCCTTTAAGCTTCAAGAGAGACTGTGGGGAGAGTAATCATGCCAATGAGGCTGCCTCCACCTTTTCCAGGTGAGCTGGCCAGAGGGGTTAAGTGAGTTTCCTAGGTGTCATTCAGTTAATTTGGTCCTTGGGTCACTCAGTGAGCAAGGGTCCAGAAGCCCCAGGCAGAGGATTGCTGCAAATTGCCACTACCCCTGCTGAAAAAGAGACCCATTGGCCAGTCACCAGCACAACGGGCTTTGTAAAGCCTGCAGCAGTCACTGTGTCCTGGGGACCCTGGGGCTGGGCTCAATAAGGGGCTGTGCCCCTGCCTGACCAACCCTCAGTGGGGGAGGGGCGCCGCTGACTGCAGGGAGCTCTCCAGCGCATTGTCTCTGTCGCCATGGCAACCCTGGGGCCCTCTGCACCTGTCACACGAGTGATAGGAGCATGTGGGTCCTGGGCAGATCCCACCCCAGGCGAAATATGCGGACAGTTAATCCGATGAGGTGTAGGGAGAGGGTAGGGGAGACCCCCCCTCCGCTGCGTGCTGGACAGCTCCCGGGGCTCACCCAGGCTCCACACCCACCACTGCACATGCTTGTTCTCCTTTTCCCTCCCACCCCTCTGGTCACAGTGGACTGCCATGCCATGTTCCAGTTGCTGAGGCCAGAACCTCGGAGTTCATGGCCAACCTCCTCTTCCCTCTGGATGATTGTTAGAGGCCCCCCACCCCCACCCCAGCTGCTCTCAGCAGTGCAGCCAGGGCCACTATAGAGTAAGCAAAGCAGGCCTCTCCCCTATGCAGAACCTCCCCATGGGGCCCACCTCACTCAGAATGAAGTCCAGGGTCCTTACAGGTGCATGACCTGTGCGCCCCACCCCTCAGGCTCGTCCCCAAACCAGTTGGGGTTTGAGGGAGCCAGCCGGCAGGCTTGGTTGAGGCCATTCAACCCCGTGTTTCTGTTGATTTGAAAGCAGATGCCAAAATTTGAGAACATTGAGGTCTTTGAATTAGAAATCTAGCTTTCGGAATTCTCTTGAAAAGGGGGTGTTTGGGCCATGCTCTGCCCACCCGCCCAGCCGGCTGGAGTTGGCTGGGGCCAGGCAGTGCTGCCTCCTTAGGTGGTGCCCACTGCTCACTGCCAGCAACTTTCTCATCTCCTGAAGCGCTCAGCCCTCAGGGCCACTGGGACTTGGGCCCCCCCCAGTGCTCCAGTCATCTTTCCCGGCTGGCGGGTCCCTGCTGCTCTGAGCCTGGCTCTGGGCTAGGCACGGGGGCCACAGTGATGGGTCAGACTTCGTCTCTCTCTGGATAGGGGATAGAGGTGGATGAGGCACGGAGGTGGACCCCATCACCTAGCAGGGCTGGTGGTCAGCCCCAATCCCTGGTGGCCTGCCGGTAAGGAGGAATTAACCGACAGGAGAGGAGACTGTGCAGGGGTGGAGTGCTGTCAGAAGAGCAGAGGGCGCAGGGGAAGGCTTCCAACAGGAGAGGCCAGATGCCATGGACCATGAGGGCCTGGCATAGATGCTTGGCTGGATCCTGCCCTGGTGGGGAGCCATCCAAGGCTTTTCACTGGGCCTGGACACCGTGTGGCAGCCCGGGAGGTGCACCCCAGCTGCAGGGGAGCAATCACCGGAGGACCTCCAGCTGTCAGCCCTCCGCGCCAGCCTCAGCTGCAGAGGGTCAGCACCTGAGGCTATGCCCTTCCTGCTGGACACAGAGGATAAAGGCCCCACCGTTCCCACGGATGGGGGACACTCTGATGGGCGGTATTTGCTCCAGACCTACCCCCTGAGTTGGCTGAGTTTCTGGATTTTGCCCTGCACCTTGGCTGCCCCATCCTGCTCCCTTCGCCTTCTTGTCATAGGGGCTTATCCCCAATAGACAACTCTCGCCCCAGCTCATCCGGCAGAGAGGAGGTGGGCCTCGCTGCGACTGTGGCGTGAAGAGCAGGAGCTTTTTAGCAGGGATAGCACCGCACCGTGGTTCAGCCGCTGGTGGTGAAGTTGGACAGACCTGGGTTCGGATCCTGTCTCTACAGATTCCCGGTGACCCTGGGCGGCTTCCTCTGAGCTGCGATGGTCCTATTTTTAAAATGAGAATGATAGTGATAATGACCTCCTCGAGGGCCTGTGGTGGGGGTTCAGTGAGGGGGCATACTTAAAAAGCTCAGCTCGGGGCTTGGTAGGAAGTAAGCACCTTTTATTGACGGGTTTGTATTAACCCTAGAGCCATGTAGCCAATCATCAATACACACAGCTGACCAGTGTGAGCCCCCCACGCCCAGTGAGACCCCTCAGGAGGAGGGAGTTTCCACCCAAAGCAACATGACCTACTATGGTCTTATTCTCCACAGATGATTGGGTCTTTTGATGTACTGGGAGCTGGTTGGGGAATCACAGGAGTCTTTCTGGAGCCTGAGGGGGTTGGGGCCCTGGGGTCCGAAAGCACTGACTCCTGACCCTCAACAATGGGCTGGGAGGGTGCGACCGGGCTGCAGCTCAGCTCTGGGAAACTGACTTCCCTGGAGCAGGACGGATTTGGGGAGATGTGGGTTCCAGCAGGGCACAGGATGGCCCTGTCAGCTGCCGACCTACTAAAGTTCTTCCACACAAGGAGAAAGGCCACTGTCCTGAGCTCTTGCGCCTTCTTCCATGCCAGGCTCTCCAAGGATGCCCTCACACACCGGCCCACCCTCCCCCAGCTAACAGGCCAGTGTCTGGCCCACGGCCCTTTCAATGGGCTGGCACTTCTGACAACCTGTCCCTGCCTTCTGCTCGGCCACAGGTCACTTGTGCCTCTAGCGCAGCTCACTTCAAGAGGTACGTCCCGGGCTCCTACCAGCGCTCTTCCAGGCCCGGCCTGCCCCCAGCTCTTCCGAAGGACGAGGGGCGGCAACAGCTCACAGCAGCACTCTGTTCTCCTGAACCCGGGGAGCAGGGAGGGGTCCCAGAGGAAAGGGGGGTACTATTTTCAGAAAAAAACGCCATTGCTCACATTGATCCACATTTATCTGGGGCTTTCCTTGCTCCCAGGGCCGTTGTAAGCGCCTTCTGTGTGTTAGCGCCTTCGGGCTGCTCGTTCTCCGTGGGAGGTAGGGGCTGCAATCATTTTGCTGGTTCTCGTCTTTTAGGTGAGTTGTGCCCTTTGCCTGGGGATACATGGCTAGTGAGTGTGGAGCCGGGACCAAACCCAGGCAAGCTGTGTCCCCAGACCATGCTCTTAGTGACAAGCACCACATACAGCAGAAGGGAGAACGCCCTGCCCTGCGTGCAAGGCCAGGGCTCTGGTACCCAGGCCAGGACAGCCCGCCCCACCTTCTCTAGGGACTGGTAACCAGATTCGGCAGATGCCATACAGCCCTGGCCACCTGGGAGCTGCCCACTGCGCTCTCCGGGCTCCGCCAGGCCCACCCAAGGCTTCCCAGGCCTCCCATCCCTTCCCGGCTCCTCCATCACCGCCTCTCTGGGGATCTTGACAGTAGATGAAGTGACAAGTCTTTGTGCTTAATTAAGACACATTGTCCCACCAATTGGGAAGTGGGAAATGGCTGGGCTGTTTTACAAATAGAAACAATTCTTGTTCATTATCCCTTAATTGAGGCAACAAAGGGCTCTGGAAAACATCCATCAGAAACACACTCATGTACATCATCAGAGGGGACTGGGTTTAGGAACGCACAAAAGCAACAGCAAATGTTCCAATCAGGAGCGACACAGACAAAGGGAAACAAAGGCCCAGAAGCACAAATGCTGCAGAATTAGCCCAATTACACAGTTGATGTGGTGGGGAAACAAGTTTTCTGGCTTCTGGCCAGCTCTTCTCTTAGCCTCTTTTTACCCCTTCTACTTCCTTGATACCACCAACCAGATAGAGAGGGGCAAGAAAGGAACCTCCCAGACCCCCCCCCCAAACCTGGCTTTTGTCTCCAGGATGGGGAGGGGATGGGCTGACAGCATGCCCTGGGGGGCAGAAAGTTGTAATCCAAATCCCAGATGTGGCCTGCTTTTAATCGCCACCTTCCTCTTTCTGGTCAGTATGCTTCTTTTGATGTGACCTCAGATGCCAAGGCAAGTCTATCTCAGTGTTGATTTTCATCGTCAGCCTGTGGCTGCTGAAAGTCCCTAAACTATTTTTATGTGACTTTTTGTTTTCAGGCTGGACCTTCCCCATCCTATATGTATACAGTTGAATTTTGGGGTCCAAGTTAGAAGTTTGCCTCGTCCCTGTTAGTCCCAGCCTGTTTGTCTTGTTGCTCTGTGGAGCTGTGTGGAAGTGGCATGCTGAGCGCCCCATCCAGGAGGCTCCTGGAGGTGAGCCTCCTGCTGTCTCACCTCCCCTGGGGGCCGAGAGGAGAAACTCAGGAGCTTCTGATGACGAAAGCTCTTCCTCCCTTTAGTTTTTACAATGACTGGTCATTGTACAAAACCTGGAAATCACCAAAAAGTACAAAAAGCAGAAGTAAATAAGTAAGTCTCTTCGGACCGTGAGTCAATTTCTATGAATGATTTTGTCTATTTCCTCCCAGCCTTTGTTCCAGGCACACTTTCCCCAGTGGTTGAGAACACCCTACAAATGACCTCAACTTTGGAACCTGTCTTTTTTCCTGACATTTTTTCACACGGTTAAAAACTCTTTCTAATCCTCTTTTTTTAATGACGACACAATATTCCATCACACAGATGTGCCATTAGTTTGTTTCACGATCATCACCGAGCATTGGGATTGTTTCCAGTTTCCCACTGTTTTCAGTGTTTCTGTCATGGGCATCTTGGTGCCTAGAGCTCCCATATTTCAGGTGATTTCCTTATGACAGACCCTAGAAAGGACATTGCAGGCTCCGCAGTTATGCCTATTGCCAGGCCATTGCTACATATTGCCAAGTTACTTTCCAAAAAGTCTACACCAGGTTATAGTCTCTAGCAGATTATTACCGTGCCTGTCCCAGTGTTGTATTTAGCTTGGGGAAAAAAGTTTTTGCTTAGGAATTGGAGGTGTGCGTGTATGTATATGTGTGGGTTGGGATTTTGGCGGGGGGAGTTACCACATAGTCCACATATTTCTCTAGATTTGGGAAAACGAGAAATCCCCATGTGCCCCCACCCATTCCCACCCCAGGGGAGTTTACTCAAAGACTTAGCTCAGTCAAGGCTGTGTAATCAGATGTCAGCTGCCCGCTTCCCCCATTACCCCCGCCCCAATCCTTGTCTGCACCCCTCAGCCATCTGGTTAAACTTGACTCAAACTTCCATCCCTTACTTCATGACAGTCCAGTCTTGGTTCCTAGTGTGTGGCTCTGTGCCCCCACCCCTCAAGGGCTGGGTCTCTTTTGCTCCAGGACACCTCCCTCACTGGACTCAAATCCTGCCCCTCCAGCCCCCTATGACCTGTTATTCGACCTCCTTGTGCCTCAGTTACCTTGTCTGCAAATGGGTATACAAACTGCCTAGCTCATAGGACTGTTCCAAATATGTAAAACTCTTAACTCTGCACCCGGAGCATAGTAAGTGCTTATTTGTGTTAAAACCACCTACTTGTGGGTTTTATTAAAGGTTTGGGCCCTGCAGGATAGCTGGTGGTCTGGTCCTCACCCCTCATCTGTCAGGGTTGCAAGTCTTCCCCGTCTAAGCAGAAGGGATTTCCTACAGGGGAGGAAGGGACAGTAACCTTGCGGGCAGGGGCAGGAGGAGGGGCTCTCCACCGGACCTCCCGGAATGAGCCTTGTATTCATAGCAGAACTGCCCTCACAGAAGCCCTGTTGTTCCTGCCATCGCCTGGAAGGAGGGGGCATATGGCTATCTCTGGAGACTGGCTCCCCAGCCCGCAGCAGCTCCTGGAAGCCCCGCATGCTGCCTCTCCGAACCCACAGAGCCAGTGCCCACATGCACCTGTGTAGACACGGGACGCAGGAGAGGCCCTGTGTTCACTGGGGAGGCACAGTGACACTGGGTTTTGGGCTGCAGCAGAGCTGGCAGGGCCTCTCTGCCTCTCTTCTGCGTTCCGAATCTCACACAGTGTGGATGAGCGGCCGAAACACAAATCACACCCAGAAGCCCAGCTGCAAGGGCATCTGACAACGCTGTGCTCACAGTCTGGCTTCTGCAGCATGGGAGGCCTGGCAAAGGATGCCCTTCTTGCCCCACCTCATCCACCGAGTGCCCGGGTTCCCCTGTAGCCTTGCCATCAGGGTGCATCGCGGGGTCCCCTCTACCTTAACACAGTCTACTGCATGTTCAGACTAGCATTTGCCCCCTGGGTGGGTGAGGTGGGGGTAGGCCCCGGAAGGGGTCCCTATCAAGGCATGCTCTCCCTTGGTGAAGTCACAACATCTCTCCCTTTTCTCCCATAAGGCATTTTCCCCACAATCAGGTCCCTTGGATTCTTACCTTCAAGCGTCAATGCTTTTAAAAATATTTCTTCCAAATAAAGACAGTGCCATCCCCAAGAGGAATTCTGGGGATGAGAAGATTTTCCATCTCATTACAGGTGTAATCGCTCTTTTCTCCTTTTTGTTTGCAAGTAATAGAAACTCACACAGAGTGGCTTAAGCAAGGAAAGGAATTTATTGGTTCATAAAACTGAGAAGTCCAATGTAGACTTCAGGCATGGCTGGATCCAGGTGCACCAATGATGTCATCAACTCTCTCTCTCTTTTCTCTGTTTCTCTGCTTTCTTCTGCGTTGCTCAGGAAAATATTTCTTCGTTTGGGTGCTATAACAAAAATACTGTAGACGGGGCCGGGGGTGTGCTTAAACAACAAATGTTTATTTGTCACAGTTCCAGAGGCTGGGAAGTCCGAGATCAGGATGCTGGCAGATCTGGTGTCTGGTGAGAGTCTGTTTCCTGGTTTGCTAATAGCCTGTCTGCTCCTTGGGTCCTCACATGGCAGAGAGCACAGGGAGAAGCAAGCTCTGTGTCCTTAGAAGAGCACCGATCCCTTCATGACTTCCCAAAAGCCCACCTAATACCGTCTCATTGGGGGTGAGGATTTCAACATAAGAATCTGGAAGGGGACACAAACGTCAGTCCATATCAATTCCCCAAAGCAGGGGGAAATGTCCATCATCAGCTCATGTCCGTTTCCCTGGGTTGGCCACCCCCAGAGCAGATTCTTATGGGCCCAGCTTAGGTCAGTATCTCTAAATGAATCCCTGATTGGCCAGGCCAGGATCACGTGCCTGCCTCTGAAGGTAACAGAGCTGTGGGGGGGTTCCCATCCGGACCCCTGCAGGAAGAGTGACAAAGGATGCAGATGTCACAGTGGCCAGGCATGGCCGTCTCCCTGGCGACCCCAGCCACCATTGCTCTCACTGCCCCTCAGGGGCCAGGGGCCGTCTCAGTGCACCAGGGGATGGGGACGCCTGCCTCAGGTTGTGTGGGCAGCCTGGGCAGACATGGGGGTGCCCTCAGAGGGCCTTTTCGACTTGGGTCTCAGCCCATGCCTCGCTTTCAGCCCCCTCCTCAGTGTCGCCTCTGATGTTCTCCCTGTAACGGGTAGAGAGATGCCAGGTTACCGCATTGGAGGCAGGAGCCTGGGGCTGGCCATGCAGAGGCTCCACCTGCCATGGCTTTGCTTACACATGGCTTCCTCCACGCTGTTTTCAGTTATCACCCCAAACAAGATCATGCCAACATAGTGTCAGAAGTTACCGAAGACCTCCCCGGAGAAAGATTGCCCTAACACCTTCAGCTTCCTCCTCTCCATCCTTCACACACAGGTCAGAATGTTCTTTCTAAAATGTGGGCGCGACCTCATTCTGAGTTCGAGACTCTTCCAGTCTCCTCATTGCCATGTGCCACGGGCCTACGCTTGAATCTCTGTGCCAGATTCACTCCTGGGACGCTAGCCACTTGCTGGAAATAGAGCAAGTCAGGCCCTTCCTGCGTCTGGGCCTTTGCACGGCCTGCGTCTTTGCCTGGGAGCCCCTGGCAGGAACCCCGAGAGCCTCCCCGGACCTCCCTCTCTCGGCTGTCCCGTGGCTCCTGCCGGACAGTACCTGTTCCTGTTTCACTGTGGAATCACATTTTCCTTGTCTGTTTGTCCCTCTTTCAATGGTGGTATTCTGGTTACTATTGCTGGGTGACAAAACACCTCCAAAATTAGTGGCTTAAGACTACAACAATCATTTTTTCATCTCTCACGGGAAGTGCCCATTTGGGCAGTTCTGGGCTCGACCGTCTGCCACGGTTACTGTCAGACGGAGAGGCAGGAGCTGAGGTGGAGGTAGGGGAGGCCGGAGCTACTGGGGACTGGCTGTGTCTCTCCGTGTGTCTTTGTACCTGGGCTGGTTGGGCTTCCTCTCAGCATGGTGGCCTCCGGGAACCTGCCGGCCCATCTGGGGGCTCAGGGCTCCAAGGGAGAAGGGCAGAAGAAGCCACAGCATCTTTCATGATTTTGCCTTGGAGGTCGCATAGTATTACTTCTGCCATGTGTGTTGGTTAACACAGCTGCAGGAAACCCAGTCGCAGTCCCTTGCGGGGACAGGAGGTCTTGTAGGGCCCCTATGCACAGATGGGAGGGAGGGACCCTGTCTCTGGGTCCCCAGCATCACCAGGCTCAGAGTCAGTCCCTGGCATGCTCTGTTTTTCCCTGAGGAATTCTGTTTTTCCTGTTTTTCCCCGAGGAAAGCACAAATTCCATGTTGGTAAAGGGTAATCGTAGCCCATGGCATCTTTGACCCATCAGGTCAACAGTGCCTGCAAGAACTCTCCTGGTCCTGCCTGACCCTGGCCAGGGACCAAATCCGGGCATGGGAGTCGGGAGGTGGGCAGGCTGGTTGTCTGCAGCCCTGGGGAGCAGAGCGGGCGTGGGTCCCCTCGGCATCACCCCACTGTCCCTGTTCCTGCCCCAGGAGACCCAGAGAGAGCTGCGTAAGCCCCCACCGAGGCAGCAGGGACGACTTGGTCCTGTCCTGTGGATCTCAGCCCCCAGGCTGGGGAGCCCGGAGACCCTAAGACACCACCTAACCCGAGTCTCTGCTTCTGCACTTGCAAAACCGAGATAATCCCCCCCTCTCAGAGCCTGGTCAGGATCGATGCAGATAATAGATGAGAGAATGCTTGGCTCCGGAGAAAGTGCAGCAGCGTTGGAGGTGTTCTCACCTGGCACTCCACCCCCCACGCGGGATTTAATGAGAGCCGGCCGCTCCCTGGGATCTTTAATTAATTGTCCCAGCCCCGCAGCCCGGCCAGCAGATTGAGCCTCCGCTGCAGGAAGCCGGCTGCGCATCGCTTTGCATGCAAAGGCCCGAAGCGGAGGCTTCCGTGGGTGAAATGGCTGACTGGGTGATTTTAGAGCAGTTGCTGTCCTTGGCGGCCCCCGCCCAGGAGCCCAGCCTCCGCTCCCTCAGCAGAATCGAGGCAGCTGGAGGGTAGGGAGGGTGGCCCAGCCCCACGGGCTCTTCTCTGCTCCTCCCACAGGCGTGGCTGCGGCAGAGGCTCTCTCCCTCAGGGGTCGCCTAGCCCTCCCGGCCAGCCAGCTCCCTCCACACTCCCTCCACACTCCCTTTCCAGAGAAACCTCCAGTACCCTCCAGATAACCCTCCAGGTACTTTCCAGATTGCCCTCCAGACACCCTCCAGATTACCCTCTAGATACCTTCCAGGTAACTTTCCAGATCATCCTCCCGGCACCCTCTGGGTACCCTTCTAGATAACCTTCCAAGTACCTTCCAGATACCCTTTCAGGTACCCTCCGGGTACCCTGCAGATAAGTCTTCAGGGAAGCCTCCAGATACCCCTCAGGTACTTTTCAGGTACCGTCCAGGTGCCATCCAGGCACCCTGGCCGACCTTCAGTTCTTGCAGCTTCGGGCCTCGGCCTTTGCAGCGCTCTCTCCTCATGTTCTCCCAGGCTGTCATAGTAGGAGGGCTATCTGTTCTAGAGCCTCTGGGTGTCCATTTACCCGTTTTCTCCAGGGAGCGTCCTCTGCCCACCCTGGGCTGCCTTTCACACATCACCTAGTTTTTGGGCCCCGACACCCCGGTCCTGTCCCCCACAGCCCTCAGTGCAGGAAGGTGTCCTTCACTTGGTGTTTCGTTGGCCTTGTCCCCTAATTGTCAGCCCCGTGGGCGTCCGGCTGGATGGGTGCCTCCATGGAACACGCAGCAGTCTCCTCAGGAGGGCCCCAGCCAGGCCTGTGGCAGGAAGGGAGGAAGCAGGAGTGGGCAGAGGGGGAGGACAGCTGGGGTGACCCCTTGGGACCTGGAGCGGCCCATGTGGGTCAGTGACGGGACATGGGCCTGGGGAGGGCAGGGCTGTGGGGGTGGCATCCACAGCAAGGGATGATACTGAGGGCACCCGCTGACAGTCCCCAGAAGCTGGGGCAGCACATCCTTCAAGGAAGGGGTCTGGGGGTACCTTCCTGTGTCCACCATAGGGGTTAAGCACCTTGACCTGTAAGTAGGACACAGCGCTTGTCACATGGTGGGAGCTTAGTAACTATTTGTTAAATAAATGACTAAATAAGATCCAGTTTCTGTGAAGCTCCCCAATTCTGAAAGCCTTTTGCTGCCTGTGTCTGAGTCCTGCTCTGCAGGAAGTGGCCGCCCTGTTGTGGAGCCCCCGCCTGTGCTGGGAGCGGCATGCGCTCTCCCGTGGGTCTTCCTCATGGCCTCGCCCATGGGGCCCACAACGTGGTTCTCTCACCCCAGACCTCGGCCTGCTTCCAAATCCACTGTGCCTGGATTTGGTCCCTGCCCCAGGTCTGGTCTAGACCTCCCTGGGCTGGTGCGGATGAACCCGGGGCTGGGTCTCCTCCCTTTACCGCTGGCCTGGCTCAGCTCCAGCGCGCCTTGGGCACACTGTCTCTCCAGGCCCCTGGGGCCCTTGTCTGTGGCAGAGAGTGACATCCTCTAGCGCCTGCATGTTTGCTGACTGTCCAACACCCAGGAGACCCCGGACGTGACCCTGGGGCTCTGAGTCACCATTCACACTGAGACAATAATCACAGAAATAGCATCACACACTCCCCGAGCACTTACCATGTCCCAGCTGCATTCTGGATGAGCATCCTTGTGGTCTTTCCTCATAACAGCCTTAGCAGGGGTCCTGGCATGCACGCCTGTGTGCCCCACCGATCACCCGAAGACAGCGTGCGGCACTGGCTGGTCCCCCACTGCCTGGCGCCAAACAGTGCCTGGACCCAGAACTGCTTTAGACCCAGAACTGCCATCGCTCCTCAAAGCCCCCCCCCACTCCAGTCCCACATCTCTATGTGGCATCCTGGAGCTACCGCTGTGACCAGTGTGGATCCCAAGCCAGACACATGAGTGTGCAATCCCTGTCCCGGGGGTGTCACAACCCTGTGTGTGGGGGGTGAAATTTAGGGAAAGCTTCTGGAGGGGTGGAGTCTGAGATGCCTTTTTAGGATGACTCTCTCAGCAAGGGCGGGGCCACAGGACAGGAGGCCCTGGAGCAGGGTGGGTCTCAGAGGTGGGAGGTGAGGTTGCTGACAGGGTGCCTTCAACATCTGGGCCAGGTGGTGCCCAGTGGGATGGGCAATGACCACCTGGGCCAGTCCCCCTTCGGAGACTTTTGGGGTCTAAAGATACCATTCAAGTTAGTCTGGCACCCTAGCCCCCCACCAGGGCTCCCCCCACATTCTGTGTCTCCTGACACTGGCTTTTTCTCAGCTCCTCCTGGCCACAGCTGGGACCGTGCACTTCCTGTGCCCTCTGTCTAGAATGTTCTCCCTGCCATCCCTCAAGCCCCACCCCTGTGTCCATGCCCATTTAATTGTGTCTTATCCTTTGGGTTTGAGTTTCAACCAGACCCACTCAGAGAAGACTTCTCAGCCACACATGGGATCAGCTTTGGGCCTCGGCTGTCACCACACCCCCCGCGCCCCCCGCCCCCGCTCCCCACTCCCTGCCCCTGACTTCCAGGGACAGACAAAACTCGGTGTGTTCACTACTGTGTGCTCCACGCCTCCTCGAGTTACTGACACATGTGACATAAATACTCGTCACATGAGTGAATGAATGGGTCATCATTTGTGTGATGATTTGATTGATATCAGGGTCCCAGGCCAGCCTGTAAGATCTATGAGACCTGGGTTTGGGTCTGTTTTGCTCATCATTGTGTCCTTAGTACCTAGCAAGGTGTTGACTCCAGTAGACACTCAATAAATATGTGATGACATCATATTTTGACATGTTAACGATTATTTTTTGGTTCATCCTAATTCCTCTTTCACCTGTAGCTCTTCCCCTATTAAAAGTGGACCATGAGGCATCATGTCACATGGAGGGAAGTTACAGCAGGTGAACAAGAGTTACACTCTTGGTTTTTTCATTTCAGAAGCCAATGCTTTCCATTTGCAAGAGCCTGTATGCCACCTGTCGGAAGCCTCGAGGGCCTCAGAGCTTCAGGGTAGATTTGAAAGTGTGAAGGGTGAGCCAGATAGTTTCTGTCTCCCTAGCGGGGACAGTTCCCAGGCTGCAGAAGACATAGAAATGAGTGTATCAGTTAGCTTTTGTTACATAACAAACCATCCCCAAACTCAGTGGCTTAAGTCAGTACAATTTATTATTTCTCATTGTTCTGTGGCTTGCCTGGATGTTTCTTCTGGTCTTTGCTGGCTCAACTGGGGTTGGGTCACCTACAACAGCCTCACCCACATGTCTGGATCTTTGCTGAGAGGTCCAGAAGGCTGGCGCTCAAAGAGCCTAGCCCAGCCTCCTTCCATGGCAGACTCAAGGCAGCTAAAGGCAGCAAGTTCTTTCCACCTTCCCTTGGCGTGGGGAGAGGGGCTGGATCCAGGAGGTGGGGTGAGGAGGACACAGGGTCCCCTGGGACCAGGGCCTGGAGACAGCCTGGTAGACGCCACAGTGAGCCAGTGATGATGCAGGGCCAGACACTTCGGAGGACCCCCCATGCCTTGGCACTCAAGGGGCAGGAATCCTGAACAGAGGAGGCACAGACAGGAGTCTGGAATATCAGCTGAATGGATAAGACACTCAAGCAGTCAGGACTCTTGACAGCCTATGTGGGGCTGCCCCAGGCCACCTTTGTTTTTTTTTTTGTACACTGAGAAATATAGTGACAGATTTATTAATATGCTGCTGGATATTTAACGAGTTAAATAGTCTTGGTGCTCTATTTCCATAGTACAGAGGAGAAATTTCTGTCAGAGACAAAGTCAGCTCCTACAGAGAAAAGATCCTCCACGTGAATCTTTTACCAATTTGAGGACAACCCGACGATATTGGGCTCCTGCCTCACAGGCACATTTATAACACCTTCATTGATATAGAACTCACATACCATAAAATCCACATTTTAAAGCATGTAATTCAGTGGCTTTTTGCAACTACTGCCAATATCTAATCCCAGAATGTTCGGTCACCCCTGCAAAAGGAACCCTGGGCCTCTGAGCAGTCATTCCGCACCCCACCCCCTTTTCCTCCCAGCCCCTGGCAACCACCAGTCTGCTTTCTGTCTCCATGGATTTGCCATTCTGGACATTTCCTATAAATGGAGTCCATTTCATGCAATTTGCGGGGCCCCGTGATGGGCTTCCTTCACCAACCATGCCGTTTTCAAGGTTCATCCATGTAGCGTGCAACAGTGCCTCATTTCTCTTTATGGCTGAATAATATTCTACTGCATGGATATCCTGCCTTGTATTTACCCACTCATGTGTTGATGGAGGTTCGGATCATTTCCATGTTGCCATTTACGTGGCTCTGCAAGCTTTTAAATGAATCTTTGGGCATTTTTTCCCTAATGCTTCAAATTAAAACAGTATAATGTGTATATATATATATACACACACACAAGTATGTATATATATAGATGTTCTCTATATAGAGGTTTCTACATATATATGTATGGAGTCTCTCTCTCTATAATCTGTTTTTTTAATTGGCCATTTCCTGTAAGCTCCTCAGGTAACACGAATACATAGGTAGCGAGAAACTATTGCTACAGATCCTCCCAGGATTTGCCTGTGGAAGGCGTGCTAACTCCCTGAGCACCCGACCAGCCTTCTCCACCAGCTCCTTGTCTCTGCAACTGGTCAGTTCAGCAGGTCTGGGTGACGTGGCCCCATGAAGCCTCTCCTGGAGACGAGCAGAGGACAGTGAGTAGACACGTTCATTTGGGGGCTGTCGGTGGGGGGGCGGGCGGCTTGTGATTTGCACATCTGACATACCCAAGGCACAGAAACCTTGATATCCATTTTACAGATGGGGAAATTGAGACCAAGTCAGGTCCAGAGCAAGAGACAGAGCTGAGAAGCCCACCTGGGCCTGCCCCAAGGGCTTCCCACTGTGTGGGACTGCCTCCAGCAAAGCCCCACAGCCTGGCTCTGGTAGGCAGGGTATAAAATGGACCCTTGGCCTGAAGGGGAATCAACTAATTAGCATCCTTCTTTTCTCCACCTCCCCTCACTAAGGGAGGAAACTTCTACTTAATCTTCAGACAAAGAGACAACTTAACTGCAGGCTAATAAAGAGCATTTATCTTATAAAGCAAAACTCCCGGGAATCCCCCTGCTGGGGCTGGAATCTGCTTTCTCAATTCACTCCCTCCTCCTTGGTCTGGGGAGGCTGAGGGGAGTGGGGAACAGGATCCAATCACTGCCCTCATGGAGACTTAGGGGCTGAAGGCTGGGTGCCTCCTGGACCCACCACCACCACCACCACCACCACCACCACCACCACTACCACCATCATGATTCTGTGCATGAGATGTGCTGTAGAGTATTTATAGCTTTAACCTCTCTGACAGTTCCAGAAAACAGGCATTATAACCCTCCTTCACAGGCAAGGAGCCTTAGATGTGAGTCACCTCCTTTGTCAGACTGTGGGTCTTGAGAGTAGAGAGTGTCTCACTGGTCTTTGTGTGTCCCATGCCCAGCTCAGGCTGCACCAGGAGGGGCTGCACCAACCTTCTTAAGTGCATGAATGAGAAATGAGTAAAGAATGAATGCATGAGAGCTCATACAGGGCCCAGGACTTGGACTCAGGGCCCTAGACTCCCAACCAGGGCTCAAAGCAGCAGCTAGAAGGGGCTTTCTTTCGACTAGATCCAGCTCAGCACTTATCAAGACCAAGGGGTCATGCCGGGGACCCAGGAGGCAGGACGATGCAGGCTTGGCCTCCCAAACATTTGTGCTGTTTCCGGGAGTCGGGCAGGTGGGTCATGAAATGGAACACCTCAGGTCATGAAAAGGGCAGCGTGAGAGAATCACCCTTCATCAGAGCCCAGGGTGGAGAGGTGTGGCCAGGACAATCTGCTCCCAGCCCCACTCCCCTGCCCAGACTAGACTAGGGAGGACAGTCCTGGGGCTCCAGGACCCAGGACAGTAGGGTCAAGAATTGCCTTCCCCGGGGTTTGTCTGAAGGTTAGGCTCAGGCTTTGCCAAAGGTCATCTGAAAACCGATCACATGAAACTTCATGCTTTCCATAAAACAGCGTCAAAGGCGCTATCGGTTCTGGGATACACATGAGAAATAGCTTTTAATTTACTGACAGGAAAAATAATATTATTGCCAATGAGATTTTATGCCTTCTTTCCAGACAGCAAAGACTGTGTTGTTTAATAAAGAACCAAATGAATAAGTGCATTCATTCACCAACTGTTTATTGAAGAACAGCCTGGGTTGGGTTTGGGCCCAGTGCTGAAAATACCGCCGTGGCTGAAACACCCTCTTTGCCCTCCAGGAATTCACGGTCTAGTTTCGCTTTTTACTCTGGCCACTAGGCTGCAACTCTGTAACCTTCAGGGTTGAAATATGTGCCCCTGTTCCTTTTGTCAGTCCTGACTTTCTATTTCTATTTTAATCTTATTCTATACATATCCTTTATTATCTGCTGTTATAACGTATTTTTAATAGGGGGATAAAAGAGGAAAAGCTACAGATGGCGGGTTAAGCACACACTCCCCCCTCTCCTCTTCCTGCTTCAAATCCCTGAAAATGACAGAACATATCTTTCTCTTTGTGTCTCTCATTCTCTGTCTTTTTTTCTCTCTCATGAATCTAGAACAGCTCTAGAAAACAATGACAAAAAGTGTCATAAATGGAGCAGAGATTTTGGGGAGTTCCTAGAAATGAAATGCAGAGAGGATTGGATTGATGAAGGACCCTTAACGTGGGCTACCTGAGGTGCAAGTGTCCTGGGGTCTCCTAACCCCAAGGGTGATGGACATAGGAGTTGGGGGGCCTGATAACATTCTTGAGGTGCCTGGTTGCAGAACCAGGATCTGAGTGATTGGTAGAAGCTCTTCTTGCCCTAACACAGGTCAAAAAGGGGGGGGGGGCGGGCATGGAAGTTCATCTCAGGTTGGAGAAGCAGAATGGCCATTTGAGAGCACCCAGATGATGGGTGTGCAAGAGAAATGGGGGACAAGCCCTTGGGAAACCCAGTAGGTCACCAGCCCTGCACCCCTTTGCCACAGAAGCATCATCTACCAGCTGGGCAAATCAGGCATCTTGCATCCAAATGTGAGCATCCATCCAAGAATCACCAAGGCCATGAGGGAAGCTTTCATCATAACAGAGAGCAAGGCATTCAACAGCTGGAGAACAAACACTCAAGGGGACGCAGTTAACAGGGCAAAGAGAAGAGCTTAGAAAAATGGAATTACTATCTTCCAAAGGATCAGGATAGAATCATAATGATATGAAAAAGAGCCAGTTATAGATCTTGGAAATATAATCATTGGGTTTAAAGTTCAGTAGATAGGCTGAATGGTGAGTGGACACGTCCGAAGGTCACTTCATGAACAGGAAGACTGAACTGAAGAATACGCTCGTGGCAGCACTGAAGAGATGGCAAGAAGGAAGGAAAGGTTGCTGGATATTTTCCTTTTCTGAATGCATTAATAAGCCTTCTAGACAGGATGTGTTGGGAAGGTTCAATTCATGGTTACACATCCGTATCGCTGGGAGATCTGGGATTTGGAGCAGCAGGCAATACCTAGATGTGACTTTGGGTTGTCTCCTACTGGGGAGAGGACTGTACTTTGGAATTAGGTGGGAGGAGAGCATAATTTAAGCAAGGGACAGTTTAAGATTTTATGCATGGTGAGAAACATGCATTTCTCTTCTGAGCAGCCAAGGGGTGGATTGTAGTGGGCTACTGCAGCTCTGTTTTCCCATCCTTTCCAGAATGCTTATTGCCTCTCTTTTCTTGGTGGTAATAGCACCTCCTGCCTTGGGAGTTCTTCCCCCATTCCGTGTGGTTCTCATGAACTTGCCAGTTAAGGTCCACCTCCTCCCCCCAGTGCCACACACACAGTTACTGGGACAGTCACGTGACCCTGGCTGTACTGCTAATGGCAACCTACGACTCATCCAGCATTTGGAATGCAACCCAACATGGGCCACCAACAATTCTCTCTAGAAATAATATGTGAACAAGGTGAGAGAGAAGCACTTTTTTTGCCAGGATTGTGTGTCTGGCACTGCCAGTGGCCATTTTTCCTGATACTTATAAAACTCCTGTCTGGAGAATGGAGCCAGACAGGGACAGATGCAGATGGACAGAAAAATGAAAAGATGTTTTGGTATCATTGGGGGCCCTGGAGGTAGCTGTGCTAAAGATAAAACCATATACAGCCTGTCTAGTTAGTGAGAAAAAAACCATTCTGAGTTGGGTAACCCTTGTGACCAGTATCATCCTGACTTATATAGGATCTTTGAAAGTCATGTTGTAATTTTTTTTAATCATGAGGATTTAGAAACATCAGAAAAATTTATCTTTGTAATTCACTGTATCAGTACAGGAAAAAAATTACATGTTTATTTTAATAGACTCCGAATATGCATTTCATAATGATCAATACCTGTTGATCATAAAGAAAAATGATAAAAGTTAAATAGCAATAATCTATAGCAGCAGTTCTCAAAGTGTATTCCAAGGAACGCTAAAGATCTCTCTCTCTCTCTCTCTCTTTTTATTGAGGAAAAATTGGTATGTAACATTTTATTTGTTTCAGGTACACAACATAATAATGTGATATTTGTATACACTACAAAGTGATAACCACAATCAGTTTAGTTACCATCTATCGCCATATAACCGATCTGTTTCACTCTTTTTGCCCATTCTCCACTCCCTTTCCTTCTGATAACCACCAATCTGTTCTCTGTATCTATGAGTTTTGTTTGTTCATTTTTTTTAGATTCCATATATGAAAGAAATCATAGTATTTGCCTTTCTCTGTCTAACTTATTTCGCTTAGCATGTTGCCCTTAAGGTCCATCCATGTCACAAATGGCATGGATTTCCTTCTTTTTTATGACTGATATTCCATTATACATCAGCACCACATTTTCTTTATCCATTCATCCATTGGTGGACACTTAGTGTTTTTGTTTTCTATAGAGAAATGCCCAGAAGTGGAATAGCTGGATCATTTAGTACACCTATTTTTAATTTTGAGGAACCTCCATACTGTTTGCCACAGTGATTGCACCAATTTGCTATCCCACCAACAGTGCATGAGGGTTCCCTTTCCTCAACTCTCTCCAACACTTGTTATTGCTTGTCTTTTTGATGATGGTAGCCATTCTAACAGGTGTGAGGTGATATCTCACTGTGGTTTTGATTTGCATTTCTCTGAAAATTAGTGATGTTGAACATCTTTTTGTGTGCCTATTGGCCATCTATATGTCTTCTTTGGAAAAATGTCTATCTAGATCCTCTGCCCATTTTAAAATCAGATTGTTTATTTTTTTTGCTCTTGAGTTGTTTGAGTTCCTTATATATTTTGAATATTAACCCCTTACCAGGTATATGATTTGCAAATATTTTCTCCCACTTAGTTGGTTGCCTTTTCATTTTGTTGATGTTTTCAACAAATGCTGTATAGAATTTTTAGTTTAATGTAGTCCCATTTGTTTATTTTTGCTTTTGTTGTCTTTACTTTTGGAGTTAGATCCAAAAATTCAATGCCAAGACCAATGTCAAGGAGTTTACCACCTGTGTTTTCTCTTCTAGGAATCTTATGATTTCAGGTCTTACATTCAAGTCTTGAATCTATTTTGAGGTAGTTTTTGTGTATGGCATAAAATAGTGGTCTAGTTTTATTTCTTTGCATGTGGCTGTCCAGTTTTTCCAACACCATTTATTGAAAGAGACTGTCTTGCTCCACTGTCTATTCTTGGCTCCATAGTCATAAATTAGTTGACCATATATGAGTGGGTTTATTTCTGGGCTCATTATTTTGTTCCATTGATCTGTGTCTGCTTTTATGCCAGTACCATACTCGTTTGATTACTATAACTTTGTAGTATAGGTTGAAATCAGGGAGTGTGATACCTTCAGCTTTGTTCTTTCTCAAGATTGCTTTGGCTATTTGGTGTCTTTTGTGAGCCCTTACAAATCTTAGAATTATTTGTTCTACTTCTGTGAAAAATGCCATTGGAATTTCAATAGGGATTTCATTGAATTTGTAAATCTATAGCTTTGGGTAGTATGGGAATGTTAACAATATTGATTCTCTTAATCCTTGAGCATGAAATATCTTCCCTTTTGTTTGTGTCTTCTTCAAATTATTTCATCCGTGTCATACAGTTTTCAGTGTACAGGACTTCTACCCCCTTGGTAAATTTATTCCAAAGTATTCTATTCTTTTTGCTGCAACTGTAAGAGGGATTTTTTTTTCTTAATTTATCTTTTTGATATTTCATTATTAGTGTATAGAAACACAACAGATTTCTGTATATTGACTTTGCATCCTGCAAGTCTCATGAACTCATTTATTAGTTTTAACAGGGTTTTGTTTTGTTTTTTGGTGGACTCTTTAGGGCTTTCTCTATATAGTATCATGTCAACTGCAAATAGTGACAGTTTTACTTCTTCCTTTCCAACTTAGATGCCTTTTATTTCTTTTTTTGCATAATTGCTGTGGCTAGGACTTTCAGTACTAGGTTGAATAATAGTGGTGAGAGTGGACATCCTTGTCTTATTCCTGATCTTAAGGGAAAAGCTTTTCCTCTCTTCACAGTTGAGTACGATGTTAGGTGTGGGTTTGTCATATTGGCCTTTATAATGTTGAGGTATGTTCCCACTATACCCACGTTGTTGAGAGTTTTTATCATAAATGAATGTTGAATTTTGTCAAATGATTTTTCTGTATCGATTGAGATGATCATACAATTTTTACTCTTCATTTTGTTAATGTGGTGTATCATATTGTTAGATTCATGGATGTTGAACCATCCTTGCTTCCCTGGAGAAAATCCCACTTGATCATGGTATATGATCTTTTTAATGTTTTGTTAAATTGGTTTGCTAATACTTTGTTGAGGATTTTGCATCTATGTTCATCAGGGATATTGGCCTGTAGTTTTCTTTCTTGTGGTGTTTTTGTCTGGTTTGGGTATCAGGGTAATGCTGGCCTTGTAAAATGAGTTTGCAAATGTTCCCTCCTCTTCAATTTTTTGGAAGAGTTTGAGGAGGACATATGTTAAATATTCTTTGAATGTTTGGTGGAATTCACCAGTGAAACCATCTGGTCTTGGACTTTTGTTTGTTGTAAGGTTTTTGATTACTGATTTAATCTTCTTACTAGTAGATGGTCTACTCAGATTTTCTATTTCTTCATGATTCAGTCTTTAGAAATTTATCCATTTCTTCTAGGTTGCCCAGTTTGTTGGTATATAATTGTTCACAGCTGTTTCTTATGGTCCTTTGTATTTCTTCTCTTGCTCTCTTCCTTTGTGGGTTAATGATTTTCTTTAGTGTTTTGTTTAGATTCCATTCTTATTATCCTTTGTGTATCTACTCCAGGGTTTTGCTTTGTGGTTACTATGAGGTTCACATATAATGACCTATATATATAACGATTTATTTTAGGTTGATAACAACTTAAATTTTTAAAAAAGATTTTATATATTTATTTGACAGAGAGAGCACAAGGAGGGGGAAAGGCAGAGGGAGAAGGAGAAGCAGGCTCCCTGCTGAACATAGAGCCTGGTGCAGGGCTTGATCTCAGGACCCTGAGATCATGACCTTAGCCAAAGTCAGACGCTTAACTGACTGAGCCACCCAGGCACCCGATAACTTAAATTTGATGGCATTCTAAAACTTGTACATTTTTACTCCTCCCCTCATACATTTTCCATTTTTGATGTCATATATTACATCTTTTTATCTTGTGTATCCCTTAACTAATTATTGTAGTTATAGTTAATTTTACTACCTTTGTCTTTTAACTGCCATACTAGCTTTATAAATGGTTAATCCACTACTTTTACTATACATTTACCTTTAGCAGTGAGATTTTTACTTTCATATGTTTTCTTGTTATTAGTTCGTACCCTTTTTTTTCAGCTTAAAGAAGTCCCTTTAACATTTCTTATAAGGCAGTTTAGTAGCAATGAACTCCTTTAGCTTTTGCTTCTCTGGGAAAGCAGACAATCTCTCCTTCAATTCTGAATGACAGCCTTGCTAGAAAGAGTATTTTGGGTCAGAAGGTTTTCCCTTTCAGCACTTTAAATATATCATGCCACTCTCTTCTGATCTGCAACGTTTCTGCTGAAAAGTCAGCACATAGCCTTATGGGGTTTCCCTTGTACTCAACAAGTTGTTTTTCTCTTGCCCCGTTAAGATTCTCCCTTTATCTTTAACTTTTGACATTTTAATTATAATGTGTCTTGGTGTGGGTCTCTCTGGGTTCATCTTATTTGGAACTCTGTGTTTCCTAGACCTGGATGTCTGTTTCCTTCTCTAGGCTTGGGAAGTTTTCTGCCTCCTTCTCTCTCTCTTCTCCTTCTGGGAACCCTATAATGTGAGTGTTAGTATGCTTAATGTCCATAGGTCTCTTAAGCTATTTTCACTTTTTATTTATTTTTTCTTTTTGCTGTTCTGTTTGGGTGAGTTCCACTGGCCTGTCTTCCAGGTTACTGATTCATTCTGCCTCATCTAATCTGCTACTGAACCTCTTTAGTGTATTTTTAAATTCAGTTATTGTATTCTTCAGCTCTGTGACTTGTGTTTGGTACTTGCTTATATATTTTTAATCTCTATTGAAATTCTACTGTGTTGATCTATTCTTTTCCAGAGTTTGGTAAACATCTTTATGACCATTACTTCAAACTTTTTATCAAGTACACTACTTATCTCCATTTATTAAGGTCTTTTTCTGAGGTTTTATTTTGTTCTTTCATTTGTAGCATATTCCTCTGTTTCCTCATTATGCTTGATACGCTGTGTTTTTTCCATGTATTATGTGAAAGAGCTATATTTCCCAGTCCTGAAGAAATGGCCTTGTGTAGGAGATGAATCTCATTGTTCAAACTTGCTCAGCTCTTGGTTGTCTCTCAAGCCTCTGTGATTGTCTAAGGAGCCTGATTTATTCTTGATAGGTCTCTGATTTATTCTTGTTGAGGGTGTGCCAAGACATGTCAGTGTTCCCAAAGGATGATCTCATTCGGCACCTGGTTTCAGGCTGATTGCAAGCCAGGTTCTCCAGCAGCAGCTTTTAAAGTATGCAGATATATATAACCCTATGAGGCCACAGTTGAGGCCTGCTGACCTCCAGACCAGGAGATCTGGACATTTCCCCTAGGAGACAGTTGTAAGAATTAAGGATTCAATCAAGTGTATAAGCCCCTTTCTGGGACACACCAGTGAGCTGTGGCGAGGCCAAGGGAGGGCACAAAGATGGTGTCTCTCAGCATATGTCCCCGAGAGTGCCTCTGTAGTCTCTAGATATGTGGCAAAACTGAAGCCTGTCTTTCATGTTGAAACTCTGGGACCAGGAAAGGGCCTTTGTCACAGCAAACTGGGGTGTGTTTGAGTTTCCTGTCTGTGTAGTAGCCATGGTGTGGTAACCTGCTCAGAACTGTCTGATTGTTATAGCCCCATGGGGCCCAGGAATGTAAGCCCCTTTGGCCACCAGAGCCAGGTGATCAAAAGTGGACTACACACATCCACTGGCTATAGCCAGTCTGCAGGAGTGTGTTAAGCATAGGGCATGTCCACAACTTTAGGACAGCAGGGGAAGAGTGCAGGTGGAAGGACATGCCCATGGCTTAGTGAGGCTGTGTCCATGTGCACCCACCTCTGTTACCAAGGTAGATGGAAAGTGTAAAAATGCAGCTCACCAGTGCCTCCATCCCTGAAGAAAGTCCCTACTGGCCCCTGCCCTTCCAGCAGACACTTTAATTTTAGCATATGAATCTCTCTCACATATAACCCAGTCACCTTTCTTTTCTTTCTTTTTTTAAAAAATTTTTTTAAAGATTTTATTTATTTATTGGACAGAGAGAGAGCACAAGCAGGGGGAGCAGCAGAGGGAGAGGGAGAAGCAGGCTTCCTGCTGAGCAGGGAGCTGATGCGGGGCTTCATCCCAGGACCCTGGGATCATGACCTGAGCTGAAGGCAGATGCTTGACTGCTGAGCCACCCAGGGACCCAACCCAGTCACCTTTCAAACTGCTGCTTTTACAATGGGTTCCAGGGCAAGGGAGTTCATATACAAACTCCTCAAAAAGAGTATCTCAGGTCCCCATGGCTCCCCAGGGTCCCTGGATGTATGCCTTATTGGCTTCCAAAGCCAGACATTTTTGGAGTCTCATCTCTGTGGTGCAGGTCCCAAGCGTTGGGATGCCCCATCTGGGGTACAAACCCCTCACTCCTTAGGGGGAAATTCTGGATCTATGAGATCCCTTCTTCTATGTGTTGCTATACTGAGGTGGGGTTTTTGGTGAGACTATGTCTCTATATCTCCTACCCATCTGCATGTGGTCCTTTTATTCCTTGTTGTGGAGGGAGCTATTCAGCTAGTTTTTAGTTTATTTTTCAGCTGCAATTTTGCTATCTGTGGCTGCTGATTTGGTGTGTCCATGGAAGGAGGTGAATTGAGGGTCTCCTTATTCCATCATCATGGACCATCTCTCATTGTATAGTAGTTTTACACCTCATCATCTGAATATATTCTGAATTCTTTTCTTGAAATGTTTCAAGAAAAATTTTATATCAGATGCAAAGACTTGTAGCTTTCTCTTTTTCTTTCCAATATTTATACCTCATGTCTTTTTCCTATTTTTTACTGTGTCTAATAATCCCCAGGATAATGTTGAATAATAATGTTAATAGTGGGCATCTTTGATTTCTGTTTTTCATTCACTCATTATTTATTCAACATTTGCTGTGTGGCAGAAACTGCTCTGGGCCCTGGAAACATAGATGTGACCAAGTGCATCAGAAGGTTTTAAAGAGAAATAGGAGAGGAGTGAAAGTGTATACCAAAGAAACCAGACTTAGCTGTACCCTGGAGAGCAAGAGAAGTCTTCCCTGAAGAACTTCCCCAATAGAACACTCTTTGTCTTTCACCATGAAATCTGATCCTTGCTATTTGGTTTCTTTTTTTTTATTGTTATGTTAATCACCATACATTACATCACTAGTTTTTGATGTAGTGTTCCATGATTCATTGTTTGTGCATAACACCCAGTGCTCCATGCAGAACGTGCCCTCTTTAATACCCATCACCAGGCTAACCCATCCTCCCACCCCGCTCCCCTCTAGCAACCCCAGTTTGTTTTTCAAAGTCCATCGTCTCTCATGGTTCATCTCCCCCTCCGATTTCCCCCCCTTCATTCTTCCCCTCCTGCTATCTTCTTCTTTTTTTTTCCTTAACATATATTGCATTATTGGTTTCAGAGGTACAGATCTGTGATTCAACAGTCTTGCACAATTCACAGTGCTCACCATAGCACATACTCTCCCCAGTGTCTATCACCCAGCCACCCAATCCCTCCCACCACACCCTCCACTCCAGCTACCCTCAGTTTGTTTCCTGAGATTAAGAATTCCTCATATCAGTGAGGTCATATGATACATGTCTTTCTCTGATTGACTTATTTCGCTCAGCATAACAACCTCCAGTTCCATCCACGTCATTGCAAATGGCAAGATCTCATTCCTTTTGATGGCTGCATAATATTCCATTATATATATATCTCACATCTTCTTTAGCCATTCATCTGTTGATGGACATCTTGGCTCTTTCCACAGTTTGGCTATTGTGGACATTGCTGCTATAAACATCGGGGTGCACGTACCCCTTCGGATCCCTACATTTGTATCTTTGGGGTAAATACCCAGTAGTGCAATTGCTGGATCATATGGTAGCTCTATTTTCAACTTTTTGAGGAACCTCCATACTGTTTTCCAGAGTGGCTGCACCAGCTTGCATTCCCACCAACAGTGTAGGAGGGGTCCCCTTTCTCCACATCCCCACCAATATCTGTCGTTTCCTGACTTATTAATTTTAGCCATTCTGACTGGTGTGAGGTGGTATCTCATTGAGGTTTTGATTTGGATTTCCCTGATGCCGAGCGATGTTGAGCACTTTTTCATGTGTCTGTTAGCCATTTGGATGTCTTCTTTGGAAAAATGTCTGTTCATGTCTTCTGCCCATTTCTTGATTGGATTCTTTGTTCTTTGGGTGTTGAGTTTGATAAGTTCTTTATAGATTTTGGATACTAGCCCTTTATCTGATATGTCATTTGCAAATATCTTCTCCCATTCTGTCGGTTGTCTTTTGGTTTTGTTGACTGTTTCTTTTGCTGTGCAAAAGCTTTTTATCTTGATGAAGTCCCAATAGTTCATTTTTGCCCTTGCTTCCCTTGCCTTTGGCGATGTTTCTAGGAAGAAGTTGCTGCGGCTGAGGTCGAAGAGGTTGCTGCCTGTGTTCTCCTTTAGGATTTTGATGGACTCCTGTCTCACATTGAGGTCTTTCAACCATTTGGAGTCTATTTTTGTGTGTGGTGTAAGGAAATGGTCCAGTTTCATTCTTCTGCATGTGGCTATCCAATTTTCCCAACACCATTTGTTGAAGAGACTGTCTTTTTTCCATTGGACAGTCTTTCCTGCTATGTCAAAGATTAGTTGACCATAGAGTTGAGGGTCCATTTCTGGGCTCTCTATTCTGTTCCATTGATCGATGTGTCTGTTTTTGTGCCAGTACCATACTGTCTTGATGATGACAGCTTTGTAATAGAGCTTGAAGTCTGGAATTGTGATGCTGCCAGCTTTGCTTTTCTTTTTCAACATTCCTCTGGCTATGCGGGGTCTTTTCTGGTTCCATACAAATTTTAGGATTATTTGTTCCATTTCTTTGAAAAAAGTGGATGGTGTTTTGATGGGGATTGCATTGAATATGTAGATTGCTCTAGGTAGCATTGACATCTTCACAATATTTGTTCTTCCAATCCATGAGCATGGAACATTTCTCCATTTCTTTGTGTCTTCCTCAATTTCTTTCATGAGTATTTTATAGTTTTCTGAGTACAGATCCTTTGCCTCTTTGGTTAGATTTATTCCTAGGTATCTTATGGTTTTGGGTGCAGTTGTAAATGGGATCGACTCCTTAATTTCTCTTTCTTTTTTTTTTTTTTTTTTAAAGATTTTATTTATTTATTTGAGAGAGAGAATGAGAGAGAGCACATGAGAGGGGGGAGGGTCAGAGGGAGAAGCAGACTCCCTGCCGAGCAGGGAGCCCGATGCGGGACTCGATCCAGGGACTCCAGGATCATGACCTGAGCCGAAGGCAGTCGCTTAATCAACTGAGCCACCCAGGTGCCTGTTAATTTCTCTTTCTTCTGTCTTGTTGTTGGTGTATAGGAATGCCACTGATTTCTGTGCATTGATTTTATATCCTGCCACTTTACTGAATTCCTGTATGAGTTCTAGCAGTTTTGGGGTGGAGTCTTTGGGGTTTTCCACATAAAATATCATATCATCTGCAAAGAGTGAGAGTTTGACTTCTTCTTTGCCGATTTGGATGCCTTTTATTTCTTTTTGTTGTCTGATTGCTGTGGCGAGGACTTCTAATACTATGTGGAATAGCAGTGGTGATAGTGGACATCCCTGCCGTGTTCCTGACCTTAGGGGGAAAGCTCTCAGTTTTTCCCCATTGAGAATGATATTCGCTGTAGGTTTTTCATAGATGGCTTTTATGATATTGAGGTATGTACCCTCTATGCCTATACTCTGAAGAGTTTTGATCAAGAAAGGATGCTGTCCTTTGTCAAATGCTTTTTCTGCATCTATTGAGAGGATCATATGATTCTTGTTCTTTCTTTTGTTAATGTATTGTATCACGTTGATTGGTTTGCGGATGTTGAACCAACCTTGCAGCCCAGGGATAAATCCCACTTGGTCATGGTGAATAATCCTTTTAATGTACTGTGGGATCCTATTGGCTAGTATTTTAGTGAGAATTTTTGCATCCATGTTCATCAGGGATATTGGTCTGTAATTCTCCTTTTTAATGGGGTCTTTGTCTGGTTTTGGGATCAAGGTAATGGTGGCCTCATAAAACGAGTTTGGAAGTTTTCCTTCCATTTCTATTTTTTGGAACAGTTTCAGAAGAATAGGTATTAATTCTTCTTGAAATGTTTGGTAGAATTCCCTTGGGAAGCCATCTGGCCCTGGGCTTTTGTTTGTTGGGAGATTTTTGATGACTGCTTCAATTTCCTTAGTGGTTATGGGTCTGTTCAGGTTTTCTATTTCTTCCTGGTTCAGTTTTGGTAGTTGATACATCTCTAGGAATGCATCCATTTCTTCCAGGTTATCTAATTTGCTGGCATAAAGTTGCTCATAATATGTTCTTATAATTGTTTGTATTTCTTTGGTGTTGGTTGTGATCTCTCCTCTTTCATTCATGATTTTGTTGATTTGGGTCATTTCTCTTTTCTTTTTGATAAGTCTGGCCAGGGGTTTATCAATCTTGTTAATTCTTTCAAAGAACCAGCTCCTAGTTTCGTTGATCTGTTCTACTGTTCTTTTGGTTTCTATTTCATTGATTTCTGCTCTGATCTTTATTATTTCTCTTCTCCTGCTGGGTTTAGGCTTTATTTGCTGTTCTTTCTCCAGCTCCTTGAGGTGTAGGGTTAGGTTGTGTACTTGAGACCTTTCTTGTTCCTTGAGAAAGGCTTGTATTGCTATATACTTTCCTCTTAGGACTGCCTTTGCTGCATCCCAAAGATTTGGAACAGTTGTGCTTTCATTTTCATTGGTTTCCACGAATTTTTTTAATTCTTCTTTAATTTCCTGGTTGACCCCTTCATTCTTTAGTAGGATGCTCTTTAGCCTCCATGTATTTGAGTTCTTTCCGACTTTCCTCTTGTGATTGAGTTCTAGTTTCAAAGCACTGTGGTCTGAAAATAGGCAGGGAATGATCCCAATCTTTTGGTACCGGTTGAGACCTGATTTATGACCTAGGATGTGATCGATTCTGGAGATGTTCCATGGGCACTAGAGAAGAATGTATATTCTGTTGCTTTGGGATGGAATGTTCTGAATATGTCTGTGAAGTCCATTTGGTCCAGTGTGTCATTTAAAGTCTTTATTTCCTTGTTGATCTTTTGCTTAGATGATCTGTCCATTTCAGTGAGGGGGGTGTTAAAGTCGCCCACTATTATTATATTGTTGTCCATGTGTTTTTTTGCTTTTGTTATTAATTGGCTTATATAAGTGGCTGCTCCCATGTTAGGGGCATAGATACTTACAATTGTTAGATCTTCTTGTTGGATAGACCCTTTAAGTAGGGTATAGTGTCCTTCCTCATCTCTTATTACAGTCTTTGGTTTAAAATCTACTTTGTCTGATATAAGGATTGCCACCCCAGCTTTCTTTTGGTGTCCATTAGCATGGTAAATGGTTTTCCACCCCCTTACTTTCAATCTGGGCGTGTCTTTGGGTCTAAAATGAGTCTCTTGCAGACAGCATATCGATGGGTCTTGTTTTTTAATCCAATCTGATAGCCTGTGTCCTTGGTTGGGACATTTAGCCCATTTACATTCAGGGTAACTATTGAAAGATATGAATTTAGTGCCATTGTATTGCCTATAAAGTGACTGTTACTGTATATTGTCTGTGTTCCTTTCTGGTCTATGTTGCTTTTAGGCTCTCTCTTTGCTTAGAGGACCCCTTTCAAGATTTCTTGTAGGGCTGGTTTCGTGTTTGCAAATTCCTTTAGTTTTTGTTTGTCCTGGAAGCTTTTTATCTCTCCTTCTATTTTCAATGACAGCCTGGCTAGATATAGTATTCTTGGCTGCATATTTTTCTCATTTAGTGCTCTGAATATATCATGCCAGTCCTTTCTGGCCTGCCAGGTCTCTGTGGATAGGTCTGTTGCCAATCTAATGTTTCTACCATTGTAGGTTACATATCTCTTCTCCCGAGCTGCTTTCAGGATTTTCTCTTTGTCTCTGAGACTCGTAAGTTTTACTATTAGATGTCGGGGTGTTGACCTATTTTTATTGATTTTGAGAGGGGTTCTCTGTGCTTCCTGGATTTTGATGCCTGTTTCCTTCCCCAAATTAGGGAAGTTCTCTGCTATCATTTGCTCCAATATACTTTCTGCCCTCCTCTCTCTTTCTTCTTCTTCTGGGATCCCAATTATTCTAATGTTGTTTTGTCTTATGGTATCACTTATATCTCGAATTCTGCCCTCGTGATCCAGTAGTTGTTTATCTCTCTTTGTCTCAGCTTCTTTATTTTCCATCATTTGGTCTTCTATATCACTGATTCTCTCTTCTGCCTCATTTATCCTAGTGGTTAGCGCCCCCATTTTTGGTTGCACCTCATTAATAGCTTCTTTGATTTCGACTTGGTTAGATTTTAGTTCTTTTATTTCTCCAGAAAGGTTTCTCTAATAATTTCCATGTTTTTTTCAAGCCCAGCTAGTATCTTTAAAGTGATGATTCTGAACTCTAGATCCGACATCGTACTAATGTCCGTATTGAGTAGGTCCCTGGCAGTTGGTACTACCTCTTGTTCTTTTCTTTGAGGTGATTTTTTCCGTTTTGTCATTTTGTCCAGAGGAGAATAGATTAATGAGAGAACAAAATGCTAACAGGGTAAAACGTCCCCAGAAAATATACTCTAAACAAATCAGAAAGGACCTGAAGCCGGGGGAAAAGAAAGGGAAAGAAAGAAAAAAGAAAAAGAAAAAAAAAAAAAGAAAAAGAAAAAGATAAAAACAAAAACAGAACAAAACAAAAAAAAACGAGAATATGATCAAATATGATCAGGCTGGTGCATAGATCAGTGCCCCACACTAGATTTTGGGTGTATTTTGGTCTGTTAGAAGAAAGTGCCTCCCAAAATTTTAAAGAAAGAAAAACTTATATATGTACAAAAATAAGGGTTGATATGATGAAGGGATGGAATATGACTGTAATGATGAAAATTATAAAAAATTTTATAAAAGGAATTGATAAGAAGTTGTTTGAAAAAAGAAAGAAGAGGTTTAAAAAAAAAAAGAAATAAAAGGGAGAGAATGTGATCAGGCAGGAGAGTAGAAAAAAACCATACACTAGAGATTTAGGGTATATTTTGATCTGTTAGAAGAAACTATCTCAAAATTTTAAAGAGAGAACAACTTATATATATATATGCCAAAAATAAGGGTAACTACTATGAAGGGATAGAATATGACTCTAAAAATGAAAAATAAAAATGTTTTTTAAAAAAGGGATTGATAAGATGTTGGTTGAAAAAGGGAAAAAGAAAAATTAAAAAAAAAAACAGTTAAAAAAAATTAACTTTGAAAGACTAAAGAATCATGGTAAAAAACCATGGACTCTATGTGCAGTATTCCCCTAGCCCTGGAGTTCTGGCGTTCTCATCGATGGGTAAATCTGGTCTTGGCTGGCTGTTCTCGCTGATCTTCTGGGGGAGGGGCCTGTTGCCGTGGTTCCCAAATGTCTTTGTGGGAAGTGGAATTGCCCCGCCCTTGCCGGTCAGGGCTAAGTAATCTGCTGGGGTTTACTCTCAGGAGCCTTTTTCCCTGCAAGTCACTCCCGTCTCCTGGTCTCTGGCCGCACTCTGTGCTCACCTGGCCTGTGCCCGAGCGTTTCTATCTCTGGCACCCGACCCTGTGTGGAGTCTCCAAACCCAGCAGATCCCTGCGGTGCGCTCCCACGCTGCTCCTCCCCGGGGAGGAAGGGGAGTCTTCCCGGATCTGCCGCTTGTTGGGTCTCTGCTGGAGGAGCAGTGGCCTGACTGTGCCGCGGATCACAGTTTATGGCAACCCCGAGCTGAGAGCCCGTGCCTCGGCTCTGTCTCTGTAGCCGGCTTCCCCGCTCTGATACTTGGGCGCTCTGCCACACTCAGGCACCCCTGGTCTTCCTGTGACCCCGAGGGTCCTGAGACCACACTGTCCCAGCGAGGGTTCCACCCCCCACTTAGCCACCGGAGTGACGTCCCTCAGCAGAGCAGACTTCTAAAAGTTCCGATTTTGTGCTCCGTGGCCAGAAGCAGCCGACAGAGGCCCCTCCCCCGCCATCTATCCTCCCGAAGATCGCCTCGGATTCACTTCTCCCCACGTCCTACCTTCCAGAAAGTGGTCGCTTTTCTGTTCAGAGAGTTGCTGCTCTTCTTTTCTTCGATCTCCTGTTGAGTTTGTAGGTGTTCAGAATGGTTTGATCCCTATCTAGCTGAATTCCTGAGACCAGACAAAACCCAGGTCTCCTACTCCTCCGCCATCTTGCTCCAAGAGCTGCTATTTGGTTTCTGATAAATACCCTATCAAAGGAAAAAAAATTTCCTTTTATACTTTGTTTATTGAAAGCTTTTTAAAAAAATCAGGAATGGATATTGAAATTATTAAATTCCTGGTTAGTGTACTCATGGGCATAACCAAATCTTCTCTCTTTTAGCCTATTAATGTTGTAAATAACACCAATAGATCTACTAATATTGAACCAGCCTTGCATTCTTATATTCTTGCATTGTATTGGTGTATAATTCTCTTCTTAGCCTACTAGATTCATTCTGCTAATATGTTATTCAGGATTTTTGTACTTTATAAAATAAAGTAAACGTTAGTCGCAGGTGTGTGTTTTGTCAAGTATTACAGAATGAGGTTGAGCAAGTTCTCTTGATTCTTGTGTTCTGAAATAGCTTAGGTAACATGGTTCCGTCCCAGACTCTCTGAGTGTTCTGGAGGAGGTAGTATACACTTTCCCACTTCACTCTCAGCTCTGACTTCTGTTGCAGCTGAAATGGTTCCATTTTTGGATTGTCTTTCTCCCCCATATGGGCTGTCTCTGTTCTGCTTTCTATTGCTTCTGATGTATGACACATTCTCTTTTCTGTACACCAGGCAGATGGATGTGTTACAAAATTGGCTGAAGATTTAAGAAGATTGAAGAGAGAGATGTCACAGCATCTCCCAGCAAATAACACAAAAGTAAACAGGAGACACCCTCTGTCCTCAAGATGCCTTTGGCCTTCCCTTGGAGGGCCCCCACAATGGTGCCTACACTCTCCCTCCCCCATAGACTGGCCACATCTTTCTTTTCTGGGACCCCTTCCCTCAGACCCCCCCAACTTCATTTCCCTAAATTAGGCAGGTGCATTTGGTTTCCCTCTCATCTCAGTAGAGGCCCTCATTTGCATATTCAGAGACCCGTTATGTGTTATGCTAAACAAGGGCCACCTTTTCCAGACCCTCATTCTTTAATGAACTTTTCAGGGCACAGAAAAAATATTTATTTCCTCACTATTTTGGATTGTGCCACCTAGCTTGGAAAGCAGAAGTGGCTATAGTCACTTTTGATTTTAATAACTCTTCCCTCTCCCCATTAGATGATATATCAGTCAAGTTTATCAGCTTCTCCAACTCTTGGGCTAGCTCACCCCAACAACAAATTCAAAGGCTGGGAGGTGGTGAGAGAGGAACACAGGGTGCATTCTTCCTGTGGTTTCCTGCTTGCCCTAACCTTCCCTATTTCACATTCACCTATTCTAATATCACTAGACATTTGATAGTCTCTTGTTGGTTCTCACAAATAATACTGCTGTGAACATTCTTGATACTTCTTTTGGTGAACATGTGGATGCCTTTTAATCAGGAATAGACCTGGGGATGGAACTTCTTGGTCATAGGGTGGGCATGTGTTCAGCTTTAGTAAGAACTACAAATCTATGTTCCAAAGTGGTTGTGCCAATCTACCCCCCACCCCACCAGTAGTGTAAAGGTGTGTCAATATTTTCAATGCATGGTATTTCTGTCATTTTCATTATAATCATTAGGAAAGGTTTGTGGTAGTAATTCAATGAGGTTTTAACTTGCATTTCTCTGATGATTAATGAAGTCAAGCATCTTTTCATGTGTTTACTGGCCATTGAGCTATTCTGTGTTTGAAGTTCTGTCCCAAGTCTTACCCATTTTTGCACTGAGTGCTGTGTCTGTTGCTTATTGCTTTATAATTTTTTTTTTTTCTATTTTGGATATGGGTCATTTGACAGATGTACATATTGTGGATATCCTCTCTTACTCGGTGGCTTGCATTTTCTGTCTCTTGATGTTGCCTTCTGATGGACAGAAAGTCTTTTTTTTTAACGTGGTCCAAGTTGCCAATTATGTTCTTTATGTTGGAAGCATTTCTGTGTAATTGTCCAAGCCACCTTTGCCTGTCCCTAGGTAATGAGGTTATTCTCTTAGATTCTCCTTTTCCCAGATATTCACAAAGCTCATTTTCATTCATGTCTCTGTTCAAATGTCACCTCCTCAGAGAGGTCTTTCCAGACCACCTTATTTAAAATGATAATCCCCCATCATGCACCGTTCCCTTACTCCATTTTTAACAAAAGATTTTATTTATTTGTCAAAGAGAGACAGAGAGAGCATAAGCAGTGGGAGCGGCAGGCAGAGGGAGAAGCAGGCTCCCTGCAGAGCAAGGAGCCTGATGCGGGACTTGATCCCAGAACCCTGAGATCATGACCTGAGCTGAAGGCAGGCGCTTAACCAACTGAGACACCCAGGTGTCCCCCCTTACTCCATTTTAATCTTCTTCAAGGGACTGATCACAATTGACTTTATAATACATTTTGAGCTATTATTTATTTGTTAGTTTATTCTGTCCTCCACCCTAAATGTCAGGAGAGACTAAATGAAGGCAGGGACTTTTTTTGTTGTTCATTGCTTTATCCTCGGTGCCTAGAACAGTGTCTGGCACACATTAAATGCTCACTATATATTTACTATATTAATGGGTAAATGATCTCATTTAGTCCTTATCATTGCCTTGTGAAGAAAGGCTTATCATTGGTCCTTTTGACTAATGATGCTGTGTATCTTTCAGATGCTTATTTGCATGCCCCTCTTTAAAATGCAAAATCTTATCAGTCACTTACACTTTAGTATAAATAAATAATTTTTACAGTGCTTTTCCTTGGTGAAAAGCAAGTGAGGATACTGAGGCTCAGAAATTCCAGCTCAAAAATATTTTTGGAGACTGCTTTTTTGTGCCAAGCTCTGGCTTTAATCTGGAGGTACAGAGATAAATAAAACTGGCTTTTTGCAGCCATTTTGAGGGGAAATGGCAGAGTCAAGCATGGAACTCAAGACTATCTGGTTCTAAAACCCTCATTCTGTCTTTTTGGATGTGCAGGGACATAGAAAGAGGGGTAGTGAGACTTTTCTGGGTGGGAGAATCTTGAGTGTATTTGCAGGTTGTGAGGTAGTGGAGGGGAGAGAGAGTAAAGAAAGGCTATATCATCACTAGGCAGCCAAGCTCCTCCTCTGGGTGCCTCCTTGGTCTTCCTCTACTCCCAGGCCTTAAGAGGCCAATGCTCTCAGCTGTGTACAGGCTAATCACACCTTCTGGAAGCGAAATCCCAGCAAATCTGTCCTTTGTCCCATAATTATCCCTTCTCGTCATCTTTTCTCTAATAAACCTCCCTTTCCTGCTGAAGCCTCCCCTTCAGAGAAAGGGTAGGCAAAAACTTATTTATACTAAAGTGTAAACAACTAGTTAGATAATGTTTTATTGTTCTTAACAAGGATTTGCATTTCCCAAAAGAGATTCAAAATGCACAATACTCTAATTGAAGGGATGACTTGATAATGATATGAATTCTGTCACGGATAAGATATGTGGGAGGGGGACAGAGAACATCTTCTATATTCAAAGCATGAAGGAACCAACTCTTGCTATACCTAATTATATCCAGTCTCCATATTAGCAGAACATTTTCTAGTTTACAATTTGCTGTGGATATATTTTCCCTACTGCCAGGAGAGTGGACAAGGAGGGACAGCTGAACCCTCATTTCCTCTCTTAGGGGTTCCTATTCACAGGTGTTCAGTAAGCAATGCTGGTGAGCCCTACTAGGTGTGCAACGAAGAGAGAGTTCAGCCCCTCTTGTTCTCTCCTAGGTAATGGCATCTTCTGCAAATCTGAGTTTGGCTGTATGATTCTGGGATGATGGAAGTGAGGGGAGAAGGGACACTGGATGTTAAGGTAACCCTGTGGGGTCTGGGTAAGGATGATGCTTGTCTGTGGGAAGCCAGGGCCAGCTATCTGGGTTTAAACAAGGAGACAATTTTACAGACTAACTCCCTAGCCCCTGCTGGCCTGTCCTGAGAAACAGCATGACCTGTCCCCACCCTTGGTCTGCACAGATAGTCTTGGCCAAGCCTGGCCTCTCCCAGGGCTTCTGTCCCCCTGTCTGTGTGCATTGTGTGCTTGGGATCAGTGATCTCTGTGCTTGGAGCCAGGACTGAGGGGGCCTGTCCTTCTACTGGGGGATCCGGCT
This sequence comes from Halichoerus grypus, assembly GCF_964656455.1. Classification (NCBI taxonomy): domain Eukaryota; kingdom Metazoa; phylum Chordata; class Mammalia; order Carnivora; family Phocidae; genus Halichoerus; species Halichoerus grypus. The sequence continues at coordinate 159,555,490 of NC_135712.1, read as the reverse complement.
GTCCCACCAGAAATCTGGTCACCTGGGAGATAAGGGTTTGGGCTGGGAGTGGTTAAGACCGTAATACAGGGGAAAGCTCAGGGTCTGAGAGGCAGGTGGATATGGGCTCAAATCCCTGCTGTGACTCATGCGAACTGAATTGCCCTGTTACTTCACCTCCCCAATTCTTCATCTGTAAAAGGGGACTATGGTGCCCACTGATGTATTGAACAGAACTGGGTGGGGGGAGGTGGTCTATGGTGATCCCAGTTTGAGGGGAAGGGGATGTTTACAATTGAAAACCTGTCTGTGTTGTTTCCCTGCTTGAAAACCCTTCCCAGTGCTCCCAGACCAGACCCCTCACTTGGACCCACAGGCTCCACATGGCCTGCCCCTGCCAACCCCTTCTCCTTTCTTTCCATGCCAGCCTCTGTGACCTCCACTGGGTTCCTGAGTACCTGCCCTTCTCGCAACTTGAGAGCTTCTCCCCTTTCGCTCTCCTCAGCCAACTCTTATCCATCTTTTGGGTCAAAGAGATTTCCTCAAAGAGGCCTTTCCCCCATGTAAATGAGTCCCCCTGTTATAATGATTTCTCAGAGCACCATTGTATTGGGGCTGCTGTGGCTGCCTAAGAGAAAGCTTTCTTTCTCTCTCAGAAATGAGGCCTAGAGGTGAGCAGCTCTGGACTTCTGTGGTGGCTCCACAATTCTCAGGAAATTGGGCTTCTTCTGGCTTGTTCCATGGTTCTTGACGTATAGCAGACCCCTCATAGACCAAGGAGGCTGCTCCAGCACCGGCCATCACACACCCCCTTTCCAATGAGAACAAGGGAGAAAGAGCAAAGGGAGGTTCATCTCTCCAACCACAAGACACAAGAATCCTAAGGAATTCACACACTTCTGTGCACACCCCCCCGGTAAGAACATCATCATGTGGCCACACACAGCTGCAGAGGCTGGGGAACGTATCACGATGGCCATGTACCCAGTGGAGAAAGGAGAGAACATGTGTTGGGGCTCAGAAACAATGTGTGCCAAGACCCTATTCTTTCCCTGCACAGCTCGAATCATTTGCTCATTTAGTGGTGACCTGATGAACCCATAACTTCTCCCCCAAGTGGAAGTCTTCTGGAGAACAGGGGAGCCCTGCCTTGCTCACCTTTGAGCCCCCATGCCTCACACACTGTCTGGCAGATGGTAGGTAGCACACCGGAAAGATTTGTTGAACAGGTGAATAAAACTCATCATGGACTCCCTCCCTTTGTTCTCCTCTGGTAAAGCCTTTGTGAGAGAAAGCACCTTCCCCCACATTCAACATCTTTTATGATCTCCAGAGAAGGCCTCTGGGGGCTCTCCCTCTGGGGGCTTCCCTCGTTCCAGGCTGCTCAGTGATTGGGCGCCGAGGCCCAGACCCCGCCCCCCCCCCCCCCCCCCGCCGCGCAGGATTCTACAACAGGCGTTTGAAGTGCAGATGTTGGCATAGGGGAGGGCAGGTTTGAATTGGAGCGGACAGATTCTGGCGTGGAGGCACCGGCCCGGTCCCCAGAACACCGGCAGCCTCATTGGCAGTGCTGTACATCAGGGGTTCTCAAGTACAGCTCGGCCCGTGAATCACCTGGGACCTTGTTAAAAATACAAAACTTCTGAGTCAGTAGGTTTGGGTGATATATTTGGTTGCAAGTGACAGAAAGCCAACTCGCGTAGGCAAAGGGGGAATTGACGGTGAGGGCACAGGGGCTTGTCCTGTAACTGCAGGAAGGCTGCGGGGCAGCCCTCATACCTGCCCACGGCTTCCGCCATCTGCGGGGAGTGACGTGCTCTCCGCGGGGACTGGGTGCGTCCCAGCAGCTGTGGCTATGGCGTCGGGTTCTGAGACCGGCTGGGTGGGTGTTGAGAGTGCGCCCCCGAGGACTGGGTGGGTCCAGAGAAGGCACTGCTAGAGTCTACTGGTATTTACCATGCAGAAGCAAGAGACCAACACTTCCCAGCTGGCCTCAAGTGCAGCCCCTGGCCGCTTCCCCAGGAAAAGCCCCCCTTGCTCTTTGGGGGTCCTACAGAGGGAAGGGATCTCTGGAAACCTTTATGAGGGCTGGTTCAGGCATAGGCCTCCCTGTGAGTCATCAAGCAACAGGGGATGCATTCTCTTCAGATTCAGCAGCATGGGGGTCCTGGGGGTGGTGGGCTTCTTGCTGGCCGGCTGTGGTGGTGGTGGGGGCAGGTCTCTGGTGGGGGAACACAGCAGCTCCTCAGGGCCATGGGGCTGGCCCAGAGCGGGCAGGACACCAACATCACCCCAGCCCAGTGCATCTATTGGAATCCCCTGCGATGCTTCTTAAAATGCTCATTCCAGGCCCACCCAGACCCACCAAACCATACTCTCCAGGGCCAGGCCCCAAGAGGCTGAACTTGAATCAAGTACTGCAGGGTGAAGATCCTCCTGCCCAACGGGAGAACTGTGATCTTGACCCTCCCTCTCCCAGAGCCCACCTCCTGAGCCCCAGTCTTTGGGGCCTTCTCTCTGTGACTCTGTGGGGAGGGCTTGCCCTTCTCTGTGCTGCAAGCTCCCAGCTGCCCCACTGAGGCCCTGGGCCCTGTGTGCCCCATCAGGACCTGCCGGGCCTGGGGCCTGCGGTTTGGTCTGGGCGCAGCCTCCCCAGGCCCCTAAGGCATGCACATTTGCAGATTGGGCCTGCTCTCCTCAGCCCTGGGGAGGAGCTACCAGCAGCCCCAACCAAAGCGCCCCCTGCGGGTGGATTGGGCTCCTGCACCGAGTAGTTGTGCAGTTAACTGTGTGGTGGGGCAACGCAAGGGCTCACCACCAATTTAGCTCAGGGAGGCTTTATTTGGCCCCCACAGAATGCTTTACAGATGGAATTGGTGACCAATATGTAACACTCAAAGATTTGGTATTAAAAAAATCCCTATTTCTGGCTCCTTCTGAAAACTTGGCAGAGTTGGCAGTGCTGGGCCATGTGGTAGACAGGCCCCTAACCTCCACCATCCTGGCCCGCCGCCCCGCCTTCCCACCTTGCTTCTCATGCCCTCTGCTGCCGGCCCTGGTAGGCCTCTGAGCCTGTGGAGCCCAGCCGTTTCCAGCTACGTTTCTGTCTTATGGTTATTGCTTATGGTTATTGTGCTAGTTTTAATCAGAGCTCGTTACACATATATGTTCTTGATGCCTCACTCTGTGATCTCTCTGGGTCATTTACCCATTTGATAGATGGGGAAACTGAGGCTCGGTTAAATAACTGGCCCATAGTGGTCCACTGGTCAGTGGCCAACTGGTGTTTGATCTAGATTTGTCTGTAGTGCTCCCTTCGAGGGGACCCCAGCTCTGCCCCCTGACTTCTGACCGCAGCATCCTTACTTCTCTGGTCCCTTCTTCTGGCCTTGTGGTTGACAACCCTCCTGCGTCTGTGCTCGTGCCACATGTTGAGGGCCATGGGGTCTTGGGCCAGGTGAGGAAGGGAGCAGGGGCCTGAGCAGAGGTGAGGGGGTCAAGTGTTGGATAAAGGGCACAAGGGCAGAGCTGCTGGCCGAGGCATCCTCCCTCACACCCTCCCTCCCTCCCTCCCCCCTTCCCCCTCTAGGTGACTGCTGAGGGAGCTCATGTGCTTACCCCCAATCTTTACCCCTAAGGGAGAATTCCTGGGACCCTCCTCAGAGTCCCCCTGTGTGGCCTGCAGGGGCCCCCACCATGTGCTTTGAGGGGTGTTTTTGGGACCCTCCTCCCTACGGTCTGCCAGAGTGTCTAGAATTCCACCATCAGCATCTATAGCAAACTCCTGGTCACTTTTAGGAAGGTGTACCGGAGCCAGGGAGGGGCAGGGAAGACACTGACAGGGGTGTGTCCCATCCCTGGCCCCAGGCCAGGTTGTGAGGCAGCATTGACAAAGATGAGAGGGGCAGAGGGTGCGTGGGAGCCAGTGGGGCTGAGGCTGAGGTGAGGAGGCCGATCAGGAGACAAGCAGGAACAGAGGAGAGGGAGAGAGGAGGGTGGACATGCTGTGAGGGATGGGGTGGGGGCAGGCCACTGTGCTTAGGACCTAGCGCTTCCAGCACCTTCTTCAGCCTCCACCACTGTCCTCCTGGCCCCTCTTTTCCTTCTGTCCCTGGGCCCCTCTTTTCTCTCTCTTTCTACCCCTGCCCCCACCCAGCCCTGCCTCTCTGTCTCCTTTCTGCCTCCTTCCCATCTCACAGGGGTCCCCCTTTTCTCTCTGTCTCTCTGGACCCATCTCTTCCTACATCTGTTTCTCTCGCTCTGTCCCTCTGAGAGTCTGTCTGTCTGTCTCTGTCTCATTCTGCCTGTAAGCTCGGGTATCTCTGGTTTCCGTGCTGTCAGGGGGTCTTTGTCTCTTTGTGCTGGGTCTTTCTCCTTGTCTCTCTCTGTTTCTGTCCCTCTCTGTCCATCTCTGTCTCTCTATGTCCATGTCTTCCCTGGGTGTCTGTCTGTGTGTCTGTCCGACAGTGGGTCTCAGGCAACTGAAAACACCCCCTGTGTCCCATTTGATGTGCGGTTGTGAGATTCCCTTTGAATATTGCAGGAGCGAGTTGATGGTTGCCAAGGGAACAGGTCAGGAGAAATGGGGGGATCGAGGGGGGGACTAGGAGCCAGGCGGGGGATGCGGGCATGCTTTTCTGTTTTCATCTTCTTTGGCTCTTTCCTCTTCCAAAGCATAAAAAAGGGGCGACAATTTAAAATGATTTTTCAAGAATCAACACGACAGAAATAATGGGTCCTAATTGTGTTGGACTAAAAGGCAGGCGGGGAGGGTGCAGCTCCCCCTTCTGTGCCTGGAGGGAGTTAATGGCCAGATTCTAGGAGTGGGAGATTAGAGGGCCTGGAGCCATTTGCCAGGCACTGGGGCCTGGCAGCACCGTGGTTCCAGCTGCTTAGCCCTCGGGGAGGTTTCAGTCCCCCCTCCGCTTAGAGCATCAGAGCCAGGCACAAGATGAGTCTTTGTGGCTGCACATAGGACATCAGGGCTCCTGCCTGCCTTTTTAGCTGGGGCTGGGGGCCCAGGGCTAGAGGTGGGCAGAAGAGGCCAAGCTCTGGCCATTCAAGACCCGGCACACAGCCCAGGGCTCTCCAGGCAGCCTCACCAAAGCATCCCTCCGCTCCCCTCTGGCCCAGCCCCGATTTGGTTGTCATGGGGATCAATAGAGATGATGCCTGAGCAGCGCCCAGCACACCAGCCCCTGCTGCCAGTAGCTAGGCCGGGAATCCTGCGAGTTTGGACTAGACTTGACCATCTGCTTCTGGGGTCATCATTGTCGTTGTATGAACATTTGCTTTCTCGTACACCGTAAGCAAGACTCGGACTTGTGCAGGGATACGGATATGTGGTTAGCAATAAAAGCAATTACTTAGTAGCTATCCTAACAAGGAGGCATTACTAACTAGAGTACTTTTCTAAACTCTTTATATGCCTTTTATCCATTTAGTCTGCACAGCAAACCTTTGAGGTAAGTACTGTTATTAATCCTATCTTATAGATGAAGACGTTAAGAAATTCAGCAACTCCAATACGGTATTAGAAGTGCAGTGATTGAGGGAACTACAGGAGGCCAGCGATAAAGAGACGGAACCCGCCCCCCCCCCAAGATGGAAGGGAGAGCAGGGAAGGTTCCCCACTGGGCCTCTGAGCTGAGCAGGCATTACAGGGTGGATGGTGAGTGAATGGGCTCGGAGGGGAGGGCGCGCCAGGCTGCAGAACGGTGTGAGAGCAGAGGTGGAGGCAGGCCCATGGCAGATGAGCACTCACCTCCTCCCACCACAGTTCAGAGCTCACCATGTTAGAGATTCTGCCCTAGCCATCTGCTTCCATAAAGCCTGCAGGGAAGCCAGCTCATTTCAGGAGCCCAAGTAGGTGTTTACAAATGGCTTCTCTAGGCAACCATCCCACCCTCCCTCCTCTTCCTCTGCACCCTGAGACTTTTCCTTGGCCCCTCTTTCCCCATTTGCTTTGACCCCATATCTCCCTATCGTCTTGCCCAAGCCTGGCCCATGGTGGTGTCAGTGCAGGTAGGGGCAGGGGAGGGTAGGCTTGGATGGTGGGACAATGTCACTGCCATGTCTGGAGTCTTTGTCTGGCCCCATGTGATCTCTTCTTCCCAAGGTGGAAGCCACTCTCCCCTCATCAAGCCCTGGTCCCTAGGGGTTCCAAGTGCCAGTTGATGCTGCCCATGGGTCTCAGGTCTGTTTCCCATGATACACAGGGATCTGTGGAGGGCTGGGTCACCACCAAGTCGGTGTGAAGCGAGATGTGGTTGTGGCCCTGAAGAGCTCACTGTCAGAAGCAGGAGAGAATCAGGGCCGGAGACAAGAGTGGGAGAAATGTATGGGCCAGGGCTAAGCCATCTCTGAAGGCTGCGGCTGGGTGGAAGGGAGAGGGTGGGCCATGGTGTCGGGAGAGCTCCATCCACTGAAGAGGTGTGTGGCCTGTGGGGTGGCCTTGAAAGGTGGACAGGAGGGAGCTGACCAATTCCTGAGGACCTTTAGCAACTAAGACCTGGACCCCTGGTTCCTGGAATAATGTGATTAGGACTGATGCCGCTAATGGCTTCTGGGGGCATCTGGAGGCCCCCTACCCTGGGGTCTGGGGTGCTGGCCTGTGTTGTAGAAGACACTCCTGCAGAGATTTATGTATTCTAGAGTGACAGAACTGTTACGTCTCCATCCACCATGACCACACAAGGAATAACCTTGTAATAACCACGTTTTCTAGTTTCTGTGTCTGATGCTCTGACCTCTGGGCCTTGTTGGCCCCAGAGGGACCGCCCTGCCCAGGGGTTAGGCAATTCCTAGAGAGGTCAAATGAGTCCCCTGCTGGCGCACCTTTCATCTGCAAACCAACCAATCCAGAGCGCACCCTCTACTGCCTCTACTGAGCTCTGACCCATGGAGCCGCTGAGTCCCCTGCCCTAATCACCCCAGGGGGATGCACCAGACAACCAGAGACAGCAGTTATGCCCCTGACCCCGCTGAAATGATTTAAACCAGCCAGTCCTCAGCTTGTTTGCCCCTGCCTCGCCTTTCCTTCCTGAGGAAACCGCCCCTGATCATGGCTGATTATGATGCTTCTCTGCGTGGCTCCTGTTTCTAGGGATCTGTGAGTATAACCAGTTCTCTTTCTAACTGCGGTCATCTGATGTGGTGGCCTCATGAAACCTGAATAATAATAAAACTTCCATTTTCAAACGGAGGCAGTGTGCTGGCCCTTCTCCATGCACCTGCCCACCGTGTCCTCCTTCTTCACCTGCTCTGTGCCCTGGGAGCCTGTCCCTGTGGATGGATGGCCCCTGCAGGCCAGATGCACCAGCAGGACACTAAGGGAGAGTGCATGGGGGCGTTTCTTCCCTGTCTCCCCCAATCCCACGGGGCGGTGGGTTCCCGGAGCTCCTCCGCAAAGGCCACAGCTCCTATTTGGCACCCTTCTCCCGTTTGGGCCCTTTCTCTGAATTCTAGAATTTGCTTTCTCCACTTGGCCCTCAAGCCTCTACATGGCTTACTCAAGTGCTTCGCCACTGTTCCCTGCTTGACCCTGCTCACACTTTGTCAGTCATCCCTCGTGAGACACTCTTCAGCCGGTGGGCGGGAGCTGAATGACCTGCGTGACTGGGGCTGGTCAGGAGTGGGTCTCTGCCTTCCTCCCCAGATGGCTGTTCCATTGATATGTCAACTAAGCTATCTCAGGGCCAACCACAAAAATGATAAATCAGACAGATCAGATGGGAGAACATAGACACCCCCATTCACCTTCTTCAGCTAGTTTTTTTCTTTTTAGAGTGCGATATAATTGAGACTGTTTCTCAAAATATATTCATTCTTACCCCACCTCCACAGTTTTTGCTGTATCTGCATACCACCTGTATGATTATTTCTCTAATAATTTCCTTTCGCTCAGCTTACTTTCTGAAAAAGTCAGGTGTATATAATTTACATAATTGGAGATAGAATTTACATACAGTAAAATTTAGCCTTTTTAACTGTGCAGTTCAGTAAGTTTTGACAAATGCGTCCAGTCATGTAACTACCAACACCATCAAGATACAGAACAGTGTTCTCACCCCCGAATGTCCCCGCATCCTTCTGTCATCAGCACTGTCTCCCACCCCCAGCCCTTGGCAGCCACTAATCTGACTCCTGTTCCTATGATTTTACCTTTTCCAGAATGTCATATCAATGGAATCATATAGTATGTGGCCTTTTGTGTTTGGCTTCTTCCACTTAGTAAATTGTTACCTTTTTTTTTTTAATTAAGCTTAAACCAAAAACTAAAATTTATTCACTTTACTGTCCAACATTCATTTTTTTTTGAAGATTTTTTTTATTTATTTGACAGAAAGAAAGACACAGTGAGAGAGGGAACACAAGCAGGGGGAGTGGGAGAGGGAGAAGCAGGCTTCCTGTGGAGCAGGGAGGCCGAAGCGGGACTTGATCCCAGGACCCCGGGATTATGACCTGAGCTGAAGGCATACTCTTAACCGGCTGAGCCACCCAGCACCCCAACATTCATGTTTTTACATACTGTGTTTGGGTGCAGTAATTGAACAAAATCAGTGGCCTTAATCATATTTTAGAGTTTTTTTAAAAGTCGGGTTTACCGAGGTCTAATTTCCATAGAGTAAATTTGCCCCTTTGAGCACGTGGTTCTAGGGGTTTCGACGAGTACCTACATTTGTACAACCAGCATCACAATGAAGATACAGAACAGTGCCATCACCCCCAAAAACTTCCTCTGTTCTCGTTCATCACTTTCCCTACCCCCAGCCCCTGCAGCCTGTATCCCTGGCTTGTATCCCTGTAGCTTTGTCTTTGCCAGAATTTCATATAAACGGACTGATGCAATAAATATAGCCTTTTAGGTCTGGCTTCTTTCACTGGGCATGTTTTTGAGATCCATCCACAGCATTGCATGTATTAATGTTTTATTCCTTTTTATTGCTGAGTAGTCTTCTACTGCATGGATGTGCCACTGTTTTTTTTTTTTTTTAAGATTTTTTATTTATTCATTTGAGACACAGAGATACAGAGAGAGAGAGAGCATGAGCAGGGGGAGAGGCGAAGGAGAGGGAGAAGCAGGCTCCCCGCTGAGCCAGGAGCCTGACGTGGGGCTTGATTCCAGGACCCTGGGATCATGACCTGAGCCGAAGGCAGAAGCTTAACCATCTGAGCCACCCAGGCGCCCCGTGCCACTGTTTCTTGATTCAGCCCTCAGCTGATGGACATTTGGGTCGCTTCCAGTGTGAACCTATGATGATTAAAGCTGCTGTAAACTGTGCATGCATAGGTCTTTGACCATATGTGTTCATTTCTCTCACCCAGGAGTGGAATTGCTAGGTAGTTAAGGTAAATGTATGTGTAACCTTATAAGAAGTGGCCACATTCTTTCCCAGTGAGGCTGTGCTAGTTTGCATCTCCACCTGCACCTTGTGAGAGTTCCAGTTGCTCTGTGTTTTTTATCAGCACTTGCTATTGGGCGCTTTTACATTTTAGCCAAAATGTAACATACTTTAGATGTGAAGCCGTAGCTCGCTCACTGTGGTTTTAATTTGCATTTCGCTAATGACTAATGATGTTGTGCATCATCTCAGATGCTTATTTGCCATCTGTATCCTTTTTTGGTGAAGTATCTGTTTAGATCTTTTGCCCGTGTTGGGGGGGGGGTGGTTTGTTTGTTTTCTTATTATTGAGTTGGAAGACTTCATTTTCTATTCTAGATTTTAGCCTTTTGCCAGATATATGTTCAGCAAATGTATTTTCACAGTCCTTGGCTGCTTGTTCGTTCCCTCAACAGTAGCTTTCAAAGAGCAAGAATATTTAATTTTGATGAAGTCCTCAACTCACTTTTAAAACTTAAAAATGCCTTACAGCTTTAAATGGAAAACCCACATTACTTGCCACAAATCTGTATATTAGAAATGCTTTTGGCAGAAAGTAACAGAAAACCTAACTGTCAGGGGTTTCAGGCATTATCTTAACAAACAGGCGATTATTCCACAGAATAAGAACCCTCAAAAAGGCAGCCCGCCAGGATCCCAGGCTCTCCCCATCTCTGTAGCACAGTGACCTTTGCCCTCAATCTTGCTGCCTTGTATCACCAGATAGCTGCCTGGTTCTGGGCATAAGGCCCGTCTGGGGTTCAGAGCAGAAAGAAGAGCAAGGGGCTGACAGAACAGAGCTGGGACTGGTGTGAGGCAAGAGAAGTGTGCACATTTAAGGAGGAGTGTGTTGTCAGATGCTGCAGTGCCCTTGTGTGGTCCTGAGAGCCTGGGCCTCCTTAAGTCTGGCACACGGGGCACCTCTCCGGCCTCATCCAGTGCCAGGCCTGCTGCAGAGCTGGAAATTCTCCTGTCCTTCTTTTATGGTATGACCTAATATCTGTCCCAGAAGCTCCCTCAGTGGACGTCTGCTTATGTCTCATGGTCATAGTTCAGGCCTGTCTCATGGCCATTCCTGATGGCAAAGGAGTCTGGGAGAGGGGTATCCTTGAGTGTTGCAGGGAAAAGTAAAGAAAGTACACGTTTATGTTTATTTAGGATGAAAACAAGTTGTGTGTGTCAAAAGAACAGACCTCAGGTGCTGTTTGAAGCCAGCCAGTTTTGCTTACTTACCATACCATGTCTGGCCCCAGATGCCTAAAGCCAGGCACATTATAGAATTACAGAAGTCACAGAATAGCTGAAACAGTCTTAGAAAAGAACGAAGTTGGAGGAATGCAATGATCGATTTCAAAACGTACCGCAAAGCTAGAGCAATGAAAACTATTTGGTACTGACATAGGCCAATGGACTAGAACTGAGAGTCCAGAAATAACTTAGGGTCCATCGATTTTTTGACAAGAGGGCCAAGTCTACTCAGTGCAGAAACAATAGTTCTTTCTTTCCTTCCTTCTTTCTTCTTTCTTTCTTTCTTTCTTTCTTTCTTTCTTTCTTTCTTTCTTTCTTTCTTTCTTTTCTTTCTTTCTTTCTTCTTTTTCTTTCTTTCTTCCTTCCTTCCTTTTTCTTTCTTTCTTCTTTCTTTCTTTCTTTCTTTCTTTCTTTCTTCTTTTTCTTTCTTTCTTCCTTCCTTCCTTTTTCTTTCTTTCTTCTTTCTTTCTTCTTTCTTTCTTTCTTTTTCTTTCTTTCTCTCTTTCTTTCTTTCTTTCTTTCTTTCTTTCTTTCTTTCTTTCTTTCTTTCTTCTTCCTTCCTTCCTTCCTTCCTTCCTTCCCTCCTTCCTTCCTTTCTTTCTTTTAGAGAGAGAGGGAACACTCATGAATGGGGGGGAGGAGGGGCAGAGAGAGAGAATTTCAGGCAAGCTCCACGCTCAGCTTGGAGCCCAATGCCGGACTCGATCTCACGACCCTGAGATCATGACTGAGCCACCCAGGTGCTCCAAGAATAGTCTTTTCAGATAATGGTGTTGGGACAAATGAAGAGTTGCACACAAAAGAATGAATTTGGTCCCCTACTCACACCATATACAAAACTAAACTCGAGATGGATCAAAGACCTAAATGGGAGAGCTAAAACTATGAAGCTCTTAGAAGGAAAATAGGAGAAAATCTGCATGAGTTTGGGTTTGGCAATGCTTTCTTAGATGGGACACCAAAAACACATGCAACCAAAAAAAAAAAAAATAGATAAATTGGACTTCATCAAAGGTAAAAACTTTTGTGCATCAAAGGACACTATCAAGAAAGTCAAAGACAGCCCACAGAATGGAGAAAATATTTTCAAATCATGTATCTGATAAGGGTCTAGTACCCAGAATATATAAAGAACTCTTACAATTCAATAATAAAAACATGAATAGCTTGATTTAAAATTGGACAAAGTATTTGTGTAGACATTTCTCCAAGGAAGTTATACAAAAGGCTAATAAGCACATGAAAAGATGCTCAGTGTCATTAGCGGGTAGGGAAATGTAAATCAAAATCACAAGGAGACATGACTTCACACCCACAAGGAGGGCTACAATAAGAAAAGAAAAGGGGAGGGGGATAACAGATATTGGCAAAGATATGGGGAAATTAGAACCCTGGTACATTTCTGGTGGGAATACAAAATGGTGCGGCCACTATGGAAAACAGTTTGGTGATTCCTCAAAAAATGAAACACAGAATTAGCATTTGACCCAGCAATTCTGTTCCCGGCTATATACCCAAGAGAATTGAAATTATATGTTCATAGCAAAGACATTCATATAATAGCCCCAAAGTGGAAACAGTCCAAGTGTCCATCAGCTGATGAATGGACAAATAAAATGTGGCATATCCATATAATGGAATATTATTCAACCATAAAAAAGAATGGAACTGACACAGGCTACAATATGGAAGAATCCTGAAAACATTATGCTCAGTGAAAGAGGGCAGACACAAAAGGCCGTATATTGTATGATTCCATTTATATGAAGTGTCCAGAATAGGCAAATCCACAGAGACAGAAGTAGAATAGAGGTGACCAAGGTTATAAAAGGAGAGGGGAAATTGGGAATAGGTAGGGGTTTTGGGGGTGGTGATGAAAATGTTCTGGAATCAGACCGTGGTGATGGTTGCACAATGTTATTATACAAAGGGATCTACTAAGAACCACTAAAGGGTCCACCTGTAAATGGCAAATTTTGTTCTATGAATAATATCCTCATTTAAAATAATAATAAAAGAGAGAGTCACACAGCTGCAGAGGCTCCAGTTGGAAAGGTAAGGAGGGTGCATTCCATCTGAAAGAGTAGCATTTTCTTCCTCAGCAGAGAAGCCCCTGATGGTGCAAGGTCAGAAGGGAACAGAGGCAGAGGTAGCTCAGAGACCTGGGAGGGCAGGCACCTGCTGCCTTCAGAATACTGCAGAGGTCTGCTCTGGCCCTGGAGAGCTGCAGAGTCTCCGGCTCAGGGCCGGGATTCCCAGCCACTGAGGCAAACATCACCTGGGGATGTTCCAAACCAGCTTGGCATAGGCTGCTTTTGAAACATGTGCACGGAGGCTCGGAGACACCTGGGGTGCCAACTTCTGGGCCGCCGCCCCGAGAGACAGACAACCTGCCGTCTTGCTTCCCTCTGTTTGCACAGCCTGGCTTCATTAGTGGGGAGGTGATGATCTAATTCCCTCCAAACAAATGTTTGGGATGTGGAGTTTTCCTTCAACAATAAGCAGTGGCAGACGGTGAGAAATCTGCTTGCACCTTCTGGGGGTGGGGCGGGGGGAGCCACCCTGGCATGCTTGCCAGCATGGAGAGCTGTCTGTGTGGCCAAGGGCTTCCTGACATCCTGGGCCGGGACATGACTGGCTGGAGACGCAGAAAAGAAGATGATGCTGGTTCATCTGCATTGGGGTAAGCATGTGGTGGTCAGACTGGCAAAGGCTCCTCAAATGGGTCCCCACCAGCTTGGAGTCAGAGAGCCCTGAATTCCTGCACCCTGTACATGACTTGGGCAAGGCACTTAATCCACCCCTGGGAAGGGGAGGTTGAAACCCAGCTCCATGAGCAGATGTCCACTGAGGAGGGTGTTGGGGTCAGTGAAAGGGAGGGAGGAAGAAGAAGCAGGCTGAGGGGGACACCAAGCTCAGCCCCTAAGGCTGAGCCCCCAGAGCTGTCACTGGGTGAGGAGGTGGTCCAATCCTTGATGTACCTGCCTGGGTGCTTGTCCTGGGGTGGCAGTGTTTGCAGCTGAAGGAGACCCCTGGGGAGGCTGACCACTGAGGCCATTCTGTTCACTGCACTGTGGGATCTGGGAGAGTTTGTCCTTCACTCCTGAAGGGAGTTCTGGGCAGTGAGTCACGGCACCCACTCCTCTCTCCAAAATCAGATATTGAGCTTGGAAGACCCTAGGGAGGAGCTAAAGAAGGCTGGCATTTCTAATAAAGTCCTCTGGGAAAGAGGGCAAGGTCGGGGTGAGGAGGCAGGGAGAGGCAGGGAGGGCGCTTGCTCTGTAGGGCTACTCTGTACGGGTCTTCTGCTGAGCCTTTGCCCACCTTCTCAGCTGTCACAGGGGCTTTGTCATCTTGCCTGGCTGCCTCTGAGATATTTTACAAATGGGAAAGAGGACCCCAGGTCCGACCTGTCTCTGTGTTCCTGGTCCCCAGCATGGGGTTTGCCTGGCGTGGAGTGGGCACTTGAAATCTGTTAGTTGGAAGGAGGAAGGGTCACTGGTCCTCAGCGTGCCTTCACTGTGCAGCTCGGCGGCTGCATCCATCACTGTCACGTTTTCCTTAGCATTAATTTCCTCTTGCCAAATGCCCAATGACAGTAGGGTGTACCAGATGTGATACTTAGATCTACTTGTCTTCTTTTTTTAAATTACATTGTCCTTTCTTAATAAAGCCAATGAATAAAACGATTTTTGTCTTAGTAGAAATTAAGAGTTCAAAATGTATAGAAACACTATAGTGTCCTTTTTTTTTATGGGCTTCAAAGTCCAACTGCAATGTCACCCGCTCCGCGAGGCGGCCCCCCCATGTGCGCCCACAGGCTCCATGCACTCTGCACAGCCCGGGGACACCAGCACACCGCGCCACACTTGCCACCAGGAGCAGCAAACCCAGCCCGAATTCACGTGAGTGACAAAGGAAGGGATGGGGGCTCATGAACCAAAACATCTAGCGGGCTCCTGCAGAGATGGGATCCCAAAGCCTGAACAATAGCTCCGAGGTCTGTGCTATCACGGGCACGCTCCACGGCTGGGAGGGGCTCCCCTCCCGCAGCAGCTCCCCCATCGCTAAGGTCAGCAGAAGAAAGAGAATGTCGTTTTCCCCCAGAAGTTGAATATGACCTTGGCTCTTATTGAGCATGTGGCCTGAGCCCATGTCGTTCCCAGAAGAAAATCAGTTTCTTGTTCGTTTTTTTTTAACCGAAGGAAGGATGAACAGGCATGTGCTGAAAACATACAGATAGTCTCAAAAATAGATGTTAATACACCCACATTTTTATGCGGTTGAATTTCTGTTGGCCGAGGGCCAGCTTAAAGGCCACCATCTCCAGGAAGCCTTCCCGCCATCCTCTCCCACTCTCCCAGGCTCCCGGCATGGTGGTGGCCTGTCCTGTCCACCCACAGCAACATGGTTGTGGGCGGGAGGTCCCGGGGCCCCAGCCTCCGCTCGTCTCCTGCGGGACAGCCTGGCCCAGACAAAGAGCTGGTGCACGCCTTCCCAGTGTGCCAGCTGGACTGTCAGACCCACTCAGTGGCGGCCTTGGGCAGACGTGGGGCTTGGGTTGGAGCGGGGAGTCCGGGGCCAGGCTGGACACAGAGGGTGCACAGTGGGGGAGCATGCTGGCGGGGCAGACGGGGTTCTGGAACTGTCGCTCCCACAGCCCCTGCACGCTTCCCACCTCCCACTGCATCCCATTTCCCCCTGTAGCTCCTGTTTGCTCACATTCTATCCTTCCCAGCTAGTGGCTTCTCTGAAATTTCTCTTTGGAGAAGCTTAGGGGTGGCAAGGGGTGAGGGGGTGGGGGCTTCCAGGATGAGCCTTTTTTATTTAACTTGGATGTTTACTTGAGGAGGCTGGTGGGGGGATGTTGGAGATTACGGTAGGGCTATAACATTCGCAAACCTTGGTGCCACCAGGCAAACTTCTAGAAAGAGTTTCTGTATTCAGATAAATTCCATTGGTCACTCATTTATCACATATTTAACCCATGTCAGCCTGAATTATCCCCTCACAACCCCAAAACTGCTCCATCTAGGGCCATTTTTATCAGCTCCTAAATACTCATATATTCATGACTCTATTTCTGGATTCTCTATTCTCTTCCACTGATGTATCTGTTCATATTTTGAATACTTTTGTCAAGTTCAATTGAGGTTTTTTTTTTTTTTTTGGTCAAAAAATTCAAGTAGAATTTTGATTTAGAAAGGATTGACATCTTTACAACTTTGTCTTCCTATTGAATACAAAGATGTGACTCGCCAATTATCCTATCTTGTTTTATGTCTTTTAGTGGAGCTTTATAGTTTTCTTCACATAAGTCCTTCACATTTCTTAATTTTGTAAAGCACTTCATATTCAGTTGCTATTGAGCACGAGTTCTTTTCTTTCATTACATTTTTAGCTGTTTAAGTTTTCTATAAAAAAGGTATTGATCTTGATATGATAATTTTATAGCTGACTACCTTAGTGAATTCACTTACTGCTTCTAGTAACTTACACCTTCAGTCCATGATGCCATACTGCTGTTTTCAATGATAAATTTTTCTCCTCCTTTCCAATCTGTCTACACCTTCTTTTGTTCACTTGTTTAATTGCACTAAGTCCTGGGAAGAGTGGTAACTAAGTTACTATTCGCTCTAACAGAACTTAGTATTGAACTTCTCCCTTCCTCCTTCCTGCCAACGAGACCGGCACTGGGGGAGATGGGTTTCAGGCTGGCTGTTCTCCGCACGCTGCTCCTCATTCCTTTAAGGGATAGTTTTAGTTTATTGCCTGAGACACCTACTTCCAAATCTGCGCTGTCTGATGTGGTAGCTATTAGCCACATGTGGCTTTCTGTGTTTAAACAAAAGTGAATTTCAGTGAAATAAAAGTTCCTCATTTGCATCAGCCACATTTCAAGGGCTCAGTGGCCACACGTGGCTCGCGGCTCCTGCACTGGACAGGGCTGACGTGGCACATGTCTAGGCGGAATCCTGGGTTTATTTTTCCACTCCTGTCCACTGCGCTCTGCTCCTGCTCCTGGGAGAACAGTGGCCCGGTGCTTTTGCGGGAGGCAGCACCTGGCTCCTCCCTGTGCCTGGCTCAGTGCACCTGTCGCCGTGGAGGCAGTGGCTGGCTCTGCCTTCACCGTCAGGCACCCGAGGCCTGCTCCAGGTAGAGTCTTCGTGATCCCCCAAATCTCTCCTTAGCTCACTAATTCGCAGCTGTTAGAATTCACAGGCCTTCTCCATTCCTTTTATAATTTCAAGAAGAAAATCCCTTAGCGCTCTTGCCCAGACTATTTGGAGTGATATCAAAATTGCACCTGATTTGAATTTAGCTGCCAAGGCTCTAAGTTTTGTTGAGGCGAATACCCCTTTCCGCAGCTTCCTTCCCAGGTGGGGTGGAAGTTCGAGACCTAGTCTCCGGTGCAGCGCTCCGAGGAGCTCCCTGGGGAGGGCGGGAGAGGAGGCAGCCTCCCTGCAGGGCCAGGCCCTGGCTTTGCTGTCGCTTGGCGCTAGGGCACTAGCCTGCCCCTGTGCCGGACTCCAGCAGTGGCGGGCAGGAGGCAGAGGAGGAAAGCCGTCCTGGGTTCAGAAGAGGCTGGGAAGACAACAGAGAAGCCAGACGTGGACATGCAAACTGGTGCAGCCACTGTGGAAAACAGCATGGACGTTCCTCAAAAAAATTTAAAATAGAACTGCCATATGATCCAGCAGCAGTTCCACTCCTGGATATTTATCTGAAGGAAATGAAATCCTTATTTTGAAAAGATATCTGTACCCCCATTATTTACAGTTGTCAAGATATGGAAACAACCTAAATGTCCATCAGAGGATGTATGGGTAAGGAAGATGTGATTCATACACACATACACACACACAGAGGAATACTAGTTAGCCTTAAAAAAGAAGGACATCCCACCATTCACGACAACATGGATGGACCTAGAGGGTAATGTGCTAAGTGAGATAAGACAGAAAAAGACAAATACCATATGATTTCACTTATATGTAAAATCTAAAAACCAAACCAAACAAACAAAAAAGAGGAGAAACGGAATCATAAATACAGAGAACAAACTGGTGGTCGCCAGAGAGGAGAGGATGGGGACGGGCAGAAGGGGGGAAGGGGAGTGGGAGGGACAGGCGTCCAGTCATGGGATGAATCAGTCACGGGGATGAGGGGCACAGCACAGGGAACAGTCAGAGGTACTGTAACAGCGCTGATGCTCGCTTGTGGTGAGCACTATCGTAACACGTGTATCCCTGTACTTCATTAAAAGGAGAAAAAGAAAGAAATCTGCCAGACAGAGACCAAGCATGTGCCAAGGAGAGGGTGGGCGAAGGGAGCAAAAAGGCAGGCATGTTCATTTATTCATTTGACAAGTATTTATTGAGCACCTGCTGTGTGCAAGGCTCTTTTCCAGGTGCTGGGAGATAGTAGACAAAACCCCTGTTCTCATGGAACTTAGGTCGGTGAGGCAGTAAGTGAAGCCGACATCTGGAAATGGGAGTGCTGTGTGTGTGTGTGGGCGGGGAGGGGTTGTAATGTTAAGTAACATGGTCAGGTGACCTCACCACGGAGGTGATGCTTGATGGTGCAACAGGAGGTGGGGGAGCCCTGGGGGTATTCAGTGAGAGCATCTCTCTGAGACAGAGGGAACAGCAAGTGCAAAGGTCACGAGGTGGGGCTTGCCCAGCTTCTTCGAGAAACAGCGGGGTGGGGGTGGGGTCAGTGCAGGGCAGAGAGAAGGAGCAGGCTGTGAGGCCCGACCAGTCAGGGTCAGTCCTGGGCTTAACAGGGAGTGAGACAGGGGAGCAGAAGAGATCAGTAAGGAGTGGGGGCTTCCAGTCTGGTGGCCCCTGTGTCCCCCCATGTTGATGAGGCCCCCAGTGTTTGCTGGAGAGAGCCTTGGAGAGGCTGGGCTTGCAGAGTAGACTGATGTGTGCCTCTTGCTGACCACTCAGCTGGCAGATGGGAACCTGCAGGGCCCTGCGGACTAGCTCTCTTTCATGCCAAAGTTGGGCAGAGCAAGTCCCTCACGGGCATGTGGGGGGTCTCCCAACAGGAGACACCCTCACATGAGATGGCCGGGCCACAGGGAGGGTCCCGAGGCCACCAGAACTCTTCACGTGCACGTCTGGACGGTTGCGCAGCTACTTGCAGCCCTTGGTGCTTGACAGGAGACCATAGGGGAGGGAGACAGAGACAGAGATAAAAAAGAGAGATAGAGATAAAAGAGGTAGCAAGAGAGATAGCGAGAGAGGGCCCCGTGTCTCCTGCAGGGCTGCTGGCTATGCTCCTCTCCTTGGAGCAGTCTGCTTTCTCCCACCCTGCAGGTAGCGTCAGGGTGGGATGGAATTCTCCTAGGCTTTCTCTGGAACCTTGCCCTTCCCAAGACCAGAGCCTTTTTGGCACGTGGCTCAGAGGTGGGAAGGCCCTGCACTTGTCATCCTGGTAGGGAACAGGTCACATGCAGCACGTTTGCCTTCACAGTGACAATATCTTCTGGTCCTTTAGGTGGGTGGTCCCCTGCGAGGACCTCCTCCTGCCTCCCTTGCAGCGCGGGGCTGAGCAAGCATGGAAGGGCTGACGTCTGGCCCCTGCCGTGGGCATGGGGAGACAGAGGGACACTCTCTGTTGGGGCAGGGAGGCCGCTGCCCCAAGACCAGTGGGATGGACTTGGACTCCCAAAGGTGGGCTGCTGGGGACCCTGGCCGGAGGACTCTCCACCCCAGCCCTGCCCCAGCATCAGGAGCCCTCTGGACTTCAAAGTGTGAGTCAGGAGCAGGGACCCCCAGCCTCCTGACAAATGAGGCTGCTTTTGTTGGGAACTTCTTCCCTTAATGAGGGCCACAGGCTGGCGGGGTGAAAGGAAAAAGCCAGACCGGGTTTCTTTTCCCAATCCTACCCCTGACTCGTCATGCCAACTGGAGGGCTTCGCTGGGCCTTGGCTTCCTCATCGCATGATGGGACAGGGTGGCCCAGGGGACAGAGGTTTCCGCCCTCACCAATACCCAGCTCGAGCTCCCCTCTCTTGAAAGGCGGCGCTCCTGCTCTCTGCTCAGAGCACAGCCTGACTCCTGAGCGGGTGCCACCCCTGCGTCTCTCCTTCTGTTCCCCGACTTTTATTTTTTATTCCACATTCTCTCTTTGGTCTGACCAGACTGCACTAGCATCTCTATATTTTTAAACTTTCTGTGTAATTTTGTTTTCGATGTTTTTGCTTAAAAATAGCATTATCTTTGGATTTTATTTTGAGTTTTATCTTTTTAAAAGGGGCTTAACCACTTGGTCTTCTGGCACAGTTCTGTGCTTTCTGGCTTTTTGCCATTTTGACTTCACTTTCTTTGATTGGGAAGGTATACATCATGTGCTTAATTTTGCTGGTATACTTTTATTTTATTTAAAATGGATATATGTTGTAAAAATGGACCTCAAAACTAAATTTATAACTCTTGATTCCCCTCTGTGTAGAAAGAAATTCGCCTATTTTACCTACTTCCTCCTCACAGTGTTTGCAAGTATGATCCAGAGTCTTAGGTCCAATTTTCGTGTTTAATTTGTTCATTTATTTTATCATTATGTATCTTCTTTTTCTTTTTTTTAAAGATTTTATTTATTTATTTGAGAGTGAGAGAGCACGAGCGGGGGGTGGGGGCAGGGGGAGTGGAGAGAGGGAGAAACAGGCTTGTCGCTGGGCAGGAAGCCCAATGCGGGGCTCGATCCCAGGACCCTGGGATCATGACCTGAGCCAAAGGCAGATGCTTAATTGTCTGAGCCACCCAGGCATCCTACATCTCCTTTTTCAAGAATAACTGTCCATACTTAGAATCCCTTTCTACCTTAACTTCCCCATTCCTGAATCTTAAATGGGTAGAATATATTTCTCAACTGAGTTTTCTGGAAGGTTGTAACTTAGCAACTCATGCATATCTGGGATGATCTGTTGCTCTCTACTCCCCAGCATTAACGATTGTCTTTGCTTGCTTAATTTTCTACAGTCTGTTAATAATCTATTAATTTTCTATTCACTTGTCACAGATTCATGTCCAAACAGTCTCCAGGTGAGCCAATCAATCTCCTCTCCCTACCTTCAAATCATTGGCTATTCTGCCCATTCGTCCCCTAACACATTTTCCCAGACCTTCTACGTGTCTGGCCTGACCCCTGCCCTCCTGTCCTCATGCTCAGCGCCTCCTTCACCCCATCCTGGCCACCTTTCTCTTCTGTCAGATTGGAGACTCAGCTCCTCGTTTCCCAGGAGTGTTGCAGACATCACTCCCTTGGCTTCCAGCTTCCAGGGCTGCTTTAGGAAGTCAGTGCCAGTAGGACCTTAGAGTCTTGTATAATTTTTATATTTGTTTTGTTTATTCTCTCTCCCCGGAGGCTTTTGGGGCCTTCTTTTTATCTTCTGTGCCATCAGGTTTCCCACCTGCATCTTGACGTAGGTCTGTCTCCCTCCAGTTCGTGGTCGTTTCCAACCTAGAATGCCCAGACTCTCCACTCTGAGGGACTTCTGTGGATGGTTTTCCCTTTTCTCTTCTCTCCACTGGAACCCCTATTGTTCAGATGTCGGGTTTCCTGATGGGTGCTCTAACTTTCTGGTCCCTTCTCTTTCTTTGTTCTACTTTATGGCCCTGCTCAACTGTATCCTCCAAACTCTTAGATTTTTCACTTCTGCTGGCATAGTTTTGAATTTCCAAGAGCTCTTTCTTTTTTTGTTCCTTTTGTTGAATATGACTCTGTTCTTGTTTCATGCTCAGAATATCGTCTCGTATGTCTCTGAATATATTGATGAATGACCATCATTTTGAAATTTTTTCTCCCTGCATAACAGCTGTTTCCTTTAAGTTGCTTTTGTCATTAATTTGTTTGCTCTGACCTCTGTCTCTCATCTCAAAGCTTTCCTCGGATGTCTGGTGGTCCTTGATTGTCTGTTTATATTTAAGAGCAGGGCACTAAAATCTTGATGGAAGTTCTGTGTCTGTATGTGTGCGTGCGTGCGTGCGTGTGTGTGTGTGTGATGGGAGAGGGATGGCTTATTGGCTGTGGGCTTCATTGCACAATGATCTACCTGGGTGTCTCCTGGGGCAACCCTCAAGGTCTTTCCTCCTGATCTGGTCAGGCTCCCTGGAGTATCTACCTGGAGAGAGAAGCCAGGTACCAGGCCGGGACATTGATGGGGAAGAGGGCTGGAGGTCTTGGCATTCAATGTGTCAAGTTCACTTATTTCCCTTGTGTCTTCTGACCAGTATTCCCTAGTTCAGAGCCCCCATTGTGGTTTCTAGAGAATTAGTCTCCGGTCTTGTGCTGGGACAAGGTGATGTTGTCGAGTGGAGGAGATTTGGGGGATCTGACTGCTTATCAAAGGCTTTCAACCAACCCTCTGTTTCTGTTCTCCAGGGCTTTCAATTCCTGAGACTTTCACAGGTTCTGTGTATCAGGCCTCCCTGCTGCTGGGCTAGGGGGTCAGCACTCTTCCATCCACTGACTGAGTTACCAGTCGCACAGATCCCTTCCTGAGTCTGACATTTGTTGTTCTCTCCTCTCCTGCTCTCCTTGTCTTTCTGAGCTTTTGACTCCCCCACCCTAAAATCCTTTTATTGCAATTTTAGTGGGAATTCAGATTGAAGCAGAAGTTCCTACCCATTTTCAATCAGCCACATTTAACCTGGAGTCAGTGTTGAATTCTGAGTCACAAACTTGGAGTCCCCAAACAGGTAAGAGGAGACCTGTCCTTTCATGGTGACACCCCACGCCCGCCTCCCTGCTGGTATTCTGTTTCTCAGGCAGGTCCCAGGAGACAGAGTGTGGATCTGCCAAAAGTGCCCTTACATATTAGCCACTAGAAGCTCCAAGACACATCCATACCCCTATATTTGTGGTAGCAAATACATTATCTTGTATCTGTAATTTCAGATCTTGCTTTTCCATGTCCTTATTTGCCCATCTTCTTTGATAACACTGTCCAGTGATGCCTTTCCAGTGTCCGTCCGTTCCAGAGATGTTACACACTTCATTTTGCCATCTCCAACCTATTAGCTGATGCAGACGAGGATCACGAAGAATGGGCAAACAGGCGAAAGTTTGTCGGGTTGCTGGCAAGTCAGAGTCCTCAAGTATCACCCCACAGACAACTCAATAATTTTTTAAAAAGATTTTGTTTATTTATTTGAGAAAGAGGCAGAGAGAGAGAGAGCGGGGCGAGGCACAGAAGGAGAGGCAGAGGGACAAGCAGACTCCTCGCTGAGTGTGGAGCCTGACATGGGACTCGATCCCAGGACCCTGAGATCATGACCTGAGCTTCACAGACTGAGCCACCCATGTACCCCACAGACAACTCGATAATTCAAAATGGGAAAATTTGCCTTATGATGAAGAGATCTGGTGGACACTCCCTTAGCAGAGTGAAACACTTAGCATCCCTGGTCATGGGACAGATAGATATCCGGTGTCTCCTGAGGTGGGAGAGTAGGAAGCTCGCACCGTCACCCGTGTCCCTCCACCCAAATGTCTAACCTGGATCTGATCAAAACGGTCAATGTCATGACAGACAAAAGAAAAACCAGGAGAAATGTTCTAGAATAAAAGAGACTGAACTTCAATCACATACATTCTTGTTTAGATCTTGGGTCAAAAAACAATATATGAAGGAAATCTAGGGGACAGCTGGGAGATTTGAATATGCACCATGTACTAGATTATATTAGTGTTTAAACGTCAAATTTCTTGGCCATGATCATGGTATTAGTGTTTTTAGTTTAGCCTCCTATCCTGAAGTCTGAATACCTTTTATTTACTTCATAGATATAACAGGCTGAATTGTATCCCCCCCCCACCCCAAATTCCTATGTTGAAGCTCAACATTTCAGAATGTGACTCTTTGGAGATAGGCTCTCTAGAGAAGTGATTCAGGTAAAATGAAGTCATATGGGTCACCATCAATCTGACTGGTGTCCTTCTAAGAAGAGGAGATTAGGACACAGATGTGCACAGAGGGTGACCACATGAAGACACAGGGAGAAGGTGGCCCTCTGCACGCTGAGGAGAGAGGCTCCACAAGGAACCAACCCCGAGACACCTAGATCTTGCAGTTCTGGCCTCCACAATGGTGAGACTATGTCTGTTGTTGAACCCCCCACCTACCCGTCCCCAGTCTGGGGTACTTGTTATGGCAGCCCGAGCTGACTAATACAGCATATTTTTACCTTTTCAAAATGCATTTTCCTTTTTCCTCCTGGTTTTATTGAGACATAATGGAGAAATACAATTACGTACATTTAAGGCATACAGCGTGTTGATTTGACACATGTTCATATTGCAAAATGACTACCTGCACAGGTGGACTAACGCCTCTGTGCCGTCACATGGTCACCATTTCCTTTTTGTGGTGGGAACACTTAGGATCTACTCTCTTAGCAAACATCAAGTACATAATACAGTGTTATTAGCTGTGGTCGCCATGCTGTACGCTAGCGCTCCGGGACTTGTTGATCTCGTGGCTGGAAGTTTACAGCCTTCAACCAACATCTGCCAACTTCCCCCAGACCCCAGCCCCTGGTGACTGTCACTCTACTCTCTCTTTCTCTGGGTTCCGGCTTTTTAAGATTTGGATTTTTTAGACATATAAGTGAAATCATACGGTATTTGTCTTCCTCTGTCTGACTTATTTCACTTAACGTCATGCCCTCGAAGTCCATCCATGTCACAAATGGCAGGATTTCCTTTTTATCATGGCTGAATAATATTCCACTTACTACAATATATTTTTTAAAAATTGATTCACTGAGTCATTGGGACAGCAGGTATAATTTAGAGGCTGTGATTCTGAAAACTTGTGTTTGTACTGTGTCTGCTCTGCTTTAGGCCATTTAAAAAATGTCCCGTGATCACTTTAGGTCACATTTCAGCAAGAGCGTCCAGGCCACTCCCCATGGAGCCCCTCTGAGGGCTAGTGGCTTGTGTCAGGACAGGCAGCACAATCCGTTGGGCGATGTTTCTTTCTTTTTAGCCCCGTTTGGGTAGAGGAGATATCAGGTGACACGTGCATCATTGCACGGTCTGGGCGGGCCAGTGTTAAAAGGTAGCTCTTTCCCATTGGGGCCTTTTATGGGTTCCTTCTGGCCCTTTCCATGGCCAGGCCATTCTCTCGGGATGCACCTTCTCACCCCTGTTGGGTAGGATTTAAAACAGCTTCTGGCTGTTTCTCTCTCCCACGTGACCCACATCTGGCTCATGGGAGACACTTACTCATTCTTGCTCCCGTGTTGTTGTCAGTGCGGCTACCACCCAGCAAAAGACAGGTGGCACGAAGCTTCAGCCTCAAAGCCACCCCTTGTTTAGGTGCTTTCAAGGCTCGGGAGGGGTCCCAGCAAGGAGCTCCTCAAGGGAATCTGATTTCCCTTCCATAAAGAGGGCCTTGTAAAGTGTGCTCCACGGAAGCCAGACCACCCGTGTTCTCAGTGTGGGACTTTTTCTCTCTGCCCTGAGGTCTGTGGCCACACCCACCTGCCTCCATGCTGCTCAGGTACGTATCACAGATCAGTCTCCAGGTGCTGCAGACTCAGTGACACGCAGCAGGCTCTCCCGAAGGTTCTTCCTGAAGCGCCACTCACTAAGAGGTGAATGGCACTCCTGCACCATGTCAAGCCCCTTGTCACCTCCGGCACATGAGCCATTCGCCCCCCAACATCTCTCTCCAGAAACCACCTTTCCCCACTCTCCGACCCTCCAAGCTCAGCTCTGACTCCCGTTTCGGGTCATCCCCTCTGTGAATTCTGCCTCCGGACTTTCATCACTTTCATGGAGCAGCATCTGTGGGGCTGGGAGGTCTCCCCTGAAATCCCCCATTTAGCATCCAGTTGCACTTAAATTTATTTTAAGTGGAAACATGCCATTGTAGATTTCTCGAGCTGATATATCTTAGCTGAATATACCTGAATATAAATACACTGGAATATTATCATCAAAGATGTGAAAACTGTTGTCGGTGTCACCAGTGGTGACAACACTGTCCTTTGAGAACCACCGTGTTAGCAGAACACCGTGTTAGCAGAATACCACGTGAGTCTGTGTAAAAAGTGTACCCCAGAGGGCACCTGGATGGCTCAGTCGTTAAGCGTCTGCCTTCGGCTCAGGTCATGATCCCAGGGTCCTGGGATCGAGCCCCGCATCAGGCTCCCTGCTCTGCAGGAAGCCTGCTTCTCCCTCTCCCACTCCCCCTGCTTGTGTTCCCTCTCTCGCTGTGTCTCTCTCTGTCAAATAAATAAATAAAATCTTAAAAAAAACTGTACCCCAGGGCATGCCTTGGGTAGCTAGGACAGAGACAGCTATGTTGCTCAGTGCAATTAAGTGAGAAAATTGTTGTGCCTTCTCTGGCAGACCAGGAAGGAGTAAGGGTGGGGGCACCCAGGATGGGCAGGAGAGAGGGAGAACTGAGCAGGGACAGGGATATCTAGTGACTAGTGTTAATCTACTTACCGTGTACCCCTTTTCCTTTATTGCTTGACACCCAGGCTTCAAGATGAGGGGCTAGATTCTAACCTCGCCCCAGGGTTCTCACACTCCGTCCAGACCATCTGATTGGGGGCAGGGAAGCACATCAATGGAACAACCTACCAGAGTTTTTACTTTCTCTCTTGATTCCTCTAAGGGAAGGAAGGCATGCTCTTAATATGTCAGTGAGCTCTTGTAACAAATTATACCATAACCTAGTGGCTTTAAATAACAAACGTTATTTCTTATGAGGCTACGGGTTGGCTGGGTCATTCTGCTGATCTCAGGTCGGCTTACTCATGCATCTGGGGCCAGTGAAGGTCAGAGGGGACTTCTGCTGGTCTAGGTGGAGGTCTCTCACATGCTGGAGGGTTGGCTGCTGGTAGACTAGGATGGACCTCTTTCTCTTCTGGGTCTTTCAGAAGGTTAGACCAGAGCTTGCTCATGGAGCAGGCATTAAGCGTTCTGAAAGTCAAGTGGAAGCTGCAAGATTTTTTGAGGCCCAAGCTCAAAACTGGCATGGTGTCCTTCCTACTCTTCTCTTGGCCAAAGCAAGTCACAGGCCACCCAGTAGGGGTGGGGAAATGGACCCCGCATCTTGATGGGAAGAGCTACAAAGCCACATTGCAAAGGCATGGACACAGGCATGAATGAAGAATAGAGGCCAGGTTTGCATCCATTTATTACATCTAGCAACCCATAAGCAGAAGTGCCTGTGAAAAGCTCCAGTGGAGCCTCGGTCAAGGCCAGAGGCCATTGCTTCTCTGCCATTGGTGGGGCCTTCTGTCAATGCAGTTTCCAGGGTAGGAGGCACGTTTCACCCCACGTGGAGGGCAGGACTGCTATGACCGATGCGGTGAAGGGGCATCAACAGTGAAGCTCCCAGCAGGACAGCAGGGGCAGGGTCCAGGAGCTGCGAGCCCTTCTGATGTGTGGTGGAGAGCCATGCGGAACATGGCTGAGAGGCTGCCCACATGTAAGCCCTCGCCAACACAGTCAGCCAGGGAAGATGAGAGTGCCAGAAGGAACTGGAATTCATCTCCCGGCCCCAAGACGTCCTGGGCAGGGAGCTGGAGGACTCAGAGCCCAGATGGTGTTTTTTATCTTGTATTCCAATTGGCGGTGGAGGCTTTGGAAGAGAAAGGAACATATGGGAACCGAACAGCTGGCTAAGTAGATGCGATCGAAGAACAAGACTTGGTTTTCTGGACTGTGGCTTAAGATGGGTTCTTGGCTAGGACCTAATATTAACCATCTTACTATCATGCATTTGTAGGGAGCTGAGCTGTTCAGAAATCACTTCCATTAGTACGGTGATTCATTCTCACTGTGCATTACCTGTGGTTGAGAGCAGTGGATTTACCCTATTTTGCAGTTGGAGTCAGAGAACAGAGGTCCCTGCTTGGGATCCTATGGCTGGTAAGGTTCTGGACCAGGTCTGGAATCTAAAATCAGAGCTCATTTTACATTTCTACCGGCTTCAGTGAGCATGGTTTGGAGCAATGTTTTTCCCTTCTTTATGACCCACAGACAGAAGTAAATTTGTATTGAGACTCAGGATATATCTATAGGCATAGTAATGTGTGTGTGTGTGTGTGTGTGTGTGAAGTATTTGTGGAAAAGACTAGAGGGAGATATGCCCTGATTCCCAGAAGGAAATAACTAGAAAGATGGTCAGACCATGTGCCTGGAATGTCTTTGTATAAAGGATGCAGAATGGGGAGCTGTCCATTGTGTTTCCAGACACTCCCATGCGCCCAGCCTGCTGCCCCGCTGCCCATATTCCAAGCTGTGATGTCACACTGTTTTCTCTGCGCTTGCTTTCCTGCTTTCATCCCTGGTCATGGGGTCTCTAGCCTACCCACTCCTGTCGGGACAGTTGTCCTCTAGAGCTTTTTGTAGGGGATGGCTACTGTGGTCCCCCCCACCCCCACCCAGTGTCCTTCCCCCTCTCTAGCAACTCGCTCATTGGTTTCACAACCCATCAATGGGTTGAGATCCACAGGTCGGGCAGTGGGAACTGTCCTGTTTCATCTGTTGGGACTGCCTTCTTCATAGTCCTGCCGTCCCACCATGGTAGAGGGGATGTGACCCAGGCTGGCCGACCAGAGTGCCTACTTCTCCCAGGGCAGAGCTGGACCCCCAGTGTGGGGCAAGCCCCCCAGATCTGACCTCTGGGTGTATTCTCGTTGTCTATGCCCCCCAGAACCAGACACGAGGGGCTCCGACTTGTGGGCAGCAGTGCCCACACACACCCAGCAAACGTGGCGCTGACCGACTGGCCCCAAGAGAGGATGAGTGTAGGCGTCTCAAGAGCAGTGCGCTGTCCAGGAGCTCCCATGAAGTCACTGCCCATCCCCGCAGGAGGGAGCATAGGGCGGTGTTTGGTGGTGGTTCCAGCCTCAGGGCCTGTCACTTCCCACCCCTGCAGTGGCTGCTGGCTGGTCCTCTCCGCTGCCCCGGCTGGGTGGGCGCACCTGGGCCTCCTGCCGTTCGGCTGCAGAGCCGGCAACAGGGTGCATGGTGCCAAGGTTGGGGGGTGGGGGGCTCTTTCAGCCACAGGGCCCCACTGAAGGGGCCCTTCCACCCCTGCCCCAGCCATCGCAGCATGCTTGGGAGAGAGCTGCAGGTGCCTTCCACATGGTATCCACCTGCACCCTCCCACCACTCTGACGGAGACCATGGACCCTCTCTGACAGCTGAGGAAATTGAGGCCATGTGACCTGCCCCAGTCCAAGCTCATGGACTGAGCACAGCTCCTCTGACCCTGAGACAAGGCTCTTACACACCTCTGGCGTCCCTAGAGTGTGGTGGCACTCAAGAGACGTGTTGAAGAGCCTTGAGCCCAGCGTCGAATACTCTCAGATTCCACAGTGAGAAAGTTATTTGCCTACAAATTATCTTGCAAACCTTCTAATGGCTTTAAGGAGAATGCCTTGATTTGGTGCTAGAGTGTGTTAACACCTTCATAATACTTGCTAATCTCTCTTCTTCTAACCAAGAGGGAGTGGGCCTAGGGCTGAGCGTCTTGCCAAGCAGTGGTATCATATTAGGGTTTAATAACATTATTTTGACTTCATTGTGTTTTCTTGTACTCATAGTATGGAAAATGAGACTCCTTCCCATTTATGACGTGATTTAAAGCTTCCTGTTAGGTATCCTCTAAATAGACATGAAAGAAATAGAAAAATAAAATTTAGGCATAAGTTAAAATTAACTAATATTTGAGAGAGTATGAAATGGGAGTGATGGTGACAGGAGTTGTGTCGCGAGTGCCCAAATCAGGAGGACATGGGCGATTACAGGCCAGCACGCTGCCTCCTCATGCAGGCAGGAGAGCGGCTGGGTACCGTGGGGTTGTGCCCAGGGTGCCAGCCAGCCCACCGCAGCTGGTCCTCATGGCTTCTCGGCCCAACCCTTCCCTGTGTGGGGACACACTTCAGCTGTATGGTCAAGATGTGGATGTTGGCTTCTGGGACCTCTGAGCTGCGTGCACCTGCCATGGCCTGAGGATGGGTGGGCCAAAGGCTGACTCTGGGGAAGTGTCCGTTTTTCTCAAATCCTAGGGTGCTTGCTGAGGTCCTGGCACACTGCCCACCTCTTGCCCAGCCCACTCTCTCAGTCAGAATCTTGATAATTATGAAGAACTGCTTATCATGCTCCTAAATGTAGACTTTTTCCAGACTCCCCCTGTTATGCTTGCCTTCCCTCATGCCTGGGTTAATCAGGACTGTTTTTGGTGCTTAGACAAAGGTCCTGGGGTGGCTAATCTAACCAGGGTGGAATAAACCTGTTGGTTACTCATCAAAGCCATCCTTCCATGTCCCCCTGTTGTGTTTTGTGTTGTTAGAGCCCCAGACCTATCTGGGTGCTCACTCTCCCCAAGGAAGCCCTGGGCAGAGGTGGGTCTTAATTAGTCTAAGCCAATCACAGTAGTTCCATTTCCCTAGCCAGCGATTGGCTTAGGAAGAAGCAGGTGGCCCAGTTCTGGCCATTGAAATGTGAGGTTGCCTCTGCAATGCCTGGAATTTTGGCAGCCATCTTAGCCTCATGAGGAACATTAGTCTAAGCAAAATGTGCTGAGAATGACAAAGCAGAAAGATGACAAAACAGAAAGGCTCTGGGTCCTGGGGCTTCTATTTGGGTAATATATCTGATAATATCTCAGATAATATCTGAGCCACTTCTATTTGGTTTTCTGCTCCTTGCAACCAAAAAAGCAACTCAAGTGATATACATAAGATGGGCAGGGAGCCATTGACCAGGTGCCAATACCCAGTTCTCTGTCTGCAGCTCTCCTCCTCATTTCTTTGTCTCTGTCCCTCTCATTTCCATTCTCCTCTGAGGGCGCTGATGTTTTCTTCGGTCTGCTTTTCTGTAACCTGAGGGCATGAGAATGGGTGTAGGAAGCTTATTTGGTCACGGGGTGGCCTGGAACCTATTTCTTAATAGGGATTCCAGTAAATGTTGAGATCAGGGCCACTCTGGGCTGGGCTGTGAGCCCAGCAGTTTGGTCAGTGGTCTCCAGCTTCTTCTTCCCCGCACACAGCACAGTGTGGACACTTTGGCAACCCCCACTCCCATTCCTCATTCTCCTGGACCATCCTCCTTCCAGGCTACTTCTCTGGCACCAGGACAAGGTCAGGACACCCCCTGACCTGAGCATTTCTTTTTATGGTGATTATTTTTAAAAGTGGTATAAGGTTTTTCTATTTTCTCATCCATTTTTTTTTTTTTTAATAGTTCTTCTCATGAGGCGCCTGGGTGGCTCAGTTGGTTAAGCATCTGACTCTTGATTTCAGCTCAGGTCATGATCTCAGGGTCGTGAGATCGAGCCCTTAGGCTCCGTACGGGCATGGAGCCTATTTAAGATTCTCTCTCTCTCCCTCTCCCTCTGCCCCTCCCCACCACCCACTCTTTCTCCGTCTCAAAAAAAATTTTTTTTCCCTTTTGTTTTTACTATTTTTAATTTGTTTCACTAGGTACTGGGGTAGGAGATTCTGTAATCCTGCTTCATTTTAGTATCTTTACCCCAGTTCAGCTTGGCTCGCCTCTGTGGCCCCCTCTTGAGCAAGCCACCGGGTCACAAGCCCCTTCCCCACCAGGAACTCTGCCCGCTCAGGCGAGCTGGGGGTGGGGGTGGGGATGGGGGGTGAAGGTGGTGTGTTATTGCAGGATAGATCACCTGCCACGGGCCCTGTGCCCCTGGACCTCTGACTCTGAGTTATGGAACACTTTTCTTTGTGTTCTTGCTTATTTTGAAACAAAGTAGGACTCTGTGAGAATAGCTCAGTATAAGCTTTTACTGTGTTAAAAAAGAATGAAGCCTATTTATGGAAAACAGTTAAGCACCATAGATCAGATCAGATGAAGGTTTTCAGAGTCAGACAGATCTGGTTCTGTGTTTTACTAGCTGTGTCGTTAAGTCTTCCATAGCTTATTTAATTAAGGGACAGAACATGGGCAAATTACGTCATCTCTCCTAACTTCTGATTCCTTCTCTAAAACATGGGGATAATAATCCCAGTATTTCTTCAGCTGTTGTGACAAGGATTAAAAGACATCATGCATGTAAAGTGCCTGACACAAGGCTTGGCCCCATCAGGCAGGAATGGTTGTCACTATTTAGAGCAAGACAGAAAGAAATGCAACCCCCAGGGGTACTTCTGTGCATAACTGGTTGCTTTCAAATGCTTGTCTCTAACCATTGCTTGATTCAGTCCCAGATTTCTGCAGATGTGAGCAAGGTGAACATAACAAGATGCCTATAAGCCCCCAAGACTGGGCCAGAGTCTGAGCTGTTCAACACACTGAGGGTTGTGCAGCAAACCCCGGCTCAGCGTGTTCACACTGGAAGACTCCATCTTTCCAACTGCCCTATCTTATCAGTGTTTTCAGTTCCCCAATTCTCTACTCTAGCAGGTGCACTCTTGGCTTTCCTCCCCTGCCTCTACTGGAATGCCCACACCTAATCCACACCATCTGACCGAGTGTCTCCACTCCCAATTCGTGAGTGTTGCTTCCTGGCTCAGATGGAGAACAAGGCCCATTGTTTTTTTCTCCGTCCCAGTGCTAGGCATACTACAGGTGCTTACGAGAGTCCTGTCGGCTGAGCACTCTGTAGGCTTTAGGACCACCTTATCCAAAATAGTCTCCTCTTCACTCCTCATCCTCTCCTCTTTGTTTCATTGTAGTGCCTGTCACTAGGGGATGGGAAATATTTACCACCTGTTTGGATCGGAAGGAATGTAAGCACCACAAGGACAACCCCACCATCTGTTTTTTCTCTGTTCTGTCCCCACCACCTGCAAGATTTACTGGCACATAGTAGGTCTTCAGCAAATATGTGTTAAGTGAACTAAGACCCCAGACAGTCCACCACTATGAACCTTTGGTTACTCGTTGTAAATTGGATTCCTACAGGGAGTCACAGGACTCTTGGGTATGAATACACATACTTTACTAAATGGGATAAAGTGGGGGCCAAAGGAGAGAGGGAGAGAGTGGTTGGAGAAGCAGAGATAGAGAGAGACAAAGAACACACACACACACACACACACGCACTTGCACCAATTAATTGTGTCTAGTGACAAGTCACCAGGAGTTGGCTCAATACCTTTTTACCTGTCTGATGGTCTAATCAAAGTCTGCCTTCCTTAATCCTGCTCACCATCCCTCACATTGATCCCACACCAGAGAAGAGAGACGAGCACACACCCGGGGGCAAAGAGAATGCAATTAACAGCCCTGTGGCTTCATTTCAAAGCTGTCACCCAGCAGTTTGCCCTAACTCTGCAGATTTTTTTTGTCCTCAGGGCTATTCTCTTCTCACCTTTCCTTTCTGCAATTCATGTTTTGAACAGTAAGCAGGCCAAGAACTTATAAAAAAAAACTATGGGATTACACCAGGGATTCCCAAACTTTTGGAAGTCATGGAAACTTGGTTTTTTAAAAAAAATCATGACAAATGGAAACTTTACAGTTACTTTCAGAGGTAGGAAATATTCACAGCAATCCTATCAGGTTCAGAGAGGTAAAGACAGTTGCTAAATGTCACACAGCTAAGCAGTAGAGCTGGGATTTGAACCTAAGCTCTGGCTCTAGGCACAGGGCTCAGGCTTTCTGTGCCCAGGACCACTGCCTAGGCCAAAGGGGATGTCTGCAAGGCACAGTGTTCTCAACTGTGAGCATCAAACCGGGACTCCTGGACAATGGGTGGCAGAGACAGAGCAGGTGGGGCTTCCAGACCTGGGCATTCTTCCTGGCTAATCCAGAGGGACCCCGGTGGTCCCTTTCAGATCTGACTTCCAGGGTCCCCTTGGAGTGGTTGTCAGAGCTTGTACCCAGAAAGGCTGAGAGGTAACACTTGATGTTCTCTTGCTGGGCTGGACTGACTCCCGTTCAAATTCCATGGCTGATCCTGGCGGGGCCAGGGGTTAGGGATCAGTCTGTGGATGGTGGGAAATGACGCTTTAGTAAGTGGGATAAAGTTGGGTGGGAGGGCAAAGGAAAAGAGGGAGGGTTGAACTGGAGTTCAAGGGGCAGGCGGTCCACCTGACGTGGATGGTGGTGGGAGGGGCTGGGGAAGCTCAGGACACGAGAACCGGAGCTGGGTATGGGCTCTTCAGAGACGCCAGTAGTGTGGCCAACCCCGCCCCCCTTGGACCTGCAGCTTGGACTTCCCTGGTAGCTGTCCCCAGCTGTCCAGGATGACCTTGGTTCCTGCCGCCGCAGTTCAGCCCAGGTCCTCCTGGAGTAGCAGCTGGCCAAGGCAACACTGCAAACCAGCCCTCCCGTACCACCTGTCCAGTCCCCCCACCTCCCCGGGTGGAGGGCTGGGGTTCAGCCTGTGCACCGGGCACAGCAGGAGTGGGAGATGAGGAGCAACAAACATGGCAGAGGGGTGCTGGGGCCACCTGGCATGACACTGAGGCCTGTATCACCAGAAGGGTCCCCCCATCGCTCTGGAGAAACCTCTGGCCTTCAGCCTGGGAGGGTTGGTCGGGGGGGCGGGGGAGGGGCAAGCAAACATCTGCTGGAAGAACCTCCTGTGAGGTCTGCATAGTTCCGTAATTTTCTGCCCCTCCCCTCCCACTGAGAGCGTTCCGCTGCATCTTTCTCAGTGGCCTACAGCCCCTTTGGGTCCTGCTGGCCCATCAGGATGTCAGTGGCACTGGTGGCAGGAGGAGTGCAAGGAGATTGCAGAGGTGGGGGCCAAAGCGGCCATTGGATGGCATATTCTGGACCCATGGGTGGGCCAAGTGTGTGCTTGCTGTGGGCGGCCAGCTGCACAGGCAGGGAGGACAGCCTGCTAGACATGGGCTAAAACAAACGGCTGCCTCCGTCACTCCTGCCAGGAACCCTACCTTCTGCCTGTGCCTTTGCAAGTTGGTCTGTATGGTGGTTGGCGGGGCAGAAAAAGATGTGGACTGAAGGCCCCTGGGGCCCCTGTAACAGTGGGGGCGCACCGGGGTCCTGGGGATATCTGTCAGCCAGCTGTGGACTTGGATTAGCTCACAGGTGCAGTGGTGGGAAAGAAAGGCCCCTCCCCCAAGACAGACTCCTAACATTGTTCTCTAGTGAAACAAGAAATGCATCCATATGCTCTCTTTTTTTTAAACAATAACAAGATTCCGGATAAACCCAAAGTCCCCTGTGACCAACCTTTTTCCACCAAGCACTCCCCAAACTAATTACACCTATGAAGCTAATGGGTTTCCTTCCAGACTGTTAGAGATGTTCCTCCGTGTTGATCCATGTAGATCTGGGTTCAGTGTCTGAATTGTTGAGCAATATTCATTGTGTGATTACGCAGCATCTGAGCCACTCCCTGGGTGACGACACATGGTTGTTCCCAACGACCTCGTGTAGCATCCTGGGACGCACCTCTTATGCATCTGGAGGGGGCTCCAGGGCCCACAGTCACCCCAGAAGTGGCACTGTTGCTCCTGAGACACACATGTTTTCATGGGGTCCGGGGTAACCCATTCCTTCAATAGCACATGATATCATCAAACCAATTTTTGCCAGTTACAGGCGTGAATAAGACGCTATCTCGTGGGTGATTTGATTTGCATTTCCCTGCTTACTGGTAAGCCTGAGCATCTTCTCTTCTGTCAGTTGGCCTATCTATTTCCTCTTCAGTGAATTCATATCCTTTGGCCATTTTCCTATTTGGTTGCTTATCTTTTCTTATTAACGTGATGTGTTGTTTATATATTCTCGACACTCCAGGATAGATTTCTCTGTGGAGAGCAGCCTGCGGAGGCCTGTGAGACCGGTGAGCAGCACTGGCTGTGTGGGGCTGCTGGCTCGTCATTAACCAGAACCTCTGTGGTCTTTTTTTTCCCCTTCTAGTTTTCAGATGTAATTGACATCCAGCACTGTATAAGGCATACAGCATAATGGTTTGGCTTATATATATTATGAAATGATTTCCATGATAAGTTTAGTTGACATCAGCAGCTCCTATAATTACAAAAGAAAAAAAATTTGTTTTTTTCCTTGTGATGAGAGCTCTTAAGATCTACTCTCCTAACAGCATTCAAATATATCCTGCAGCAGCGTTAGCAACAGTCACCATGCTGTACGGGACATCACTGCAACCTCTGGTCATTTTGACTGACAGCTGCACCTTCTCCACGGAGAACTGGGCATGGTGCAAGCCATGGTCACGGTAGAGATGGGGGACGTAGCGGGTCCTCACTGGAGGAAACAGTCATTTCCTGTTTTGAGTCTCACCTATAAATGGATTTCCTATTGGAGAGAATCATCACTTCTCAGGCAGCCTCCGGAGGCGGCTGGTTCTGTGAGTGGGAATCCAGCACCAACACTCAGAAACATGTAGGATGGCAGACACAGTATCTCTTCATACTGGGTGAAGGGGAATCCACCTCGGGAATGGGTGCTGGGTGGAGGGGAGGCAGTGCAGAGTGAGGGGACACCACAGATCCTGTCAGGAGGCTCTCCAAGAGCACTGGGGTGCTGCCTCCTAGCAGGGAAGGAGCTCCAGCTCACACAGAGGAACCTCCCTGGATTCCACATAGGGAAGGCTGTGCAACCTTTTGAGGGATAGAGACTCCTGCTCACTGCTCTTCCTCTCGGGAACCAGACTCAGGCAGAAATGAGCAGGTGGTGTGGCTGGGAGGCTCCTCTGAGGGCAGCGCCTGGAGGGGGACACTTGGGTAGGGGGAGCAGTTGGGCTGCAGGCAGTGCAGCCTTGCTGAACCCCCAGAGCTCTGGGGCTGGCTGGACTGGGCTTCAGCTTTGTCCCCAGCTGAAGCAAGAGGGCTGGGCCTTTTCACCCCTGCATTGCCCAGGGGAAGGGCAGGCTTGGCAGAGGCGGCTCCTGGAGGTGGCTCAGCAGCCCGCTCTCCTGACAGCTGGGGACTGGGAGCCTCGGTCTGATGGGGGCACACTCCAGTGGGTCCTATCTCACTCAGATCAGAGCCTGAGTCTTAGCAGCTCTCCAGCCAACAGATTTTGCTGGGGCTGCATCCCTGGCCTCTGCTCTTCCTGTTTGCTCTTTTCCACTTCACTTAATTGAAACTGTCCCCGTCCTTCCTGGAAAGTGCCAAACATTTTCCTGCCTTGACCTCTGGCCAAGAGTGTCCCGTCACTCAACCCCATAAGGGCATGGCTCCATTCCTTGCCTTCTTCCATTCCCTGAGTGTTGGAAAATCTTCTTCTCAAGGAGACGTATCCTGACCACCCTACTGAGAATGGAAATTGTTCTCCCAAGTATCCATGTTCTCCAAGCCCCACTTGGTGATTGTCCACAGTGATTATCACCACCAGATGTAGCTCATCACTTTTCAGATCCTCTCTCCCCAGGAGGTCAGAAGCTTGATGAGGGCGGGCATCTTTGTCTCCTGCGTTCATCCCCAGGTCCCAGGTGCCTGGCACCGGGCCTGGCTCACCACAAGCTCTCCACAATGCTTGCTGATGAATGAATGAATGAATGAATGAATGAATGAACGAGCAAACAGAGGGCACAGCAGGCAGTGAACAGACTCAGATTCTTCTGCAGCCCAGGAATTTGCTGCATCAAGAGCCCCCGTGCAAAGGGAGCCATGCCGTGAAGGCAGGCCAGGCTCTTTGAGGAGGACTCATTAAGGACAAAGCCATGCAGTACACCTGGAATAAAAGTTCAGACTAACAGACAATCAGACATACAGACCAGGGCTCGGGCCAGGCAGCTACACTGAGCATACGAGAAACCATTCACAGATAAATTTGTTCAGCTAGTGTGTGGGAGCTGGGGAGATGGGGCTGACCACCCTCCCAGGTCCCTCCTTCATGCCACGGCTGACCACACCTGAGAAGCAGATTCTTAACTCTTCCAGATGAGCAGCAAGATACAGGGAACCCACCTTCGTTCTTTAAAGGGAGATGCCCGCAGTTGGCAGACCCTCTCTCATTAGCGCCCAGCTGTTCAAACACTCATCTAGCTGTGCTGTGGAGGTATTTTGTAGATGTAGGTAACATCTACAGTAGGTTGACTCTAGTAGAGGAGATTATCCTGGATGACCTGAGTGGGCCTGATCTAATCAGCCGAAAGCTCCCACAACAGAACTGAGGTTTCCCTGAGGAATAAGAGAGTTTCCAGCCTGTGCTTTCTCTTGTTCTGCCCTACGGATCTTAGATATGCCTGGCCCGCTCCCACAACCATGGAAGCCAGTTCCTCACAGTAAATCTCTCCGTCTCTCTCTGTATATGTCACAGTAGGACATAAGGATGGATGGCTCCCATATTCTATAGAATTTTGGGGGGAGTCAGAGAGCCAGAGGGTCTGACTTGGAGAAGGTACTTCTCAGAAGGCAAAGGCTATTGTAGAGGATCAGAGAAAGCATAGCCAGGGATAACAGTGTCTTGGGGGGGTGGGGGGTGGGTCTGGGTTTGATATTCTGGCCAGCGCTATTCCTGATGGAACGGAGAAAGAAATCCACTTCCCTTTTACTTGGTGAACCTGTGTGTGTCTACGCTGCTGTCTGCTCCATGTCATAGGGCCTTTATTGGACTGGACTATCATTTGTTTATCTAGCTCTATCAATCACATCTATCTATGTATCCATGTATCTATCTATCTATCATCTATCTATCTATGTATCTATCTCTATCTACAACTCTCTGCCTAATCTCTCCTACTGGTTCTGTTTCTCTGATAGAACTGTAACTGATGCAGATGAATAATAAAAAAAAATTAAGGGGTACCTGGGTGCCGGCTCAGTTGGTTGAGCATCTGACTTTGGCTCAGGTCATGATCTTGTGGTCTTGGAGTTGAGCCCCGAATTGGGCTCCCTACTCATCAGGGGAGTCTGCTTGTCTCTCTCCCTCTGTCCCTCTCCCTCCTTGTGCGCTCTCTTTCTCTCTCAAAGAAATAAATAAAATCCTTAAAAAAAATTTAACTTGGAGAGGGGGCTATGAATACATTTTACTCCATTTGGTATAGACAATTTCCCATGACATGCCTGGTCAGGACACAATCACCAAGGTCCTGATCGAGGTAGAGCCGGTTATCTAAGTATCTGTGGCTCAAGCAAAATGGCCAGGGTCATAGATCTAGATGGCACAATCAGTATAATAGTTGTCTAGAACACAGTTGACCAGCACAGGATGGGCAAGGGCACAGTGTAGAAGCTGAGGTGTAAATGGACAAAAGAAGGTGGTCATGGAGGAAACGGTCAGTGTCCATAGTTTCCCAGGACCTGGGTGGCCAGTCCATAGTCATGAAGACAAAGCCAGAGGAGACTTGCTGTCCAGCATGTCATGGACAAGAACATAATCCTTGAGGGCAAAGCCAGCGAAGACTGTATAGACAGAACATCACTGGCCAAGAACACGTCTTGGGAACACACAGCCAATGCCAACAGTGTAGACAGCTATGCAGGATACTCATGACTATTGTGTGCTTGGGAGACCGTTGTACTTGAGATAGGCACCATGTGTGCTTATGCTAGAGGTAGGCTGTGGTTTCTTTTTCTTATTTATCCAAGAAGCTATTTTTGTTCATTAAAACCTAGTTACTCGCTGTATCTAGCCAGGATCCTGGAGTGCTCGCTTGGTTAATTTAAGCAAGTGGAGCTTTGACGAAGTAATTTTATTGTCCTCTGGGATTGGCCAGCTTATGCCAAGCCTCACTCTTTCCATTGAAATGGAGTTAATTTTCGCTGAAATTGCTTCTTAGCAGACAAACACATTCCCCATCATTGAGGGCTTATGCTTCTGTAGCTCTATTATCCCTTAGCTTATACACCCGGGCAGCACAGGAGCTATGCCCCAAACAGATAGAGTCTCCCTAGCCTGGGGGCGTGGGGGGAGACAATGGAGGGGACAGCAGCACCTACTCAAGCCCACATACCTGGTTAGAGTTAGCCATTAGCTACTAGCCTTGAGTCTGCCACTAGCGTACGCAGCCAGAGCCCCCAAGTGCCCAGCTCTGCGCCTAGCCCAGCAAGAGGATGCAAGGGGGCCGGGGCTGTGATCCCTACCTGCAAAGAACTCAGTGTATTTGTTGAGGTGAAATTTAGACATAAGACTCAGAAATGACATGGGACAAAATTAACCCAGGCTTTGGCTCTGGTCTAGGATATGGGCGAATGGACCCACCTTCTGATGGGATGTGGAGTGGGGCAGCCTGAAAAAGGAAGGGAATGGCCCTTGGAGGGACCTGCTGTGGGGGAGCCCTAGAGTTTCTGGTGAACTTCCGGAAGGGGCTGCAAGAATGGGCAGGGGTGGAATGGCCTGGGTGAGGGGTCCAGTGGGGCACAAAGACACTCAGTGTACTTCAGAGAGGTGGTCAGACCAGGGGCAAAGGCCTGCAGTGGGGTCGCGGCCACGATGTTTCAGCCAGCATCTGAGTCACCAGCAGTGCCAGCATCTGAGGCATAAAGGGGGCCAAAGGTAAGATCGATGCTAGAGGGAGGGTTAGCTGGGGCCCTTAGGTGCTGGTGCAGGAAGTTCCCACAACCTGTGGGCAGAAATAGTCAGATCCCAGTTG
Organism: Halichoerus grypus; assembly: GCF_964656455.1. Taxonomy (NCBI): domain Eukaryota; kingdom Metazoa; phylum Chordata; class Mammalia; order Carnivora; family Phocidae; genus Halichoerus; species Halichoerus grypus. Next base: position 159,515,398 of record NC_135712.1, on the reverse strand, counting down.
TGCAAGCAGAAATGTGTTAGCTCATATTCTTTAATTCAGCCTTGGCTAGAAAATGTAACTGAAGCAGAAGCTAAGGGCTTTGCCTAGCAGTTAATGAAGAACCTTGAAAAAAATGGGAATCTGTTGACACAGATGCTCAGAGAAGACAAGCAATAAGCTAGCCATTACATCTTGTTAGATGGATTAGGACAAGGCTGGAGAATATTTGCATACCAATTACCATAAAATTTAAGTTCAATCTATACTTATTTTATGTCTTGTCTTCAGAGTTTCTGCCTACATCTGTTTGCTAAGAAGATCCATTTTCCTGTAATATTGGAAATTTTGTCATAATAGCTTCAAAAAGTGTTGACTTGTAATATTGAGATTAAAAATGTTTATTAGAAAAAAAACCACATTTGTACAAGGAAAGCATTCATGCAAAGTTATGTATTTACCTTGATGGTAATTAACCCACTATTTCTCTCACTAATCCAGCAAACCGCAGTCAACTCAGGATGTATCAGATAGTGCACAGTTCCTTACTGTTGGAACATTTCCATGTAAAATGCATGTGCAGGCACAACAGAATGACTGTGACACAACTTGTAAACCCAACGCATAATCTTTGTTCGCGGAGAGATACAAGTGCCTGGCTCTAGGCTCAGGGATCATGTTTGATCCTGCCCCAGACAGAAGCTGTTCTCTCTTTCTCTCCCTCCTTCCCCCACTCTCCTCCTTTCTCTCAGATCTTGCTGGGCTGTAAGCCCCCATCCCTGCAGCCCAGGTCCATCAGGTTTTGATTTTACTCACTTGCACTGAGTTGTCTCTGCATCTACCACCTGAAAATTTCAGGTTTTGCTTTAAAGTGTAGCTAGGTTCTTAAAACTTAAGAAAGTATTTGAGTACCTCCACATTTTGGGGAGGTATATGGGGGAGAGGGTGAGTGTCCACCATTTGACAACGAGTCTCATTTTTAACTCCTGGCTGGTTAACCACTTGGGTACTAGCCAAGACCGTGAACCTTCATGATGTCCAGCACAAAATAGGACTCACTACCTGTTTGATGAAATGGTGAACAAATTCATGAATGAATGAGTGGGAAAACCAGACAAAAAGGAAGGAGTAGGTAAGCTCAGACTTCAGGTTTCCTTGGAAAGCAAAATGTCTGAAATTCAGGAGATGAATAACTAGCATCAAGGGGCAGGAGGGAAGCAATCTGTCAGGAACTGATTTATCCAGAATCTTGAACACACAGCCTTACCCTGCCCCAGAGCCTTCCTAACATACAGCTCCACCCAAACCTGGGTGATGTGTTGGGGGAGTTTATGCAATTGACCTTGGATGTCTCTACTCATCCTTGAGGGAAAGAGAGTCAGCCCGACCTAGTCTGGATTCTCTCCATTTGGGGATCTAAAATAAGACAAATTTGAGTTTGAGTCTCGGCATTGCACTTATGAGTGGCATGGTCTTGGGCAGGTTCCTTAACCCTGAGAAGCCTGTTTCCTCAACCGTGAAATAGGGATAAATGAGTGTGGCCACATCAGGGCACAAAGATGATTAGCTATTTTGCACTGCATTCGGGCAGAAGGCGCTAACATAGCCATTGGTATTGTTGAGCAACTGACACGGCTGCCTCCCCAGGAGCAGCAGTCTTGGGCTGTCAACCCACAGCATGGTTTGCAAGTGTCAGGGTCACCAATAAAGACATGGCTCACAGGGGCACTAGATGGAACAACATTTTACCCATGAAGAGACAGGGCAAGATCAGCTGCGGTAGTGGGCGTCCATCCACCATGGCCAACAGGTCTGGCCCTGCAGCTGACACAGGGCCATGGTCCGCATGCACCCGTCTTGTGCTGCAAGCAAGGCACCCTGCTTCCTCCACATCGGGAACAGAGACAGCACTGGGGTTGGCCAGGGGTCATATGACACATGCACTTAGAACAAAGAAGTACACATCAAGCCCAGAACAGAGAGAGACTCTCCCAGACTAAGAGATGTGCCCAGCTCAGCTACCTAATGCCACTGTGCAAGGTTCGAGCAACCTGCACAGAGCTGCCTTTCCCAGCAAAGATCAATATCGTTATTAAGGTCATGGTGGTCATTTCTCCTTCACTCCTTCTTCTTCCCACCTGCTTCATTAGGGAAGTCTGTCTTCTGTGAGAGCTGAGTCCCAGACCTCAGCCCCAGAGGCAACCCCCGGCCACCATGGTGCTTCCTTCATCTCTTTTGCTTGTTTTGTTTTCCAGTTGATATTATTTTCTGATTACAGAATAATATATGTTCACGGCAAAGAAAAAAAGAAAAAAAATCCCCAAACACACAGAAAAGTGGGAAGAACAAAATTAAAATCATTCATAAGCCCATCACAGCTATTAATATCTTGGGGTATTTTCTTGCAGCCTTTCTTTCTACAAATATACGCACACATATAAACAAACTTGGAACTACATTATTTATAAAGTTTTTAATATACACAGTTTTACTTAACATTTCCCTGACACATTACCACATACTCTTTAGAAGCGAATTTTTAAAGCCTACCTGATATTTTATATTATGGGTGTGACAAGTGTCTATCACTTTAGTGACATAATTCCAGAAGATGTGGTATTTTGAGTATTCAGGTAGACAAGCAGTTGTAGCCCCTAAGGTAGAATACAGTCTCTACGGAATTCTACCTTAATTTGCTCATTCTTAGGGTGGCAGTCACTTTGATCTAGTCATTTCCAGGGAAAGTCAGTCACTTGAGATTTAAAGTCAGATCCTTTCTGCTTCTAAGTTTCTTTCTTTTCTTTTTCTCAAAAGCAAACCCCTAGAAGCCTCAGGACCGGAAGCCAATACGGCAAACCACAGACGGGTTCCCGACAGCCCAGGTAGGATGCAGCTCTGTAAAGGCCCGAAGAAGGCTAGGTCCCATTCCTTACCCTGGAGGTACGTGCATGCATGTGTGTGTGTGTGTGCGCGTGCATGCGTGCGTGCGTGTACCATGCTCCTGACTCTGGCTGTTGCAACAGAGTCACCTGAGGACTGTCAAAATTCCTAAAGCCCAGCCACATCTGGACCAATGACGCCGGACTGCCAGGCTGGCTCTGGGCTCCGGTGCTGGTTCAATCTCCCCAGAGAGCTTGAAAACCAGGGCCCGGGGCCCTTTGCTGTGCAGTGTGGACCAAAGCAATGAGTGTGACCAAGGAACTGCTAAAACACAGAAACTCAGAGCCTGCATTCTAACAAGACCCCCAGGTGGTTCAAATACACATGAGCACTTTGTAGTGAAAGTGTAAAACACATTTATATGACTCTTAACCCCAACCATATTGGTGCTATAAGAGGGATGATAATTGGCTTTTGAAAAACACACTGAATGGGATTACTTTGGAAAAATCTGTGCTCTTGAGCCCTACCATGCCTGAAGGTAGATCTAAGAAAGGGACCGATGGCTTGCTGGCCCCACAGCCTGGGTTCTGTGGCACACGGGACAACTGAAAATAGACCCAGAGCTAGCTTAGTGGCTCTAGTTTGTGAAGTCCTATCCCTTCCAGAATGGGTAGGGATGAAGGATGGAAATGGATTCAAAAATTCATGCAGAATGACCCTCTTACACTGTACATGGACTAATGTAAAAAGGGATATAAAATAGAATAGCATATAAATATTCATATATGATATTAAAAAAGATTTACATTAAAATGTTAATATTTGTTTTATGAAACTGTGGGTAATTTTTATTTTAATTATGCATATGTTATAATTTTTACATAGAATATGTATTACTTTGATTAAAACAATAAAATTCCTTTTAGAAGTCCCTTTCCATACTGCTATAAGGTAAATTATAATTTTTATTTCTTCTTTCAAAGGTTTGCCTTATTCATTGAAATCTTTAATCCATCTGTAATTTACTTTGGCCCAAGTTTGTGTCCCAGTAGCATTTACTGAAAAATCCAAACTTTTTCTCTGACGTCTTAGCATTTTTCTGAATTTTCTTTGTTCCTCAATTCCATGTCACTTATATCATCCATAAAATTATTATTCTTGCAGGGGTCAGTTTCTGGGACAGTTGTCCTTTGCTGTTTATCTGCTCAGCTATGCTGGTGTCAGAAATCACCATTTGATTATGTCTTTCAATGTTTTTCTTTTATCTAGGAGCATAAACTTGCCCTTATCATTCTTCTACATGTATTATTTCATATAAGCTTCAGAGCTACTCTGTCAGATTTGAATTAAATATTACAACAACTTAAGAAGAATTAGTATATTTGAACTACTTAGGCTTTGTGTTCAGGGCATGGGTGTTTCTTCACATGCTTACCTTTTTAAATGTCTATCAGTACCTTAAAAACTTTTTCCTTTGACTAGTATCTGCAATCTTCTGGGGAAAAAAAAAAAAGTGTTTTTCCAAAGAAAAGTAAGACTTTAAAATTTCTTTCCAAAGTAACAATAATGAAAGCACCTCATATTTAAACAAATGGAAGCAACTAAAGCTATACTCAGAGGAATATTCAAGGTCTTAAATACTATCAAGAGTAAGGAAAAAAAAACCCAACAACCCAGAACTGAAACTAAGAATTCAATTTCAAGTTAAAAAAAAAAAAGCTAAAGAAAGTAAAAGGAAGGAAATAATAGCACTGAAAGCAGAATTTAAAAAACAGAAATTTAAATTTAAATTCTCCCAGGATTTAAAAAATAGAAGAATTGATGAACAAATCCAAGCAATAATAGTAGACTCATGTGTTTCTTCTTTCAACCCAAGAGCTTCTGCTCTGTGTGTTTTAAAGCTCTGTTGTTAGGTGCATATGTGTTTAGGATTGTTAATGTCTTCTTGGAGAGGTAACACCTTTATCTTGCAGAATGTCCCTTTTTCTACTAATAATATTCCTCTTTTGGTTTTTTTGAAGCCTACATTGTCTTATGTTAGTGTAGCCATGCTAGCTTTTGATTAGTACTTTGCTTTCATGGTATATATCCTTTCCATCCTTTTGCTTTTATCCTATGTCTTTATATTTAATGTAAATTTCTTACAGGAAGCATTTAGTTGGGCAAGACCTAGTTATTTAAATATACCAGAAAAATAATTCAAACTTCTGACCACACCAATCAAAGTGAAACAAAACGGAACAAAAAATTAAAAAGAAATTAACATGAGAACGTCACTGTGCAATTTGAGAAAACTTGATTTTAAGAAGAGTTGCCCCCTCCCAGTAGGTGAAAAGGGGGTGGAGACTAGAGACTTACAAATTCACAGTGACAAAATTATTTTTCTGACAAAAATTTTAATAATAAGGGTATTTTTAACAGGTGTGAGTGGGTAATTATAAATGCCTACGTGTCACTGATAAAGTTATTTTTTATAATGGCTTTTGCTCAAAATTACACCATTCCTTTTGCCCTCACTATTCATCATAGAACATAATCGTTTACACATTGCTGTCTCATTTTATCATATTGTTATGACTTTAAAAATCACAAAGGCATTTACACGAAACAGTCAGATTGCCTTCCCTCTCCCCCATGTCATCATCTTAAGATTTCATGGTCTTCCTAAATCACACTTTCTAAAAGTTCAGTAACTCCCTGTGAAGATTTATGTGCTTTATTTGTCTTTGTAGTACTTAGCATACTCAATGCTTTTACTTGCATGTCTCATTTGTTCCCTGGCTCTCCACATTAGAACATAAACTCCACAAAAGCAAGGATTCTTGTTGGTTTTGTTCCCTGGTGGATTCTCAATGCCTAGAACAATGCCTGGTATGTAGTAGGTGCTCAATAAATATTTGTTAATGATAAATAAATGAGTTGCTTAGGATGAGAAGTTCAGTTGTGATATAATAAATATATCTAGTCTTTATCCCCGTTTCTGGCACAGTTTCAAAATCCCTTCCAGTTTCCTAAGTGATAAGGAGTTTCTTTGTTATGTTAATGAGTGATTCCTCTTGGGCCCTTGATAGCTTCCAGATGGGGGCTGGTCATCAGAAAGTCCAAGCACTCAGTTAGAGGGTTGGACCTTCCCTGCCCAACCTCTGGGAAGGGAGAGGGACTGGAGAGGTAGTTCAATCATGTGGCCAATGACTTAATCACTAGTGCCTGCATAATGAGACCCTGATAAAAACTCTGCACTGTGGCTAGATGGGTCTTCCTTGTTGCTGAACTGATGGAATGTGCTGGGAGGGTTCCAAGAGGAGAAGACACAGAAGCTCTGTGTCCCCCATTCTCCCCTCTGCCTTGACCTATGTCTCTTTTCATTTGGCTGCTCCTGGTCTGTCCCCTTTTATAATGAAGCCGTGACCCCAAGTAGAACCTTTTCAATGAATTACTGAGTTGTCCTAACAAATTATTGAAAGTGGGGGGTTCATGGGAACCCCTGAATTTGTAGAAGATGGACCAGAAGTGCAGGTGGCATGTGAAGTGGGTCAGTCTTGTGCAGACATTGCCTTCACCCTGTGGGGCCTGCTAACTCAGGGTAGTTAGTGTCAGGATCATATTGAGTACGTACACCCACTTGGGGCAGAAACACAGCACAAGTTAAAAATAGCAAGTTTGTAAAGTTTTAAAGAAAAGTAAGTGGATCTAAAAAAATATCGAGTAGGAATGGCAGTGGATGTAAGGGGTCAAGGAAACACTGACCTGGTGGCCTATAAGAAGCTCAGCTTGTGGAGAAACCCCTGTGAGACCAGTGATCAATACAATGGAAATGGAGGCCCCTAAATTACTGACTGTGGCCTGCTAGCACTATAGATAATTAAGCCATGAAAGAGAGAATTTTTACATTGGAATGAGAGAGACATTATTTCAACCAACAGAGGCAATCCATGTGTCATAAATGCATACCACATCAAATTCTAGGCTGATAGATTTGAAACCTTGAAAAACTGGAAGATTTCATTAAAAAATTACAAATGATCAAAACTGACCCAAGACAAGGCAGAAAGATGGAATACACCAGGAACTGTGAACAAAGATGATAAATTCCAATAAAAGGAAAAAATGACCTTCCATGACAGCTCTGAAGTTTGATATGTATGAAGTTTTTTTTCCCCCCCAAACTTTGAAAGAATGGGTAAATTCTCAGTTGTATAAATGTCCAGTAATATCTCTCATCAAGGCTGGCTGCAAGAATTATTTCTTTCCTTGTTTAGTCTGGATTTATCATCTTTTGTTGTCCAGACTCTATTGATTTCTCTTCTGTCCTGGGCAGGGCTGTTGGGCTGGTGGGGTCTCCCCAGCGGAGCCATGCTCTTCGCTGGAGAACAGACTGGCTTCGAGTGCAAACTTTTCATAATGGAATCCTTATAAACCAGTTCTTCTAAAAATGTGTAAATATGCAAGGAAGGCACTATCAGGATGAGAAGATGGGGGGAGCCATGAAAGCACCAGGTCCAGGGATCTGCTGTATACATGGCACCCACCGTCAATAATACCGTGTGCTTAAAAATCTGTCAAGAGGGTCGACCTCATGTTAAGTGTTCTTAACACAGTAATAATAATAAAAAAGAATGTTAAAGTTCATGAAAACATTCAAAATTTTTTTAAACCTTTATTGAATTCATATACTCTAGGAAATAACTTTATTTTGAGAAAACATTTTTACTTCTAGAAGACAAAAGATGTATGCCTAGAAATCAGAATAAATCTTGATTTAAAAAAAAAATGGGGAAAAGGGCGCCTGGGTGGCTCAGTCGTTAAACGTCTGCCTTCAGCTCAGGTCATGGTCCCAGGGTCCTCGGATCGAGCCCCGCATCGGGCTCCCTGCTCTGTGGAAAGCCTGCTTCTCCCTCTCCCACTCGCCCTGCGTGTGTTCCCTCTCTCTCTGTGTCTCTCTCTGTCAAATAAATAAATAGAATCTTTTAAAAAAATGGGGGAAAAAAGAGAGACAAAGTGTCTGGAGACAAGTTTCTTCTTTCCAAGGAGCTGCCCTTTCCACAGGAGGTGCATGGAATGGATAGGCAGGACTGTGTTCTGTGGAACAGGGTCAAGCAGACCCACTAGGCTTTCTGTGGGGAAGAAAGAAGGGTCTTCAGAGACCAAAGGTCCTTTGTGCAAAGAGCTTATTTCTTTATCATTGTGCTGTATCTCAGTAATTTTTATCTAATTTTTCTTGCTTTTTCGTTTGGTGTACGTAAAAGTTAGGGGAAATTTTGGTTATTGGGATCCCAATAAAGGTATCAAAATATATTTTGATTATATGTTGGCTTGGGTCCTTATTTTATGTCTCAAGAGAAAACATAAAAAGGGATCGATCATGGCAACACCGGCCACTCCCGTTGCCCCATTAATGTCCTCCCTCAACCTCTGGTGGAGCTTATGAAGTCTCAGCCATGAGTCTAGAAAAGACATCGCTATCCCCGACTCACTCAAGTGGGCTGCATGAGTTGAGGCCTTGGAGGAGTCCACCTTTCAGAGAGTGGCTGGGATTTGTGTGGCAAGTATCAGGTTTGGTGTTAAAACAGGAAAGGAAGGTGGACTTACCCTGACATTGCAATCTTGGCTGAGGTCCCAAGCCTGGGGTCACAGGACTCTGTGCCACCCTCAGGCCAGGTGCTAGGTCGTCTGTGGAAGAGACACACGGTCCCTTCCAGATGTTCCCTGTCCTTTCTGCCCCCTTGATCTGGAGCACTGATGGAACCCGCTCTGAAAGCACTTCCTGACACGCCACACGATCAACCCTAAAGGGAGGGTGGGGAGGCTGATCCCACCAGCCTGTCCCTTTCCTCCTTTTCCTGCTGGAAATACAGGTATGAAAGCCAGGGTTCTGGCCACAGTCTTGCGGATGTGGGAGCGTGGGTCAGAGCTAGGGAGAGGCAGAGGGGGAACCTTATGAAGGTACCAGGCCAGCCCAGAATTCCTGTCCTCTGGCTTTTATTGGGTGAAAGCAAAATAACTTTGTAATTTATCCAGGCCACTGTTTGGGCAGAAATACAGAAAAAGAATATTTCTTAAAAAATACAACATTTGTGCTGGACTTGCAAAGGCCATAGCTGGGCAAGCTGGGAACGGGCCCTCGGATGCGACCCTGAAGGGCGGGGGAGGTGGGGTGGGGGGGTGCGGGTGGGCACACGGCTGCTTTCTCTCCCCAAGAAGGCATGTCCCACAGGGTTAATGAGGTGGATTCACGGGACATTTAAAGCTGGTTTTTCAGAGACCAGTTTCTCCTCAATCAGCTCTTGTGTCTTTTCAGAGCCCACCAGCGAACCCACTAACCACGAGCCATCTCTGCAGAGACCTGGACTGACGGTCACTGATGGGGCTCCAGTCTGCGAACAAGCCAGGCCCTGCACTCCTTGCCCGAGATAACGAGCCCAAGACCCCATCCAGTTTCCAGCTCTCTCCTTGTCCTACAGATGACCTCCTGGCATCAGGGGTTGAATTCTGCCTCGTCTTAATGCTGTCTCCACCCCAAAGTGAACACTGGATGTAGGTTCCGTAGATGTTTGCTCACTGCACATGCTCCAACTTTTTGTATGGATAGTCATGTTTCCCCTCCTTTTTCATCAGTATGTATGTAATCCCAACCCCTAGGATTGTACAAACTTGCTCTAATCTCAGTTGGCGAGACAGATTTCAGCCAGCGTCCTGTCTCCTCATTTGCCTGCCTCTCGAATAAACCTTTTCTTGCTGCAGACTCCACGTCTCCGCGATGAGCTTGGCTGTGCATTGGGCGGATGGACCTGGGCTGTGTCACGCCCTCACCCAGTGAGGGGCTTCAAGGGAACACCTCGGAGAGACTGGTGAGCCTCCACACCCCAAACTGGGGGCCAGGGACTGAACTGACCCATACCTGACACACCTGAGACATCTCCAGGGGAGAGGCAGGATGCGCTGGTGGCAGCCAAGACACCTGGCTCCTCAGCCACCTGGGACTGAGCATCCTCCCACCTCATCTCTCATCATGACGGTGCATCCAGCAGGCCAGGAAAAGGGCCCTATGGGAAGAAGCCAAGCTGGGTCACCTCGAGAGACATTCTGTCCAAAGGTCCCACCTGCAGAGGTGGGTGGCCTGACAGTTTGAATGAGGTGGGAGGTCCGGAGGGAGGAGATGCTGAGGATGGAGAGACCCCTGAAGATAAACTAGCTCGTTCAGGAAGCTGCGGATGGAGGCCTAGGGGAGGGAGGCACCCTCTGCCCCGCTGCCTTCCTCAACTGCAGGGACTTCTGCAGCCACAGGACCTAGCATGTAGAGAGGAGGAGAAAGAGAAGACAGCGTAACCACCCTTCCTTCCACCTCCGAAGGCCCAACTGAGATTAAAGCTGGAGGAGCACACGTTTTAAATAAGATGAGAGCCTGGAGTTCTCGTATCACGCAGGACCAGATCTTTCCTTCTTTGTTTGGGACAAGAAAGGCTGTGAAATCTGCCCGTGATTTCATGGAGGAGAGGATAAAGGTAGAGGTGTGAAAGGATGATCTTGCTTTCTATCTGCCCCTTTCCGAGTCAAGCTTGCTTAGTGACATGATTCGAAATATCAAAGGCAGCAACGGGGAGTGCACTCCTCTGGCTGGTTTCTGCCTCTCAGTGTCTGTGATTTCTGTTTCACGGGAAAGGGAAGAATCAGAGCACTTTGCTGTCAAAGAGGGAAGGCATTCCCAATTGTGGCAGACCACCAGATAAGGGATAGGCATAAAGAATAAAATAAAAGTCGCCTGTATTCTGCTTCTCGGAGATACCATTTTTGTGTGTGGTCCTTGTGATCTGATTACAGGATTGTGATGATACTTTCTGTTGTTTCGGAGACGTGCTTCCTTGTTTGAAAGACTGGTGCAAGACCTGTCCACGCAGTGTTTAGTAGTGGCCCAGCTGGGTCCATCATGGTCATCCAGCAACTCCACTTGGCTGAGGGCTAGTGGTTCAGTCGAATAAAAGGTGATTTGCAGGAAATACTTAGGTGTAGAGGGCATGGCATTGTCTATCTCTCCACTCTCCATAGCCAAGGAGGCCAGGTGTGAGGGGGGCCTAAGAGAGTCACTATAGAAATTGAGGTGGTGTGCAAAAGGGGAGACCAGGGTCTTCCTCCATGGCTGGATGTTTGCCTGATCATGGAAGCTTGCAACAGCTCTTAGATTGAAGCATCCGATGATTCTTGGGCACCTTACTCACCAGGATGCTGACTGTGATGCTTCCGAAAGTGGGTAGGTGCAGAGAACTATGAAAGCAGCCTTCAGGTGCAACTTGTCAAGGCAAGGACATTTGATGTCTTCCATGTCAGTGGTCACTAGGGAGTAGATCTGGTCATGAGCCTCCTCAGAGACACCCTACCCAGAAAACTGCCTGCCAGGAACTGTGGGCGTGTCACTGGAGGACAGGAGCTGAGAGCAGAGGTGAGGCAAGGGGGATGTGCATTGCTCATGTCAGGGAATGAAGCAATGGGATGGTCCCTATGGGGTATCTCAGAAGACCCCACAAAGGAGTTGCTTTCGACAGTCAAGAGAGAATCACGAGCATCACCAGCAAATGACAAGGTCTTTGCTGCCTTTCCTCTTGTCCTTAGAGGATCCAGAGAAAAGGAGGGGGTAGTGGGGAGGGGAGTAAAAGCACAGACTATGCCCTCCTTCTGCCTTGTCACAGGTCCTGGGCAGAGCATCATGCCCAAGGGAGTGGGGAAGGAAGGAGCTTTAAGTTGTATATGAGACTAAAGTCTTGATTTAGACTGGCTGGGTTTTTCCTACTTGAAGATGAGACTTCTCTCATTCCTCAAAGTGACAAGATGTGGCCAGGGGGTGGGGAGGGAGACCCGAAGACCACGTGATGGACAGTGATGGGAGAGTGATGGAGCTGTCCCCTATGGTGGCTGGTGGAGTGAGTGCAGGTCCACAGTATACTGGGCGTGCATATCCCTCTTCCTCACGGGATCAGATTTTACCCCACCTGGTTTTTGGATCTTGCACTTGACCAAACACATTGTGGACATTTTTCCATATAAATATTTCTGCAATTTCATTGTCAATGCCTGATTGAGTAATTTATTTAATTCCCTAGGAGAAACTGGGTCTTTGGAAGGATTCTTTTTTATCCAGCCCTTAAAAACTCAATCTCAAATCAGCACTATCACTAAAGTCTAATAGAAGTTAGGAATAAAATGTAGATACTAGCTTTCATCATTTTTACTTAACATTTTCCTGCAGTTTCTAGCTACTGCAATTACATATGAACCATAAATAAGAGGTGTGATTCTCATACATGAAGAAACCAGTTGGATAAGTGCCATCAAAGAGATCCCATTCACTATAGGGATAGTAAATAGTAAAATGTTTAAGGATTTTTAAAAATGTTTGAAAATAACATTTACTAAAAAAATTGAAGAATGTTATAAATAAATTTACTATATTTTGCCGAAAAAAATCAATGGAGAACTCTATTTCTAGATAAGAGCATCTAACATATTTTTTTTTAAAGATTTTATTTATTTATTTGACACAGAGAGAGAAAGCACAAGCAGGCAGAGAGGCAGGCAGAGAGAGAGGGAGAAGCAGGCTCTCCACTGAGCAGGGAGCCGGACGCGGGGCTCGATCCTAGGACCCAGGGATCATGACCTGAGCCGAAGGCAGCCGCTTAACCGACTGAGCCACCGAGGCGCCCCTAACATATTTTTTTAATGTTGCGATTAATAGGCATATAAAAAGATGCTGACCATCCTCTGTCATTAGGGAAATGCAAATTAAAACAAGGTATCATTACAGACACATCAGAATGGCTAAAACCTGAAACACGACCTTAGCCAGGTGATCAAAGTCAATATCACCAGTGATATATCATGTTGATTGCATGCACCCTTGATAAGACATGATAAAAGTGGCACCTTACAAAAACACATAACCCCAGTCTAATCATGAGAAAAACATTAGACAAATCTCAGTTGAGGGACATTCTATAAAATCGCTGACCAGTGTTCCTCCAAACTGTCAAGGTCATAAAAATATGGGAAGTCTGAGAGAAAGTGCCAGCCAAGAGGAGCCTGAGGAAACCTGACAACTGTTAACATGGGATCCTGGGACGGGAAAATTTCACTACATAAAAACTAAGGAAATTCCAATCAATTATGGACATTAGTTAATAATAATGTATTGATATTGTTATATTCATTGTAACAAATGTGCATTCATTGTAACTAAGGTAAGAGGTTAGTAATGGGGAACTGGGTGTGGGGCATAGGAGAACTGTCTGTACTATCTTTGTAATTTTTTTGTAAATCTAAAACTGCTCTAGAGTAAAAAGTTTATTTAAAAATATATGTCAACTCTTCCTTAGCCAATTTACTAATTTTAACATAATTCAAAATCCCCAATAGGATTTTTTTCCAAAGTGAAAAATTGATCACAAAGCAATGTGGATGAAAGAGGAAGAATAACTAAGTAAACTTGGGAAAAGACAATCAAGGGGTGAATTTATAAAACTGCTATTACAACACATAAGGCCACAACCTTAAAAAAAATGTGGTGGTTTTGTTTGTAAAAACAAATTGATGAAATGGAATGCTTGACCCAGAAAGAAACTCGGGAGGATCTAACCTCTATAAAAGCGGCCATTCTGATGGGCTGAAAAAGGAAAGGATTGCCATACTTGCAGATGTACCAGGCACATGACTGCACAAAAATCATCCTGTTTTATTTAATTTAAAACATTTGACCTCAGGAACAGAGGTTAAGGTAGTCACATTCCTCAGATCGTGGCTTGCTCTGGTCATCATTCCCTGCAAGGCTCTGTCTGGCGTGATTTTGCTTTCCCTTCATCCTTGATTACTTTGCCCTCCTTGCCTCCCCCAGAGGCACCCAATGCCATGTGTCTGGTTTATGTGTTGAGAAATGCAAGTACTTTTGAAAAACAGGTAATATTGCTTTGAGTATGCATTTTCGACTTACATCAATGGTAATGTCCAACAGGTCTAATTGTACTCCTCCCCTTTTTTAACCCAACAGGATGTGTTTTAAGATCTGTCCATATGACTCTCCACACGTGTAGTCTAACATGTTGGACTGCTCCGTAGTGTTCCACAGTTCACAGCGCTATGTTTATTTATCCACTTCCCCAGCTATGAGCGTATAGGTTGCCTCAGCCCTCCCAGCCCTATAAATAATACTGTGGTAGAAGAACCTTCTCTTTCCTGTTTCTTATCCATGCGTGATTTTCACCAGGATTAATACACTGGAGGGTGGGTTGCAGTGTCACAGAGCTACTCATACCTTATCTTACTAAATTCTTCCAGCTTGTTCTCTCCAGCATTCATATTATCAAATTTTCTCAGTTTTGCAATCTGATGGGTATGTAGTTGCATCTCATTAATGTGATGTTTTAATTTAAGAACTGGAAGCATTGAGCACCACTCCCTCTTGTTCTCTGTTCCCCTTCAGTGGATGGTTCTTCATATTTTTGGCTCATTGTTCTCTTGGATTTCCTGTCTTTTTCTCTCTGATTTGCAAGAGTCTCATGTATATTCCAGATTAGCCCATTTGGCTGAGTGCTGTCTTTCTGCCTTACTGTGGGGATCAGCAGGCTATGGTTTATTCAAGATAATGTGGTGGGACTAGAGTTAGCACCAGTACCCCTCCCCACCTCTCTCCATCAAGGAGGGCAGCCCTCTTTCCCTCAGGACTCCCAGTGCTCAATCTCCCCACCCATTCATTAGGATGAGTCACAGCTAGTTGCTCTGAGTGCGGGTGGGGGGTTCTCACTGTTTTAGCATTGGTTTGACAAATCCATTGACCTCCCATCTGCCTTTGGTGGCATCTCCAAGGCTATTTTGGGAGCAGTGGCCCCATGTTAATTTGACATCTTTTCTAGAGCCAGAAGACAGTGTGCCACATGCCAATTTTAGAGAGAAAAAAAATTGGGAGAAAAACATTTAAGTACTTTTTATATATGTGTATTGAAAGTATATTAAAGTGTTTTTTTTAAAGGGAAAACATATAATTATTGTGTTTGCCACATCTAGCAGCTGAAAGCTGCTCTTCTTGTTTTCTCCAAGTCCTTATCATTTTCTTGGTTGGTGGCAGACCAAATTACTACTCAGCAGCCCTTGCAGGATGCCTGTAACATTAAACAGAACCCGGTGTCACAGCAACAACTTCATTGCTTTTGCACCATGGGCTGTGGAATTGAGAGACTGAAATCTGAATGGTTAAGAAATAACCCAAACTCCATCTCCCATGTCTGGGGTGCTCCCGTGGCTCATTATTTTTGTGGAAAAGACCCCTCCGCTAGGAAGTGAAGCTTGTGACTTCCTTGTGAGGGTTTCCCTTTGGCCATGTTCCATCCCGATCCTTGGGGGCGGGACCCAGGCTTCAGGGGTTTAGAAACTCTTCAGGTGATTTCCAGGACAGCCAAGGTTGGCAAGCAGTACCAACTCAGGCAAGTTGCACATTGCATCACCCGGGAGATTAGAAAAGATTGTGTGTCCTGGCTTCCACTTCCAGAAGTTCCTAGTTGGTATGGAACACAGTCTGGGCACCAGGCGTTTAAAATACTTCTCAAGTGATTTGAATGTGCAGCAACATTTAAAAAAACCCAGCCTTCCAGTGCTTTAGCTTTTTCCACCATTGTCACATCTGCCACATCACGGTGCTCAGGAGTTTAACTCTGATTTATAAGTGCCCCTCCCCAGTCTCATTATTATTTATTTTTTATGCTGAAGGCTTATGTGGGTTTTTCGTTTATTTATCAATTACTTATTCATCTTTGCTTCTTGAGTCTTATGCCTTCCTTTGGAGGGTTTTTTTTTTTTTTTCGTGACAGCATCCTTTAGAACTTCTTTTAGCAAGAGTCTGGATGTAGCTATAAATTTTGTGCATATTTTTTTAAAAAAATTCTTTATTTTAGCTTCTCAACGGATGGTTTGGTTGGGTAGGGGAGTTTGAGTTGACAGTTATCTTCTCAGCGCTCTGGAGGTATTATTACATTGCCTTCCTTTCTCCCCTGCTGCCAGTAAGAAATCTTTGTCAGTCGATTAGTTGTTTTTAGATAATATGTTTCCTTTTTCTTGGTCGTTACTTTTCTGCTTTTTCTCTTTGCCTTTTGTTTTTGGCAGTTTTGCTCAAGTAATGTTTGGGTGTAAATTTCTTATTTTTTTTATCCTGCTTGCAATTTCTGATTCTTCGCTCTGAGCATTCCAGTCTTACTCCATTCCAGAGAATCTTTGGCTCTGTTCTCTCTGAATGTTGCCTGTTCTCCCTCCTCTCAGGTGTATGTTGGATGCTTTCCATTCCTCCTGCGTGTCTGTTAACCTCTTTCATTTTTCCCTCTTCTCCGCCTCTCCATCTGGCGTGTGCTTGAATTTCTGTACCTTTAAACTCTGTCATATCCACTTAATTTTAAATTTCAATGACTATATTTCTTGAAATTGCATTTGCTTCATTTTTAAAACTCTGTGTTTTTGTTTCTTTCATATTTCCCTGTTTTTGTTCAAGCCTTCTATTCCTTATTTTATCTCATTAATAATTTTAAGCATATTACTTTATACTTCTGACCAATTTGTTATTTCAATTTCTTGGTATGCTAGTCTTTCTTTCTTTCTTTTTTTTTTTCCTGAATCTTCCACTCAGAGACTCACTTCACTATCTTTTAGATAGAGTTCTTATCTTTTAGAGATATATATTGGAATATTTATGATTGAAATGGCATGATGTCTAGGGTTTGCTTCATGGGAATCCAGTGTTGAGGACATGAGCACGGATATATAAGTAAGATTGGCCTTGAGATTTGTAGTTTTCACTTATGAGCTCATCTTGACCAAGAATTATGATTTTTTTCTTTTGGGAATTCTCATGTTCTGTGTTGCAGAAGTATTACTATAAAGCAAATGTTTGTTTTCTTCAGCTAATTAGCCCCATTAATTTCATGGCTACTGGGTAAGATTTTTTTTAATTGATATCTTGTCTTTGGGATTTCTGTAACATTTGTTTAGTATAAATTGAGACCTCGCACCATGATTAGGACCCTAGAATTTATCCAAAGCCTGAGTAGACCTAAGCTTCCTTGTTGCTTCTCTGGGCTGCTGGAAGATTTACTTTAGTTCCCCATCACCAAAGGACAGTTTTGCCAGGATCCCAGTTCTCAACTGAAGTCTCTTCTCTGGCTCTGAAACATGGGGGTGCAAGAGCAAATCTCCATTCCAGAGAGAGCATTAAAACCCTCTACCTCTGACCCCGAAGATTTATTTCTGAACCAATACTTATGAAGGTCACCATGACATCAACTATTTTATTAATGACACATGGGGATTCCCTGTTTGGTGTTTCAATGCCAGCTCTATATTTATACATTTTCTAACATTTATATTTTGTGTGTATGTGTATGAAGGGCAGTGTCCACATTGGCTTGTTCTGCCATGTTGTTGTTTATTAATGGTATATAGAAGGTAATTGAGCTTCTTACATTTAAATTTGTAACTAAAGACTTTTCTTAATTTTCTTATTCTTGGGTTTCCTAGATAGACAATATCACTTGAACATGCTAATAAAAATAATAATTAATATTTGTTTGCCTACAAACAATATTGTTATTGTTCCATTATTGTTTCATTATTTCATCCATTATTTCAAATAATCCTGGGAAAAATCTCTGTAATGTGGATACCATTACTAATCTCCATTGTGCAAATGGATACATTAAGGCTTAGAGAAGTTAGATGATTCACCAAGGGTCATACATAGTAGAGTTGGAACTGCAACCCAGGTATAACCACTCCAGTTAACCCCTGCCCTATAGCACCTCTCTAAAGGATACATTTGTTTAAAAAGTGTGTGTTTGTGTGTGTGTCTTATTGAAGTGGCT
Source organism: Halichoerus grypus (assembly GCF_964656455.1). Lineage (NCBI taxonomy): Eukaryota > Metazoa > Chordata > Mammalia > Carnivora > Phocidae > Halichoerus > Halichoerus grypus. The sequence continues at coordinate 159,497,660 of NC_135712.1, read as the reverse complement.
AAAAGTTCCAAAATGATCTTTCACTACAGATCCCCTGTGGGATAACAAGTTGGTCCACATCTAATATCCAGGTCCTCCTCCCTATCATGGGCACTTATTTTAGCCATGTGACTGGAGGTGGTCAGTGATATGGGACTGGAAGTTAAATGGAGCCCGTGTGTTTCAGGTGGGAAGGCTCCCCAACTCACATTGGCTTTCACATGAGAAATAAACCTTGACTGAGTAAAACCACTGGGATTTGAGGAGGGGGATTTCTGTTGTGACAGCTCATGCTAATTACCCTAATATATTTCTTTCCCAGCATTCCCCTCCTACCTGCACAGAGAAAAGAGAAACCACTAGGTGACAGCCCCAGTGACAAATACACTCACCTCAATCTCAGATTCTGATTATTTCCTCTGTCTCTTGTATCTTTAATCCCCTTCTCTTAACTGGATCCTCTTCATTTCTTTTATTTTATTGAAACACCCTTACCATGGCTATGTTTTATGAAAAGAACTCTTACCTTTTAGAAATACATAATGAAATATTTATGGTTTAAAAGTCATGGTGCCTGGGGTTGCTTCAAAATAACCTAGTGTTGAAGGAGTAGCTGGGTAGAGATGAAGTAGGATTGGCCATGTGTTGGTAACTATTGATGCTGGGTGATGGGCACATAGGGAGCCAACATATTCGCCTATCTATTTTTCTGTAGATATATTTGGAAATTTTCATTATACACAATTTTCCTTAAAATGGTACACAAAAATTCATAAAAGAAGAAAAAACCTTTTATGAAATTATTTTTCAAAAATGGGAGAAGAAAATATGTTTTTTGCAACTGGTGAAAGACATATCTTCAAATTCCTCTTCATTTCACCTGCTCCCCAGTTAATCAGCATGGGGGACCCCTAGAATGTGTTTTGTTACACTGTTGGCTTTTAAGATGGAGGGCATGGCCGTGAGTCAGGGAATGCAGATAGCTTCTAGAAGCTGGAAAAGGCAAGGAAACAGATTCTCCCCCAGAGCCTCCAGAGGGAACGAAGCCCATTGACACCTTGATTTCAACTCAAAGAGACCTATTTTGGACTTCTGGCCCCCTATTTTGGACTTCTGGTCCCCAGAGACCTATTTTGGACTTCTGGCCCCCAGATCTTTTTTCCCAGCCTCTAAGTCATTATTTATTGATTTATAGCACACCCATCACATGACCTAGGGGCTTCATAATACAGTAAGCATCACAACAGAACTTTTTAGTTAAATACAATAAACAAATTATAAACCTACAACAAAAGCTGGAATGAAGCCACATTATGCAAAGTTCAAAGATGCTCAGAATTAGGAATATACAGAAGGTAATTCCACCAACTGGAGACCAGACAGGCAGATACACAGGCACCACAATCCAAAGTGGGCAGAATTATAGAGGGTATGTGAGCATATAAAATAAAATTTCACAACAGCACAAAGACAATATATTTGTGTTATTTTAAGTCACTAAGTTTGTAGTAATTTGTTACAGCAGCAAATGGAAACCAATACACACATTTCCAATCAAATCAAAATATGATCTTGGTTTGATATTAATTTCCCTTACAGATGTCAACAATATAATGAAGAGGTTAAGACTTCGGGCCCTTGAACGAGAGAGTCAGGTTCAAATCCTGATCCATCCACACTAGACAAGCTACTTAATTGTCCTGTGTCTCAGTTTCTTCATTGTAAGATGAGAATAACAGTAGCACCTACAGGGGTGCCTAGGTGGCTCAGTTGGTTAAGGATGACCCTTGATTTTAGCTCAGGTCAAGATCTCAGGGTTATGGTATAGAGCCCTGCGATGGGCTCCATGCTCAGTGGGGAGTATGCTTGGGATTCTCTCCCTTGCCCCTCCCCCTGTTCTCTTTCTCTATAAAAATAAATAAATAAATCTTTTAAAAAAACACAGTAGCACCTACATGCTAACATTTTTGGGAGGCTGAATGTATGAATATATGAGAAGTGCTGTAACAATGCCTGGCATGTAGCAAGCACTCAATAAATGTTAGTTGCCATTGTTAGCTGTTATGTATTTCTGATCTATTCCATCCACTAATTTGCCTAATCATACCACACTATTCTGATAGTTGGGAAAGGTTTTTTCTCATAAATGTTCATGACTTTTTTTCCCTGAACTTAATTCTCCATATAAAATTTAAAACTATTTCATCCAGTTTCATGAAAGAAAAAAAAACAGCATTGATTTTAACAATGGTGTTGGAGCAAACTGGATATTCATATGTAATTGTGCAAAACTTAACCTTTACCTCATGCCCTGAACAAAAATGAGCACAAATGGGTCATTGACCTAAAGGCAAAAGCTAAAACCATAAAACTTCTAGAAGAAAATATAGGAAAAACTTTTCATCACCTTGGCATGGGCAAATATCTCCTAGATGGGACACCAAAAAACCATGAATTATACAAGAAAATATTGATACATTTTATGTGGCGGGCACTGTGATTTGCTGCCCAGAGACTTCCTCAGAAATAGAGGATTTATGAGCCCAGCTGCTAGAATTGCACCGGGCAGCTGGCTCTCAAGCCCCACAGACAGCTGTGGGTTCCCACAGGTCAGTGGAAGCATAATGTTGAGACTGCCTAGTCCTGCTTCTTTCCCTACCACACCCCTAAAAGGCACCCCTCATCAACCTCCTGAGCCCTAATTTCCATTTCAGATTTAGCTCCCTGGAAATCTCAACCTGAGACATTGGGCTTCATTAAAATTAAAATATTCTGTTCTTTGAAAGACACTGTTAAGACAATGAAAAGGCAAGCCGCAGACTGGGAGAATATAATCACAATACATATATCCACCAAAGGACTTGTATCCATAACACATAGAGAATTCTTACAACTCAATAATAGAAAGTCAACTCAAAAATAAAACGGTAAAATTTTTGAATAGGTACTTCACAAAAGGATTTCTAGATATGGTCAATAAGCACATGAAAACCCAATAAGGATGGGGAATATATGAGTGTGGAACATCTTGTGGTGCAAAAAAAAGTAAGGAGACATTCAAAACCAAAATGAAACAAAACCAAAAAAAAGCCACAATGATGAGGGCATGTCCAAAAGACACAGGAGCCAACTGAAAGCTCCCAATGGCCAAAGCTGAAACCTCAGGGTAACAAAATAATTAATGTAGTATTGCATTATAACTCAAAGTAGGAAATAAACTCTCATAAGTTCATATCAATATAAATAAATTGTTGAATAACTAGATGAGAATAGACAAATCTCCCATAAAGAAGAAGTTCAAATCATTTATGTAGATACTCCCCTGCCCCAAAGAAATGAAGCATAACCCATTTCTCCTTAAGTGTGGGTTGTACACAGTGACTTTCTTCCAAAGACAATAGCCTGGAAAGGAGGAAAAGAGAAACCTCACAGTGGAGAGACCTGACAAACATGACCTCAGCCAGGGTCAAGGTCAACACCAACAGTGACAGACCTGTTGATAGTGTGTACCCTCCATATGATGTTATGAGAATGATACTTTACCTCTGTGGTCTTCTCACAAAAGTACGTAATCACAGTTTAATCATGAGAAAAACATTAGACAATTCCAATAGAGGACACCTGTTAATATACCTGACTACTACTCTTCAGAATTGTCAAAGTCGGGGACACCTGGGTGGCTCAGTCAGTTAAGCATCTGCCTTTGGCTCAGGTCACGATCCCAGGGTCCTGGGATCGAGTCCCGCATTGGGCTCTAGCAGGGAGCCTGCTTCTCCCTCTGCCTGCTGCTCTCCCTGCCTGTGAGCATGCTCTTTCTCTCTGATAAATAAATAAAATAAAATCCTTAAAAAATATATATCAAAATTGTCAAAGTCAGCAAGAACAGAGGAAGTGTGAGAAACTGTCACAGCCAAGTGGAGCCAGGGCTAATTGCCAAGGTATCCTGGATGGGATCTCCAGATAGAAAAAGTACATTGGGTAAAAACTAGGGAAAATTGAATCAAATATGGACTTTAGTTAATAATAATGTATCAATATCAGTCCATTAATTGTGACAAATGTAATACAGTGTAAAATGTTAATAAGAGGGGAAAGTGGATGTGGGGTATATGGGAGCTCTGTACTATCTCCACAATTTTTCTGTAAGTTTAAACTATTCTAAAACAAAAACATTTACTTAAAAAAATAAGTACATCCCTAGTCATCAAGGAAATGTAAATCAGAGCTACAATAAGACCCCATTCCACCGACACTAGACTAGCTAAAATTAACAAGACGGACACTACCAAGGGCTGCAAGGATGTGGAAGTAGACCCTTTACACATTGCTGGAGGGAATATAAGATGGTACAACCACTTCAGAACAGTTTGATAGTTTCAAAAGGTTTTATAAAGTTAAACAAACACTTGATATTTGACCCAGAAGTCCCACTTCTAAATATTTAACCAAGTAAAATGAAAACATATATCCACCCAAAGATTTGCACATGGATCTTCACATCAGCTTTATTCATAATATCCCCAAACTGGAAACAACCCAAATGTCCATCAACTGGTGAATGGATAAACATGCTGTGCTATATTCAGGCCATGGGATACTACGCAGCAGTAGAGAGGAAAGGATTACCCATACATCCTACAACATAGAGGGAACTCAACAACACTACGCTGAGCAAAAGAAACCAGACATAAACATACATATGTATGGGGCTCTTGGGTGGCTCAGTGGGTTGAGCATCCAACTCTTGATTTCGGCTGGGGTCGTGATCACAGGGTCCTGGGATGGAGCCCTGTGTCAGGCTCTGTGCTCAGCAGAAAGTCTGCTTGAGATATACTCCCTCCCTCTCCCTCTGCCCCTCTCTCCTCTCTTTGAAATAAATAAATAAAATCTTTTTAAAAATACATATGTATGATTCCATTAATATGAAATTCTAGAATAGGCAAAATTAATCTGCAGTGATAGAAAGCAGATCATTGGTTACCTGGGGTGAGGTTGGGGGAGGGGGATTGACTACAAAATGGCCAAGGGAACTTTCTGAGGTGGTGGTTGCCCAAAGTGTATGCATTTATCAAAAATTGAACTGTGTGCTTAAAATGGATGTGTTTTATTATGTGTTGATTATACCTCAATAAAGTTGATTTTTTAAAGAAGAGAAAATAACATTGGGAGTCTTAGTGGAATTACATTATTTATGAACTATTTTTAGAAGAATTTTTAAAACAACCCTATGGTTTCCATCCTGTGTCCTGGCATATCTTTCTCCTAGACCATTGTGTTCATACCTGTAGGCTTAAATGCCAATGACATATGTCTCATGCACAGATCTCTAGTCCCAACCTCTTCTGTAACTCCAGACCCAGAAATTGCCACTTGACATTCTCACACTTGGTTGCTCAAAAGCTCCTTCAACGCAGCATGTGCAAACCAAGCTCACAATCCTCCCGCTAGAGCAGGTTGCTGGCACATCTTCCATCTTAATAAACAGCACTACCAACTTGGCAGTCTCCTTCCCCTCCAGGGTATGTCCAGACCATCACAACTTTGGTTCTTGTCCTGTAAATTCCTCTCTAACTATGGAACATCTCCCTTCTCTACTATTGTTCACAGCCCTAGTTTGATAAGACACTATCTCAAAACAGAGGACTGCAGTGGCCTCCTTTCTCCTCCTGATTTAATCTTAGCACTCTCGGTGAGCTCTCCACTTCACAGCCAGGATGATCTCTTATGAAATGTTAATCTCATCAAGGGCATCTCCCTCTGCCTAAAACTCTCCTGTGGTTTTCTGTTGCCCTTAGAACAAAAGCAGCACCTGGGGGGGTGGTTTCCCACCTCATCTCCCACCACCTCCTCAGTTTGGGCCAGCCTCCTCTCCATTCCTGGAATGGGCTAGGCTCCCTTCTCCCTCTCAGGTACTCTTCCCCACCTGTCCTCCCCTCCCTGCCCTATCCAACCTGGTTCATGTGTTACCAGTCCTTCCAATTTCAGCCCAAATATCCCTCTCTTTGACACTCAGCCCCAAACCTAATCTAGTCCCATTAGTCACTCTTATGGCATCACACCTCCCTTTTACTGGCACTTAACACAACTATAACTATGCATTTTTCTGTAATGATTAGATCAGCCAATTGGGCATGTACATCTATGAACGATTTAATCATGGTGGGCCCATTTGGCGAATGGAAAACTCTAGTCCAATAAACTCCTCCCAAGTCAAGCCGGTCCCACCCACCTTGGCTTTGCCCACCACCCACTTCTATCCAATCACATGCCAGGGTGACACCCACTGTCTTATGTAAGGGGACTGGGATGAAAAAGCAACAGTGGGCTTCCTGGAGGCCTGTAGGAAGAACGTGTGAACACTGAGGTCTGAGCTACTGTTGTGACCTGTGGACACTTCTGGACCCCTAACCCCTTGGGCCTCTCTTCTTGGAAGGGGATCCTACTCTCCAGGCTTCCAGAGCTGGCTGCAAAGAATTCAACAGCAGGTCAGGTATGTGTCCTATGCCCCTGGGGGACCTGTAGATTTTGTATTGTCCAGGTGGGGACTGACTCAATCTTGCATATTCCAGCCCTAGAAAAGCCAGGGACAACTTCCCAAATTGCCCCTACATCATTCCCCCTTCTTCTCCCCACCTTCCTTCTCTCTTTTCCCCAAGGGAGGGATAATTCTTCCACTTGGCTAAAGTTTTTCATTTCCTTGACCTTTACCTAGAGGATTTGGGATAAATTAGTGAGCACACCTCTAGGCCAATCCCTACTGGCTCTTCTTTGAAAGCTGTTTAAATATGTTGAGTTTCCCCAGTCCCACCCCCCCAAACTTCCTTCTCCACACTGCATCCCCCTGAGCTGCCAGTGTAGCATGCTCCTTGCCTGGGCAGCCAGGCCCTTTGAAGGCAGGGTGGGTGCAGGGGCAGCAGTGCCCACCAGAACTGGTGCTAGGGAGACTGGGTTGCTGCTTGGTGCTTGGGAAAATTGGGTGCAGTTTGAGCCCCAACTCACCTGATTTTATCTCTTGGGCAGATTCATCATGGAGAAGCAAGGACTTCCCAAACGCCTTCCTTCAATGGCCCCTAATCAAGGTAGTCAAATGCCAGTCACTTTCTTTTTAATATTTTCCTGGTTTCTTTTTTACTTTTGGTATTTAATTCTGTAATGTAGAAATTCCCATAAGGCATACTATGAAAACCAGCAGCCCCTGCTCCTTCTCAACTTCTCACACCTTAGAGACAACTATTTTAATCTGTTCAGTTTCTTTTAGCATTACTCTCTGTTCTCTAAATACCATACTTACACTACCACTAACTTGTTTTTCCATTTTAGACTTTATTTATGGTCTTCCCTCCATGGGAGAGGAGTACCTGTAGTTCCAGCATTCTTACCATCCTCACCACTCGCCATCCTCACCCCTGCCCACCTACTCCAGCCCACACATACCTCAAGCTCCCCACCTCACAGCAGAATTCACTATTCAAAATGGGCCATCTAGTCAATCAGGATCACTTTCCCTCTTCTATAACTTTTGAATTTTCCAGGACTTAATACTTGGGCTATTATTTGCTTATTGACCACTAAACCATTCTCAGACTCTTCCCCAGTTGTTTAAATTCAAATACAATCAAGTATCCTATCAATTTCACCTTCTGGTGGCATTATTGCCATACCCTTCTAATCTGCTCCAGTCTAGGCTGGCTGCTCTCAGATCAACTCTAAGCCACTCTCCTGGGATCTCCCTTCACCATCATCTGGGGAATTCCTTCCCCACTTTGGAATTTTACACACTCTTAGTCTGGTTTATTTTTTCTTTCTTGGTTTAGTAACATTCCCAGGGAAACATACATCCAAAAAAAATTATTTGAGATTTTGCATATTTAAAAGTGTCTTTATTCTACCCTTCCTGATTTGTGATAGTTTGGTTGGGTATTGAATTTTAGATGGGAAATCCTTTTCCCTCAGAATTTTGAAGACACTTCCTCCTTCTCTCTCTGTCTCTCTCTGTCTCCTTCTCTCTCTGGAAGTTTTTAGGATCTTTTTCTTTCCAGAACTCAATTTTTTTTAAATAGTTAGCTTTGGTAATATTATGTCTCTAATTTTCTCATATTTTATGCCTCTTATTTTCATTTTTGTCCTCTTTTCTGGGAGATTTCCTCAACTTTATCTTTCAAAATATCCATAGAGATTTTAATGTCTGGTCTCATAATTTTGATTTCAAAGGGCTCTTTTTTTGTTTTGTTTTGTTTTCCTGAATGTTTCTTTAAGAAGCATCTTGTAATTGGTTCATGGGCATCATCTCCTTCAAAAGATATTAGTGATATGTTTTTGTGAAATTTTCTCTGATGGCATGAACTGTTTCCTGCAAGTTGCTTTCTTTCTGTTTGATTATCAGTTTCCTATCTCATGTTAGTCTTCCTCTAATGTTCGATGGCCCCTTGTTGGCTGCCCATATTGAAAAGGGGACCCTGGGAAGCTAAATGGCAGCTCTGAACCAATGAGTGGGGCCTGTTAACTGTAGGTTCCACAGAATTTATATGGCTGGGCTGCCAAATTGGGGAAACCCATGTGTCAGTTTCTTAGGACTTTTCTCTTAGGCTGCACAGGTTTCCCAGGAAAGAATCTTCAGATTCCAGCATTGTCTTCAGCCAAATTTCCATAGATGTGTTTTCAGTCTGGGCTGTCTATTCCATTCTATTGCTCAGTCATTTATCTCTGTTTGAACACCACATTGTCTTCATTCCTGTAGCTGGATGCCACTTCATGATGATAAACCAGGTACCTCCATCATGTTGTCTTTCTCGAGGGCATTAAAATTTTATAGCTATTGTGAAATTGTTCACTATAACATTTCCCTCTATACACTGAGTGTCCTAAATCTTTTTAACTTTGCCAGTCTGATAGATGCATAACAATGGCACAATCTTTCCTTTAATTTGCATTGCTTCATTATAAGTGAGCTTTAGCATCCTATATGTATAGGGACCGTTAGCTTTTCCCCTTTTATGGATTGCCTATGACTACTTTTTGCTTTTTCTCTATTTGGTTGTTTGTCTTATTGATTTTTAGTGTTCCTGAATTTTGGGGCTTTATCAATTCAGACTTTCTTTAGTCAATTAAGGATCTCTCACCGCACCCCCCTTCCCCCACTTATACTGGAGTCAAATCTAGGTCAACAAAAAGGAACATGGTTTACATATTATCACATGATTGAAAAGAGTGCTCTGGTCCTTGGTTCACACAGCCACCCCTTGTTTCTGTTTCTATTGGTGTCTGGCCATCAGTCCATGCAGGTCACTCTGAGCCCTCCAGGTCCTATCTGCAAAGTCCCTGCCATCCACCAACCCTCCTATAGCTCACCCAGGCCATTCTTGGTTGCTTCTGGAGTCACACTGAGCTCTGAGCCTGAGTTTGGGAGAGCAGATATAAATAGCTCTGCAGGGCCCACATAAGTCATTTAAGAATGTTGAATAAAGCATAGACTTGATATGACTGGATCTCCCAGGACTTTGATTTCTGATGCTTAAAAACCCAAAACTCAAATGTTTTTAACTATTATATCTGTCCTTAGTTCCAAAACTCTCCCATAGTGTCCGTTTCTTTCTGTTTATGCCAACTTCTGAATGCAGAGAAGATGGGGTCAAAAGAACCAGCAACAGGGCTGTGGCCATGTCTCAGAGCATGCACCCCCTCTTTCCCAGTGCTGTGGGTCCTCTGACCATTCTGAAATTAATTTAAGGTATTAATATGAGTTTGAGCTTTTCTAGCTAAGAACTGAAAAAAAATTCACCAGTGAGATGATCTGATCCTGGCTTTTTAAATTTTTGAATGATGATTATGGAGAAAGAGGGCATTTGTTGAAACACTCTCAATTTGTTCCATTATAGTGGGTCTGTTGGAGTTGTTCTTTATTCCTGACACTATTAATTCTTGGGTCCTTGTGTCCCAGTAATGCCTCCCAACAGTGACTCAACCACCCCTGGTAAAAGCCCCACCCCTGCTGTCCCCTACTCACCACTATCACTCACCTGCCATCTTCCCTACTGCACTGCCCTGGAAGCTGACTTCTGTCCCCACCACTGTCCTGATGCTGTTCTCACCCATGCCAGGTGGCTAACAAGAATGGCCACATCGCAGGCCTGCTCTGTCCCACATAGCCAACTTTGTGGGCAGTTCACCGCTCCTTGACCTGTTGTCTCCACCTTGGATCTGGGTGTACCTTCCCAGTTTCCTCTGCATTAGTAGTCCTGAAAGATGCTTTTTCTCTATCTTTCCATTAGAGGTTAGCAGTAGACTTTAGGGTTCTGTCAGAGGTGTTCTCTGTTCCTCCATTCTCTCATGCTGATCCTGTCAGCCCCCATGGTGGTGATGACCAACTCTGTGTAGAAGACTCAGATCCAGCTCCAGCAGAGCCCTCCACTGAGCCCCAGACTCACATCTCCACTTGGAAAACACAAACACCTCATCATCATAAGACCAATACTGAACACATTTTTGTCATCCAAACTTGCATCTTGAGCTCTACCTTGGGTAAACAGTTTCATGCCCTCTCTGTTGGGGGAAAGCAAATGGCAGCGGGGGTGTACTTTAGCATCCTATATGTATAGGGACCTGTCAGGAGAGTGTTCTGCAGACAAACAGGGTCAGTTGGGACCCCAGACGCCCCCTTTCATCCAGCCTGCCTTCAGGGTATCCCTGGGCTCCTGCTGCCTTTGCTTACCTCTTCACATCTCCCCAGATGGCTGCAGCTCTCCCCAGCCTTCCCGCCTCTAGGCACACTCCCTTCCCTTCTATGTCCTTCACTTTCCAAAGTCCAAACATGATGACTTGTTCCCTTCCTTGAAACCTTTCAATAGCTCTCCTTTGATCTTAGCATAAACTAAAATTTGACTTAGCTTAAAGGGGTCCTTATGAGCTTCTCCCTCTTGCTGTGCTATCCTACAGCTAGTCCAGGCTTCTTTTAGTTCTGGAAGCCTGCCCCCAGTCTCCACCCCCCTGGGAATCCTCTCCCTCCGCACTCTGCCTTGGCTTTGCTAAATCCTGCTCATTCCTGAGGTCCTGACTTACAGCGTTTTGTTAACTCCTCCTGTCCCCAAGTACATGCTCCGATGACACTAATCTAAGCACTTGCTTGTAGTAACCAAGTCTTTGTAACACCCCAGGGGTTGGTGTATCATATCAATTCATGAAAAAGGAAATTGAGACCCATCACAAGTAAGTTAAGATGAAATTCCATGGGGCACCTGGCTGGCTCAGTTGGCGGAGCGTGCAACTCTTGATCCTCAGAGTTGTGAATTCGAGCCCCATGTTGGGTGTAGAGATTACTTAAAAATAACAAAAATCTTAAAAAAAAAAAGGTAAAATTCCAGGCACTCTGGATTCAAAACCACCTTCCTTGTTATATCCTAAATCCTTTACCTTCCAACTTATCACTTATCAGTGACATTACATTTTTTTGTTTTGTTTTGTTCTATTGGTCTTTTTTATTGAAGTTTAAGCTTGGTGAGGGCAGGGACTGTCACTTTGATTCAAATTTAATCTAGTGAATTTGAATTGAAGCTAGAGACAGTTTACCCATCAGTAAAATGGGGATGGCAATTACCTCTCTGGAGGTGGTGGGGAGGGCCAAATGAAATGACCAGTGGAAAGTACTACACATAACAGGTCCTTGGCAGAGGGGGTCTCCACCTCATACCCTCCCCCCATTCTCCTGGCCCCAAAGCTTCCTGGAAAAGCTCTGATTTCTTCTTCCCACTTTCTGCCTCTCTGTTTTGCCTCAGATGTGCATTCTCGGGAGCTAGACTGCTCTGGTATGGAAGGTGAAGGCACCACGAAAGCAGATGGCCCTGTGAAGCCAGGCCATCCCTTGAAACCCTTTGCTTATGTGAAACCTATCAGATATGAGACCCCAGCATTCACAGCTCATCATAGAGAGAGAAGCCAAGGCCACCGTGGGAGAAGAAGTCAGCAGGCAGTAAGAAGCCACCTGAGGGAGACAAACCTTAGCAGAGACCCTGGCCTCCAGGTGAGGCCAAGACGCATGTTGAGACCAGGTCTCCGTGTGGATACGGACCATGGCGAAGAGCCAAGCCACCATGTGGAGCCAGAAGCCAGGCGGACCCCATCCTTCCCTCTTACAGAAACAGCGACAGTGCACAGAGATGGGCTGCAAGGCCCTTGCCTCCACGTAATCCAACCTGGGGCACGACTGCAGGAGCTACCCAATGCCTCTGGGTATTGGGTTCTCACGAATTCCCCAACTTCATCCATCTATCCCTGCTTAGGGTTCAGACCCTTGGAGGGCTCAACTTTGCTCTTCACACAGACCCCCTCTGGTACCTTTGTGTACGGGGTCCCAGAATTTTTCACCCACATTGCACACTGACCTCCATCACTTGCCACCAGCTCCTGTTCTGACCTGGGTGTTTCTCCCAGCCAGACCCCAAGTCCCCATTTCTGTCCCCACTCACTCCTCCCATTCCTAGCCTTTACCTCATGTTGTCCAGACTGAGACTGCAAGTCTCCTCCAGGATCCTGGCAGGGTCACATGTACGCTGCCCATGCCCCTCTGCTGTCTCTTCCTTTTGTTTTATCAAAGATGTACATGCATTTTGTTCCTCAATACTTACTGAAATAAATCCACAATCTCCTCTTGTCCTCCTCTGTCTCAGTGTATTCAGGCTGCTATAATAAATAGCACAGTCTGGGTGGTTTATAAACCTCAGACATTTGTATCTCACAGTTCTGGAGGCTGGAAGTCCCAGATCACCAGCAGATTCTTTGTGAGAAACCCCTTTCTAGTTTATAGATAGCTGTCTTGTGTCCTCACATGGCTGGGGGCGTGAGGGAGCTATCTGGCATCCCTTTTATAAGGACACTAATCCCATTTATGAGAGCTCCATCTCCTAATACCATCATACTGGGAGTTAGGATTTCGACCTATGGATTTTGGAAAGACACATTCAGTCTATTGTATGCCCCCACAACTACCATTTTTCCAATTCTGAGATGTATAACCACGAAATGTTTTAGAAAAACGAACACAGTGAAGGAGCAAAAAAGGAGAAGTCACATCCAAGGAAATAAGAACCAATAGAACATTCAGAAAAAGACTTTTAAAGATTTTATTTATTTATTTGAGAGAGAGAATGAGAAAGAGCACATCAGAGGGGTTAGGGTCAGAGGGAGAAGCAGACTCCCTGCCGAGCAGGGAGCCCAATGTGGGACTCAATCCAGGGACTCCAGGATCATGACCTGAGCTGAAGGCAGTCACTTAACCAACTGAGCCACCCAGGCGCCCCAGAAAAAGACTTTTAAAGAGTATAATTAATATCCTCAGAGAGATATGGGATGATAGGCTATCTCTGACATAATAGTATGCACTTCACATAAAAAGCCAATTAGAAATGCTTGAGATGAAGCATAAGGTTGTTGGAATACAAAATTATGTGATTTGAATTGCAGAATGGACAGGACTGAGGTACAAATCAGTAAACTAGTTGTTTGGGCAGACAGAGCCTCCAGAATGTGGCAAAAGGAAGGTGTAAGGTTTGAAAAGTATTTCACACTGACAATAGCTCCCAAAGTTGGGATGTCTAACACAGGAGTTCTATCAAGAGGCACAGGACACTTGGACAGTAATAATATATGAAATCTGGCTCATTTCCCCACACTGAAGAAAGACATGAATCCTGAGCAGGATGCAACAATCACATACACCTGGATAAAGTATGGTGCAGAGAAAGTTCCAAAAATCACCTGTGAGATGAAACCTACAAGGAAAACAGAGTTAGTCTGACATCAGACTTTCCTTGGCAGCTCCATTAAATCTAAGAAAGCAATGGGGTGACATCCTCAAAGCTTGGAGAGTAAATAACTCTGAGTCTAGGGTTCTATAATCAGTCAGAGATGCTCTTGAGTTCAGGACCAGGTGGTGCATAGACAGGAGGTTCTGGAACTCCTGCAGCCAATTCACCAGCTCCGGAGAGTGGAGGGATGGGAGGAGGGTAGAGCAATGAGAAAACGAGCCTGAACACTAATAAAACTGGACCTGAAGCATGAGCTTCCTCTGAATCCTATTGTCCACAAGCTAATAAAGCCAGTTTGTTTGAGTTGAGTTTTCTGTTACCTGCAGTGAAAGCACAGATGTTTCTCAGCCAGGATTAAAAAAAAAAAAAAAAAAAGAACTCAGAAGGAATATGTGGGATGCAAGAAGGAACAGTAAGCAAGGAAAATAGTAAATTGTATTATTAAGTTTAAATAGGTATGATTCTGGAAGAAAGATGAATAACCTGGAATTAAAATTCCAGAAGACATTAACATAGAAATGTGGGGGGTGGGGAAGTTCAGGAGGAGCTGAAAATTACTAAAATTCTAGTCTAGTTTCTGGAGATTTTATAGATGCTGAATATGAAGGAACAATGGAACTCAAAACAGTTTAAAGTATGTGAACCCATTGGTAAGCACTAAATGAACTGAGCTAGAATGCAAAATTTCAAACAGATTGAGGAAAAAGTAGATCAAAGAAAATTTGGTGAATCAAACAAAAGGCATAGGGGGTTGATAGAAACAAGGAGAAAGCATGACACATTTCAAATGTTAAATAAGAAATAAGTAACATGATGGCAGCCTCCTGTGTGTTCCTGGCTTCAGTGGGAATATTTTAAATGTTTTACCATTCAGCAGGGCATTTCCTGTAGGTTTCTCATAGATATGCTTGATCAAGTTGAGATTGTTCCCATCCTCTCAGAGTTTGGTAAAAGGTTTATTATGAATTGGATTTGGTATTTTATTAAGTAGGCTTTGACTGGTTGATTTTAAGACTCATTTGTAAGAGAAAATGTCCAAGAAAAATGAAGAAAATTTTTCCCATGAGCGATTTTTTCTTGTGTACTCAACCATCCTCTTAAATAAACTCTTCTCTTTGGCTTTTATTGTAGTATGATTCTTTTATTAAAATTTCAGTTTTCATCTTACCAATATAAGAAGCGTTTACCATCACTGGAAAAAGAAACACACAAAAAGACAGAAAAGATGTCTTCTCTTCTTCTTTCCTATTGTTCTTTTCCCACAATCATACAAGCCTATACAAACATAAGTGTACATTAAAAGGCTTCATTTTGGTTTGACTTTACAAAAATGGGACGTACTATCCACCCACGTTCTCACGGTAGTGACTAAAGGGTCCAGGCAGGTAACACAGGTGTGGTGGGGGCTGGGGGCCGACACCCCATTGGAGCCCATTCTCCACCTGAAGTGGGCAGAGGTGCCTTGGTATAGAACCACTGCACAGACCACCACGAGCACGTCTGTGGTGGGAGCTGCTTCGTGCCTTGCCATTGGGACATCTCCTACGTGCCAGCTTGCCAGCTTTCACCCTGGCATAGCTGCTGGTCAACCCATGTATCACTACCTCCCCAGTAGCTGGGTATCTCTCCAAAAAATGCACAGACTTGAGGTTACACAGCAACCCTCCACTGATGGATCCCATTCCAGGGTGTTTCTACCACCAAGATGCTTAGCTGACCATTTGCACATGGAATCTTAAGGACCTGTTCTTCTGATCTTATAAAATAAATTCTCAAAGTGAGATTCCTATGTCAAACGGCCATATTTTATTTTAATAGATATTAAGAAATTATATTCAAATTAGGTTGTATCAATGTCACTTCCCACCAGCAGTATATGAGGGCACCAATTTCCCCACAGTCTTCCCAGCAATAAATCTCGGCACACTACAATTTTTGCTAATCTCTTGAATAAAAATATGTCATTATTGTTCTAATTTGAATTGTCAGGACTACTAGTAAGGTTTAGTACCTTTTTATGCATTTATTGGCCATTTTTATTTTATTTATTTATTTATTTATTTTTAAAGATTTTATTTATTTGAGAGAGAGAATGAGATAGAGAGAGAGAGCATGAGAGGGGGGAAGGGTCAGGGGGAGAAGTAGACTCCCTGCTGAGCAGGGAGCCCGATGTGGGACTCGATCCCAGGACTCCAGGATCATGACCTGAGCCGAAGGCAGTCGCTTAACCAACTGAGCCACCCAGGTGCCCTTATTGGCCATTTTTATTTCTTTCTCTGTTAATAGCCAATATATGGCCTTTGCACAATTTTCTATTGGGTTTTAAATCTTTTTCTTATCAATTCATAGGAATTTCTTATATGTTAGAAATAGTGATATTTTTCATGTGTCCTACAAATATTTTTCCCATTCCAACTTTCCTCTTCTGACTTGCTGAGGCTCTCTTGTGTCTGCCTGTGTCCAGCCCACCCATCTCTGTGTCCCAGCCCCCAAGCTGCTCCTCTGTTCCTGCAATGGGTTCTGCTCACCACCTTCTCCCCCTGCCCCAAGAGTTTCATCGATTGCAGTAGGTGGCCCCTTTGCACAATGTGGAAATTGTTTTCTTGGTCATTTCAAGAACACCCCCAGTGGTTATGCTTTTATTAATGGGATGTTTATCCTAAAACTTGAAGACCACTTGTCTCTATATATTAAATACATACTTAATATATATTATATTAAAATCTACTTGCTGCTATCACCAGGGGATATGCGTCTTTGTACCTTCATGTTAAACAAGGAATCAAAAAGCCTGTTCTGCACCTGAAAGTCATCTGATAACAAGGACATCTTTCAGGACCTGGAGGTTCACTTGTCAAAATGGTATCAGTGCTGTAAGGGACACTGGGACACCCTGGCCATCTGGACCTCCAGCTCTGGGATCTCTCTCTTGCCTATTCATGTCACTGAGCCACCTGATCTTCGTCCAGATGGTTCAAGACTGCACAGAAGAAACGTGGACGCCCCTCTGCCCTCAGGCAGGTGAGGAACCCCGCTCACATTCAACTTCCATCCCCTTTCCAAGACGTCACTGAGCCCATTTTCCCTCCACTCTCTACTCAGAGATGGCAGGAATGTTAGCTCATGACTCACCTTTCCTGTTTTTCTCTGATATGTCCTTTCCCTCCCACCTCTGCCCACTGCTGGCCACTGGGGGGCAAGTCTCACCCAAATGCAACCCTCCTGCTGCCCTCCCCACCTCTCCCCCTCTTCCTCCAACTCACAGGACTTCACCTTGCCTGGCAGGGTGGGGACAGTGGTCCAGAATGCTCAAACATGCTTTGATGTTTCTTCTTTGTAGCAAAACTTTCTCCCCAGAATGCTTTGGGGTTCTGGATTTTGATAATCAAAAATTAGTATTTTAGGACTCAATATTATTCTCAGGTATGGATCTCAAGAGTATATTTTGAAAATTAACAACAACAAAAAAAAATGCACAGCAAGCAAGAATTTCTGTAGTGTGGATGCCCCAAAAGTGAAATTTCTGTTAGTGATAAAAGTGCATCTACAGCTTTTCTAAGTACATCCAGGCTATCCTTCTAGATGGGTGTGCTCATTGACCACCCCACCAGCAGCAAGTAACACATTCCCCATGGCCTTCAACAACACTTGGTGTTATCAGTCTTTTTCCATTAGATTATTTACTTTGCATTTCCCTAGTTACTAATGATGTGTCATCTCTTCAAATGATTATTTCCTTTCCTGTTGCTTCTTGAATTCTCACTCTCGTTCCTTACCCAAAATACCACCATCTGTAAATGGCAATAATAATTTTACTTCTCTCAGAAGGTACTGTTAATTGGATGAGGCCATACCTTATATGTGTATATACATTGTATCAAGGTTTTATTTGCATTATTTATATGTTCTATATCCTTAACTCATTTCTTATTTCTTTATTTTTTTAACCTATCATTACTGAGAGGTGTACACTATATTTTCCCACTATGATTAGGGATTTGTTCATTTTTCCTTTACACTTTTGGTCAATTTTCTTTTTAGCAATTTAGAAGCTAGTTATTGAGGCATAAAAGTTCAGATTTTTTATATCCCTCTGGCTAATTCCTGGTGAATTTTTTCTTTTATTATTATGTGCTTGCTACCTTTATCTTTAATAATACTTTTTTGCTTAGTCTATTTTGACTTGTGTTAATATAGTAACATTCAAAATGTAATATCTGCTTAGTTTATCACTTTTCCCATCCTTTTGCTTCCAAAGTTTGGGTCAATTTTGTTGTGGATGTGGTTTTTATAATTAGCAGGTTAAAAAAAAAAACAGTTTATCTAATCTGAGAATTTGTCTTTTAATTTGATGGTTTAGTCTTAAATTGATTTCTGTCATCTTCTTTTGGGGAATTTACTTAAATGTGGTGAATGTCCATGTCTAAATGCTGCAGAAAAGTATAACTTTAATAATTTTAAACAAAAATGTGTTATTTTATAGCTGAGGTCTGGTAGTTTTTAAACTGATGTCTATGTGTATGGCCAACCACAAACCTTGGGATGTTTATTACCATTTATACATGCATATACAAAGAGCCCACACATATATGTGCACAAAGGGATGTATTTGTGTAAGATTTATAAGATTGTATACATACACACACATGCATATTTATGTGCAAATACCTACCTTCACCACTGAGCTCACTTTTCTAACACTTCACTTTCCCTTGCTTCTGTCCCCACTACATTTCCTGCCTTCTATTGGTATGATTGAGGTTTCTCTACTCTTATCTTTTCTCATTTAGAAGTTACACAGTCTAAGTATGGTACTGGCACAAAAACAGACACATAGATCAATGGAACAGAATAGAGAGCCCAGAAATGGACCCTCAACTCTATGGTCAACTAATCTTTGACAAAGCAGGAAAGAATGTCCAATGGAAAAAAGACAATCTCTTCAACAAATGGTGTTGGGAAAATTGGACAGCCACATGCAGAAGAATGAAACTGGACCATTTCCTTACACCACACACAAAAATAGACTCCAAATGGTTGAAAGACCTCAATGTGAGACAAGAGTCCATCAAAATCCTAAAGGAGAACACAGGCAGCAACCTCTTCGACCTCAGCCGCAGCAACTTCTTCCTGGAAACATCACCAAAGGCAAGGGAAGCAAGGGCAAAAATGAACTATTGGGACTTCATCAAGATAAAAAGCTTTTGCAAAGCAAAGGAAACAGTCAACAAAACCAAAAGACAACTGACAGAATGGGAGAAGATATTTGCAAATGACATATCAGATAAAGGGCTAGTATCTAAAATCTATAAAGAACTCATCAAACTCAACACCAAAAGAACAAAGAATCCAATCAAGAAATGGGCAGAAGACATGAACAGACATTTTTCCAAAGAAGACATCCAAATGGCCAACAGACACATGAAAAAGTGTTCAATATCGCTCGGCATCAGGGAAATCCAAATCAAAACCTCAATGAGATACCACCTCACACCAGTCAGAATGGCTAAAATTAACAAGTCAGGAAATGACAGATGTTGGTGGGGATGCGGAGAAAGGGGAACCCTCCTACACTGTTGGTGGGAATGCAAGCTGGTGCAGCCACTCTGGAAAACAGTATGGAGGTTCCTCAAAAAGTTGAAAATAGAGCTACCATATGATCCAGCAATTGCACTACTGGGTATTTACCCCAAAGATACAAAAGTAGGGACCCGAAAGGCTACGTGCACCCCGATGTTTATAGCAGCAATGTCCACAATAGCCAAACTGTGGAAAGAGCCAAGATGTCCATCAACAGATGAATGGATAAAGAAGATGTGGTGTATATATACAATGGAATATTATGCAGCCATCAAAAGGAATGAGATCTTGCCATTTGCAACGACGTGGATGGAACTGGAGGGTATTATGCTGAGCGAAATAAGTCAAACAGAGAAAGACATGTATCATATGACCTCACTGATATGAGGAATTCTTAATCTCAGGAAACAAACTGAGGGTTGCTGGAGTGGGGGGTGGGGTGGGAGGGATGGGGTGACTGGGTGATGGACACTGGGGAGGGTATGTGTTCTGGTAAGCGCTGTGAATTGTGCAAGACTGTTGAATCTCAGATCTGTACCTCTGAAACAAATAATGCAATATATGTTAAGAAAGAAAAAAAGAAGAAGAAGAATGTAGCAGGAGGGGAAGAATGAAGGGGGGGAAATCGGAGGGGGAGAAGAACCATGAGAGACAATGGACTCTGAAAAACAAACTGAGGGTTCTAGAGGGGAGGGGGTTGGGAGGATGGGTTAGCCTGGTGATGGGTATTGAGGAGGGCACGTTCTGCATGGAGCACTGGGTGTTATGCACAAACAATGAATCATGGAACACTATATCTAAAACTAATGATGTAATGTATGGGGATTAACATAACAATAAAAAAATTTAAAACTAAAAAAAAAAAAAAAGAAGTTACACAGTCTATTAGGTTGAACCACATGAAATTGTTATCATGTTGGTCAAGGTTGGTTAAACATCAGCAATTTCATATGGTTCAATACGGTACTATTCTTTTAATGGCTACTCAAATTTTTAACACACACTTAAATTAACAAAGTCAAAAGTTAGTCTCTACCCTTCCCTTGAATCCTATAAGGACCTTCAAATACGTTTACTGTGCTACAATTTCCATTTTACCTGATATTATTGTCTACTTTCAGTTCTACTATGCCACCACCAAAATAATCATCATCAACACAATTAATGTTTACTGTCAATACTTGTTTCATTATCTTTCCACATTTCACCAATCTGTCTTTTCGTGCTTTCCTCCTTTGCCCAGAGTTCAGTTTCCTTCTGCCTCAAGTACCCTCTTTAGAGATTTTCACTGAAGAGCAGTTCTCTCAGCCTGTCCGAAATGTCTTTATTTTGTGATCACTCTTGAATAACAGTTTAGCTGGGTATAAAACCTTAGTTTGACACCAATTTTCTCTCAGTGCTTTGAAGATATTTTCTTTGTTTTAGGCCATTCTTGCTGTTCAGAAGCTTCTTAGTTCAAATGTTGTTCTTTGGAGGTAAACTTTTGTCCTTCTCTGGATTCCTTCACAATTTCCTTTTAGTCTTTAGTTTCTGAAGTTTCCCTCAGAGATGTCCATTTAGAGACATTTTACAAATCTTTCTCTTCATTCATTAAGAATCTTCCAACTGAGAATATATTTAATAAAAAAAATGGAAAATTGCAAGCTCTTACCACTTTTTTTTCCTTTTCCTTCCTTCTAAAACCCCTTGTAGGTGTATAGGGTCATGTCATTCTCATCTATGTGTCTTGTAACTGCACCATACTCTGTATTGTCTCCTGATTGATTTCCTCAGATCTGTTTTTTGTCTCACTGTGTTTCTGCTTATTCAATCTACTCTTTGATTTTGATTTAATTGATTTCTAGTAATCCATTTTGTTCTTTTCTAAATCTACTGTGAGGAGGATTATTTGCCCTGATTTTTATAAGGCTTAGTTTATTTCTTTAATCATTTTGAATATTGTTGTTTTATAATTTCTGATTTTTTCAGTTAACTAGCATTTTCAAGGAACAAGTCTTCCTGGCTTTTTTGCTTTGTTTTGTTTAGTTTTGCCAGTGTAATTTCACTTGTAATGGAATCGTTTCTTTTTGGGTGTCCATGTACCTGAGTGTGTATGAACATATTTAGCTAATCCCAAGCAAAATTTATATTTGCTGTGGGAATTTTATGGTACCTGGATTGTTAAAGTGACCTTTCCTGGTGTCTTTATTTTGGTTTATGCCAGGTATTGGGGGGTAGGTGGGTGTCCCACTATAGGAACAGATTCTGTGTTAATTTCTCAGCCTCTGGTCACCACACCAGGAGCCAGAGTTAAAAGCCAGATTTCAGGTCCTCAGGAAGGGAAATCCCTGGGCTTTCTTTTTTCATTTAGTATTATACCCCTTACACAATCATGGTAGAGTCAGGCTTGCTTTTGTAGAGCACAGGTATGAAGTTTATTCATTTTTCCCTCCACTGGAGTTGTAGGAGTCCTGGCTTTTTGGAGCCTTCTCAACTTCCATTCTTTACCTTCTATGGACCAAATGCCTCATCCCTTTTTCCTGTGTGTGCAGCAATACTTAAGCCTCTAATCTGTGGGGTCCCTAACTGGTCAGAGCTGCTGGTGCATGAGCCTACATGCCCTCCACTCTGCTTTCACTTCCCTCTTAGCCCTGGCACTTGGGCATCATCTTTTCTTCCCTGTCTTTTGTTTCATGCATGGGTCTGCTTAGGCAGTACAGAAGAAAAGCCTCTGGAGTCAGACTACTCAGGTTCTAATCCTGGCACCAACACTTACAAGCTGTGTAACTACAGGCAAGTTCCTCTTTGGGTCTCAGCTTTCCCAGCAATTACATGGACATAGAAGAGCACCAGCCTCATGGGACTATCAAATGAATTAATAAATTTTAGGTACTTGAAATTATGCCTAGGACATGATGAACACCCAAAAGATATTACCTAATATCTTCTACTATTATTTTTTAAATGGGGCAGCGTGGTTCTTAGTGCTTATTTGTGTCTAACATTTAATCTTTATGATTGTTGTTTATGGCATAAATGATATGCCTCAAGTTTTTCAGGGCTCTGCCTTTATTTTGTGGGGTGCAGGGTACCAAATCACTTTATTGGAAGGAATGGCATGCAAAACTGAAGAAAAAAGTAATTGGATGTTTTTGTACAGGTAGAAATAATGTAATTCTGTTTACCTAGTGCTGTGTAACAAACTGCCCTGAAACTTAATATCTCAGAACCACTATTTATTTCATTCACAATTTTGTAGGTCAGGAACGCAGGAAAGATTGTGCTGGACAGTTCATCTCTGACCCATGTGGCATTAGTTGTGTGTTTATGACTACTAATCCACTTCCAACATGGTTTCTATACTCACAGGCATAACTATAGGTCATTAATTTCTATTGCTATATCATATCCAATATGTGACTATACCTCAATTTATTTATCCATTGTCTTGTAGGTGGCTTTTGAATTGTTTCTACTTTCTTTCCCATTATGAAGAGTGTTGCCATGAACATTTTGGTACATATCTTCTGGTAAATGTGTGCAAGTTTTTGTCTTGGGTGTGCATCAAAGAGTAGAAATGGTGGGTCATGGGGCATGCAAATGCTCAAATTTATAACATTATGCCAAAGTTATTGTCCTAAATTCCACTCCCTTAGCTATGTGTAAAGTAATACATACTAATTCCAATACTCAGGATCATCAGATTTCTTATTTTTGGTCAATGAAACAATCTTGTTGTAGTTTGTATTGCATGTCCAAATTACTAGTGTTACTCAGGACCTTAGCATGTGTTTTCTGTTCTGTGAAGTAGCTGTTTTTTGTTTTGTTTTGTTTTTTGTTTTTAAATGTCTTGTCCATTGGGTTTTTTCCTTCTTGTTTTTCCTACTGACTTGAGGTGCTCTCTATTTCATCTTGATACCAATTCTTTGTCAGTAATATGTTTTGCAAATATATTCTCACACTTTGACTTTTTTTTAAGATTTTATTTATTTACTTTGACACAGAGAGGTAGACAGTGAGAGAATACAAGCAGGGGGAGTGGGAGAGGGAGAAGCAGGCTTCCTGCTGAGCAGAGAGCCCGATGTGGGACTCGATCCCAGGACTGTGGGATCATGACATGAGCCATAGGCAGACGCTTAACGACTGAGCCACCCAGGCACCCCTGACTTATTTTTAATTGATTTGAATTGTCTTTTGATTTACAGAAGTTCTTAATCACTGTGTATTCAAATGTATCAGTCTTTTTCTTTTATGTGAGCACTTTTTGTACTTTAAGAAATCCTTTCCTACCTTGAAATCAGACATTCTTACCTTTATTTTCTTCTAAAACTTTAAAAATTTTGCTTTAGACATTTGCTTTGACCCAAGTTCTTAATCTGACTGGAGTGGATTTTAGTGTATAATTTCTTCCATGTGGATACCCAATTATTCCAAGTACATTTATTGAAAAGTCACTCCTTTCTTTGCTGGTTTGCTATGTGACCTGTGTCACACATAGAAATTCCCTATGTGCCTGGATCTGAGGATGCTTTGTTTGTTCCAATGGTCAATGTACTTACCCTGCACTAATACTACATAGTATCCCTTCCTAAAGTTCTGTAATAAATCTTGATATCTGGCAGAGCAAACCTACCTTCCTTCTTTAGAACTTAGATGTTCTTAGCCATTTGTTCTTCCATTTTAATTTTAGAAGCAGATTGTCAAGTTCCACAAAGGATCCTGTTAAGTTTTGATTGGAGTTGTATTAAATTATTAAATTGGGGGGGATTACATTTTAATATTAAATCTTCTAATTCACAAACATAGGATATTTCTTCATTTATTCAGGTTTTCTTTCATATCCTTCAGGAAAATTTTACAAATTTCTGCATACAGGTCATTACAACTTTTGTTAGACTGATTTCCAGTTATGTTTGTAGTTTCTGTCACTACATAAATGGTAGCAACATTTTAAAGTTTCCTGATGATGTATGAGAATGCAATTGACACTTGACAATTACTATATGTAATTTGTACATAGATTTTACATTCAGCTACATGGCTAAAACTCTTATTATTGCTGGTAATTTTTCTCCAGATTCATTTTGACTTTCTGAATAAAAAATAATATCATCTGCCCACCCCCAAAAGACTCATTTCTTTTTTTCCTTTCCAATCCATATGCTTCGATTACTTTTTCTTACCTTATTTCATGGTCTAAGATCTTTAATATTATGGAATCAGAGTGGTGGCTTTGAGCATTCTTCTCTTTTGTCTGATTTTAAGGAGAATGCATAAATAGAATCCTCTTCCCCATTTTCCCTGGGTGATCTCATTCATGGACATAACTTCAGTGAGGATGACAATTCCTCAACTTACTTTCATCCCAGCCCTCCCCCTGACTCAGACCCATGTATCCAAATGACCATGCAAGATCTCCCCAGAACATCACACAGAAACTCCTTCAAAGATGAACACATCATTGTTGCCACAAAGCTCTTTTGCATGTAGCATTCTCTGTGTCCATCAATGCCTCCCCTGTCCACCCAGGAACCTTGACATAATTCCCCTCTTCCTCTTCTCTAGTCACCAACACCCAATATATTCCACTTCCCAAAAGAATCTTAGATCTGTCCACTTCTCTCTTTTCCTACTGCTCATTCACCAAATGCTCCCCAATTGAGGTTACCATCACCTGCCTCCCAGTTACAGCTACTGTCCCCTAACTTGTCTTCCTTCCCATAGCTGTGCCCTCTTCTAATCTTCTCCAGCTTTTAAGTGAGTGCACTTTCTAAAATATATAAAATATCAAATTGCTCCGCTTCTTAATAAAAGTCTTTGATGGTTTTCAATTGCCCTTCCTGAAGGGCCTGTAAAGGAACCTGCACGAGCTGACCTCCACTGGCTTTTCCAGCCCCACTTCCTGCCTCATCCCCTCTTTAGGGCATCCTGCCTCTGACATACTCTCTAAGACCTTACCGTTCTGGTCTGTTATTCAACCCCTGACTTGTGCCTATGTAATATCATCTCACATGCCACAAGTGGTAGCTCTACCACCCTTTAGAAAAGGCCTACAGAAGGCACAAATGAAACAAGAAGATACATAAAGAAAAAAGAAGAAGATGCATGTGAAGGGCTTAGTATCTTGCCTGGCATCTATAAAGATTGACAACCTCTGGTCCTCCCAGGAACACTGAGTGAGGTTATCTTTTTTTCAGATGCCCAAACTGAGGCCTGTGAGATGCAGGGAATAATTTGGGGAAGGAGGAGGTAGGGAAGGGCAGGTGGCTCCTGCTGTGCAGGCCAAATCTCAAGTGTGGAATAGCAGGAATGGCATCAGCCAACAGAGGGACTGGGAATCAGCTAATGGTCCCTTACTGACCCCTTAGTCAGAGCCAGGCTGCCAGGAAGGGAGAGTTGTTACTTGTCCCTCTCCCAACACGTGGGCTGCCCTTCTCCCCTTCCACCTACCTCCCTAATTGCCAACACTGTGATGGAGTGAGGGGGTGTGGCATTGAAGGTCCTGCAGACTTAAACACAAACCTGGCCCTGGGCTAACCATGTGCACATGAGCACATTACCAAATCCAGCAATTCCCAGTGTCCTTATTCCCATAGAGGGCCACTGTGATGGCTGATGGTAACCAGTCTTGGGAAAGGTGGAGTTTACATCATCTTCATCTAAGAGGATCTGGCCTTGACACTCTGGATGTAAGTGTATGTTCTCCTTCCCTATCCAGGACCCCACATCTGCCTTCCCTCTGCATAGTCTGGACTCTCAGGTTTGGACACGACCTCTTCCCCACCCCACCTTCCTCTCCCGCTTCCTCTCATTAAAATGTCCTCCTGCCCCATGGGCAGTGCCTTCCTGCACTCTGCAGCTTATCTGATCCTCTGTCTGCTTAGTGAAGTGGGCAAGCGGGGGTTATTAATAGTAACATTAATAACTAGCATTTATTGAATGCTTATGATGTACTTGGCACTGTGCTGAGCATTTTAAACGCATTATCTCAATTGATCTGCACTGTGCAGCTCCCTTAGCACTTGTTTTCTTGTAAGAGTCTTTAGAATTCATGGGACTCTGGTTTTTGCACTTGAGCAAATTGAACTCCAGATGTGGGAACACTGCCTGCCCGAGGTCACCTAGCAAGTCGGTGGTGAACAATGTTCCATCTCCAGCACTGGGGTCCTTGGACACCTATATCGGGAGGCTGGTGTACAGGGAATAGTGGCCTCAGTCTCCTCTCTGCTGTGACTGTTCCTCTGCCAGTGACTACCCATGCTCCAGGCCTCTGAGTAAGAGGTTTGCTGGCTGCAGCGTGCCTAGTCAGAGTCAGCAAGGTCCAGATCAGGCAGGCTGTGGCTTTAGCCTAGGGCCAAGCTTGGCCATCATGGCCTTTCTAATGTCAAGGGTCGGTGTGGTCAGTTCAATTGTCAATGTGGGCTGGGGCCAAGGGTCAGAGCATGACTGCCAGAGACCAGTGTGTGGCGGGGGTCAAAGTCAGGGTGTAACTAGGGTTAGGGGTCAGAATATTTGGGTTCGGGAGTCACTATGTGGCTGGGTCAAGTGTCAGTGTAGGGCTTAGGTCAGGAGTCAGTGGGTGGCCAGCTCCCCTGAAGAGGCTGAACATTCCCAGAAGGGACCAAACCCTCTCCCTGGCCCCATCACACCCTCCCTGTCTCCCCAGTGACCCCAGCTGTGAAGGAAGGTCCTGGAAAGAAGAGGAGGAAGGGAAAAAGAGACTAATGGCGTGGGAGTGAGCCTGTAGGGGGAGAGCTGGTTTGCAGCTGGGCCAGCCAGGAAGCCCCAGGGAGGATTTGGAGCTGGACCGGGCAAAAGCTTTCAGCAAAGAGAAAGAAAAGGGGTCCCTAGGGCAGCTCCATCCTGGCCCCCCTCGCTGTGCCCCTGGCCCCTTGTCCCTTCCACCCACAACAGCCATCATGACATCTCCAGTGTACAGTATGACCAACTTACTCGGCTCGGGCTCCATCAAGGGGCCTTTCTGGATGTGGCTGTACTTCCTGGAGGGCACAGCCCCCCACCTGCACCCAGTTCAGCCTCTTCAGGCCCCAAGGCCCCCCACCCAGCTCCAGGGAGGCCATCTGGCCATCTTCACTTGTATTCTCTCCCAAAAGGTGCTTCCCTGGCTCCTAGCTCAGAAATCCTCTTGGTTCTCTAAAGCTCACCTGAGACACCTTCCAAGCCCTGCCAGATTCCCCACTGGAATTCTCTCTTCCTGAGCAATTACCGCTTCTTGAGCCCCTCCACAGTGCATGTATCCCTGCCTCATCCCTGTAGGGCTCAAGCCCCCAGGGAGACACCAAGCAAAGTTAGGGGAAATCACAGCTTCTGCAGACCATGGCCTTCACTGTGAGAGAAAATGGCTTTTCTGTTACATCCGGGAGCAGGGCTCAGCGGGCTGCCATCCCATCCACCTAAAACTTGTGAGTCACCCTTTAGAAGGAATGAGAGGAAATCTCAAGCTCAGAGCAAATTGGGTAATGGGCCTCAAATCTCGCCCAGGCCTCTGGTCCCGAGGCTGGGAGAGGGCGGACATCAGCCACTGTGTGGCCCAAATGCCGGCCTGACCAGAACTGGGCTTTGTTGTCATAATATTAGTACTGTTTTTAGGGTTGCTTTTTACCTGTGGCAGTTGATATTGTGCTTCTATTACCAACAGTCATATAAAGTTTTCTTCTGAAATGCCAGGAAAGGCAGGAGGGGTGCGGTCCAGTGGGTGCTGGCCCCTTCTCAGGAATCCCCGGTGGACCCCCTTTCCTATGGCTGCAGGACCCCTGCCCAGACCTCACGGCTGTGGGAGAGTTGGACTCATTAAAAATAATTGCTTGGTCAGAGTCATTAACTTCCCCTGGCAGAGGCCCGTTCTGGGCTTCCTTGGCGGGCCGGGTTGAACCCTCAGGCCCCTGGGGACTCTTCACTCTGGGGAGACGTGAGGCAGGAGATCAGAACCAGCCTGGATAATGACGGGAAGAGCTTGCGCTCCAGCTCCGAGCACTCCTCAGGCACAAGCTCAGAACCCTGGGCACGGTTCTGTGGGGCTGAGGCAGTTGCCCGCCATCTTCCTGGTGGAGAGATTGGAGCTCAGAAAGGCAAAGTACCTGGCAGACACACGACTAGCTGGTGGGACAAAGGTGTATCTGGGAGACTTGCTGTTGGAGCAGGGCCAGGCCGGCATCATCTGGGAGGGGCTGAGGGCTCAGGGCCACGTATCCTGGCTGGAAAGGCCTACGCACCTGGAGCCTGATGAGGCCTGAGTGGGTCAGGGCTTTGCGGTCCTTGCACCTGGGTAGGGTGAAGGACAGGGTCATGGCCAAAAGTAGGTCGTCGCTGACCCAGAGGTTTGGAAAGGGATGTCTAGGCAGAAACCTAATGCAGGTGGGCAGCCAAAGCCCCCAAAGGCCAACCGGGTGTTAGGCTGGGTCAGCTGGGACTGAGCTCACTGCTTGAACACTTCAGCTACATTTGGCGAGTGCCATAGGCCCTGAAACTTGCCGCTTATCACAGGAACCAAGAGCTTTTTCTCAGCATCTGGGAGGCATGGTCACCCGACAGGTATGCCAAACGGGCTTTCTGTCCTGAAACACATAGGCTTGTGCATACACGGCTATGGCCCAAATGTCTCTGTCCCCTAAATTCATATGTGGAAGCCCTAGGCCCTTGTATTTGGAGATGGGGCCTCTAAGGAAGTAACTATGTTCAATCAGGACATAAGGGTAGGTCCCTAAGAAGAGACGCTGGAGAACTCACTCCCTCCCCACCTGTGCACAAAGAAGAGGTCATGTGAGGGCATAGCAACAAGGTGGCTGGCCATCTGCAGCCCAAGGGGAGAGAGCTCACGAGAATCCAACCATGTTGGCACCTTGGTCTGGGACTTCCAGCTTCCAGACCCATGAGAAAATAAATGTCCCTGCTATTTTATTGTGGCAGCCTGAGCAGACTAACTCACACCCACCTGAAATTCTTTCTTTTGCCCCTTGCCTGAGTCCCCCTTTTAGCAGGTGCCACAGTGAATGAGGTGGGGGGACCACATCAGATCTGGAGAGCCTGACTCAGAGGCGATGCTCCCTTTACAAGCTGTGTGGGGGTGTGGCTGGGGTGGGGGGAGGCTTTAAACAACTTACCTCTGGGTGGGGGGGGGGGGCTTCTCAATTTCCTTAACTGTAAAAGAGGGACAGTACTTACTTCCAAGGGTGAGAATCCAGTGAGTGATGTTTGTGAAATGCTCGGCCCAGAGCACGTGCCCGGTGAACATTGTCATTTACCAAATAATATGAAGGTCCTACGTCGTGATGGGAGGGGTAGAAAAGCAAAATGAGAAGTGATGTGTAGACAGGAGGGAGCTACATGCATGAAGAGGTTCATCTTCGTGTGGAAACGGAACTTGTAACAGAGAAGGGGAGGAAGAAGGAAGGATAACATTGTCAGGGTCTGGGAATGGTGTGGGGAGAAGGTGGCTGGTGAACAGGAAAGCATCCTTCCAGTGATTAATGCGCATTCATCAAAAGACTCAGACAATGCGGGGGCTCAGCTGAGCCTGACATGCACCTGGGGAGCCTTGGGGAGATCTACCCAGTGCCGTCATGTAGGCAGGACAGAGAGCAGCTTCATTAAGCAGGAGCGAGAGTGCGGTGGGAGGGACGCGGGCTCCCCAGCTGCACACTGAAATCACCTGGGAGCTTTAAGAACTGCAAGATCTGAGTTCCACCCCTACAACCCGATCCAATGTATAACTATTTTTACATCAATCAAAACAGACTTTAAGCCAACAAAGCATAATTAAGGTTAACAAGGGTCAGTGCATGTTAAGAAAAGGAACAATTCACTGAAAAGATATTAAGATCCTCAACTGAATAAGATATAAAAAATATAACCAGTGGACATAGGACAACATGTTTCACCTCACTGATAATTTTAAAATTAAATGGAAAGAAGGTTGGTCTAACATTTGCACTGATTAGGTGTGCAAATTTCAAAAATGGGTGTTGGGGTATATATATAAATATATATATATCAACACTCATTAAACATCAACTAGTACAGCCTCTTGGGAAGTCAAATCTGTCAGAATAAAACTTGGAAACTCTTTGCCCCAGGATTCCCTCTTCTGTGTTCAAGATACTCTATTCCATAAGGGGAGCAGGTGCATGGATTCCCGGGAAGGGGGGTTATTTCCCTCAGTGTACCTCTGCAGGAGCTACAAAGCAGGTGAGTCTGGGCTCTGGGCGCCCTTCAGTCCCGGGCTCCAGTCTAGCTGAGGAGGCCACCTCTAGAGATGGACAGGGGGATGGAGCCTCCATGCCACTCTGGTGATGCTTTCAAGCTGATGAGCTATGGTGGGGAGAGTAACACCTGGAAGTTAAGAAGGGGGTGGAGGCAGAATGGTTTTTCCAAGGAAATCGACTGGGGTGTGTTTCTCCTGCCGGGAAGAAGCCAACAGGAGCAGATACGGGCAAGAGGGAGTGATCACTCATCCCACATCCTAATGGAGAGAGGAAAGAGAGTTTAGTCTGGGGGGAGGACCACTTTGCTTTGAGAAAGAGGAAGGGATGGGGAGCTGGCCGGATCTCACGGAGAAGCAGACTCGGGTCTGCCTGCTTCCCACACCTGGTTCCTGGTTACTCCAGGAATTTCGATAAATTCCTTTTCTGTTTTAGTCTGCTGGTTTTGGCTTGTTGCACACCAGCTAGCCCCTGGCTGACCCATGTTTCAAGACCAAAGGCAGAAGGTGGACACCGTTGATGGGCATGACACTGGGGCTTTTGCCCAAGCCTGGTGTCCCGCCTGCTGCCAAGGATGGACTTGTTCTCCAGTGCCCTCTACCCTGCTGTGTGGCCCACGGGTGAGCCTCTGCTTTATTCAGTGATCAGCTATTTTCATTCCTAAAATCCCTAATTAGTTCTTTTTCATAACCGCTAATTCTTATTTTCACAGTGTTACCGTTCCTTATCTCTAAAGATACTAATTTTCCAATATCATAAAATAATTCCTCTCCTGATTGATCTATTAAATCGGACTCTTCAGGGAAAGTTCTCACATTAGTTTAATCTGTTGTTTTCTTCCGTGGCGACAGCTCTCCTGAGTGAGAGTGCTTTCACTGTGGAATGTTCTAGACCTACCTAAGCGGGGGTTTCATCTTCAACCTGATCCAGTTTTTCCCTTGCTTCCCAGGAATCTGCACATTTTCTGGCTCAGCCAGTGTTCTTGTTTTGGAGCATGTATTTCTTAGATGATTTCCATCACTGTTTTAAATCACTGTGGTGGATTTACTGTGGGGAAGAGCGTGGCAACGTGCTCTCAGCCGGTCATGAGACCCAGAAGTGGCTCTGTGGCCTCTAGCGTCACTCGTGATGAAATGTCCCGATTCTACGTTACATTTCCTCTAATAAATGTGAATGTGGTCGCCGCCAAAGATGTCATCTAACCGATGATCTAGCTTCTACAGGAAGACAGTTTTGATGTTTTCTATTGTGCTCAGCAACTTACCCAAGGACCCTTGATTAATTATGAGTAGATTTTCATCTGATTCTTGGTCTCAGGATCAGATGAGGCAGTGACTGGACAGACACAGAAGGAGAGCCCCTGAAATAAGAGCCCCAAGGAGCTCTCCACACCTCACCTCGTCCCTTCCAACTCCCCCTTCACCTTCACCAGGGCGTGGCCCTCACATTCCTGTCCTCATTGGGCAGCTCCAGCCACCAAGCAAGCTCTAGCCTGCAGGACTGAGGAGAAGAAGAGGAAGTAGAGGGGTGTGTCTGTAAAGAAGCTTCCTGAAAGCTGCCACTGGCCAGACCGCCTCCAAGCCCTGCTGGCCACGAGGCCCTCTGCACTAACCTCCCCCCCTCCCCTCAACCGACCTGTGTCTGTCATGACGTTGGTTTGCTTTCTGCTCCTGCTGGCTGGAGGGAAATGAGAGACACATGGCAGATATGCTTTCAGAAGAGGTACAAAGAGACTAGTTGTGGGACTGGATGTGGGGGCAAGGGAGCACCAAGGGTGACTCCAGGCTGGGGTAGGAGGGCGTGCACAACCCAGGGAAGATGCAAGGAGCAGATATTGAGGGAAGATATGAGTTCAGCTTTCACAGGATGAGTTTCAGATATTTTTCAGAAAAAGGCCTTCACAGCAATCACCAAGTGGACCAGGAGATGGAGCAGTACTGCCCCACACCCCCCACACCCCAGATGCGAACCCGGGCCTCTTGTTCCCACCCCTTTTCCATCTCTAGGGAGTCTGGGCCCCAGGGATGAGCCCCCAAGGAGCGCCAGTTGAATGAGTCATGTACGAACCTCATAGCCTTAATTTTCACTCACACGACCCTAACTATGCCCTCTGAATGTGGTGAAAAACTATCAAGCCATTTTTGTATAAAGTAATAGACAAGTTCATGCACACTATGAACTTTCTTTTATTTGGGTCTCTCACTTAATCCTGGGGGTGGCTCATGAGGTGAGCATCATTATTCAGAACAAAACATTGAGGTTCCATATGGCCAGCAAGAGATGGACATGAGGTCTCTCAGCCAGACCAGGAGAGATGAGGGGAGGTTTCCTAGGGGAAATTCCTAAGTGGATTCTAGAAGGCTTGATAGGCCAGATGTGATAGAGACAGGAAAGCCATTCCAAGTTGTGGGAACAGTATGTGCAAAGACATGCAAGCAAGGGAGCAAATTCACCCTTTGAAGCCTATGTGTCCTTCTTCCCTCCTCCTAGGTAGGGGCAGTGACCCCAGGAGTTCATGGCCCAAGGGCATGTCCCTTTTAGAACTCTGGAGAGGACTCTCCTGGGGTCTTCACCAGAACTCCCATCCTTGAATATCAGTAGGGGCAGCCATGTTGATGGACCAGGCTGCATAGTGGGGCCACTGGAGGTCTGCAAGTCACAGGAGGGTTTGCAGGGGGCCACTGTGGCTGCATGATCCGTCACTTAACAAATGACCTGCGGATTGATCCCCCAGCTTGTGTTGTTCACTATCCCAAGGACTCAGAACGAAACTGTGGACAGAAGAAACACAGCCTTAGCCACCAAGAAACTAACACAGACCTGCACTGAAACAAAAGCCAGATGTGGCAGGGGCTCCTGAGTGAGGGCAGGAGCCAGAGAGCCATTTGGGAGGACTGAGGAGTGCACAGGTGCTGAGGGAGGTCTACAAGAGCTGGAGCTCTGAAGGAAGGTGCTTCAGACAGAGGAAGAGCAAGGCCAAAGGCCCTGAGCCTGGATGCACTCCTCACCTGAGACTAAGTGCAGCAGAGGTGGGGGGCGGGGGAGAGAAAAGGTCGGGGGAGTGGGGGGAGGGGAGATGCGGCAGGGGAGTCTGAGGGGAGGAGCTCCCAGGTGACCATGCTGGCCCTGCCCAGGCAGTGTCAGGAGGTGGAGGCTGCTGGATTGAGGGTCATTTCAGAGTCAGAGGTGACAGGACTGACTGGTGACTTGGGGTGAAGTGGGAAAAAGCAGGAGCCATATGTGACCCCCATAGCATCAATCATGAGGACCGGGGACACCCTCAGTTGTCATTTCTGGAGACAGAAGCAGATTTAAGGTTGGAGAAGGGGAGAATCAAGAGTTCGAGTTGGGCACAAGTTAGAGGCGCTCATGAGATGTCTAAGTTGAGATGCCAAGTAGACAGTTGACTTCATTCATCCTGAGTTGGGACAAGGCCTGAGCTGGTGACAGCAAATGGGGAAGTCAGGGACGAGTGAGATCCCTGGGGTGTGAATTTGGATGGGAAGAGAGAGGTCTGCTCCTGGGTCATGCCGGTGTTCCATGCTGGGAGTTTGGGGAGGGCACAGCAAGACTGAGAATGAACGGCCAACAGCAGGCGACTCTGCCTGACACTGTGGACAGATCCAGAAGAGGCAGGCGGAAGGCTTAACCGCTAGCTTAGGCCACTGCAGTGACCTCAGCAGTTCCCATGCAGCCAAGGCTGAGAGCTCAGTGAGGGGCTATAAGAAGATGCGGCTGGGAGGCAGGTAGGGTTTGGAGCAGAAGGCGGAGCAGCGGGGGCGGGGCAGCGAGGGGCGGGGCAGCAGAGCGCAGGCATTTCGGATTTAAGAAGGGTTGCTTAGAAGATGGAGCTATTACACCACAGGTCTGCTCCTGGGCATTGATCCCCCCACAGCAGAAAAATCTAGAGGGGGTGAGGGGAGGCAAAGGCAGAAGCAGCAGGGGCTGGGGGCTGGGCGGAGGGAGGGGGCTGCGCTACCCCATCAGGAGGGGGATATCCCTGGGAACATTAGGATGGGCACAGATGCAGGTACCCGGGCAGCTAGTTTGGGGGGGGGCGGTTTAGGGAGGATGGGAGTACACAAGCAGGGCCTGCAGGTCTGGGACCATGAGGTCATAGTGAGACCAAGTCACTGGGAGCCGTAGGAGGCTGCTCAGGCGCAGGTGTGGAGCAGGAGGAGAGCAGGGACTTGCCAAGTGAGTATGAGGACCCTGGTTGGCTGGCAGAAGTATTAGAACCGGGGCCAGAGGGAGTGATCTGGAGAGACAGAGGTGGCAGGCCATGGGGGCAAGGATGGAACTTGAGGGGACAGGTGGGGCTAAGACGAGGTCTAGGGCCTGACCATGGGAGGGTGGCTCTGGGAGGGGGGGAGCAGCACAGGGGAAGGGAAAATGTCCAGAGCATGAAGGATGAGTATGAGAAGGATGGTTATGTGCTGTGCAAACCCTGAACCGCCAAGCCCTTCGGGCCCCCCACACCTGCCAGCAGAGGCCTAAGGTAGAAATCCAGGTCAGGAGCCAGGAAACAGAATTATCCTTTCACATCTGAGTGCCTATGAAGAATGGACCCACGACAGGTTCAGAACTCAGTGGGATGAAGCTTTCTGCAAACCTATCCAGAAACAATTTGCAACAGAAAAGGCCCGTGCATGATGGGGAGGCTTTCCGGGCAATGTCACCAGACCCAGAAACCACTAATGGTAAATTGATGTGACGACAAAAAAAAAAAAAAAAAAAACTCAAAAGTATCTCTATGCCAAAAAACAAAAACAAACAAAGAAAAACCCAGAGGGAAAAGAAAAAGAAAAATAAAGACTAAGTAGGGCCATGTCACCTGGGAAGACTTTTAAAGGCCAGTAGACAAATGGGAATCCTGTTAACTTCAAGAGTAATTGGAGAAACATTAAAAAAAAAAAAAAGTAAAAATGTGATATTATTTTTCATCTGTCTGATTGCCAGATTAAAGGGTTTGACAGGTGGGATTCCAAGGCTGAGGAGAAAAACGCATTCATAGGCATGGTTGGGGGCGCTAAATGGGTATAACCTTTAGGGAGTGCATTTGGAAATTGCTCTCAAATTTAAGATGTCTATTCCCTTTGGCCCAGCTGTTCGGCTTCCATGTTCAAGGTAAATTGTTAACTGAAAAAGGCAATTTTGACTCCAGTGGGAGGTGTCTTTGTGATAGAGGTTGGTCCCAGGAGATCTATTAGGGGAGAACAGAGCAGGTGGGTGGGTTGCAAACCAGCCCCGGGGGCCCCCTGAGCTTCATGCCCCACGGGGAGGGGAGAACATCAGGCCCAGCGCTGACTGTGTGGCTGGGACTTGGCTGAGGAGGAGAGCTTTGAACCTGCATGGAAGGGGATAGGGCAGGGAGGACTTGGGGTGGCAAATGGGTTGCTCAAATGCCAGCAGAAGGGAGCTAAAGCTGGGGAAGGGGTGAGGAGCAGAGGGGATGGAGTGGGCAGAGGAGGCGCCAGCTCATTCTGGATCCAGGAACAGCAGCTGGGCTGACTTCTCCAGAGGAGGTAGGGCTGTTTACCAGGAACCAAGGGAGGTGGGAGGAGGAGGGGCTGAGCTGGAGGAAGCAGAAGTGAGTTGGAGGTGACATCAGCTAGTGGCCCTGTGGCCTGGCACCCTAGGCAAAAGAGCCATCCCAGTTACAGATCCATCATTCCCTCCACATCTGACCACAGAAACTCCACCTACCTGAATCTTTGGAGCTCACAGAAGCCCGACAGCTTCAATGACAGCAGCGGGCCTTCCCCCAGAGGGCCAGGCCTGTGCCCATGGAGGCTGCTGTTGATGCCCTGGCAGGTGCCGGGGCTGGGGAGTGCATAAGAGCAAGCCCAGACTCCCTATCCCAGGTGAGGGCAGGTGGCTGCTTCTGGGTGAGCCTTGCCTTGACTGTGTAGGTGGTGCTTTATGGCTCCAGGTAAAACCACCTGTCTGGGTCCAGGTGCCCGCAGTCGGAAGCCTGCGCTCACCGCTTGGACAGGACGAGACTCTGGTTTCCTGGTGTGAGGATGAGGCAAGCCAGCTCCCACTTGAAAACAGGGCCTGTGAAGTTTGCACAGCTCTGTGAACACACGAAGGATGACCGCAGCTCCCACTCCCACAGGGGGACCTCCAGGGTCTGTGCATCCTACCTCGCTGCGGCTTTTTAGAAGCCTGGAAGGACACACATCCAAGTGCTAAGTGTGGTGGCCTCTGGAGATAGGCACTGGGGGAAGGGAGTGCTTTCCCGTTTTTTTACCTCGTATGTAACTACCTGTACGGTTTTACAATAAACATGTATTACTTTTGTAATTAAAGCCCTGAATGAAGAGTTCTTTTTAAAGACAGACACAAAAGCCAGGGCCTGCAAAGTAAGCACACACTGCTGGCATTGCCCTGCCTACACTCTGGTTCCTGTCAGGCTGGCTTTGGTGGGGGGTGGGGGCCTCCGCAGGACCGGACCTTGCCTTAAATCTGCAGGTCAGGCAGTGTTGTCTGTGTGGGGCCGAGGGGCAGCAGGGAATGAGGTGGGGGGAAGGCCACGGTAACCAGACGGATCACAGGGCAGGAAGAGCTGGGGAGGCTGGGGTTCCTTTGATACCATCCCCTCTATGGGGGTCATGGCTGCCCCAGGAAGCCCCTACTCTCCTGACAGTGTGTCATCTTCTCAGCCTCCGTCCCATATGCCCCGACAGGCCTTTGGTGCCCAGGCTGCCAGCCCGGAGACACTGTCTTCCAACAGAAGAGCAAAGCGGATTTGCTGGGGGCCTGCAGAGGGCTCCAGGGGACGGGGTGCAGCATGGGAAGGAGAGTGGATTCCACCAGGCAGGAGCAGGGAAGGGTATGTGGAGTGCCCGGCAGGGGGGGTCCGAGGTGGGGGTGAGGGAGGGATGGAGGGGCAAAGCTGGAGGGGAGCAGGTCAGGGAGGGGAGCGCTCTGTTGAGGTCAGCTTGTGCAGCGGGAGTTTGGAGCTGAGACCTTGATCCTGAGCCAGGGCTGGCCTGGGGGCACCTGCCCCTGCAGGGAAAAAGCCAGGGGGTAGCTCTGAATTGAATCCTGAGAGCAGCAGCAAGCCTTTGAAGGTTTTTCTGCCCAGGGGTGACTGATTTTTCATTTCAAAAACATCCCCTGGGCTAAAGGAGAGGGGACTGGCAGGACTAATAGGGAGTCTGGGGGCTGTCAGAGGGAATTCATCAACAGGAATTGGACAGGTCTAGAGCAGATGGGGGCTCCCCCTCTGATCTGGGGAGGGGTGAGGTCTTGGGCAGCTGTGAAAGGGCAGGAGGTCAGAGGTGCAATGGTGGGAGTTGGGACAGGACATCACCTGCCCAGGGAAAGAGCAGAGCCACACCAGGACAAGGAGAGGCTGGGAAGCCACCTTATTGTAAAATGAGTCCTCCCTAAATTAATAAATGCTCATAATACCATTCCACTTGGAAACCCGATGTTGTTCGTTTTGGGGTCTGAACAAAATGGTTTTAAAGTTTACTTACACTAAAAACACACACCCACTGAACAATGAGATGCACACAAAAAGGCTATTCTTTAGACAGCCTGGAAAGATTGCCAGTGGCACAGGGAGGGAGAGACAGGGCATCAGTCTGCAGTAGGAGGCGCTCTGTGAGCACTGTTAGCCCTGTGCCTGAGTCCTAAACACTGGGGCAAATCAGGCATGGAATGTCTCAAAACTAGGAATGCGTTCACTTCCACCAGTGCAAGAGGAGGAAGATGAAACCTGAACAGTGGCCACCTCTCAGCCCTCCTCCCTGCCCCACTGGGCTGACGGCAGACGTCCAGGCACAGGGGCGGTGCTGCTTGTTTTCTCAGCATGGGCAGTCCTCCAAACCCGGGGGAGCAGACTCCAATGTCTGGGGCAAGAAAAGCCATCTTTTAATCCAGGCTGCAGATCCTTAGGGTGCAGCAAGAGCCATGCCTCCAGGCTCGTGTTCTGGATCGGTAACCAGTTTCTCAGCATCTTGGAGCAAAGACAGGTCCCTTTCATGCTTTGTCTTACTGACTTTCCACGTGGGTGCTCCCAGCCCCAGCCCACTTGGGTCTTTTCTTCTGCACTGATGTCACAGCGCTCTGGTCCCAGTGGCTTTCTAGTTAAGGGGTGACATCTGGCCAGACATGGGGCCCTCGTGTTTTCACTTAACCCTGGGGGTCTGGTTTAAAGGCAGATTCTGATTCACTGGGTCTGGGTGGGGTTTGAGATTCTGAATTTCTAACAGGCTGGTCCTGGTCTGAGCTCCACACTGAGTAACGAGCTCTAGAGCACATTTGGGTTGACATTTTTTACTCTGTGCTCTTTTAGGATGCTTCCTGATGCTCAGTGCCTGCCTCGTGAATGATCTATTCTGTGGTGTGCACCTGCTGGTTTTCTTACCCAGTTATTTCCAGATGGACCCGCTGGTTGCTTCCGGCTCCTCACACCCCATGGCAGTGGAAGATCTTGCCCAAGACCACTGGGTCTTCAGGGTTGTTGTGCACTGAATTCAAAGAAGCACCCCCTTGGTCCGCAACAGCTGCATCATCCCAGCCAAGAGACCCCACCAACACCTTTTGATTTTGCCAACCTGACGGGCTAAAACGAGCCACTATAGTTTTATTTTGCATTTTTCAATAAATAAGGCATTCTGCTCACATGTTTGTGAGCCTTTGAAGTTTCTTTTTCTTTTTCCCTATTTTAATCCTTTAGCCTGCTTTCTTAATAGAGCTGAGTCTTTTACTTGTTGATTTACAGGAATAGATCTCTATCAGCACACATTACACTAAATATTAGTCCTTTTTCAATTTTAGACATGCAAATGTCTTGTTCCAGTCTATCACCTGCCTGTTAACTTTGTCCCAAGTACCCTTTGTTGAGCAGAAATCCTTGATTTTGATGTGCACAAATCCATCCATTCTGCTTTGTGATTGTTACTTTGGGGGTTGTGTTCAAGGAGTCCTGCCTCTCCTCCCCACCCTGCCCCCGCCCCAACAGCTCTCCCTCATTTATCGCTTCACCTCTGGTTTTATCTTTCACTTTTAGGTTCTTAATCCTTCCAGAAGCTACCTCTGTATATGGTGAATACAGAGAAAAATAAGACTAGACAGCTGCTGCCACCATCTACAAAAGGGGATGGCATTTTATTTGTAGGTTAGTTGGGGGATCCTTGACATCTTTATAATATTAAGTCACCCCCATTCAGGAACACTAAATTCTTTCGATTTTTTCAGGTCTTTTTAAAACATCTCACTTAAAATTTCCCCGTGGTGTGTTTTTTTTTTTCCTTTAATTTTTTTTATTGTGGTAAAAGAAAATACGCATGACATAAAACTAATCCTCTTAACCCTATTTCAGTACTCAGCGCAGTGATACCAATGTATTCATAATGCTGTGTGACCAACCCCACCATCATTGTCAGAGATCTCCTCCTCTTGTGAAACTGAAACCGTGTTATATTATTCAGTAATAACCTCCCCCGCCCAGCCCCTGGCACCCACTGTCCTACCTTCTCTCTCTGTGAGTTTGATGACTCTAAGTACCTCATGAATGTGGGATCATATGGTGCTTGTCCTTTGGTAACTGGCTTATCTCACTGAGCACCATGTCCTCAGGGTTCACCCATGTTGTAGCATGTGACAGAATTTCCTTCTTTTTAAAGACAAAATAATATTCCATTGTCTGCATAGACCACATTTTGAGTTTATCCACTCATTTGTCAATGGACACTTGGGTTGCTTCCACCTTCTGTCTCTTGTGAATAATGCTGCAGGGAACACGGTGTACAAATGTCTGTTCAAGACTCTGCTTCCAGTTCTTTTCCCCATGGATTTTATGTGTTCCTTACTAAGGCCATTCCTAGGTGCTATACATTCTGTTGCTCTTACGAATAATATCTAATTTATTAGAGTTATTATATTTTCTCAATGGTGTGCAGAAATGCTGCTGGGTTTTCTAAGTGGATCTTGTATCCACTAATCTGGGTGAATTATTAGATTTCAAGGTTTGTATTTTGATGGTATTTTTTATGTGGCATATGTATAAAATGTCATATATACAAATGACATATAATACATATATATACTATGTCATTAAGAGAATGTGTCTAGGGGCTCCTGGGTGGCTCAGTTGGTTAAGTGTCTGACTCTTGATTTTGGTTCAGGTCATGATCTCGGGGTCATGAGATTGGGCCCACATCGGGCCCCAGGCTGGGTGTGGAGTCTCTTAAAATTCTCTCTCTCCCTCTCCCTCTGTCCCCCTGACCCCACACACACTCTCTCCTTTCTCTCTCTCTTAAAAAAAGAGAGAGAGAGAGAATGTGTCTAAAACTTCCTGCATTAAGTAGAGTGTTCTGTTGTATAAATTAACCATGATAAAATTAAAGCACAAGTAGAAAAATTAGTTTGAGGTTGGTGAAAGAACACTGTGTCTGTTGTAACAGGAGGAAGGGGGGACTAAATATGTGACCACGGTAAGTCTGTGTATTATGTCAGTGGGACATTGAAGGACTGTGGTAAAATAACTTTGTCCCCAGGTCCTGGCATCAAGCTCCTACATGCTTTGGGATCTCCTGAGTGATAGGAGTGTCTTTTGTGTGTGAATGAGCTGACTCTTTGCAGAGGCTCCTAGAGAGCTTCAGGATGGAGCTTCGTCTCCAGAAAGACCAAGTTGTTATTAGAGAGTGTTGGGACTTTCAGCCTCAGCCCCTGAATTCTGGGGAGGGGACAAGGGCTAGAGATTGAGCTAATCACTCTGGGCAATGATTTAGTCAATCAAGTCTACGTAGTGGGATGTCCATAAAAACCTTAAGTGAAGGGGTTTGGAGAGCATTGTGCTGGGGAATATGTGGAGGTGCTGTGAGGGTGGTGTGCCCAGAATGGTCAGAGGAGCTCCAAACACCTCCCTCATCCCTTGCTCTATTCATATCTTCCATTTGGCTGTTCTTGAGTCATATTCTTTATAGTAAACAGATAAGCTAGTCAGTAAAGCACTTTCCTGAGTCCTGTGAGTCATTCTAGGGAATTATCAAATCTCAGGGGATGGGTCATGGGAACCCCCAAATTTGTAGTCAGCCAGGCAGAAGTGGGAGTGGCTTGGGCACCCCATTTGTGGCTGGCATTTGATGTGGGGGTAGTCTAGTGAGACTGACACTTCAACCTGTGGAGTCTGGTGCCAACTCCAGGTGGTTGGTGTCAGAATTGAGTTGTTGGACACCAGTTGGTGTCAGCGTTGGTGGCAGGGGAAAAAACCCTTCAAGGGCTTATAAGAGCTTCTGTTTTCTCTGCAAAGTAAGAGATAAAGGCATTTACTGAAAGAAAACATGGTTCAGTAATATAAGAAAAAATAGAAATATTAGGGTGCCTGGGTAGATCAGTCAATTAAGTCTGCCTTCAGCTCAGGTCATGATCTCAGGGTCCTGGGATTGAGTCCCACATGGGCCCCCTGCTCAGTGGGGAGTCTGCTTCTCCCTCTGCCCTTCACCCTGCTTGTGCTCTCTTGCTCACTTGCTCTCTCTCTCAAATAAATAAATAAAATCCTTTAAAAAATAGAAATATTAAAAGTAAGAAGCAAAGCTCTAATTTGGGGGAGACAGTGGGATGGGTGGCTGACTCATAAGCCTGGAGGCTGACTGCCAACATCACCATTTTACTAACTGGTGACCTTGGAAAATCACTTAGCTGTGTTCTGCCTCCATTTCCTCACCTGTAAAATGGGGACAGTAGCAGGACCCTCTTTGGGGTTCTTGTGAGGCCTAAATGAAAGATTCCTGGCAAGTCCTCAGCACTCACTAATTATTAGCTGCTATTATAATTATTTGCAGTAGTATTTCTCCTACCCAAACCCTCATGAAAATAGATTGGACTTGAAAAATAGTTTTAATAAGGTAGCCAGTTCCAGAGTCAATAGGCAAAAATCCAAAACTTTTCTAAATATCAGCAGGAATCAGAAAGGAAATATAATAATAGACAAGCTTCCAACCACAAAAGCAAAAATGCCAGATAGCATATGACAATAGCATATGACAAAAACAAACCTAAAAATTCCTATGGAAGTATAAAAGTCCATGAAAGTCAATAAGATGGGGGCAGACACTCTCTACCAAATATGTAGACTTATTAGAAAGTTATGGTAAATTAAAGACAGTTTGGTACCAGAGTAGTTTTTAAAAAAATCAATGAAATAGCAAAGACAGTGCCAAACATGGCCCTGAACTCATATGAGAAAACTGGTATAACACAGAGAGGCTGTAACAAATTGCTGGTGAAGCAACAGACTGCCACAGAAACAGTGCTGGGAAACTGGTCATTTGCATGGAAGCTTTAAAGCTTTATGTCATAGTGTGGGCAAGAATAAATTCCAAATGGATTAAGCGCTTAAATTTTAAAAGCAATATATTTAACATTAGGGAAAAATGTTGGAAAATACCTCAGATGATGTTGGGGTAGGGAAGAAGTTCTTAAACAAGGCATAAAGAATAAGATGAATTTTGTTGCATTAAAATTAAAGCTTTTAGATGATAAAAGACACCACCAACAAAGTGAAGAGACAGAAGGGAGATGTGTGCAATGCATAGGACTCATGGAGAATTTGTACCTAGCTTATAAAAACTGCTCCTACAAATCAGTAAGACAAGAACAAAAATCTGGATGGAAACATGAGCAAAGAATATGAACAGGCAATTCAGAGGAGAATAAATTTAAATGACAAACACGAAAACATAATAAAGCTCATTACAAATCAGGAAACGCATATTAAAGCAATAACGAGATGTTATTCCATACCCTTTGCCTTAGCAAAGAATATAAAGTGTGGCAAGAAATAACTGTTGGTGGGAATGTGGGGTGATGGGAACTCTTGTACTCTGCTGGCACTGGGGGTGGGGGGCACAAACTGGCATAGCTGCCTTGGAGAACAGTTTGGCATCATCTACTACATGAAAGGTGCATACGTCCCCTGACCCAGAAATGCCACTCCTAGGGATCAGCCTGGAGAACCTCTTACATGTGTCAGAAGACGGATATCCAAGGATGTTCACTACTCGGAATGGTAAGAAATAATAGTAAGGAAATTGGAGCAACCTAAATGTCCATCAACAGGAAAGGGATTACACAAATCACAAATTGTGGCATTTTCATACGGCAGTGAAAATGAAGTATTTCAACATCGATGTATCTCAAAAACCTAATGCTGGTGGAAAACAGCTAGTTACAAAACAAGATTTACAGTGTGATGATCTAGAGTTTTAATGCATGCAAAACAATTCTACATATTGTTTATGGACACAAACATATTTAGTAGAAGTATAAAACTGAGTGGCCCACAGAATGAAAGAAAATATTTACGAATCATATATCTAATAAGGGTTAATATCCAGAACATATAGAGAACTCCTAAAACACAACCACAAAAATCCTAATTCAAAAATACATAAAGGGCTTGAACAGACTTTTCTCCGAAGAAGATAAGCAAATGGTCAATAAGCACACAAAAAGATGCTTAGCATCACTAATGATTAAGGAAATGCAAATTGAAACTACAATGAGATCCCTGCTCAGGCCTGTTAGGATGGTTACAATCAAAAAAGTAAAAACAGTAAGTGCTGGCAAGGATGTGGAAAAATTAGAACCCTGTGCACTGCTGGTGGGAATATAAAATGGTACAGCCACTGGGGATGACTCTATGGTGGTTCCTTCAAATAGGAAAAATAGAATCATCAGGGCGCCTTGGTGGCTTAGT
This sequence comes from Halichoerus grypus, assembly GCF_964656455.1. NCBI lineage: Eukaryota > Metazoa > Chordata > Mammalia > Carnivora > Phocidae > Halichoerus > Halichoerus grypus. The sequence continues at coordinate 159,453,390 of NC_135712.1, read as the reverse complement.
CAGTGAAGTGGCTGCCTGTGGCTCAGGTCATGATCCCAGGGTCCTGGGATTGAACCCCACCTCAGGCCCTCTGCTCAGTGGGGAGCCTGCTTCTCCCTCTCCCTCTGCCTTCCACTCCCCCTGCTTGTTCTTTTTTTGGGGGGGGGTAATTTTTTTATTGTTATGTTAATCCCCATACAATACATCATTAGTTTTAGATGTAGTGTTCCATGATTCATTGTTTGTGCATAACACCCAGTGCTTCATGCAGAACATGCCCTCCTCAATACCCATCACCAGGCTAACCCATCCTCCCACCCCCTCCCCTCTAGAACCCTCAGTTTGTTTTTCAGAGTCCATCGTCTCTCATGGTTCGTCTACCCCTCCGATTTCCCCCCCTTCATTCTGCCCCTCCTGCTATCTTCTTCTTCTTTTTTTTTTCTTAACATATATTGCATTATTTGTTTCATAGGTACAGATCTGAGATTCAACAGTCTTGCACAATTCACAGCGCTTACCAGAGCACATACCCTCCCCAGTGTCTATCACCCAGTCACCCCATCCCTCCCACCCCACCCCCCACTCCAGCAACCCTCAGTTTGTTTCCTGAGATTAAGAATTCCTCATATCAGTGAGGTCATATGATACATGTCTTTCTCTGATTGACTTATTTCACTCAGCATAATACCCTCCAGTTCCATCCACGTCGTTGCAAATGGCAAGATCTCATTCCTTTTGATGGCTGCATAATATTCCATTGTACATATATACCACTTCTTCTTTATCCATTCATCTGTCGATGGACATCTTGGCTCTTTCCACAGTTTGGCTATTGTGGACATTGCTGCTATAAACATCGGGGTGCACGTACCCTTTCTGATCCCTATTTTTGTATCTTTGGGGTAAATACCCAGTAGTGCAATTGCTGGGATCGTATGGTAGCTCTATTTTCAACTTTTTGAGGAACCTCCATACTGTTTTCCAGAGTGGCTGCACCAGCTTGCATTCCCACCAACAGTGTAGGAGGGTTCCCCTTTCTCCGCATCCCCACCAACATCTGTCATTTCCTGACTTGTTAATTTTAGCCATTCTGACTGGTGTGAGGTGGTATCTCATTGAGGTTTTGACTTGGATTTCCCTGATGCCGAGCGATATATAACACTTTTTCATGTGTCTGTTGGCCATTTGGATGTCTTCTTTGGAAAAATGTCTGTTTATGTCTTCTGCCCATTTCTTGATTGGATTCTTTGTTCTTTGGGTGTTGAGTTTGATAAGTTCTTTATAGATTTTGGATACTAGCTCTTTATCTGATATGTCATTTGCAAATATCTTCTCCCATTCTGTCGGTTGTCTTTTGGTTTTGTTGACTGTTTCCTTTGCTTTGCAAAAGCTTTTTATCTTGATGAAGTCCCAATAGTTCATTTTTGCCCTTGCTTCCCTTGCCTTTGGCGATGTTTCTAGGAAGAAGTTGCTGCGGCTGAGGTTGAAGAGGTTGCTGCCTGTGTTCTCCTTTAGGATTTTGATGGACTCCTGTCTCACATTGAGGTCTTTCAACCATTTGGAGTCTATTTTTGTGTGTGGTGTAAGGAAATGGTCCAGTTTCATTCTTCTGCATGTGGCTGTCCAATTTTCCCAACACCATTTGTTGAAGAGACTGTCTTTTTTCCATTGGACATTCTTTCCTGCTTTGTCAAAGATTAGTTGACCATAGAGTTGAGGGTCCATTTCTGGGCTCTCTATTCTGTTCCATTGATCTATGTGTCTGTTTTTGTGCCAGTACCATACTGTCTTGATGATGACAGCTTTGTAATAGAGCTTGAAGTCTGGAATTGTGATGCCGCCAGCTTTGCTTTTCTTTTTCAACATTCCTCTGGCTATTTGGGGTCTTTTCGGGTTCCATACAAATTTTAGGATTATTTGTTCCATTTCTTTGAAAAAAGTGGATGGTGTTTTGATGGGGATTGCATTGAATGTGTAGATTGCTCTAGGTAGCACTGACATCTTCATAATATTTGTTCTTCCAATCCATGAGCATGGAACGTTTCTCCATTTCTTTGTGTCTTCCTCAATTTCTTTCATGAGTATTTTATAGTTTTCTGAGTATAGATCCTTTGCCTCTTTGGTTAGATTTATTCCTAGGTATCTTATGGTTTTGGGTGCAATTGTAAATGGGATGGAGTCCTTAATTTCTCTTTCTTCTGTCTTGTTGTTTGTGTATAGGAATGCCACTGACTTCTGTACATTGATTTTATATCCTGCTACTTTACTGAATTCCTGTATGAGTTCTAGCAGTTTTGGGGTGGAGTCTTTGGGGTTTTCCACATAAAGTATCATATCATCTGCAAAGAGTGAGAGTTTGACTTCTTCTTTGCCAATTTGGCAAATTTCTTTTTGTTGTCTGATTGCTGTGGCTAGGACTTCTAATACTATGTTGAATAGCACTGGTGATAGTGGACATCCCTGCCGCATTCCTGACCTTAGGGGGAAAGCTCTCAGTTTTTCCCCATTGAGAATGATATTCGCTGTAGGTTTTTCATAGATGGTTTTTATGATATTGAGGTATGTACCCTCTATGCCTATACTCTGAAGAGTTTTGATCAAGAAAGGATCCTGTACTTTGTCAAATGCTTTTTCTGCATCTATTGAGAGGATCATATGATTCTTGTTCTTTCTTTTGTTAATGTATTGTATCACGTTGATTGATTTGAGGATGTTGAACCAACCTTGCAGCCCAGGGATAAATCCCACTTGGTTGTGGTGAATAATCCTTTTAATGTACTGTGGGATCCTATTGGCTAGTATTTTGGTGAGAATTTTTGCATCCATGTTCATCAGGGATATTGGTCTGTAATTCTCCTTTTTGATGGGGTCTTTGTCTGGTTTGGGGATCAAGGTAATGGTGGCCTCATAAAACGAGTTTGGAAGTTTTCCTTCCATTTCTGTTTTTTGGAACAGTTTCAGAAGAATAGGTATTAATTCTTCTTGAAATGTTTGGTAGAATTCCCTTGGGAAGCCATCTGGCCCTGGGCTTTTGTTTGTTGGGAGATTTTTGATGACTGCTTCAATTTCCTTAGTGGTTATGGGTCTGTTCAGGTTTTCTATTTCTTCCTGGTTCAGTTTTGGTAGTTGATACATCTCTAGGAATGCATCCATTTCTTCCAGGTTATCTAATTTGCTGACATAGAGTTGCTCATAATATGTTCTTATAATTGTTTGTATTTCTTTGGTGTTGGTTGTGATCTCTCCTCTTTCATTCATGATTTTGTTGATTTGGGTCATTTCTCTTTTCTTTCTGATAAGTCTGGCCAGGGGTTTATCAATGTTGTTAATTCTTTCAAAGAACCAGCTCCTAGTTTCATTGATCTGTTCTACTGTTCTTTTGGTTTCTATTTCATTGATTTCTGCTCTGATCGTTATTATTTCTCTTCTCCTGCTGAGTTTAGGCTTTATTTGCTGTTCTTTCTCCAGCTCCTTGAGGTGTAGGGTTAGGTTGTGTACTTGAGACCTTTCTTGTTTCTTGAGAAAGGCTTGTATCGCTATATACTTTCCTCTTAGGACTGCCTTTGCTGCATCCCAAAGATTTTGAACAGTTGTGTTTTCATTTTCATTGGTTTCCATGAATTTTTTTTAATTCTTCTTCAATTTCCTGGTTGACCCATTCATTCTTTAGTAGGATGCTCTTTAGCCTCCATGTATTTGAGTTCTTTCCAACTTTCCTCTTGTGATTGAGTTCTAGTTTGAAAGCATTGTGGTCTGAAAATAGGCAGGGAATGATCCCAATCTTTTGGTACCAGTTGAGACCTGATTTATGACCTAGGATGTGATCGATTCTGGAGAATGTTCCATGGGCACTAGAGAAGAATGTGTATTCCGTTGCTTTGGGATGGAATGTTCTGAATATGTCTGTGAAGTCCATTTGGTCCAGTGTGTCATTTAAAGTCTTTATTTCCTTGTTGATCTTTTGCTTAGATGATCTGTCCATTTCAGTGAGGGGGGTGTTAAAGTCCCCCACTATTATTGTATTGTTGTCGATGTGTTTCTTTGCTTTTGTTATTAATTGGCTTATGTAATTGGCTGCTCCCATGTTAGGGGCATAGATATTTACAATTGTTAGATGTTCTTGTTGGATAGACCCTTTAAGTAGGATATAGTGTCCTTCCTCATCTCTTATTACAGTCTTTGGTTTAAAATCTACTTTGTCTGATATAAGGATTGCCACCCCAGCTTTCTTTTGGTGTCCATTAGCATGGTAAATGGTTTTCCACCCCCTCACTTTCAATCTGGGGGTATCTTTGGGTCTAAAATGAGTCTCTTGCAGACAGCATATCGATGGGTCTTGTTTTTTAATCCAATCTGATAGCCTGTGTCTTTTGATTGGGGCATTTAGCCCATTTACATTCAGGGTAACTATTGAAAGATAGGAATTTAGTGCCATTGTATTGCCTGTAAGGTGGCTGTTACTGTATATTGTCTGTGTTCCTTTCTGGTCTATGTTGCTTTTAGGCTCTCTCTTTGCTTAGAGGACCCCTTTCAAGATTTCTTGTAGGGCTGGTTTCATGTTTGCAAATTCCTTTAGTTTTTGTTTGTCCTGGAAGCTTTTTATCTCTCCTTCAATTTTCAATGACAGCCTAGCTGGATATAGTATTCTTGGCTGCATATTTTTCTCATTTAGTGCTCTGAATATATCCTGCCAGTCCTTTCTGGCCTGCCAGGTCTCTGTGGATAGGTCTGTTGCCAATCTAATGTTTCTACCATTGTAGGTTACATATCTCTTCTCCTGAGCTGCTTTCAGGATTTTCTCTTTGTCTCTGAGACTCGTAAGTTTTACTATTAGATGTCCGGGTGTTGACCTATTTTTATTGATTTTGAGAGGGGTTCTCTGTGCTTCCTGGATTTTGATGCCTGTTTCCTTCCCCAAATTAGGGAAGTTCTCTGCTATAATTTGCTCCATTATACCTTCTGCCCCTCTCTCTCTTTCTTCTTCTTCTGGGATCCCAATTATTCTAATGTTGTTTTGTCTTATGGTATCGCTTATCTCTCGAATTCTGCCCTCGTGATCCAGTAGTTGTTTATCTCTCTTTTTCTCAGCTTCTTTATTTTCCATCATTTGGTCTTCTGTATCACTGATTCTCTCTTCTGCCTCATTTATCCTAGCGGTTAGCGCCCCCATATTTGATTGCATCTCATTAATAGCCTTTTTGATTTCTACTTGGTTAGATTTTAGTTCTTTTACTTCTCCAGAAAGGGTTTCTCTAATAACTTCCATGCTTTTTTCAAGCCCAGCTAGTATCTTTAAAGTGATGATTCTGAACTCTAGATCCGACATCGTACTAATGTCCGTATTGAGTAGGTCCCTGGCAGTCGGTACTACCTCTTGTTCTTTTTGTTGAGGTGATTTTTTCCATCTTGTCATTTTGTCCAGAGGAGAATAGATTAATGAGAGAACAAAACGCTAACAGGGTAACAACATTCCCAGAAAATATACTCTAAACAAATCAAAAAAGACCTGAAGCAGTGGAAAAAGAAAGGGAAAGAGAGAAAAAAGAAAAAGAAAAAAAGGAAAGAAAAAGAAAAAGATAAAGATAAAAACAAACAAAAACAGAACAAAACAAAACAAAAAAACAGAATGTGATCAAATATGATCAGGCTGGTATATAGATCAGTGCCACACACTAGATTTTGGGTGTATTTTGGTGTTAGAAGAAAGTGCCTCCCAAAATTTTAAAGAAAGAAAAACTTATATATGTACAAAAATAAGGGTTGATATGATGAAGGGATGGAATATGACTGTAAAGATGGAAATTATAAAAAATTTTATAAAAGGAATTGATAAGAAGTTGTTTGAAAAAAGAAAGAAGAGGATTTAAAAAAAAAAAAGAAAAAAAAGGGAGAGAATGTGATCAGGCAGGGGAGTAGAAAAAAAACCATACACTAGAGATTTAGGGTATATTTTGATCTGTTAGAAGAAACTATCTCAAAATTTTAAAGAGAGAACAACTTATATATATATATGCCAAAAATACGGGTAACTGCTATGAAGGGATAGAATATGACTCTAAAAATGAAAAATAAAAATGCTTTTTAAAAAAGGGATTGATAAGATGTTGGTTGAAAAAGGGAAAAAGAAAAATTCCAAAAAAAAAAAGACCGTTAAAAAAAAAATTAACTTTGAAAGACTAAAGAATCATGGTAAGAGAGCCATGGATTCTATGTGCATTATTCCCCTAGCGCTGGAGTTCTGCCGTCCTCATTGATCGGTAAACTTGGTCTTGGCTGGCTGTTCTGGCTGATCTTCTGGGGGAGGGGCCTGTTGCCGTGGTTCCCAAATGTCTTTGCCGGAGATGGAATTGCCCCGCCCTTGCCGGTCCGGGCTAAGTAATCTGCTCGGGTTTGCTCTCGGGAGCTTTTGTTCCCTGCAAGCTTTCCGTACAGCTTTGGAGGACGAGAGTGAAAATGGCGGCCTCCCAGTCTCCGCCCCAGAGGAGCCAAGAACTCGGGGCCCCGCTCCTCAGTGAGCCCCCAGAGAAAAGCCATCAGTCACTCCCGTCTGCCTGGTCTCCGGCCGCACTCTGTGCTCACCCGGCCTGTGACCGAGCGATTCTGTCTCTGGCACCCGACCCCGTGTGGAGTCTCCAAACCCAGCAGATCCCTGCGGTGCGCTCCTGCGCTGCTCCTCCCGGGGGAGGAAGGGAAGTCTCCCTGGATCTGCCCCTTGTTGGGTCCCTGCTGGAGGAGCAGTGGCCCGACTGTGCCGCGGATCACGGTTTATGGCAACCCCGAGCTGAGAGCCCGCGCCTCGGCTCCATCTCTGCAGCCGGCTTCCCTGCTCCGATACCTGGGAGCTCTGCCGCACTCAGGCACCCCCGGTCTTTCTGTGACCCCGAGGGTCCTGAGACCACACTGTCCCGCGAGGGTTCCACCCCCCACTTCGCCACCAGAGTGACGTCCCTCAGCGGAGCAGACTTCTAAAAGTTCTGATTTTGTGCTCCGCGGCTCTATCACTTGCCAGAAGCGGCAGACGGAGGCCCCTCCCCCGCCGTCTATCCTCCCGAAGATCGCCTCGGATTCACTTCTCCACACGTCCTACCTTCCAGAAAGTGGTCGCTTTTCTGTTCAGAGAGTTATTGCTATTCTTTTCTTCGATCTCCTGTTGAGTTTGTAGGTGTTCAGAATGGTTTGATCCCTATCCAGCTGAATTCCTGAAAGGAGACGAAATCCAGGTCTCCTACTCCTTCGCCATCTTGCTCCGCCCCCCCCACCCCCCGCTTGTTCTTGCTCTTGCTCTCTGCCAAATAAATAAATAAATAAATAAATAAATAAATAAAATCTTTAAAAAAACCAGAATCATCATATGATCCAACAATTCCACTTCTGGATATATACACAAAAAAAACTGAAAGCAGGGTCTTGAAAAGATATTTGTACAACCCATGTTCATAGCAGCATCATTCATAACAGCTAAAGCATGGAAGCAATCCACATGTCCATGTTGGATGAATGGATTAGCAAAATGTAGTCTATCCAGACAATGGAATATTATTCAGCCTTGAAAAGGAAGGAAATTCTGTCACATGCTACAATGTGGATGAACCTTGAGGACATTATATTAAGTGAAATAAGCCAGTCACAAAAAGACAAATACTGTCGGATCCCACTTATGTGAGGTCCCTAAGGTCATCACATCTCTCTGTCTAGAGACAGAAAGCAGGATGGTGGCTGCCAGGGGCTGGGGGAGAGGAATGGGGAGTTCATGTTTAATGGGGACAGAGTTTCAGTTTGGGAAGATGAAATGGTTCTGGAGATGGCAGTAATGGTTGCACAACAGTGTGAATGTACTTAGTGCCACTGAACTTCACTCTTAAAAACAGTTAAGACGGTAAATTTTATACTATGTGTATTTTACTACAATAAAACAAGAAAGAACTGAATGCCAGATCAGAGGGGGACAGAGAGAAAAGGGATTCCAGAGGAGAAAAAAGAGTTCAAATGTAATTTATCTTTAAAAAAATCTCAAACTGTGGCATAATACTAAGTTTGTTAAATTCGCCAAATTATAGTGGTAAGTACATGAATATTCATTATTTTGTTCTCATCACTTTTCAGTGTTTTGAGACATTTCATAATAAAAAAGAAAATAGATACACAAAGGCATGAACCCCAAACCCTAGAATAGGAACAACAACACAAATAGCCAAAAAAGGAAGAAAATAATTAATAAAAGGAGAGATTACTTTTGTATTTTTTATTACATTAGTGTTTATCCATAAAACTGAAGTTTATTGTTTCAACAGACTCACAAAACTGGCCATTGGCCAATCTTTGTAAGAGAGAGAGCATGCAGAGGAGATGCAGATTCTCATCAGGAGAAAAATGGAATTTAACTTCAAGGAAAGAGAATATTTTTTTAATATGATAAGAATGTGTCATGAACAATTACTATCATTACATTTTAAACGCTTAATGAGATGGACAACACTCTAGGAAAATCTGTATAATCAAAAATCAAACCAAGAAAAAGTAGACAATTAAGAGAGCTCAATCAGCTTAAAGTAAACTAAAAGTGGAGCCAAGATCAACATGTAAAATATTTGTGCATGAATTTGACCAAGTCATTTCATGCAACTTATTTTGGAACATGGAAACATGGGGCCCCACTCACAGTAGGCTGTGACCAATGCTTCGTCAAGTGACTAACCAAACACTGGCCCCAAACCCCTCCACTTTCATCAAACTCTACCAAGAGAGGCCAAAAAAAAAAAAAAAAAAAAATGAAATACTCACTTTCTCAGTCTTCCTCACAGTTAGAGGTTCCCATATGACAGTTCTGGCCAATGAAACACAAACAGATATTTCCTGGGAGCCTCAGGGAAAGTTCTTATTTTCTTGATGGAAGGAGGAGGCCATCTGGTGCCACCATCCCCCATGGACAGGAATCCTGGAGCTGAGATGGCCATCTTGCAGCCATGGCTGAAAAGCCAAGACACTGCAGAATGAAGGCCCAGATCTGGTTGAGTAACTGAAGGAAGGTCAACAGCCACCTACCCTCTACGCTTCTTGTCATGGACACTGTTGAAAAGTTTTATATTTGTTTATCTGTTACTTACAGCTGAGTCATTTCTAAAATAAGCACAAACCTGATTTAAACCCAGTCAAGGACACTATAAGAAAGTTAAGTTACAGCCAATCTCATACATAAACAGATGGAAATAATCCCAAATAAAATATTAGCAAGTCAAAGCCAGCAGTGCATTAAAAGAAAATGCCAAGTAGGGTTTAGTCCAGGAATTTAAGGATAATTTAACATTAGAAAAGTCATCAATGTTATTCACTTCATTAGCAGACTAAAGGAGAAAAACCATCTGTTCATCTCAATAGATGCTAAAAAAGCATTTGATGAAATTCAAAATTAATTCATAGTAAACATTCTTAGTGAACCAGGTGTAGATGCTATCTTCTTTAATTGAATAGAACTTTTTTTTTAAAGATTTTATTTATTTATTTGACAGAGAGAGACACAGCGAGAGAGGGAACACAAGCAGGGTGAGTGGGAGAGGGAGAAACAGGCCTCCCACCGAGCAAGGAGCCCGATGCGGGGCTTGATCCCAGCACCCCAGGATCATGACCTGAGCCGAAGGCAGATGCCCAAAGACTGAGCCACCCAGGTGCCCCTGAATAGAACTTTTTATTGAATAAAAACCTGCGGCAAATATCTTACCAGGAGAAGAGGAGAATTTCCATGAAAGTGAGAAGGTAGGCAAGGATGTGTGCTGTCCCTGTCAATATAAGCTCTAGCCAATGCAAGTAAATAAGAAAAAAGAATAAACATACATTTTGGAAAGGGAGAGAGATAACTGTCATTGTTATCTTGTTGTTTATAGGCAACAGAATCATCTATTCAAAAATCTAAGAGATTTTACAAAGAAATAACCTTTCTCTGGCCTCTTTTTCATAGCTATAAATGAAAGATACTATTTGTATGGACCTCATAGGGTCATTAAGACTATTAATTGACTTAGTGCATGTAAGGAACTTTGAATGCATATGATAAACACTAATAACGCACAAGATCAACTATCCTAAAGACCAGTCATAACCAATTAGAAATTGAAAAAAAAAATCTTCTTTTTTAAAATTTTGTTTACGATAGCAATCAACCTATGATATACCCAGAAATAAACATAACCAAAGATGGGACTTAGGCAGCAGATGACAAAATCCCTAGAAGGAACAATACAGAAGTCTGGAACAAGTGGAGAGATGAAGTGGGCCTGAGGGGTGCCATGAAATGTCATCACCCTCCAAAGTAAGTCAGGTGTTCAATGCAATTACAATCCATATCACACAAGGACTTTTCCTAAAACTTTGCCAGCCAGTCCTCAGATGTACATGAGAAGAATGGAAATCCATGAATACCCTAAAACAGGCTGTAAGCACAGAACAGGGAAGCCCAGAGTCACCTGCCTAAGTCATTTCCTCTTCCTCCTATGGGTATGCCTCAGTCGTAGAAGTGGAATTGTTGGTGCTTGCAGATCCCCCTCCAGATCCCAGGCCAGATTCTGCTCCCCAGTGTCCAATGCCCTCCAAAAAGATGTACCGACTTGTGATGATGCTAACAAAGGATGACCACTTTTGCCCTAAAGTTGATTATCCATACTTTAGTATCTGACAAATCAGATAATTGAAAAATAATATCCCACTGTTTTAAAAATTATTAGTGCAGCTAACAGGATGAGATCATGTGTTTTCCTATTTGCCACAGTCCCCACTAGTCCCAGTGGCTTTATGGCATAGAACTATAAGGTATATAAGTAGGAGTGGAATAGCTGGATCACTGGGTACCACAGCTTCTACTTTATTTTTAATACCAAACAATCCTCCAAAACGAGTGTCCCTAGCTGCACTCCCACCCATGTGTGAGCATGTAAGGAACTCTGCTTGCTCTGCAGCTGCCTCAGCTTTTGGCATTGTCAGACTCTGTGACGTTAGCCATGCGAGTGGGTAGATGGTGGCATTTCATTGTGATTTTAATTTGCATTTTCACAATTACTAACAAGGCTGAGCACCTTAAAAATTTTTATTTTATTTGAGTACAGTTGACACACAATGTTACATTAGCTTCAGGTGTACAACACAGTGATTCAAAAACTCTATACGTTATGCTGTGCTCACCGCAAGTATTAGCTGCCATCTGTCATCGTACAGCACTGTTACAATATTGTTGACTATAGTTCTTAGGCTCTACCTTTTATACCTGGGACTTATTCTTTCCGAAACTGGAAGCTTGTCCCTCTCACGCCCCTCCACCCAATCTGCCCATCCCCCACCCCCTCCCCCCTGGCAACCATCAGTGTGTTCTCTGTATTTATAGGTCTCATTCTGCTTTTTCTTTGTTTGTTCATTTGTTTTGTTTTTTTAGATTCCACAAGGCTGAGTACCTTTTCATAGGTCTATTGGCATTTGGAGATCCTCTTCTGTGAAGGGTCTATTCAAACCTCTTGCCCATTTTTCTCCTAGGTTATCTCTTTTTTAAATTGATATGTAGGGTTCTTACTATATTCTGGGTTGCAATCCTTGTCAGTGCCCTGCGGATGTAATCTCAAGTCCACAGCTGCCTTTTCCCTCCTCAATTTACTATTGCCTGCTTTTACTCACCTGGACCATTAGGAACCTGACTTTGTGACATGTGCATCACATCTGCTCCCATGAGCATATGAACATCCGTGACATCTTAAGGCCATTCAGCCTCTATCTCTCTGCTGAGCTGCAGACCCACATGCCCAACTCCCTTCTACAGTCTTGCTATTCAAACTGGGTCCACAGACAAGCAATACCACACCCCCAAGGGCTGGTTAAAAATGCAACATCTTGAGCCCTATCCCAGACAGATCTCCAGAGCCAGAATCTCCATGTGAAGTAAGATCCCTGGGGGGTTTATGTGCACATTCAAGTTGGAAAAAATCTATCTTGGTCCCTTCCGCAAAGCTGTGTTGTGCACACTAGCATTCAGCATGTCTTGGAGAACAGAGTGGCTCCTGCATGCACACCCCTCACCCCCACCGCCAGTAGCCTGCCTCCACAAAGGCCGCAATCTCCACCCAGGGTTCAGGGGCAATCAGGACCTCCCACAGGCTGAGAGAGCTTGGCCACTTCCACATGGAAGTTTCATGTGCCCCCAGAATGAACACATGCCAAAACAGGGATACCAAGTTGGAGATATTTAACTAAACTTAGCAAATTAATGTTTGACACACACATTTCAATATATCGGCTGTAGGTGAAATCTTATCGCAGGTAATCAAAGCCTAGATCCGAAACACTTTGGTCGTGGAAACTCCAGGCCAAATAGGGTCCTTGGCCCCTTGGCGACAATCCCCACAGAACCCCAAGCACCCCTAGTGCTCTGTTGGCTTTCTCCTCTCCACCTCCAAAGTAGCTCAGAAATCCCCCTGCTTCTCTCTGTCCTGCTACGCACACCACCTCTCTACTAGATTATGGCTTCCTCTCCCAAGGGCACTGCCTGGGGCCATGCTTGACCTCCTAAAACCTATTATCCGCCTTTCAGCCAGAGCATTCCTTCTAAAACACAAATCTGTTTGTGTCACTTCTGGCTTAAGCCAATTCAATCCCTCCCTGCTGCTGTCAGGATAAAATAAAACTCTTGACACTCAGCTAATTCTAGCCCATCCCCAGTCCTCCCACCATGCCACCAGCCAGCTAAGCTTCTCTGTTCCTCAAATACTGACTCTCATGAAAGGCTCCAGCAGCCTCCATCTCTCCATCCAGAAGTTTCCTTCTCAACCACCTGCCCTAATTTTCAGGCCTGGATCAGCGCCCTTGGGCCCTCTGCTTCCCCCTCAGAGAGCATGCTACCCTCTCCCACTGTGGCCTGTTCAGGGGTCTCTCTCCTGGGTGGAACCCCGGGGCCACTGCCTCCAGAACCACACCCATTTGCTCACAGTTGTGCCAGCACCCAGCTCAGGGCTGACCCTGAGTCGGCCCTCAGCAGCTGATGCATTTGGGCTCTCACCTGCTGGAGGTTATGATGGCTAAAGAAAGCTGCCCACAAGTTAGCACGCAAGTCTGTGTGGACAGGCATGTCTATTTCTCTTGGGCAAATACTGAGGAAAAGAATGCCTGCCAAGTGCATGTTTGACTTTACAGGAAACTGCTCATGGCTCCCTTTCCCATCCTGCTAGGAAGGAGAGGGGAGGCAATGGGTCCTTCATCACCAAGGACCTGGCTTCCTCTGCCAAGTGTCTGTGTTCTCAGCAATACAAGCAGGGGCTCTAAGGGAAGAGGAACCAGGTGTTCCCCCAGCATAGGAGGAGCTGGCTTGCTGGCATCCCCCCGTCTTCTCTCCAGCTCCTTCACCTCACACTCCCAGTCCCCCCCACATGCTCAACACTTCTGGTGACTTTCCTTGTGGCCATGCTGTCCCCAGTTAGGTTGTGAAGGGCTCTTGTTTGGAGCCATTGGATGTAGCTGGGTCCTCATATGGACTCTGGCCACCATTAGGTCTAGGCTGCACACAAGGTTATGCTCCACCATGACGGAGGCAGTCCCTGTCCAGACGGATGGGGTCTCCTAATATCTAGGCCCAAAGGAGTCTCCCTGCCTCCTGGCCAAGGTAACATCTTAGGGGGCTGCCTTCGGTCTTATCCTGCCTGGGACTTAAACATCTAATTATCTCAGCCTCTTGTACACAGACCAGGGAAATCTCCAGCTTCTCTCCTGGGTGAGAATCCAACTTCTACCCAAGGCAGGCTGGAGGCTCTGCTGAGGTTTCATCCCTGGACAGACCTCCATTCCGTCCCTTCTAAGTGGACTACTGCATGTCCCATTGTTGGCCTACAGACCTTCTTCCTCCAGCCCAGAGCACTGCTTTCTGCTCCATACCCTCAGCCTAAACCCCAGGCCCCAACCCTGCCCCACAGACAACACTGACCACGCCCCACTCTTGCCACATCTCCCTCCTCCTCTCTCCTCCAGGACTCTCCCCTCTTGCCTAAGAGGTTTGAATCCTGCTGGGGCTTTGAAAGAAGATTGGCTGGGGGTTGATGAATGTCAGGGTTTACCTGTGAGACAGAGCTGAAAGGACCCCATTTCTGCCATTTTTCTGCTAGGTCCCATTTTATTCATGTTCCGTAATTTGCCTCCGAGTAAGCCAAAGAAGCTATGTTCCCACTCCAAGGAGGAAGCAAGAAAGTTAATCATTCTCTGAGTTTGTCCTAGGCCCCAGACACCTAATAACATCTAAGCAGAGCCGGATTCCAAATACAATCTAGCGTACTAGCTTCAAACAAACCTCGGCTGACGCTGGCATCAATACCCCTCCCTTCAGTAATTTATGAAATAACACCTATGGTTCACCTGACACTTACCTTTGATCAAACCCTACCCTGGATTCCTCAATGAACACGTACACTGGACCCCTTTCCAATATAAGCCCTTAGCTACAAGCGACAATAGGACTCATTCTCCTTTCCTTTCTGAATCTCCCACCCCAACTGCTATTCTCCACCTGTCACTTACGTGCTTCAGTGAACTCTGTCTTCACTTGCTGCACTTCACGTGTGATTTCTATCCTACTCGAAGCCAAGGACCCTGTGGGCTGGTCCTGTGGGACGCCACTCTGAGCCCTCGGATCGGGCCTGCCTGCATCACCTGGGGCCAAGAAGCTCTGCAAGTGTCCCCTACTAGAAGGTACAAAGGCAGCTTCTCTGCACTGCCTGTCAGCATGGCCTATATGCCACGTGCCCTCAGTCCCTGAACCGTTCCTCTGCCCTGTCCTGTTGGTCACTCCTGGGATGCCCTCCCTTGTCCCTTCCAACTGTCTTTTGAAAAAAGAAAAATCAACTTTTAGATATAATTTACATAGAATAAAGTTCATCTACTTTAAGTGTAAAGTTTGAGTTTTGGTAAGTACATACAATCATATAATCACCACCGTAATTGTGGTCTAGAATATTTCCATAACCTCAAAAAGTCTCCCTGTGCCTCTCTGCAGCAGACCCCCACCCCCACCCCAGCCCCTGGTGACCACTGATCTGCTTTGTCACCAGAGCTCAACTGGCTTTTCTACTGTCCCTGTGTTTTCCATGGTCCTAAACTGTAGAATGGGCTAATGGTGTTTATTTCCTGCAGCAGTAGGAAACGTCAAACAAGATTTATAGAAATGAGGTTTTATTTGTGTAGTTGCATTGTGTGTAAAGGGGTAGAAGATTTTTCTTCAAATTTGAAATATTTTTCATTCTCTGCCTTAAAACACAGTCCACTTTGCAAATCCTAAGGGTACCACCTGGGTAAGAAAGGCAGTCTTCCTTCTGGGCAGCTCCAACCACAGCCCTGCCAAGCCTGTGAGTTGTCGCAGAGGGAGAGAAGCATATGCATTTCATCACCAGCAAAGAAAGTGTAGTTTCCGTTGGGAGCCACAAACTACAATGCAGAAGGGCAGTGCTGGGATGGCAGGCCCAGGGAGGGCACTTTGAAATATTGTGCAAAGGATTTTCTTTGCAGGGAGGTCTGGGGGTCCTGTAGCCCTCCATGCACTGATGCTCAGACCTCCCCAGCCTCTGGTGGGAAGAGAAGAATCCAGTGGAGAATAAAGGAGTTGTCTGGGTTCACAAAGAATGAGCACAGATGCAGTCTGAGAACGGAGGGAAGATCATTCAGGCACTTAGTTCTTCCAAAGCTGATTTTTAATAAGTAGCGGTCAAGAAATTGTAGAGATGAGAACAACTTAGTGGTTCCTGGGAGTTGGGGCTGATTGGGGGGGGAGGGGAGGCGTGGCCATAAAGGGCAGCATGGGGGAGGGACAGTTCAGTGTCTTGATGACATCTACACGTGGTAAGAGACACAGAAGTAGACAGGCACACAAAGTCAGTGTCCTGGTTTCCATATGACGCTATAATTATGTAAGATGTAACCACTGGGGGACAGCAGGAGAAGGGGACAGGGTCTCTCTGTACTATCTTTGCACTTCCTGTGAATCTATAATCATTTCAAGATTGAAAAGTTTAAAAAAACAGTAGTGAGCTATGCTTGGAGTGCTGAATGGAGAGATCTTTATAATAAGCCACTGCATTGGGAAGAAGAAGGATGAGATTTATGAGTTTCTGCCAAATGCAACCCCAGTGGGTAAAGAAGCTGGACAAGGTTGGCAAGAGGGGAGAGAGGCTGAGACTTCCTGGGACCCAGAAAGGGGACCGACATCCCCTTCCTTCCAAATTTACCAGTCTAGGGACTGGGCAAGGTGCTGAGAACCTGCGTAGGTTGAGAAAGCTACGTGCCTCTTAGAGACACCCTGTATTCTACCTGGCACCAACACCCTGTCCCTTGATCAGTGTGGTATCAGGGTGAAAGGGCTGAGGGAGGCTCACAGAGCCCCACACACCTTTGGGGAAACAGCCAATGTCACCTGAGCTCCAGAGGGAGTGTGCAAGAGCTGATGGCCTAATAGGTGGGCAGTGGCTAGACTCAGGCTAAGAAGCCCTCTGGACCACAAGCCACAGAATGATAAAGACATGAGCAGTGGACACCAGCTTCCCAACGCCAAAAATACCAGGGCCCAGCCCCCGCTCAGCAAGTGCCAGCCTGTGGAACCCAGCACAGGCAATAGAAGCACTCCTCACAAGAGGCTGCAGGTAGCCCAAGGCAACCCACACTTCTCTTGATGCAAGAGGATAAAGAAAAGGGAGAATAATTTGATAGAATATTCACCCAAAAGAGATGAAGTTTAAAAAGTAATTGTCACATTAAAAATGTTAAGATTAAGTGTGTTCTGCTGAAGACAGAGTTGTTCAGGATATGAGAAGAAGGTAGAACAGGTAAAGGATAGAGCTGGGGTCTCAGTCACAGGAGCAGCCTTCACACCAGGCCTTCTTGTGATTCTGGGGCACAGCCAGCTGGCGATCCCCCTCCTCAGGGCTCCAGACCCTTCATGCAATGGAGTATTCAGCAGCTTTCAGAATTTTCAAGGTACTTCGAACATGTCCAAAGTCAATGCTAAGATAGCTCCCTCACATCTGGTTCTGCTCCAGTGTTTCTGACATGACAGTAGGACCCCATTATGTGTGTGTGCAGGGCCAAAGTCAGGGACCACCCCCGACATCTCCAGTGCTCACGCTTTACCCCAACCCATCCCCTTTTCTCCAAATATGTTCCCCCCAACCCCATGATCTCCTTGCTTGGGTTATAAGACTCCTACAATATACAAAAGTATTGAATATTATGTTACAGTACACCTGAAACTAAGATGACATTATATTTCAATTATACCTCAAAAAAAAAGAGTCTCTTAATTTGTATCTACATATTTGTCATGCTGTTTTCCTGCCTGACAAAAGTTATAATCATTCCTTCGTAGAAACTAATAGTCCATAATTAAATTTCCCTGCTGTCTCAAAATTGTCTTGGTCACAATTAGTTTTTGGAATCTGGATCTGAGCAAGGTCCATACGTTACATGTAGTTGTTATGTCTCTTGTTTGGGAGAGTCCCTACTCATGTGTTTTGTTTTGTTTTGTTTTGTTTCATGCCAATGACATGTTGCAGAAACCAACTCAGTTGCTCTGTAGATGGTCCCACATCCCGGATTTGTCTTTTTGCTTCCTTATGGTATCTCAAAACAAATGGTGCTGGGAAAACTGGTATCCACATGCAAAAGAATGAAGTTGGACCCTTACCTTATACCATATACAAAATGGACTCAAAATGGATCAAAGACCTAAAATTACAAAATTCTTAGAAGAAAGCATAGAGGAAAACTTTGTAACATTGGATTTGGCAATGATTTCTTAGAAGGACAACAAAAGCAAAAATAAATAAAGTGGACTATATCAAAATTTAAAACTTCCATGCATCAAAGGACACAAGCAAAAGAATCAAAAGGCAACCTATGGAGTGGGAAGAATATTTGCAAACCATATATCTAATAAAGGGCTGCTATCCAGAATATATTAAAAATTTCTACAATTCAACAACAACAAAAATGATTTTTAAGAGGGGCAAAGGACTCAAATAGACATTTCTCCCACAAAGATATACAAATGGCCAAAAGCACATGAAAAGATGCTCAACATCACTAATCATTAGGGAAATGCAAATCAACCACAGTGAAATACTATCTCACACCCATTAGGATGGCTACTATAGAACAAAGAAAACAAAGCAGCAGACGATAACAGGCGTTGACAATGATATAGAGAAACTGGAACTCTTGCACACTGCTGGCGGGGATGTGAAATGGTGCAGTTGCTGTGGAAAACAGTATGGAGGTGCCTTGAAAAACTAAGAGTAGAATTACCATATGATCCAGCAATTCCACTTCTGGGTACACACCCAAAAGAATTGGAAGCAGGATCTCAAAGAAATATTTGCATGTTCGAAGCAGCGTTATTCACAATAGCTAACATGTGGAAGCAACTCAAGTGTCCTTTGACAGCTGGATGGATAAGCAAAATGTAGTGTGCACAAACAATGGAATATTATGCAGCCTTAAGAAGGGAGGCAATTCTGTCACATGCTACCACATGGGTGAACCCTGAGGACATGGTGCTCAGTGAAATAAGCCAGTCACCAAAGGACACATACTGTAGGATTCCACTTATGTGAGGTACCTAAGTCAAATTCATAGAGACAGAGAGTAGGATGGTCTGTGCCAGGGGCTGACAGAAGGGAATGTGGAGTTAGTGTTTAATGGGGACAGAATTTGTTTGGGAAGTGAAGAAGTTCTAGAGACGGATATTGGTGAGGGATGCACAACACTGTGAATGCACTGAATGCCACTGAAGTGTAGACTTAAAATGATTAAGATGATAAATTTTATGTTATGTTTATTTCACTATAATAAAACATTTTTAGAAAAAATAAAGAACAATCTAGTAGATTTTCCCAAAACCATTGTGATTCTTTGCCCGTAACCTCCTAGGTTTATGTTGAGTGCTTTGTACTATATGTAAACCTAAAAAAATTCAAACTTGTTAAACTCTAGCAAATAAACCTTTCAATTAAAAAAAAAAAAAAAAGGCCAGACCAGTATCCTCCATCCTGAGTCTTCCAGAGAAGGACTTCCTAGGATGAATGCCCATACTGGTCAGAGGCTGAATGTCCCTCTGCATTAGGTCATTAGGTCATAGGACATGTAAGCCAGGCTCCCAATACTGTTGACCAAGTGTCCTCTGGGCATGGTCACTGTCCTCCAAGGTTACCTGGCCCAGAGGGGCTTTTGGTTACAGCCATCCTGGGGTAGGACAGGCAACTAGTGCTGAGGTACAGGAGGACTGTGACCCCAGACTAATGGGGCAGTAGGAAATGTAAATATGTATGGGTTGGTTAGGCACTATACAATGCTAAGAGATTTCCAGATCTCTGAGTAATGGAAGACTGTAAAGAAAAATGCCATTAGCCAAGACTGGACTCAAACACTAAGAGCCTTTGAGCAGACCATAGCATGAGAAAAGTGAAATCAAGTCTAAATAACATTCCTCATAAAGCTCTGGGCCTACACGGTTTTATGAGCCAGGCTCTTTCCAACTTTCAAATAATAGCTGTAGAGTAGCCACACCACGTGAACATATTATTCTGTATTAACTTCCAGCCATGGCCGGGGCTCCCAGAATGTGGCTGGTTCTCAAACAAGCAGATGGGAATTAGGGAACTTACTAGAAATGCAAACTCTCCAACCCACCCCACACCCATAGAATCAGAAATTCTGGGGTCGAGACTCAGCCTTCTGTATTGTAACAAGCCCTCCTGGCTAAATGAAGGCTGAGAACCCCAGGGACTAAGGGAACATCTCTACTCCATGGATTTCTCATCAATCCTTACCTGGGTATGACGGATTCTAATTCTTCCTCATAAAGCTGTGCACCCAATTCTTTGTGTCTTTAGATTGAGCACCTCTTTTTTTTTTTTTTTAAGATTCTATTTATTTATTTGACAGGGAGAGACACAGTGAGAGAGGGAACACACGCAGGGAGAGCCTGAGATCATGTCCTGAGCCGAAGGCAGACACTTAACGACTGAGCCACCCAGGCGCCCCCGAGCACCTCATTCTTAATCAAAGAGAATTTTCAGTCCATTTATTTGCAATTTCTCAAGTTCATAATTTGAATAGCAGGATCATCAAATGATTTATTTTATTTTTTAATTACCAAACTAATAGATCCTTGTTATCAAAAATGGAAGATGCATATAAGCAGAAATAAGAAAATTATGATTACCCATAATTCTACCTCCCAAATATAATCTATGTCATCATTTTGGTATGCACACTTCTAGACCATTTTCTTATGCACAGATGCATTTCTTTCACTCACCAAAAAAGGGATCAGCTTGTATAAACTGCACTATAACTTGCCTTTTTCATTTTATAATATATCATGAACAATTTTCCTTGTTAATCAATAAACTTTTATTAGCTTTTTCAAAGCCCTTACTGTATAATTTTCTGAACCCATCTCCTATTGTTAGAATTGATTAAATGAGTTCATATTTGGACAGTGCCTGACACCTGGTAAGTGCTATATAAATAATTGGCCTCAAAATGTGTTAATCAAAAAGCCACAAAAATACAGAGAAGCTGGCAAATCCACAATCATAATGGAAGATTTTTAACACTTCTTGGAAAACTACAAATCAAGTACATACAAAACAGAGGGAGCAATGAGGATTGGAATACCTGTGGATGTCTTAACCGCCTCTGCAAAGCTGTGTTCTCTTGTAGACCACTCTCATGGTGCATTTCTTCTACACGGCCCTGTCCCACTTTAACCCAAGGGACACTGCACAGTGCCCTCCCAGCCATGCCAACATCTACCTGGCTCCCTAGGCTGTAGCCAGGTATGCTGCTCTGAAATTCAAACCTGCATTCATCTCTGCTCCTAACCCCCAACTCCACCATGGCTCCCTTATCCAGGCACACAGGTCCCTGGAAGGTGGGACCACCTGCCTGTCCGACCACCCCCAGCTCCCTCGCCTTGGGCTCTAGCCACACTGGCCTTGTAGGCTCCTGGAAGGGGTCTGCTCCTGCCCTGGGGCCTTGGCAGCTAGGCTTCCCTCTGCCCACAAAGCCCCCACTCCCCACCCAGCAGGGCTGACTTTCACTCTCTCTTCAGGCCCAGCTCAAAGCTCCCTGGTTGGTCATCTTTTGCTGACCTCTGATAACTAGGTCAGTTGCACACACCAATTACTGGATCAATCCAACCAGCTTCTTGCTTGTGATTGAGCCACATGCAGGCACCATTTGACAGTGACTGATCCTATCATTTCCTTCAGAGTGAAATCAGATAGCCTGACCCCGCCCTCCTCACATGCCAGGCTGTGGGTACCTGCCTTTTATAAGGGCACCAGATGTAGGGCCAAATCACAGGCCGCTGGAAAACCACGAGCTGCCGGCAGGCGTGGCCCCTTGCTTCTTCCTGATCTATGAGGAGGTTGGTGGGTTGCCTGGCCTGGGACGACTGCACCACTTGGGGACTCCCAAGACCGCAGGCTTCTCCTCGGAGAGTGTTTCAGCACTAAATAAACCAGGTGTGTGTGGGTTCTGGGGCTTATGCAGGGGAGAGAGAGAGAGAGCAGCTTTTGCCTGGTGAAAATGGGTCTTTTCCACCTTTGTCTTGTCTCCTGGCCACGGCTAATCTTGTGCATCCTACCCCCTTCCTCAGCATCCGGGGTGCTCTAATCAGTCCCTCCAGTTCCAACACCCTCCTGCTCTTTCCCTTTTAATTGGCTCTTTATCTCTGTCATGTACACAACCCTCCTCCTCATTCTTTAAACAAAACTCTTCCTCACCCTCCCCAGCTGCCAGCCTACCTAATCACCCCCTCCGTGTTTCTGAATTGCTCACAGTTAGAACCCACAGTGGTTTCTCCATCAAGCATGAGCTTGGTCTGGAGCCCAAGACTCTCCTATCCCAGAGGGCTACTGCCTTTCTGTCAGTCTGCCTGCAGACGCCAGCCCCCAAATCTTTGTCCCACCCACACCCCTGGAGTGCCTTTCAGGGGTCCCTTTCCACACACAGCTTCCTCTTCTCATTCATGATGCACAACTAAGGGAGAGAAGCAACTTGCCCGGGTGGGGGGGGTGGGTTGTCACATGTTAAGCTTTGATCACTTGCTGCTAGATTGCCCTGTAAAGAGATCATGTCCATTTTGCTCCCACGAGGAAAGAATTAGACCAGTTTCCCCACCTCCTCCCCAACACTCAGTACTATCTTTTAAAAATAGTACTTTTAAATCAATCTTTTAAACCTTGTCCAGTCTGATGGTGAAAAATGAGAGCCTCCTCTTTTGTTTGGCTCTGACTGGTAATCAATTTCATACATTTAACTTAGAAGCAAATAGTCTTAAGGAGTTGACATGGAAAGGAATCTTCCCCATCACTCCCTCTTTCCCAGGGACAATTCCTTGCAACTCTTTTAGCTAATTATTTCGGTACCTACTTCTGTATTTCCACAGAACAAGCTAGTACTTGGATTTTCAGTTCTAGGCACAATTGGTGTAGCTGTTTCATGGCCCTGCCCCTCCCACCTCATCTCCTCAACGTGTTCACGCACATCAGGGCTTCTCCTGGTCTCACCTTCCTGAAGCATTTTCTCCAGGAATCTTCTAGACTGGCCTGGTTCCCAGCTGTCCTCCGGGGACCTCTCTGTTTTCCTGGTCTTCTCTTTCTCGGCTGATACCCTCATTTTGCTGTAGCGTATCCTCCAGCTGCTTTCTGAGAAAGGCAGCCTCCGAGGTAAACTTTGACGTCTTGCATGTCTTAGAGTATAGTGACTGCATCCTCACCATCTACATTTTGCCTAGGTTTAGAACTCTAAGCTAGAAAACAACTCTCCGTTAGAATTTTGAAAGCACTGCTCTCTTTCCTTCCAGCTTTCAGGGCAGGTATTGAACTGTGAAGCCATTCCAGTTCCAAAACCTTTGTATTTGTTTTCTCTGGGGACTGTAGAGTTTTCTTTGTCCCCAGTGTCCTGAAATTTCCCAATCGTATACTTGGTGTAGGTCTGTTTTCATCTATCTGCTGGACCCTTGGTGGGTCCCATGCCCTCTAGAATCCTTTGCTTCAGGTTCTGGGAAATTTTCTTGATTCATGTCTTTGGTGAACTCTCTTCCAGTTTCTATTCTGTTTCTAGAATCCCTGTCATTCAGATGTTAGATCTTTAGTGACCCTTTCGTTTTCATTTTCTTATTTTCTCGCCCATTCTGCACTTTTATAATTTTGTTCAATTTTCTGGGGCGACTTCTCCCACTTTATCTTCCAACCCTTATGCTTTTCATTTTAGCTATCCTATTTAATTTGCAAGCTTCTTGCTCTGAGAGGTTTTTAAAAATAGTATCCTGTTTATGTTTTAAGAAAACAGTCTTACCTCTCTGAGGATATTACTTTTCTGAGGTTTTTTTTTCCCCCTCTATATTGTCTTTGTTGTCCGAGTCTCACGCCTTAGTTCTTGATCTTTGAAGTAGCAGAGATATCTGACATTATAATATGTAATAAATAATATCTTGTGTGTGACAAGCTTTCATCTGAAGCCTAGTGAAACTTGGTTGCTGGCTCATAGTTAGGAGTGGGCGCCAAAGAGTGGGTCGGAAGTCCTGAGCCTGTGAGAGCGGCTTCCAGTGGCAGCCGGGCCTTGTCTTTGAGGGACCACCGACGTTACTACCTTTGGATTTTTCCTCTTGGCCTGGTCATGGTTTCCAGAGAAGGCTCTTCCACTGTCCTGCCCCAAGGGGAAAGGGTGGCATGCAGGGAACTGAGAGAAGGTAAGAGCAGGAGTCTGGCCAGAATGCAAACCTCTGTTCACTCCCTGACCTCTGCCTCCATTTTCAGTGTGGAGAGGAAAAGTCTAGTCTCCTCTGCTGGGGGTGGGGGAGGTGTCTCCATTCCAACTACTTGTCAGAGAGTCTTTGAAAACTTAACCAACCTTCTGCTTTTAGCCCCTACCTTATCCCACTTCCACACCACCTCCAACCTCACCTGATGCCAGAAATTTGAGACCCTCTCAGAGGTTCTCCAGTGGCCTTGTGGCTTAGGACTCAGCTCCTTGTCTTCCTCCCCCAGCTGGGCTTCAGTTACTGTGTGGCCTCCTGCTTTCTCACTTCCCAAATTTCATTCCTGCTTCCTCTCTCGTGATCATTGTTCTTGCAGGCTGATACCTTTCTGAAACCCCCTTTATCCTTGTCTAAGTGGGGGTGGGGAGAGGGCACTAGCAAATACATACATTCAACTTGCTGTCTAGTCCATTCCTTTCAGTTGCATTTATTTCATTATTTATACGTTTGAACACATTTTCATATGCTGTTGGCCTCTTGTCTCCCATCCCACCTCTGTGACTTTTTTTTTTTTTTTGAAATATAGTGGTATTAACTATAGTCACCATGTTGTATATTTCATCCCTACGACTTACTAATTTTATAACTGGAAATGTGTACCTTTTGGCCCCCATCACCCATTTTACACCCCCGCCCCCCACTCTGCCTCTGGCCACCACCAATCTGTTCCCTGTTTCTCTGAGGTTGGTTTTGTTTGGTGTGGTTTTTAGATTCCACATAGAAGTGAGATCGTATGGTATTTTTTTCTTTCTCTGGCTTATTTCACTTAGCATCATGGCCTCAGAGTCCATCCATGTTGTTGCAAATGGCAAGATTTTATTCTTTTTTATGGCTGAATAAGATTCCATTGTGTGTGTGTGTGTGTGTGTGTGTGTGTGTGTGTGTACACAAACCACATCTTCTTTATCCATTCATCCATCAGTGGCTGCTTCCATATCTTGACTATTGTAAACAATGCTGCAGTGAACATGGGGGTGCATATGTCTTTTTGAGTCAATGTCTTTGTTTCCCTCAGATAAACACCCAGAAGTAGAATTGCTGGATCATACAGTAGTTCAAGTCTATAATCCATTTGGAGTTAATTTTTGTTTGTGACGTAAGATAGTGGTTTAGTTTCATTCTTTTGTATGTGACTGTCCAGTTTTCCCAACACTATTTATTGAAGAGACTGTCCCTACCCCCACTGTGTATTCTTGTATTGTATATTCTTGTATATTCTTGACTCCTTTGTTGTAAATTAACTGACCATCGATGTGTGGACTTATTTCTGGGCTCTCTATTCCATGGATCTATGGAATTTATTGGAATTTATTCCAATACTATACTATTTTGATTACTATAGCTTGGTAATTCAGTTTGAAATCAGGGAATGTAATGCCTCCAGGTTTGTTCTTTCTCAAATTTGCTTTGGCTATTTGTTTTTTTTGTTTTTGTTTTTGTTTTTTTGTGCATCCATGAAAATTTAGGATTGTTTGTTCTTTGAAAAATGCCATTGGAGTTTTGCTAGGGATTGCATCGAATCTGCGGATTGTTTTAGGAAGTATGGACATTTTAACAATATCAATTTTCTAATCCATGAGCACTTTTTTTTCAACCCACAGATGGCTTTTGTTTTAGGTTTTCCCCATTTTTCAATGGACTTGAATGTTCTTATTCAATACTAAGAACTTGTATTTCCCTGCCCCCATCACTGGACATCATTTCTATCTGTCCCCATTTTATTTGTTGGGGAAATTTTTTTCTTAGGTGGTACAAGCCTATTCAGAGGTCCCCATCCTCTGTGCAGTGAAGGCTGAATCCAGACCAGGTGGGCAGTGAGGCTGACATGTGCAAAGCATGGTGTGGGTTCATCTGGTCCATTTGCTCCTGGGGCCCCTTTGCTCTGCTCTTCATTGCCAGTCTTTGTTGCCTGTGGCGCCCATGGAAGCATCTATTTAAACATCTGCATTCCCACCTGGATCCTGTTCATAGTCGAATTCTGCTCTACAACCCAACCTCACGTCTTCAGGTGTGTGTGGTGAATCACAGCACATTTCTGCTGTCTAGAGGGCAGCTGACTGCTCCCTCCACCGGGCCCTGTGCCTGCACCCCTCCTGTGACTGCCTTCACGTCATTACTGTTCTACCCACTGGGGGGGGGGGGCGGGATGAACACAGCTGTCCTCTCCCCTCCAGTCTGTCCTGCTGGCTGGTCCCTCAGAATGTGTCCTGGAGGGAAGGGAACAGAATGGAGCACCCTGCTTCTTTATCCTCTCTGACTTTTTCTTGCGGTAGCCCTTGGAATTTACTCTGAGGAAGTTAGGGGTGGGGGAAATTGTGTCCGTCATCTATTGCAAAATAATGCTGTGTGATAATAACAACACCAGCTCTTCTGTAGCACACAGCAAATGTCTCATAGCTTACAAACCTACCAGGTTCTGCTCAACTCGGCTCTGCTCCCAGCTGGGGTCCAGCAGGCCCTGCAGCTCAGCGAGGCCAGTTCTTCCCAGTGGTTAGTGTGCATGAGAATCACCTGGAGAGTGTGCTCAGCCCCAGATCCCAGGCCACACCGCTCAAGACTCAGTGGGACTGAATCCACCTCTGCTGGGCTCACATGTGTCTGCAGGTCCACTGACTCAGGGCTGACCCATAACCAGTGGGGTGCCTCAGCTCTGTGCTCATTCTCTTACACTCCTTCAGCATGTTCTCAGGGCAATCACAGAGGCTCTGGCCAGATTGAATGTGCCCTTCTGAAACCTCTGTTCACATCATACTTACCCACGTCCCTTGAGCTTGGAGCCTGAGTGGGTCACCTGGGGTGGGGCTACAGGGAGAGGGAAGAATTGAGGCCTTGAATGCAATCAGCTGCCCTGGGAAATGTGGAGGAAAACTGACTCACACAGAACAGGCTGTCCTCCCCAAGTCCATTGTTTCCCCCTGTTCTTGGTGTGTATGTTGGTCTATCTCTACCCAGGCTCCGTTCTGGACTCTTTCTTCAACACCTGCTTGCTAAGGACTCCAGTGCGGTCTCCTAAACATAGCTGAAGCCCCCCACTTCTCTCCCTGTCCACTGCATCCCCTTAGTTTTAAGGGCTATCACCTCTCCCCTAAGTTGCTGCTATGGCCCCTCCTTTTCTTCCTCCCTCTGGGGCAAAGCTCTTCCAGGCTGGTCTCTGCCCGTCAGCAGGAGTGCATTTCTGAAATATGGCCCTGACCTTGGCACACTTCTGCTTATCACTTACTGACCTGCTGAGGAAGGCTCCGGGAGGTAGGCACCTGGTCTGGGGGGTGTGTTGAGGAGGTGGAGGGGTACCTTCTCCCTCTCCAAGGAGAGCCCCTTATTCTGCCCATTTCCATTATGTTTCTGACTGTTGCAAGGGAGGGATTTGGAATTTGTCTCCTTATTTTCTTCCTTGTACCGACCCAGGTGTCCCTGGAGCCTGGCCGTGAATCCTCTCAGGCCCTTGTCTTCCACATTGGGGTGGGGGCGGGGGTTCATAAGGACAGGAAAGGACAACTTAACTCAAAGAAATGCTACACACTCCCCAAGCCCCAACTCGACCCAAAACTAGTTTGTGCTGTTGGGCCTCTCCTGACGTCTCTGGCCCCCCCCCAGGCTTGCCACACACCCCCTTCCTGTACCTCTTCTTTCTCCTCCAGCCTCCGTCCACTCCACAGGGGGGGAGCCAGGACGGCAAGCTGGCCACATGTACCCGGGCTTGGGGAAGAACAGGAAGGGTCTTGTCCACAATGGGGGCAGCCTCTCAGGAGTAAGCTATGCAGAGACACGTGCCCCTGGCCTCCCAGCCCTCAAAGGAAATCCACGTACCTCCAGCTGCCTCTGGAACAGACGTGAAGCTTCTGTGCCTGTGTGGTACCACACATAAACCCCCTGTGCTGTCCACCCCTGCATCGGGTACCCAGCCCCTTGGAGTTACACGTGGGTGCCCTTTGGCAGTCCTTTCTGGATGCGGCATCCCCCTCCAGCTACCCCAGTGCCTTCAGTCTGGCCTTGGGGCTTCTCCAGCTTTGATCCCCAAGTAGGGAGCCAGCACCTGGCCACCATGACCTCCAG